>NC_141062.1:17182219-17797219 GCF_041138505.1 Cibotium barometz
TACATGTGTATATGTGAGAGAGAGAGAGTTTCAACATTTGAGAGCATGTGTATGTGTGCATGAGAGAGAAAGGGAGAGGGTCATGTACATGTGCATGTGCATATGTGTGTGTGAGAGAGAGAGACAGAGGGGGGGAGGCCTAGGAGTGTGTAGTATGTGTGTTAGAGAGAAAGATGGCTATAGAGAGGGAACCAATTCTTTTCTGGAACCTTGGTCGCCCACAGAAAAGAGTGGGTCCAATAATAGTTATTTTGATCGGTTGAAAAATATGTTTTTTTTTCCCTTGTGAGCACTGGTTTCACCATTTGGTGGAGGGCCGAGGGCCGCCGACTCCCGAGGCCCTTTTGTTTTGTTGTGGGGTATAGCGTATACTGGTACAGTGCATCAAAGCAAAGCTGATGCTTGATTTTGTGATGGAGGCAAAGCTCCGTCCCGTTTCTTCAAACATGCTAGCTTGCCCTGCCCAGTCATCCATCAAAGCAAGAAAATGAAGGTGCGGAGAAATTATTAGCAGGCCATTGCATTTTTTATTTTTGTGGAAAGGGGGCCCAGGGGGGGGGGTTGAATTGGTGCCTTGAAATTTCAAATTTGGGAGGCGCTAGTGGCTTGTCGCGTCTGCATTCAAGGGACGAGCAGCTTCACCTCCTGTCATCATCATCCACCGTGACCGGCCTGACAAAAGTTGTTCCTGGCCTTGAAAGTTGAGGCTTGCACTGCGCTTGCTGTACCCTCCAGGCCATCTTTACTACCAGTGTCGGAGGCATCTTTTGACAAAAAAGAAAAGAGTAAAGGGCCAAGGCATCAGGATTCAGGAGAGCTTGCTGGTCCTACCACAATTATTTGGCATATAATTCTCTCTCTGATCTCTCAACCTTCTCTACAAGTAGTAGCTAGAGGCGCTCGGTCGACACTGTCTGCTCCAGCTTCATGCACAGTCTCCTCCGCTTCATTAGAATCCTTGAGTAGAGTTGTATAAGCCAGCATGAGCTGCAGCTCTTGCCGGAGCGTGGCGTGGGCTAGCTTGAAAGCCAGAAGACAGACATCCGCACGGGTGGCACACGCGGATAGCACCGCCACCTCGTGTGACGAAGCCGCTCATGAGATGCAAGAAGCTGCTGATGCTACCCATAATTATAGGAGGGATGCAACACGAAGAACTCAAATTAATGGTAGAGGAGGCGGAAGACGGCTCTTGAAAAAGCTGAGACATTTGCCCATCTCTATGCTAGGCCGCTTTCTTGACCTTTCCGACAAGACGATGCTCCGTTCTACCACCACTTACGCGGAGCAGCTCAATCACATGGCGATGCAGACCAACGTCATGTCATACGGTTGGCTGTTCTAACTAGCAGTTTCCCTTGCTCTCCTCTTGCCTGGTCTCTCTTGTAACTTCATGTGTAATAGGGCGCTCATCACCTGCTCTTGTAAGCATTTGTTGTACTGTTTGATTTGAATTATAGAAACCTGTAAACATATCATTTGTTAGCTAGAGAGAGAGAGAGACTGAGAGAGCGAAATTTCAACATTACCCTTCTTTTGTAGGTTTTTTTTTCCCCTAGTCCTTCTTCTATATTACAATGCTATAAACACATAATTTGAAATTTTTTGTTATACTTGCACTCAATCTTACTAATTTAGATAAGTGAATCAGGCGCAAAAGATTTAATTCATACCAAAAATGTCAAGTACTTCAAATCACTCTAGGAACAGGTACTCTCGATTAATTTTTGAGATCTTCTATCCTTTTTTGACTTCCACATATCAAATATGTGATCCCAATTCACATTTTCAAGTTTCTATTCAATAGATAAGGATATGAACATGAGCATATGTAAGATTTTCAAGATAAGGTAAGACCTATTATGACTCTTTATTTTGTTTTGTTTGGAGAACCCTCTTTCGCACATGACGGAACTAGCAGGTATGACAAGGACAATTTGCCATAGTTTCAATATTTCGGGAAACATTTGCCTCCATTCAATATCACTATTGCATTGTACCCAAGAGTCAAATATACCCTTAGTGGGATAAGACTCCACTAATGTAGGCACAAAATGAGCAACTTCTCCTTTGCATAGCTCTTTGTCAACTAATTAAGATGAACCATCACTATCAAATCGATCGCATAATCGGATAAAAATTTGCCTCACAAAACGTTGTCGTTTTGTTTTGTCTTGTCTAGATAAATTTTTGGTGAAAAGAGCTTCATTGCATTAAATAAGTTATAATCATAAAATCTTTGATCAAATCTTGATACAAGTTTTTAAATAAACTCCTTTGACTAATTATGCTGTGCAACTCTAAAAACATCACCTTGTGATGAGGAAGTTCAGCACATACCAACATATTAGTATAAGAAGAGTATTCACTTGATAAAGGCATATTAGGTGTATGCATATACATATGAAACTGTCATAATTCTTGGAATGATTCTAATGACATGACATTTTGAGCAACAAACCGTGCAGTTTGTATCACACTTATGATGTGACTTTTTTTGCATCTACCATCAAATCCACATATTTTTCAATTGCCTTAGATGGTGCCTTTCCTTTTAGCTTCAATCTTTCCACACATTTTTATAAGCTTCAAAACATTGACAAATTTCAAGAGCTTGTTTTGAATAGTGTTACGACCCTCTTCTCTAAAAATATTACCCACTTTCATTTCAGTGCACACTTTACATTTAATTCATTCTTTTTCATTTTTTATCAATGATAGAATAAGCCCATGGAACGGTTATCTTGCATGCATGAAGATAACTTCTCACATATGTTTCTTTTTTCTTTTAGATGGCATTTCTTCAACCTCATTTCCAATTAAGAGAGCATCTAAACTAGAATCAGAAACAAGATTGTGGGGAACGTCCCTTACATTTTTTCTCGTGCCTTCGAATGCCACCCAAGGAGATATTTGCCTTGAATCTTTTTTAGATCGTCCCATGTTCCTAGAATCCTATCTTCGATGAGTTGGCCAATGGCATGTAAATATATCTTTGAATGTATAAAAACGTTTAATTAGTAAAATACAAGTTGGAGGCCATTAAACCTTACTCTCCCTCTTAGCATTCTAGGTTTCTCCATTAAGACAATACCTTAAAAGTTGAATTTTTGAAGCTCTTTTTCTTTATTCTTAATTTATTTTATTTTTCTCAAAGCTTCAAACTTCAATTAGGTGGCTCTACTAATTGGGTCGACATAGCCTAGAATTTGTCGGTGCGAGAGGCAAGGGGGGTTAGGTGGGCATTTGTTGTGGTGTGAGGCAAGGGACAGACGGGCATTTGTTGGTGCGCAAAAAGGGGGCACATAGGTAGGTGTTGAAGCCTAGAGACTCCTTGCATTGTGCTACATGCACATCTTGTTATAAGGCCATTGTTGGAAATTGGGGGCCACTTCTTGGGAGTTCACCCATCCTAGTAGTGTTCACGCCACTGCGCACTTAACCTCCACCACTCTAATACCTTCTAAGCCATGAAAGTTTTTGGAGGAGGGATGAGAATGGCCTTATTATTCTATTACTTATAGATAATCCCATTGCTTGGGACTCTATACATGTGGGATGTAGGCGGCTAGGCCATGACCTTCCAACACCCTCCCTTCAGTGACCAGGACATAGGGTACCCAAAGGCTCTAATGATATACAGGGCTCACAGGCTTCTTGCACTGTCAGTGATGTTACGGGTGATACCCTTAGGATTTACCCACACAGCCTTCTTTTTGGCCCATGATTACACCCGACATGTTAGCAAGCTTGTCCTTCGTTCATAATGCATTCGGCCTTCGTTCAGTTCCGTTTGAGAGGAATTGGCAAGTCAACCACTAGCTCTGCTAACAACATCCCAGCATTCCCTCCCTTGCTCTAATACCATGTCAATTGGGGGACACTTCTCGGGAGGTCACCAATCCTAGTACTGCTCACGCCAGTGCGCACATAACCTCCACCACTCTTATTCCTTCCAAGCCATGAAAATTGGTGGAGGAGGGATGATAATGGACCTAATATTCTATTACTTATAGATGATCCCATTGCTTGGGACTCTATGCATGTGGGATGTAGGTGGCCAAGCCATGACCTTCCAATAGTCATGGCCTGCAAGCGATTGGGCCCTAGTGACCATCGACAATAAACTCGCTTGTGAGTGCTTAACGACTCTAGAAGCTTTATATTTGGAGAGGAGGAGGCAAACGGAAGCTGCTCATAAGTGCTCAACTTCCAAGTTTGGTGCCAATGACCACCTCACTGCTTTTTAAGCCTCAAGTGTTCAAAGCAAGCTCCCAGTGGCCAGTGGCCAGCTTGTTGCTTAAGCCTCAAGTATTCAAAGCAAGCTCATAGTGGTGGCCACTGGCCAACTCATTGCTCAAGCCTCAAGCATAGCAAGCATCGCTCTCAAAGCAAATCTAAAGGTTGGAGCATGATGCCTTGGAATTTGGAGACTTGAGAGGAGAAGCCTGACGGTAGGCATAGCCTACAATGCAAAGTAGAGCATAGATACTAGAAGTAGATAGTACAAAAGTTTAAAATTTTAAACAATGAATTAATCTCATGCCAATGAGTTAACTTGGTGACTCAACTACTAATTATAAGGGCCAAGTTTAAATTAATTAGTAAACAAATCAACATTAATAACCCATATCTACAACCATTCACACATATGCAATTGGTCCCAATTCTCTCCTTTTAAGTTTTTATCCATATATATTGAAAATCATAAAATTAGTATTAGAAGGGTAGATTTTATACTAGGCCTTCTATTGAAAAGTATCAATAATTATACTCTTCCATGGAGGTGGTCTTATCCCAAAGTTGAGATTCTTTTGCAAGGTAAATTAATGTGAACCGTTTATGTGAAGGGTAAAATGGCTTAAGAAGTGCCCCAAAGGCTTCAAATTTGAGGCTTGGTTGTGATGTACACATCAGTTACTACTAATTTTGCCCAAAAATAATCTAACATATTCCTTTCAAACATCAAGGCACATGCCACTTTTGCAATGTGCCTATTTTTGCTTTTTGTAACACTATTCTATTGTGGAGTGTACCTACATGTAAATTGTCTCTGATTTTGTGCTTTCTCAAGAAATCCCTAAACTCATTAGAGAATTCTCTCTCCCACCATCTTATAATGTCTCCTCCCTCCACAAGATGGGGTGTTGTGAGTAATGTCTCTTCGCATAATTTTATTTATTAAAAAAAACTCTTCCTTAAGAATTCAAATTTGTCTGTCATTTTTATAACGATCTGTGATGATGTCAAAAAATTTATATAGCAAGCGTAAAAAGGAATTGAATCTCCTTGCATAAAAAATCTGAATATTTACTTTAACAGACTATCTATTCCCATGAGGTGACACGCCCCATGAGGTGGCTATTTATTCCATGAGGTGAGATGCCCCAAATAGGTGTTTTCATTTCTACCATCATCCACACAAAAAACAGCCCTTGTATTTTAACATGCTTACATACATTCCTTGAATTTTCATTTAGGTGTAGGTTTAGTATCATCTTCTTTGCTTGAGTACCAAAAGCTTCCTTGCTAGGCATCCAAAGGGCACACACAATGACCAATTCAACTAGACTAGTTAGAGTAAAGGCTCATGATTGACATGATTTTATTTTAGTGCATGAAAATTGAGCCAACTCTCTCTCTCTCTCTCTCTCTCTCTCTCTCTCTCTCTCTCTCTCTCTCTCTCTCTCAGGGGCACTTACACCTAGTATAGGATGATCCATTTTTTATGCCTAGATTTGATGATGGATGCGCCGTCAAAATGAGAGTCGATACAAACATTGCAAATGGATGTAGAAATGAGCGTCGATATAAACGCCGGAAATGGATGAGGAAATCAGTGTCAAAATACTTGTTGAAATAATAATCAATGTAAGTGTCAAAAAGCGTGTCAAAATGTTTTTTTTGTGACTTCTGTTTACATGCATCTCCTCTCTGTACAATGAGGGCCTTTGTTGTGGGTGTGCCCACCTAGAGCTTTTCTCATTTTTTCCACGTTTTTCCTATTTTTTTTCTGGTCATGGGGGGCTATTTGTCCTAGCCGACTCACATTGTGCTGTGGGTGGCTGACTGAGTTCTTATGTTTCCTGTCTATACATGTGCTGGCCGACTGGCTTTTTTCCCAGTCGTGGACATGTGGGCAGCCTATCGGCTATATTTGGGCTGGCCGACTGGTACCATGTATAAATACCACCCTTGCCCCCACCTCCTCATTTGTATCAGATTCTTGTCTATATAGCAGAGTTTATACAGCTTCTCTCTCTCTACACTTCTACATTTTGTTCTCCACAACACTTGTCTCATTTTTTTGTTGTGTATTCTGACATGGTATCAGAGCCCCAGGTGGCTTGAAGCTTGGAGACAATGGGATCTTGAGGGTTTGCTATTTTTTGGTGCTAATTAAAGATTTATTGAGCTGTTTGGGACTTGGAGATCGGGTAGAAGGTGACCATCACCGTTGGACAGCCACCTTGCATATTATTTGCAATGTCTTCTTCATTTTTTCCCACCCACCATCCCTTCACAAGACCTTGTGAAACCTTGATGTAAGATTCCTCCCTAGCCTCTCAAGAAGTCTAGTATCTTCTCCTGTAATCAAATTCCTCTTCAGAAATATAAAAGATCTTGTTTCTACCTGTTTTGGCCTAGAGAGAGAAAATCTTCTAGAGAGAGGTGATTCAGTTTTTAAATATTTTTGGATGGAAAAATATCTCATCTTATTAAAATAAATTCCCTTGAAACAGAAGTTCAAAAAGAATTTCAGAAGGTGCATTAGAAACAAATTATAATCTGTTCAAAAGGCCTTATCCTAAGGGTCCAGATTTTCTGAAAATTTTAGATTAAGTTTCTGAGGGGCCAATAAGACTAATCCAAATGTAGGGAGGAGGTAAATTGAAGAAATAAAGAAAATTCTCCCAAAAATGAGTAAATACTCACATAAGATGAAGAGTGGACTAAGGACCAAAGAAAATACAAAAAAAAACAAAATTTTGACACCTCAGAGTGGGGATTCCCCCTCATGAAGTAAGCACCTTTTTTCCATCATTGATTTTGAATTTTAAGTCAATAAAATTAGATATTTCATCTCTCCTCTCTCCCAATTCAAAATTGGATCCAAAAAGTGAACTAAACTGACCCAAAAATGGTCAAAAATTGACCAAATTGATTTGGAAAATTCTAGAATCAGTTTGCTTGGTTAGAAGCTCAATTTTTCCTATAACTAGAAGTCTCCCCCTTTGTAGAAGCTTAATAGTGTTTTATGCATTGTTTCTCTACTCCTCCCAGAGCCAAAATGTAAGATTCCTCCCCAGCCTCTCAAAATGTCCAGCATCTTCCCCTGTAATGAATCCCTCTTCAGAAATATAAAAGACTTGTTTCTAACTGTTTTAACCTAGAGAGAGAAAATATTCTAGAGAGAGAATATTCAGATTTTTAATATTTTTGGATAGAAAATTATCTCATCTTATTAAAATAAGTTTCCCTGCAACAGAAATTCAAAAAGAACTTTCCAATGTGCAATTGGAGTTAATTGGAAATGGGTATAAAGGACCTTAGCCTAAGGGTCTAGATTTTCAGAAATTTTTGGATTATGGTCCAATTAAGGTTCCTATGGGCCAATAGCATCAATCCATGTGTAGGGAGGAGATAAATCCAATTTTGTAAAAGAAGATACCCAAAAATGAGTAAATGCTCACATAAGATGAAGAGTTGAAAATGTACAAGCTTTATTAGTAAAAAACTATGAGCAATATTAAAAATATGAGATATTTTGGGTACAATGATTTCATATTGACACTATGTAAGGAAGGGGAGTTCTTTAAAGGAGGTGCATATTTCACATAAGATGAAGAGTTGAAAATGTACAAGGTTTATTAGTAAAAAACTATGAGCAATATTAAAAATATGAGATATTTTGGGTATAATGATTTCATATTGACACTATGTAAGGAAGGGGAATTCTTTAAAGGAGGTGCATATTTCACATAAGATGAAGAGTTGAAAATGTACAAGGTTTATTAGTAAAAAACTATGAGCAATATTAAAAATATGAGATATTTTGGGTATAATGATTTCATATTGACACTATGTAAGGAAGGGGAATTCTTTAAAGGAGGTGCATATTTCACATAAGATGAAGAGTTGAAAATGTACAAGGTTTATTAGTAAAAAACTATGAGCAATATTAAAAATATGAGATATTTTGGGAATAATGATTCTATTTTGAAACATATGTAAGGAAGGGGAGTTCTTTAAAGGAGGTGCATATTTCACATGCTTGAATGAGTTTTAAACTCATAAAAATTGAGATATTTCATCTCTCCTCTCTCCTAATTCAAGTCTAGTTACAAAAAGTTAGCTCAACTGACCTAAAAATGGTCAAAAATTGACCAAACTGAGTTGGAAAATTCTAGAATCAGTTTGTTTGGTTAGGAGCTCAATTTTTCCTATAAATAGAAGCCTCCCCTTGTTGAAAAAAAATATAGTGTTTATGCATCGTTACTCTACTCCACCTATGCCAAGAACTGTGAGTTCATTAATAATTCACTAGTTTTTGGAGCTTCCCTCTTTCTTCAATCCCCATTGGTGGCTCCATCAACATACTTAACCAATTGATTGGTTGGGAGCCTCTACCGTGAACAAAGAATCAAGCAATTTGTGAGGTAATTAGTGAATATTGATCTTTTCTATAATTTCTCAATGTTTCTCTCTTCTCAACCCCTCTCAAGCTTGAGAAGCCTTATTGGTATGGTTTTTTAAATGCTATTGAAGTTAATTGGTGAATAGTAGTGAAGAGTTACATAATTTGATGAATGCTATTGAAGTTAATTAATTAATGATAGTAAAGAATTACATAAATTTCTATTTATGTTTAAATTCTAATGGTTTTTATGTAATTTCTCTCTCTCACTCAAGAAATGGTCATACTCATGACCCATTCTCATTCCAAATGAAGCTTTTCATAAAGCTTTTCCTTAACCCAAGATTAAGCTATACTTGAGGCCAAATTAATGGCTTTTTTCTATGCTTTTAGTTTATGTATATTGATGATTCAATCCATTATGGATTAATGATCCAATTAGAGATCATTTTAATTATTTTCTTAATGATAAGCTTTATCCCTTAGAAAAATTGAGATTTATCAGTCATAGCAGCGGAGCTATGGCAAAAGTTTTATAAAAATTATGCATAAAATAATTTCATTCAAAGCATAAAAAGAGGACTTCCTACCATATTCTAGGAATTATCATCCTAGATTAATTGAAAGAATTTCATTATAATCATGGAGAAATTGAATTTTAATATTATGCATAAAGGATAAGTTTTTATATCAAAAGTGTTATTTTTACCATTTTTATTTCATGCATAGAAGTATGCATAATGGATAAATTTTTATATCAAAAGTGTTACTTCTATCATTTTTACTTTCATGCATAGAAGTATGCATAATGGATAAAATTTTTATATCAAAAGTGTTATTTTTACCATTTTTATTTTCATGCATAGAAGTATGCATAATGGATAAATTTTATATCAAAAGTGTTACTTTTATCATTTTTATTTTCATGCATAGAAGTATGCATAAAGGATAAATTTTTATATCAAAAGTGTTATTTTTACCATTTTTATTTTCATGCATAGAAGTATGCATAATGGATAAATTTTTATATCAAAAGTGTTACTTTTATCATTTTTATTTTCATGCATAGAAGTATGCATAAAGGATAATTTTTTATGTCAAAAGTGTTACTTTTATCATTTTTATTTCATGCATAGAAGTATGCATAATGGATAAATTTTTATATCAAAAGTGTTACTTTTATCATATTTGAATCTCATGCATAAAGGTATGCATAAAAGTTGATTATTTTATTATAAAAGTGTGACTTTTATCATAATTGAATTTCATGCATAAAGGTATGCATAAAAGTTGATTATTTTATTATAAAAGTGTGACTTTTATCATAATTGAATTTCATGCATAGAGGTATGCATAAAAGTTGATTATTTTATTGTAAGAGTATTACTTTTATCATATTGGATTTCATGCATAGAGGTATGCATAAAAGATATTCTTTTTATAGTAAAAGTGTGATTTTCATCATAAATGGATTTTATGCATAACTTAGATACATAAGAGAAATTCTTTTATTCTAAAAGTGTAATTCCTACCAAATTGAATTTATGCATAAGAAGATGCATAAAAGTTTGATTTTTAATTCAAGATGTCATTCTCATCTAAATTGAATTTATGCATAGGAAGATGCATAAAAGAATAAGATTTCAATTCAAAAGCGTTATTCTCATCCAAATTGAATTTATGCATAGGAAGATGCATAATGTAAGAAAGCATTATGGGCCCAAGGCCATGGACAACTAGTAAGTAGGTGTGAACTCTTGGGTGGAGTATAAATACCAATGTAAATGGGATTATGGGTCATTCATGATAATGTTATCTGTTCCAAGAATCAATGGTGAGCTTCTCCCGTGAGATGCTAAGTGGTGACTCCTTCATGAGCCACTCCCTTGGTGAGGGACTAACCCACCCGTGTTACTTTCTTTCATTGGTATCAGAGCCTCGCTTTTGATCCATGATTTTTAATTTTTCTTTTCTTCTTCTCATTTCGTGAAATTTCTGCTTCATTTGATTCATGGGGGAAGGGGATATGGCTAAGGTAGAGTTTGTGGTTCAAATCTGAGCACATGGATCTATTTTTTTTGAATGAGTGGACCAAATTGGGGAAAATTTCTAATCTTGATTAGCAGTTGTTAATCAAAAACGTTTTTTTGTTTGGGAGCTTTCTTACAAACCCTAGCCATGGAATCTCAACATGAGCAAAGGGCATTAAGTCTCTCATGTATCTAGCAATGTTTTATGAAGTATTTCACCTATTTTCCATGAGCAATGGGGCTCCCAATGTGGCTGAAAATCACTACCAAAGCTGCCCACGTTTTTCACCAAAGTGACCCTAATCTTCATCTCCTTCAACAAATTCAAGCATTAAGGCTTCCCAGGTGACATTGGTGAGTTGCTCCATCACTTCCTTACAATTTTGAAACATTCTTTCAAGCTATGGAGTGAATTAGGGTTTTATTACACATAAAATCCTAATTTTTAAAAATTGGACTTTAATCATGGCCATTCATGCTGCTCTTTATGCATTATGAATGCTTGAATGCTACACATAGCCATTCAATGCTATGCCTTGCATATTGGCATAAGTGAGCATAGCTTTTGGCACATTTGGGGAATTGAATAAAATGTTTTGGGTTGGAAGCCCACTTTTTGGTGACACCGTTTTTCATTGCCGGTTGCACGTTTTTGGTCATAACTCTCTCATACGAACTCCGTTTTTGGAGTTCTAGTACTCAAAACGACCGCTCGTCGTCCTCTTCGAGACGAGCTATAGGTCTTGAGGTGCAGGATTCAGCAAGTGCTCTCTGTTTTCACTTTTGTACTGGATTTTCTAGTCCCGAGCAGGAACTCGCGCCCAGAACACAACCCGAGATCACCGCTCCGTGACACTTGGATGTTGTTGATGTATGTGGAAATGTATTGACATTGCCATGAGTGGATGTGATGAAGGAAGCACTATGAACCATGTATTATGATATGAATGAGCATGAGTCATGCTATAAATCAATTGTAAGTCAACTCTACTCATTCATTTGAGCTTGTAACTCACGATTTTATTCCTAGAATCTAGAATGAAGTAAGGGTACCTTGGCATTTGGAGGAGAGGCCAAGGGGAGAATGTCTTGAATCTTCCTTGCCGTTAGTGCCGGGTAACGCGGTAAGGAAGAGGATTAGGTACTTGGTGGTAAAGAAATGGCCTCAACCTTCACCTTGGATGTAAACTTGGTGAAGGGGTGAGAAGTGCTTGGCCGGGAGATCGGCAAGCATCGACGCGCTTCATCGACCACTTCATTCGACTTGAGCAAACAAGCAAATCCTCTACATCGACTTCTTATGCAAAAGGACAAAATTGATGCCATAAGGTCACATGCTCAGATGGAAAAATGATTGAAGATTGATTTGCTTACAGTGGTCAAATGCATAAGGATTTTAATACTTGATTGAGATGCTTTGATTTGATTGAGATTTGGTGCAAAAAGAGGGGAGACCATGGCAAAATTTTTGCAAAATTTGCCTACTTGCAGCCAAGACAAATCCTTGAATTTCTAGGGTTTTTCAAAAGCTTTTCAAATCTGTCCTGAAAGCTCTTCAATCTACCCGAAAACCTCTTTCAAACAAGCTAAAGATCACTCAAATCGGAGTAGTATTGAGCGGTCAAAGTTAAGAGTTGACTTTCAGCTAGAACAGTTGACTGGTCAAAGGCTGTTGACTTTTTCAAATCTGTTTTTGGGGATCCTTACTCGTCTCATCAAGAGCTTCGCATCGATATAAAGATCACCCAAATCGGATAAGAATTGAGCGGTTAACATCAAGAGTTGACTTTCAGTCGGTACAGTTGATTGGTCAAAGGTTGTTGACTTTTTCAGATCTATTTTTGGGGATTCTTATTCGTCTCGTCAAGAGCTTCGCATCGATATAAAGATCACCCAAATCGGATACCGTTTGAATAGAGAAAAAAAAATCAAGTAAGTGGTCTTTGCAAGGAGGGATCAATTACGCGCATGGAAATGACTAGAGGAGGTCAAAACAAGGGAGCCCGGAATGAAAATGATCAAAGACAACCGGAAGCAATGATGGCAACGAGTTCATCAACGAGGAATGAAGAAAGTTCAACCATAAAAGCACCATCTCCAGATGAATCTCAGCCAGTGGAAATGCCTCAATCTTTGGGAACTACTCCGCTAACAGTGGACATGATGTTAATGGCTATGGAGAGTATGTTTCAAAGGATTGAAAATAACCAAACAAATCGGCAACAACAATTTGGTGAACACCTCATGGAACGGTTCGACAAGCGACACCACTACCTGGATGACGTGATGCAAAGAGGATTAAAAGACTTGGAGAAAGCCATTAGTGCATTGGCTCCTCTCAAGCTCAACCAAGAAGCCGATATGAATGCAATGGATGGTGTACATTATGATGCCAAACATGATGGAAAGCCTTCTATGCCAGAAGAGAACAAAGTAAGACAAATGATGCCACCTCAAATGATGCCACATTCTTCTTACATGGACAAGGGCAAGAGACCTATGGGTGATGCTTCTTATGAGAGATCCAATGCCAGTATTCCAAGAACTTCATCCTTTATGCAAGATGCAAGAAGAGGGTATGAACAGAAGGGATTTAAAGATGCAGGTGATTGGCAATTGGAAGATGAGCAAATGCATAGACACTTGGGTGAAGGAAGAGGATTTGATGATCCAAGAGCACGGCAGAGGGGTTCAAGAATGCATGGTGATTTTGACAATGCTGTGAAGGACAAAATCATATTTAATAAGTTCAAAGGAGAATCAAATTCTATCGAAGACTTTGAAGAGTGGGCAAACAAGATGGATCTCTACTTCGAAATCAGCCCAAGGAGCGAGATTGCCAAAGTCTACTTCGCCTCACTTCATCTTGAAGGTTTTGCTCACACTTGGTGGAGGAGGAAGCAATCTCATGGTTATGTCATCACTACTTGGGAAGAATTCAAGAATGACATGGCAGAAGAGTTTACTTCTGGCATGCAAAGGGACAATCACATTGTGGAATGGGACAAGCTAGAGCAAATCACTACCATGAAGGAATATTCTCATAAGTTTCTAAAGCTTCTATTATACTTGGACGACTTTGATGAGCATTATCTTGTTGTCAAGTATATAAGGGGCTTGAAAGCTCCTATTGGTGGTGATGTCAAGTCTCATGAACCCGCCACTTTGAAGAAGGCAATGATGCTTGCAGAAATTCATGAAGAGAAGTACTTGACAAAGTGGGCTAGCAAAGGGAATATCAAAGGGGAAGTGATCACAAGGACTGACATGGGTTCTCATGCAAACACAAGACCTAATCTTCCAACATTTCCTATCGTGTATGGTAGAGGGTCTAATAGACTTCCATTTAAACCACCATTTATGTCCAACAAAGCTACATACAATGAGTCCAAGCCAGCAAATGGGGGTTCAAAAAGCAAGGTTATCAAGGAGGACCGTTTGCATGAATTGAGGCTCAAAGGTCTATGTTTCAAATGTGGAGAAAAATGGAACAAGGATCACTTCAAAGTATGCAAATCCAAGGATATTTCCATAAGCTACATTATCACTGAGGACAATGCTAATCATGAGGAGGAGGAATTCCTTGAATGCAATGATGCCTTAGGATGGAGAGATACTCATGAGGGTGGAGGTTCTCATGATGATGGTTTTGATGAAGAAAATCCCGAGTTTCCTTTTGATCCGGGTGGGAAACTAAAGTTTGCTCATGACAAAATGGATGATGGGATGCCTCTATGCGTGTGGAATGAAAACAATAGTGCACATACTACCTTGTGTACAATCTCTCATGATGCTTATGCGGGAAGTAAGGGTGCCAACACATTGAGATTGGAGATCAAGGTGAATGGGAGAACAACATATGCACTCATTGATACTGGAAGCACGCATAGTTTTGTCAATAAAAGGTCTTTGAACACTCTCAAAATGCAACCAACTTCTTTACCAAACAAGCACATGGTGCAAGTGGCCAATGGTGATTCAATGGGTTGCAATATGAAGTGTCAAAGTATAGAATTGGAGTTGTCCAAGAGCTACTCTTGCAAAGTTGATCTTTTGGTGATTGAGTTGGGACCAATTGACATAGTACTTGGATGTGATTGGCTGTCCACTTTGAACTCTTTTACCATGAACTTACAGAAAAGTTTCATGAGTTTTGTGCATCATGGAGGGGTTATTACATTGAATGGAATGCAAGGGTCCAAGCTCTTCATGATCAATGCTACTCAAATGAAGAAAGAGTTCAAGAAAGAGGGCTATGTTTATGTACTACAGTTTTGCAAAGAGGAAGATAATAGCAAAAAGGATTGCATCGAAAATGTGGACATGGTTAAGCTACTCAAGGATTATGAAGATGTGTTTACCATGCCAAAATCAATGCCGCCAAAGAGGAGTGTTGATCACGCTATTGATTTGGAACCAAATGCCAAACCAATCAACAAGCCTCCCTATCGTTTGTCAAAGGTTGAAAAGGAAGAGGTGGCAAAGCAAGTCAAAGAACTCATTCACATGGGATGGGTTAAACCAAGTCAATCTCCTTTTGCTTCTCCGGTGCTACTTGTGAAGAAAAAGGATGGTACTTTCCGCATGTGCATTGATTACCGTGATTTGAATAAGATCACCATCAAAAATCGTTTTCCAATACCAAGGGTGGATGATCTTTTGGATGAGTTGAAGGGTGCCACATGCTTTTCAAAGATTGATTTGCGTTCCGGATACCATCAAATAAGGATGAAAAGTGGTGATGAGTTCAAAACAGCATTTCGTACAGAAAGGGGTCTTTACCAATTCATGGTTATGCCGTTTGGATTATGCAATGCACCGGCAACTTTTCAAGCATTGATGAACAAAGTGCTTCAACCTTTCCTCTACAAGTTTGTATTGGTCTTTTTCGACGACATACTTATCTATAGCAAACATGAGGAAGTGCATTTGAAGCACGTGAAAGAGGTTTTGGAGGTCTTGAGGCAAAACAAGTTGTATGTTAAGGAGACAAAATGTACCTTCATGGCACATGAGGTGGAATATTTGGGTCACATTGTGAGCAAGGATGGCATTTGTGTGGATCCAAAGAAAGTGGAATGTATTAGGAATTGGCAGGTTCCTTCAAACACTACTCAATTGAGTGGATTTTTGGGGTTATCTTCATTCTATAGGCGCTTTATTGCCCAGTATGCAGAAATTGCAGCCCCAATGACGGACAAATTGAAGAAGGAAACCTTCTTTTGGGATGCCATTGCCAACAAAAGCTTTGAAGATATGAAGAAGATGCTCACATCAGCACCTATTTTGGTATGTCCAGACTTCACCAAACCTTTCACAATAAGGGCGGGAAGAGGGATTGGTGCGGTACTTTACCAAGACCATGGAGTCATTGCTTATGAAAGTAGAAAGCTGAATGACAAAGAAAGAGAACTCCATGTGTATGAGCAAGAGATGATTGCTATACTCCATGCTATCAAGAAATGGCACCATTACTTATATGGGAGTCATTTTTATGTGAGAAGTGATCATAGGGTGCTGAAGTATTTCCTCACACAACCCAATTTGTCTCCTAAGCAAAGAAGGTGGGTAGCAACACTACAAAACTATGATTTTGAAATCACATACACAAAGGGCAAAGAAAATGTGGTTGCCGATTCCTTGTCTCGTATGTGGGCCTGCTCATTGTATGCTATTTCTGAGGTGCATAAAGATTGGATCATGGAGATACAAGAAGAGTACTTGTTTGATGAAGAAACCTCACAAATAGTGCAGAAATTACAGCAAGGTGTATGTGAAGAGTTACCCCATTATGAGCTGAAAAATGGTCTCCTCTACTACAAAGGAAAAGTCTACTTGGTTCCTACTTCATCATTTATCAATTTACATATGAGACTTCTAACCATAATGCCAAGGAGGAAGCTGAAAGGATGCAAGCTTTGTTGCAACAATGCAAAAGTAATTTGAAGGTTGCACAAGAGAAAATGAGACAATATGCCAATGTTCATCGAAGACCATTGGAAATCAAAGTGGGAGATTGGGTTCTTTTGAGAATACCAAAGTCAAGATATGCGTCTTTGAAGGGAAGCACCAACACCAAACTAGCTCATCGCTATTATGGTCCTTATCAAGTGATACGAAGAGTTGGGGAGGTTGCATATCAACTCTTACTTCCATCTACAACAAAGATTCATGATGTGTTTCATGTCTCTCACTTGAAAGGATATGTGGGTATGATCGATCAAATGGTTGATGAGTTACCTCCAATGAATGAAGAGGGAATGACTGAATACATTCCAGAAGCTATCTTGGGTACAAGGAAAAAGGTACTTTGCACTCGTACCTTGGTGGAGTATCTTGTTCAATGGAAAGGTTTACCTAAGGCAGAAGCTTCATGGCAACCTATTTCAGCATTGGAGGGATATGAAGCATTGATAGAGCAATATGGGTTGGTGTAAATTCAGCCACATGGAACATTCTTCTCCGAATTTGGGGTATTCATTTGAGGTTTCGAGGACGAAACCATTGGGGAAGGGATGGTTTGTAAGAAAGCATTATGGGCCCAAGGCCATGGACAACTAGTAAGTAGGTGTGAACTCTTGGGTGGAGTATAAATACCAATGTAAATGGGATTATGGGTCATTCATGATAATGTTATCTGTTCCAAGAATCAATGGTGAGCTTCTCCCGTGAGATGCTAAGTGGTGACTCCTTCATGAGCCACTCCCTTGGTGAGGGACTAACCCACCCCTGTTACTTTCTTTCACATAAAAGATGGATTTTTAATTCAAAAATGTCAATTCTCATCCAAATTGAATTTATGCATAGGAAGATGCATAAAAGATTGAATTTTAATTCAAAAGTATCATTTTCATTTAAAATGAAACTATGCATAGGAAGATGCATAAAAGATTGATTTTTAATTCGAAAGTGATAGTCTCCTTCAATGGAATTTATGCATAAATAAAAATGTAGAGAAATCTTATATCAAATATAAGAATTCTCTTGTATTCTATAAAAAGATATGAAATGTGATAAGACGTGATAAGAGGTGTATGAGATGTGATAATATGTGATAAGATGCGTATGAGAAGTAATAAGATGTGATAAGATGTGATAAGAGGTGTATGAGCTGTGATAAGATGTGTATGAGATGTGATAGGATATGATAAGATGTATATGGAATGTGTAGGGCGAGAATGGATGTAGATACGGATATGTATGTATGAATGTGAATGTGGATGTGGATGTATGAATGTGTATGTATGAATGTGAATGTGGATGTGGATGTGGATGTGGATGTATGGATATGAATGTAGATGTGGATGTGGATGTATGGATGTAGATACGGATGTGATGTATGTATGTGGAAGTGGATGTATGAATGAGGATGTGAAAATGGATGTATGCATGGATGTGTATGTAGAATAATGAATGTGAATGTGTATGGGAAATAATGTGTCGTCGATATGAGTGAATGGATGATGATGAATACATATGAATGGGATGTGGAATAAGTAATGTGGACTAAGGAGGATAAAATGGAAAAGACGAGAGTTCGATATAGAAACTGTATTTTGTGAACTGTTTGTAAATGACTGTTTTATGTCAAGAATGCTGGGGAAGCATTTTGACCGTCTTGTGGATTAAGGTCATGGAGACCTAACTAATAAAGTTGCAACTGCTGACGGAGAGTCAATGGAGGACGTCTCGCGTAGCAAGGTCGGTTGACCAGCCTCGGTTCGATTTAAATGGTGAGCTTCCGGTACGGTGGATTAGGGACCAAGGAAGCGGCCTATGAGTGAAGCGCTAGGTCACCTACGAAGGATCCTAGAGGGTGCTGACCATACGGTGCTCGGGCTCTGGGTCGCCGAAGATACCCACACGTGCGTCGAGGAAGATATTGGAACAAGGAGTAAGAGTTATTTTCTGAAACCGGGCATGGATCTGGTTGATTGACCTTGCTGGTCCTCAACGGATGAGTCCATGGCTCTTTTATATGGATCTGTGGGTTGATCTTGCTGATCTTCCACGGAGATTCCATTCTGTTATATGAATGTATTGCCGGTTACTATGAGCTAGGAACTATGGAAAAGGCCCCTGAGTGAACAGGTGGTGAGTGTTCTGGTTGCCGATGATGCCATAAGTAAACCGATGAATGAATGACGGGAAATAAGGATTCAACCAGATACTTTGAGGATTGTCATCAGTGACATAATGGTTTCATTAAAGGATTGTTTGAAAGTTAGTTGATGATGAGAAAAAGGTAATTTCATATTGGGTGTGTAAGTGGTGTGACTAGTTTTATGTTTTGCATGAACTTCCGGCTAGGAGGCCTAGGAGCTCTTTTCCCTGGTACCCGGGACAAAACCTAACCAAATTCTTAATTGGATCCCATCACTACAGTGGTTGGGCGGTTGGCTAACCCATGGGACTGGATGGGGTTAGGCTGGACTGATGGATCCGTAAATCGAGACTCAATTTCTGTTATTATGATAGATAAAGTAAATCCCGGATAGTAATTGTTCTATGGATAGGAATCAACGGCTGTGCCTCTTGATGGGGAAAAAAGCATTGATCCCAATGATCCAAGTGCAAGTTTCTTCTTGATCCGACCGAGTATCTTTATAGGTGCAGTCGGATCAGCGTGATCAGTAATGATCTTGACTACGTTAGAGTAAAAAGTATCCTGGTGGAATCGCCCGTGCTTTCCGAGTAAGGGAAGTTTTTCCGGGTTCGGTTTTGGAAAAACCGACGGATTAGTCTCTTGTCCGGATATCCGTGGGGACGAGGCCCCGAGTGTGGGTCCCTGCCCCACGCATGAAGTACTACTTCCGCTGCTAGTACCCCGAATCTGTCGCATGGTGGGGACAGGGATCTCACAGTTGGTATCAGAGCAAAATTGAAAGCTAATAAAGATAATTAAATTCTTATCTGAAATTGGTAATAAGAATTCAGAAACAGCATTTTCATAATGTATTTTCATTCCGTAAGCTTCCTTAATGAAGAAATTTTAACCAAAGAAATTATTTTTATAGATGGAAGTTCCCCATTTATCTGGTATTCCCGACCTCACCCAATCTCAAGATATGATTGCAATTGCCTTCGAGCATCTCATCTCTTCCGCTTCAACACGAACAAGCCGAGCAAGACTCGCACGCCATTTCGAGGAATTATATTTTCCTAACCTAGTGGAGAGACAACAGCATAAGTGGTTTTTGCAGGGCTATATATCCACGCCTCTTGCAACCGGCGTGCAATGTTGAGGCAGAACCTCTCATTGGCCATGATTTTGATAAAGCTAAAAATGACGCGTGGTGTCATTCTATATCTTTCAACACCTCAAAATTTTAGACTTGCTTGTCGAGTTTATAGACTCTTCAGTCGATTTATCCCTAAGGAGAAAATAATAGCTCCCTTCGCAATTAGAGAAATTATGTAACAGGGCATGACTATGGCCCAGTACCGCCGTCTTATGCGTCTCTCAAGGAGATTTTAAAATTTGGAGCCGAGCCACTCTATGTACTTATTGCAACTTGTATATAAATATACAAATGTTACTGAGGAGCCAATTATGTCAAAAGTTTATCAAGACGCACAAACAGGTTGTAATTGTGTGATATAATTCATACAAATTGTTAATTCAAATTGAAATTCGTAAATTAGTAATTGGGTCTTCAATTGGAAGTATCGCAATTGTATGGAACCCTGACTTGCTTGAGGCCTAGACATGATAGTATTTACCTTATAGTTTCGAGTATCATGACTATCCGTATATACCGAGGGTATAACTGCAGCTCTTTACCGGCAGTATATACGAGTAAATCCAAGACTTGAAACTATAAGCATTAATGCTATCCAGATGATGATTTCGAATGTGGTTGATATGATTTTTTAATTCTGTTTAAGAACTGATGAGTTGATTTGAATTCTGATTAAAAAAGGATGATCCCTGAAAATGGATTGAAATGTAATAAATTGAGCGAAACCACAATGTGGATGATTGGGACGAGTCCCTGTGATGATATTCATAACTAGAATGATGATAAGGAATTCAGCAAATCACTATGAGATTAGTGGATTGTGCTGTCAAATTGCTACTGTTAACACTTGACACGGTAGATCAAGTTAAGAGATGATAAATTGAGAACTTACTTAACTGAAATTCCCGTGGAGGAATGTTCAGAAGGAAATTTTTCGGTCTAATGGACCATTATCGTATGAATGATATGATCTAAATGAATTATTATTTAATGATGAGTTCTATATAAGGAATATTTATCCCAATATTCTGTTGGGTTGACCAGAATATAAGGAACCCAGAATAAATTGGATCTTAAGAAAAAGAGTTGTCCTCTACTTTGCGAGATGAGGACATCTCGCACCTTTTTAAGTGGGGTAGAAGTTTGTAAGATTCCTCCCCCCAACCTTCGAGGTATATAGGAGTAAGAATATCCTTTTCTGATCTTATAATTATTCTCTCTAAATAAAAGAAAGATTCTGTTTAAAAAGGGAAGACACTTTACTCAGAATACCTTCTCAGGAGCCCACCTGTTTTAAAGATTCAGAACGATGAGTTCAGAAGTGAGAACCAGTGTTTTGGATGCCAAGGTTTTGACCATCAGTTAAAAGACTGTCCAACTCCTACCATGAAAAGGGCACAGGGAAGTCTAGAACCCAAATTCAGAGACCAATTCCTTCATACCAATCTAATCAGGGTCCGTCTCGGACAAGATTGCTTAAACTACGTCCAACCCATTGATTAGGGTCGAGATGACCAGTCAAATGCTTGGCGACTTAGAGCAACAGATGCAGGCAATTCATAAAGATATAAACGCTGCCCAGGATCGACAGAAACAATATACAGATAAGAAGAGGACAGTCAGAGAATTCAAAGAAGCAGTTATGGTCTTCATTTGAATACGGACCAAAAGAGTTTCTTTATCTCTAGGGGAGGATAAGTAGTTATCCCCCAGATATTGTGGACCAAGAAAAGTAGGTGACTTAGCCTACGAACTTCTTTTATCTCCTCATCTCAAAGTTCTTAATGCCTCTTATAGAAATATGTGCCAAAACCCAATCATGGAAAGACGGTAAAACTTCAGTGGCAAGATACCGTTGGCTTCTAGGTTACGCTAACTCCTTCCTTTATATAAGTCGTAACTTTTACTTATCGCTCACAGTAATCTTAGTTCCATCGATCTCCCTTCTTCTTAATCTCCTTCATGGCTTGGCAACAGGAATTAGTTTTATCCATGATGATTTCTCACCTTCAAGACGCAAGTGAGTCTGTGAAGAAGGATTTTATAGAACAGTATGAGCGCTCACTTTTTCCTCACTTGGGAACATCTGTAGCTCAGACCAAATGGCGGACCTATCAAGACATAACTAGGGTAACACCTTGGGGTCAGCAGCACTTTCGTAACAATGTCCGCTTGGCCATGGTTATTGAAGCCTTGGGTTTGGGTCCCCGATACTACTGCGTCATGAGATCAAGATATCTTGGGTTTTCTGAGCGGGTCTTCTTACTGGCGTGTTTTCTTCCTCATCAGAAGATATGCCTTTACCCCGTTTTTGGCTTGCCTCTCAGAGGTCCTTTTGTTAGATCACCTCATACCACTGAGATAGGTGCGGCAATAACCAACAGAATTATTCCCATAGATGAGTTACCTTATACGTGCGCAGCTTGTGAGTGCTGCTTTTGTGATCATATGATGGACGGGCTTATGGAAGTGTAAAGAGTTCTTCTATCTTTACTGTATATGTTCCAAGAATGAATAAAGTTTAAATCTTGTTCTTGTCTTGACCCTTACTCTTTTTGAGACTTTTTTAATTGGTGGTTAATCTTAATTAAAAATTTTCTCTTAGTCTCTTACTTGTGCATCTTGCGAAATTACCCCTAGTTTGCGAGATGAGGGCATCTCGCATTTTTCAAGTGGGAGAGAATGTAAGATTCCTCCCCAGCCTCTCAAAATGTCCAGCATCTTCCCCTGTAATCAATCCCTCTTCAGAAATATAAAAGACTTGTTTCTAACTGTTTTAACCTAGAGAGAGAAAATATTCTAGAGAGAGAATGTTCAGATTTTTAATATTTTTGGATAGAAAATTATCTCATCTTATAAAAATAAGTTCCCCTGCAACAGAAATGCAAAAAGAACTTTCCAATGTGCAATTGGAATTAATTGGAAATGGGTATAAAGGACCTTAGCCTAAGGGTCTAGATTTTCAGAAATTTTTGGATTATGGTCCAATTAAGGTTCCTATGGGCCAATAGCATCAATCCATGTGTAGGGAGGAGATAAATCCAATTTTGTAAAAGAAGATACCCAAAAATGAGTAAATGCTCACATAAGATGAAGAGTTGAAAATGTACAAGCTTTATTAGTAAAAAACTATGAGCAATATTAAAAATATGAGATATTTTGGGTACAATGATTTCATATTGACACTATGTAAGGAAGGGGAGTTCTTTAAAGGAGGTGCATATTTCACATAAGATGAAGAGTTGAAAATGTACAAGGTTTATTAGTAAAAAACTATGAGCAATATTAAAAATATGAGATATTTTGGGTATAATGATTTCATATTGACACTATGTAAGGAAGGGGAATTCTTTAAAGGAGGTGCATATTTCACATAAGATGAAGAGTTGAAAATGTACAAGGTTTATTAGTAAAAAACTATGAGCAATATTAAAAATATGAGATATTTTGGGTATAATGATTTCATATTGACACTATGTAAGGAAGGGGAATTCTTTAAAGGAGGTGCATATTTCACATAAGATGAAGAGTTGAAAACGTACAAGGTTTATTAGTAAAAAACTATGAGCAATATTAAAAATATGAGATATTTTGGGAATAATGATTCTATTTTGACACATATGTAAGGAAGGGGAGTTCTTTAAAGGAGGTGCATATTTCACATGCTTGAATGAGTTTTAAACTCATAAAAATTGAGATATTTCATCTCTCCTCTCTCCTAACTCAAGTCTAGTTACAAAAAGTTAGCTCAACTGACCTAAAAAAGGTCAAAAATTGACCAAACTGAGTTGGAAAATTCTAGAATCAGTTTGTTTGGTTAGGAGCTCAATTTTTCCTATAAATAGAAGCCTCCCCTTGTTGAAAAAAAATATAGTGTTTATGCATCGTTACTCTACTCCACCTAAGCCAAGAACTGTGAATTCATTAATAATTCACCAGTTTTTGGAGCTTCCCTCTTTCTTCAATCCCCATTGGTGGCTCCATCAACATACTTAACCAATTGATTGGTTGGGGGCCTCTACCGTGAACAAAGAATCAAGCAATTTGTAAGGTAATTAGTGAATATTGATCTTTTCTATAATTTCTCAATGTTTCTCTCTTCTCAACCCCTCTCAAGCTTGAGAAGCTTAATTGGTATGGTTTTTTAAATGCTATTGAAGTTAATTGGTGAATAGTAGTGAAGAGTTACATAATTTGATGAATGCTATTGAAGTTAATTAATTAATGATAGTAAAGAATTACATAAATTTCTATTTATGTTTAAATTCTAATGGTTTTTATGTAATTTCTCTCTCTCACTCAAGAAATGGTCATACTCATGACCCATTCTCAATCCAAATGAAGCTTTTCATAAAGCTTTTCCTTAACCCAAGATTAAGCTATACTTGAGGCCAAATTAATGGCTTTTTTCTATGCTTTTAGTTTATGTATATTGATGATTCAATCCATTATGGATTAATGATCCAATTAGAGATCATTTTAATTATTTCCTTAATGATAAGCTTTATCCCTTAGAAAAATTGAGATTTATCAGTCATAGCAGCGGAGCTATGGCAAAAGTTTTATAAAAATTATGCATAAAATAATTTCATTCAAAGCATAAAAAGAGGACTTCCTACCATATTCTAGGAATTATCATCCTAGAATAATTGAAAGAATTTCATTATAATCATGGAGAAATTGAATTTTAATATTATGCATAAAGGATAAGTTTTTATATCAAAAGTGTTATTTTTACCATTTTTATTTCATGCATAGAAGTATGCATAATGGATAAATTTTTATATCAAAAGTGTTACTTTTATCATTTTTACTTTCATGCATAGAAGTATGCATAATGGATAAATTTTTTATATCAAAAGTGTTATTTTTACCATTTTTATTTTCATGCATAGAAGTATGCATAATGGATAAATTTTATATCAAAAGTGTTACTTTTATCATTTTTATTTTCATGCATAGAAGTATGCATAAAGGATAAATTTTTATATCAAAAGTGTTATTTTTACCATTTTTATTTTCATGCATAGAAGTACGCATAATGGATAAATTTTTATATCAAAAGTGTTACTTTTATCATTTTTATTTTCATGCATAGAAGTATGCATAAAGGATAATTTTTTATGTCAAAAGTGTTACTTTTATCATTTTTATTTCATGCATAGAAGTATGCATAATGGATAAATTTTTATATCAAAAGTGTTACTTTTATCATATTTGAATCTGATGCATAAAGGTATGCATAAAAGTTGATTATTTTATTATAAAAGTGTGACTTTTATCATAATTGAATTGCATGCATAAAGGTATGCATAAAAGTTGATTATTTTATTATAAAAGTGTGACTTTTATCATAATTGAATTTCATGCATAGAGGTATGCATAAAAGTTGATTATTTTATTGTAAGAGTGTTACTTTTATCATATTGGATTTCATGCATAGAGGTATGCATAAAAGATATTCTTTTTATACTAAAAGTGTGATTTTCATCATAAATGGATTTTATGCATAACTTAGATGCATTAAGAGAAATTATTTTATTCTAAAAGTGTAATTCCTACCAAATTGAATTTATGCATAAGAAGATGCATAAAAGTTTGATTTTTAATTCAAGATGTCATTCTCATCTAAATTGAATTTATGCATAGGAAGATGCATAAAAGAATAAGATTTCAATTCAAAAGCGTTATTCTCATCCAAATTGAATTTATGCACAGGAAGATGCATAAAAGATGGATTTTTAATTCAAAAATGTCAATTCTTATCCAAATTGAATTTATGCATAGGAAGATGCATAAAAGATTGAATTTTAATTCAAAAGTGTCATTTTCATTTAAAATGAAACTATGCATAGGAAGATGCATAAAAGATTGATTTTTAATTCGAAAGTGTTAGTCTCCTTAAATGGAATTTATGCATAAATAAAAATGTAGAGAAATCTTATATCAAATATAAGAATTCTCTTGTATTCTATAAAAAGATATGAAATGTGATAAGACGTGATAAGAGGTGTATGAGATGTGATAATATGTGATAAGATGCGTATGAGAAGTAATAAGATGTGATAAGAGGTATATGAGATGTGATAAGATGTGTATGAGATGTGTATGAGATGTGATAGGATATGATAAGATGTATATGGAATGTGTAGGGCGAGAATGGATGTAGATACGGATATGTATGTATGAATGTGAATGTGGATGTGGATGTATGAATGTGTATGTATGAATGTGAATGTGGATGTGGATGTGGATGTGGATGTGGATGTGTATGTATGAATGTGAATGTGGATGTGGATGTATGGATATGAATGTAGATGTGGATATGGATGTATGGATGTAGATACGGATGTGATGTATGTATGTGGAAGTGGATGTATGAATGAGGATGTGAAAATGGATGTATGCATGGATGTGTATGTAGAATAATGAATGTGAATGTGTATGGGAAATAATGTGTCGTCGATATGAGTGAATGGATGATGATGAATACATATGAATGGGATGTGGAATAAGTAATGTGGACTAAGGAGGATAAAATGGAAAAGACGAGAGTTCGATATAGAAACTGTATTTTGTGAACTGTTTGTAAATGACTGTTTTATGTCAAGAATGCTGGGGAAGCATTTTGACCGTCTTGTGGATTAAGGTCATGGAGACCTAACTAATAAAGTTGCAACTGCTGACGGAGAGTCAATGGAGGACGTCTCGCGTAGCAAGGTCGGGCGAGGTCTTGACCAGCCTCGGTTCGATTTAAATGGTGAGCTTCCGGTACGGTGGATTAGGGACCAAGGAAGCGGCCTATGAGTGAAGCGCTAGGTCACCTGTGAGCGAAGGATCCTAGAGGGTGCTGACCATACGGTGCTCGGGCTCTGGGTCGCCGAAGATACCCACACGTGCGTCGAGGAAGATATTGGAACAAGGAGTAAGAGTTATTTTCTGAAACCGGGCATGGATCTGGTTGATTGACCTTGCTGGTCCTCAACGAATGAGTCCATGGCTCTTTTATATGGATCTGTGGGTTGATATTGCTGATCTTCCCCGGAGATTCCATTCTGTTATATGAATGTATTGCCGGTTACTATGAGCTAGGAACTATGGAAAAGGCCCCTGAGTGAACAGGTGGTGAGTGTTCTGGGTACCGATGATGCCATAAGTAAACCGATGAATGAATGACGGGAAATAAGGATTCAACCAGATACTTTGAGGATTGTCATCAGTGACATAATGGTTTCATTAAAGGATTGTTTGAAAGTTAGTTGATGCTGAGAAAAAGGTAATTTCATATTGGGTGTGTAAGTGGTGTGACTAGTTTTATGTTTTGCATGAACTTCCGGCTAGGAGGCCTAGGAGCTCTTTTCCCTGGTACCCGGGACAAAACCTAACCAAATTCTTAATTGGATCCCATCACTACAGTGGTTGGGCGGTTGGCTAACCCATGGGACTGGATGGGGTTAGGTTGGACTGATGGATCCGTAAATCGAGACTCAATTTCTGTTATTACGATAGATAAAGTAAATCCCGGATAGTAATTGTTCTATGGATAGGAATCAACGGCTGTGCCTCTTGATGGGGAAAAAAGCGTTGATCCCAATGATCCAAGTACAAGTTTCTTCTTGATCCGACCGAGTATCTTTATAGGTGCAGTCGGATCAACGTGATCAGTAATGATCTTGACTACGTTAGAGTAAAAAGTATCCTGGTGGAATCGCCCGTGCTTTCCGGGTAAGGGAAGTTTTTCCGGGTTCGGTTTTGGAAAAACCGACGGATTAGTCTCTTGTCTGGATATCCGTGTACGAGGCCCCGAGTGTGGGTCCTTGCCCCACGCATGAAGTACTACTTCCGCTGCTAGTACCCCGAAGCCGTCGCATGGTGGGGACAGGGATCTCACAGTTGGTATCAGAGCAAAACTGAAAGCTAATAAAGATAATTAAATTCTTATCTGAAATTGGTAATAAGAATTCAGAAACAGCATTTTCATAATGTATTTTCATTCCGTAAGCTTCTTTAATGAAGAAATTTTAACCAAAGAAATTGTTTTTATAGATGGAAGTTCCCCATTTATCTGGTATTCCCGACCTCACCCAATCTCAAGATATGATTGCAATTGCCTTCGAGCATCTCATCTCTTCCGCTTCAACACGAACAAGCCGAGCAAGACTCGCACGCCATTTCGAGGAATTATATTTTCCTAACCTAGTGGAGAGACAACAGCATAAGTGGTTTTTGCAGGGCTATATATCCACGCCTCTTGCAACCGGCGTGCAATGCTGAGGCAGAACCTCTCATTGGCCATGATTTTGATAAAGCTGAAAATGACGCGTGGTGTCATTCTATATCTTTCAACACCTCAAAATTTCAGACTTGCTTGTCGAGTTTATAGACTCTTCAGTCGATTTATCCCTAAGGAGAAAATAATAGCTCCCTTCGCAATTAGAGAAATTATGTAACAGGGCATGACTATGGCCCAGTACCATCGTCTTATGCGTCTCTCAAGGAGATTTTAAAATTTGGAGCCGAGCCACTCTATGTACTTATTGCAACTTGTATATAAATATACAAAGGCCCCTGAGTGAACAGGTGGTGAGTGTTCTGGTTGCCGATGATGCCATAAGTAAACCGATGAATGAATGACGGAAAATAAGGATTCAACCAGATACTTTGAGGATTGTCATCAGTGACATAATGGTTTCATTAAAGGATTGTTTGAAAGTTAGTTGATGATGAGAAAAAGGTAATTTCATATTGGGTGTGTAAGTGGTGTGACTAGTTTTATGTTTTGCATGAACTTCCAGCTAGGGGGCCTAGGAACTCTTTTCCCTGGTACCCGGGACAAAACCTAACCAAATTCTTAATTGGATCCCATCACTACAGTGGTTGGGCGGTTGGCTAACCCATGGGACTAGATGGGGTTAGGCTGGACTGATGGATCCGTAAATCGAGACTCAATTTCTGTTATTACGATAGATAAAGTAAATCCCGGATAGTAATTGTTCTATGGATAGGTATCAACGGCTGTGCCTCTTGATGGGGAAAAAAGCGTTGATCCCAATGATCCAAGTGCAAGTTTCTTCTTGATCCGACCGAGTATCTTTATAGGTGCAGTCGGATCAGCGTGATCAGTAATGATCTTGACTACGTTAGAGTAAAAAGTTATCCTGGTGGAATCGCCCGTGCTTTCCGGGTAAGGGAAGTTTTTCCGGGTTCGGTTTTGGAAAACCCGACGGATTAGTCTCTTGTCCGGATATCCATGGACGAGGCCCCGAGTGTGGGTCCCTGCCCCACGCATAAAGTACTACTTCCGCTGCTAGTACCCCGAATCCGTCGCATGGTGGGGACAGGGATCTCACACAAAAATAGTGAATTTATTGATAATTCATTAGTTTTTGACCATTTCCTCTTCAAAAGAATTGGTGGCCACTCTTGTTGCAAACAAGAGTAGATCCCTCAAACCATCAAGCCAAAGGAAAGCTCACAAAAATTCATGTATGCTAGAAATCCTACTTTTTCTTTATTCCATTTAATGGTTTTCTAATTTTTGTTTTCTTTAAAATGAAAAATGATGTTATGCCTTGTTGGAAAGGCTTTCCCCTCTCTTCATTCTTGAATTCAGCCTTTGTTTATCCTAGATATGTAATAAAATTCTTAGAATTAAACTTTTCATATTGTTTCTCTTTAAAAAGTGAAATTTGATTAGTTTAGAATCCTTTAAACCATTTGCGATAATTTCTAAGTAACTTGAGAATGAAAAAAAATTAAAAAATGGTCAGCCATACAAAGGAGGTTATGGCAAATTTTTCTTAAATTTTGTAAAATCAGTTTTATCTTTTATTATTAAAAAAGAGTAATTCCCACCGTTTGTGTATTCTAAAAGTGTTATTTTCATTCTAGGCATAAAAAAATACATATTATAAATATTTTTATTATAAAAGTGTTATTTTAATTAGAGTTAATTTCTATGCATAGAAAGATGCATATTAGAGAATTTTTTTTAATTTTAAAAGCGTTACTTTCATCAAAATTGATTTTTATGCATAAATAGATGCATAAAAGAATTTTTTTCATTATAAAAGTGTTACTTTCATCAAATTGATCTCTATGCATAAATAGATGCATATTAGAATTTTTTTATTATAAAAGTGCTACTTTCATCAAAATTGATTTTTATGCATAAATTTTTTTTACTTATAAAAGTGTTACTTTCATCAAAATTGATTTTTATGCATAAATAGATGCATAAAAGAAATTTTTAATTATAAAAGTGTTACTTTCATCAAAATTGATTTTTATGCATAATTAGATGCATAAAAGATTTTTTTAATTATAAAAGTGTTACTTTCATCAAAATTGATTTTTATGCATAAATAGATGCATAAAAGAATTTTTTTATTATAAAAGTGTTACTTTCATCAAAATTGATTTTTATGCATAAATAGATGCATAAAAGAATTTTTTTTTATAAAAGTGTTACTTTCATCAAAATTGATTTTTATGCATAAAAGGATTTTCTTTTATATAAAAGTGTTATTTCCATAGAAGTTGGATTTTATGCATAAATAGATGCATATAGAATTTTTATATCAAAATAAGAGTTCTCTTTAATCCTATGTTTAAATCCCATGAATATTGGTAAATGAATAAGTAAATACTCTGTGAGAGAAAATTCTACCGTTAAGTATTCTCTAGGATGGTAATGAGAAAACTCAGAACTATGGAAGTCGGAATTTTAGATAAATAATTAATTTATTCCTCATAGGAATTCGTGATTAGTTTTGAATTCAGTTAAGAAAATACTCAATGAATGAAATTCAATAAAGTAGTAATTGAAATATTACCCTTCGAGAAAGATAGTTCAGGAGAATCTTTCCAGACTCGAACCCTGAATCAGACTATGACCAAGACATAACTCTTTTGTCAGTTTCAAGAAAAGACGATGTGACCAGTTCAGAAAAATTCACTCAAATCACCCACCGAATCTGAAACTAAGTTGAGACCCTTTGATTTTGATCTGAGGATCAAGGTTATAGAATTTGAGGAATTCTGTTTGGAATTCAGACCTGCGATCAGAAAGTCTTGGGATATAGATTTAAGATATACTCATTGTATTCAAAAGAAACTCAAAACTGAAAACATAGAAACCCTGTTTTTCTTAAAGGATTGTCTTACGCCAGAATGCTGGAGGGAGCATTTGGTATATGTTATTTTCTAAGGGAAGTTCGGTTGCAATAGCTGGCGGCAGGGAGTGTTCATAGAGGACGGCTCACGCAAAAAAAACCTACCCAGGTCTTGACCAGCCTTGGTATGGTGAAAAATGGTGTGGTTCCGGTACGATGGGCGAGGGGGGCTGACGAAGCGGTCCCTGAGTGAAGTGCCAGGACACCTAAGGAGGATCTTGGAGGGTTCTGATCAGGCTGCACGGGCTCGCGGTGCCAGGACACCTAAGGAGGATCCTGGAGGGTTCTGATCAGGCTAAACGGGCTCGTGGTGCTTAGGACACCCATGCATATGTCGTGGAAGATATATATGTATGATGACAAAAAATTATTGTAATCTGTTATTGGATCTCATTGCTGACTAGCTGGTCTCGACGGAGAGTCCAGAGTGATACCTGTTTTTGAGAAACAAGGAACTAGATGAAAATTTTGAGTTATGATATCTTTAACCATATCAATGGATTGTTTTATAAGTTAAAGTTTAAAGAGGAGTGTGTGCGTATTTGTATTCTAAAGTAAAAGTTAAGAAAGGCATTCAATTATGGGTGGGTGAGTACTTGTCTAGTTCTACCAATTCCCCAGTGGTTGGGCGGTGGCTAACCCATGGGCTAGATGGGGTAGGCTGGAATCAGTAGAGTTTTAATAATAAATTGATTAATAGGAATACACTTAGAACTCGAATAGTTAAATAATAATTGGAAGACTTCTCAAATGAATAGATCAACGATTGTGCGTGATTCAATTAGGAAAAAAGCGTTGATTCCTTCAAGATAAGTTCAATTAGGAAAAAAACATTGATTCCTTAAAGATAAGTCTATAATAGTTTTCCTTCTATCTGGTTTAATCAGATGAAGGTTAGTTCAGTATCTTGACCTCATTAGAAAAACTTGTTAAGAAATTCAAAATGGTGGAATCGTCCTTGTTTTCCAGGCATGGAAAATTTTCTCGATTTCAGTTTTCGGAATGACCACCAGCTTAGTCTCGTGCCCAGACATTCGAGGGCGAGGTCCCGAGTGGGAAACCCTACTCGACGCATGAGCGAGCTGCTTCCGTTTGCCGGCTATCGGGAATCCGGTGTGTCGAGGGGACAGTGGGATCTCACAGTTGGTATCAGAGCGCTGTTGTAAATTTACGAAACAGCTGTAGAAACTGCCTAAAATTCTAAAGTAAATCCGTGAAAAAAATATTTTCACTTGCTAAGATTATGTTGAAATGAATTCATAAATTGAAAACTCATAAATTGAATTGGAAATTTATAGATGGATACCCCGAATCTATCTCGCATTCCTGAACTCTCCTTCCGAGAGTCAGGATATGATAGCCCTTGCATTCGAGCACCTCATCAACTCTGCTATGACCCGAGTAAGCAGAGTGAGACTCGCACGTCATTTTGAGAGTCTTTACTTTCCTGATCCTATAGAGCGACGTCGGTCTATGTGGTTCTTTGGAGGACGATGTATTAATATCAGTACCAGTCATCGTAAGAGGCTTAGGCAAAATATTTCCTTAGCCATGATTCTGATAAGGCTAGGGTTTGCTCAGTATGTACAACTCTTTAATCATTCACCCAGGAACTTTAGAATTTCATGCCGAGTTTTTAGGCTTCTTAGCCGCTTTATCCCTACTAGAAGTAGAATTACAGCACCTCTTTCATTAATGAATCGTGTGTACCATGGCATGTCTTCTTTGCAGTTTCGCTTCATTAGGAGTACACGATTGAGGCAATGACTTTGGAGCCGTGATGCTCTATGTATATATCTCAAACTTTTGATAATAAACGATGTTTTGCAAAAAAATTCCAATTAGTTTTCATGATTGTGAATATGGTCAATAAAATTATCAGAGTAAATCTTGTTTCATGAAGTATGATGAAATAATTATCTGTTTAAATTGCACAAAATAATTATCTGTTTAAAGAATAAATTGCACAAAATTAAATAATCATAAATCTGTTGTCAAAGTTAAGTTGACAAAAATCTCATTTTGTCAGAATCATGAGGCGCGCGGCCCGTGCAAGGCAATCGGATCCTCTAACCGATGACAAAGAGTTAGATCCAGATGTTCCAAAAGTCGTGCACAGATCCCAACGTGGTCCCTTCAAGGGTGAAGGGGAGCAGTTAGGTGAAGTAGATGAGCTCTCCAGATCTTAAGTTCATATATGTATGACTTGATAAGCTACTTTGATGACCCAATTTAGTTTTGATCAATTTCTGTCAATCTGTTCCTGAGGCCGTGAGATTGCAGAGAACAGTTCACGGCGTGAATATTTTTATGCTCTTTCACGTGTTAAAAAATGCTTTCTCTTGGGTTCATAATTCCTATTCCTTGTTGTGGGGGTCACTTCTTTCTTGACCTTTGTAGCCTTAGCTTGACTATACCAAACTAGTGCGTTGGATTGGACAAAACCGTGAGTTTTCAGGAAAAAGTTCATGTCGTGAAAAATAATGGGTTCATGCAGTGAAAGTCTTAAAAAATGGTTCACGTCCTGAACAAAAATGGTTCACGTCGTGAGGAGTTTTGAAAAAGTTCACGTCGTGAACGAATTTTTGTACCTTCACGCTTCTTGATTTTGGCAAACCTCGTGGCATCAAAGGTGTTAGGATAAGGTTACCTATTTTTGGCAAGGTAATCTCGTGATTTGCGGCGTTAATTGTGGCACTGATGTCGAGAGTGGTTCGCGATATGAAGTTGCAAAAAATGGTTCACGGCGTGAATGTTTGACTGTAGTTTCATGTGGAAACTTCTCGCATCGACTATTATGATTTTGGGTGCAAAATACTTATCCAACCATTCCCAAAATGATTCTGCCACATCTAAGGAGTGGAATAGAAGTTCAAGGCACAGTCAATGGCTCCTTATTTTTTAGATTTTTGTGGATTTTTGGAAAAGAAGAAAAATAGAACACCAACCTGCTCATTCACATTGATGCTTTCAATGATGCAAATATCAAAATTAACCAAAAAAAATAGTGAAGCTCTATTCCAAGACCGCTCCACCACACATATACACATTAAACACAACCGATTTCACACGTTTTTTTACTTCCACACAATTCTTATCCATTCATTTTCTGCACAATTCTTATCCATTCATTTTCTACACAATGCACTACCAGAATGCAAAGGCAATCATGAATCTTATGCAATGGGAGCTAAAACTCCAAGAGGAAGGAAGAAACAAAGGTGTTTCCTCGATAGCCACGCCAAAAATGTTATGGGCTACCACAACTCCAAGAGGGAACTCAACGCATTCACCTAAAGGATGAGCAATAAATCACAACCATCATAGGGCACTTACCAATTCTTTGAACTTGAGTCCTTGAGGCCTCCAAGATCACTTGTTAAGCTCCAAAACTCCAAGCTCCACCTTCATGCGCTGTCACCGTTGAATCGCTCAAACTATCACATAAGGGAATAACTCTCTCTCTCTCTCCCACACAAGCATGAATCATACAAGCATAGAAGAGGCACAATGCTAGAATGCTCTCTCTCTCAATCTCTCTCAAGACACAAAGAAGAGCTCTCTATAGCACAAAAAGGGATTGTGTCTTTTCATTTTATGAGAAAATGCCTTATATACATTTGGCCCTTATTCACACTTGGGCACCCAAAACTTACTTAACTAAGACTTGGGTGGCCAATATCTCATAATGTACAACTTTTATAGTGCCATTTCATGACACTTATTAATGTCCTCAATTGGAGGAGCATGCTTGTTAATCCAAAATGGGATTAATAGCTACCTTATTAGACGAGCACCTATGCTAAGGTCGTATCTCAGAGAAGCATGAAAACAAGACACGACCACAATAACGCGATGGTGGTCATCCTCTAACCAAGATTGGTATGTATCGCATTGTTGTGGTATTGTATTTAAATATTCTCATTCAAATAAAACATACCTTCACACCCAAAATGACCACAACGGGAAATGGTGTATACTTGCCGGTAAGATGACCTAGCATCACATTGTGGTGGTAGTTTAGGGGGATGGAAAGGACTTTCCATCTTTCATTTCTCTTTGCTACAAAAAAGACCACAACAACGCGATATAATGTATACTTGTGGTAGAATGCCCTCCCCTTGCATTATTGTGGTAGTTTTCGTAGCTAGAAGTGGCATCACCTCTTAAACTTTATATCCCCCACCAAAGAGACCACAATGGCACGATACTATACAGAGTATATTTGCCGGTGGGATGACCTCCCAACGTGTTGTGGTCATTTTGGTGGATACAATGTTTTCTGAGCTAGACAGGAACCTATGCAAAGGTCGTATCTCAGAGAAACACAAAAGTGACACAGAAATCAGAAGGTGACCCCAACAGTGAATACCAGACAGAGAAATCCAAAAACTATGGAATCAGCCAAAAACCCAATGCACGTCATTGTAGTATGTGTGCGAGGTCGTGGAATCAGCCACCACGGAATGGCGGTCGTGAGAGGACAAAGCCAATAAGACAAAAGCAACAGCGTAGTCGGGAAGACAAAGATGACGATGAAGACACAGAAGCAATAGTGGTCAAGAGGCCCATGATGATGAAACTAATGGCATGCAAAATTAAATATAGAATTAATTTGCATTGAATGCACCACGTCAATCACATCATGCACTTTCTGTTAGTTTTGGGCCACGTGGAAAAAGTTTCGGTCTTTGAGCCCTTTATCCGAGCCTACCAACGTTCCCACTCTTATTCCTTTTTTTTTCATTTCCTCATCACATGCCCTTCATCTTTATCTGAGTCCTTCCTTATCATCCATTATGGAGGTAACTCTAACCCTTTTATGTGTTTTTACATTCCAATTTCCTCATATTTCATCCATTATGGAGGTAACTCTAACCCTTTTATGTGTTTTTACATTCCAATTTCCTCATATTTCTCTTTGTTTGGATTGAATTATGCATATTACCCCAAAACGACCATAATAATGCGAGGATGCATATTTTTTTCACCATTAAGATGAACTCCCATCGCGTTGTTGTGGTCATTTTTAAAGAGAGAATGCATACTACACTCATCTTTTTGTCATGTTCTTGTTTGCTTAAGCTTCGAGTAGTTTTCTACTAATCTTCCTATAAGGATGGCCACCGTTGCATTTTGGTGGTCATTCTAAGTTGTAGCATTGGTATATCTCACTTTTTGCCATCGTTGAGGGTTATTTAGTTACTTGAAAAAACAACCATTACAACGCAATGAGAGATATTTCTTCGCGTATGACTCGCTCCCTTCGCATTGTTATGGCCGTTTCTATTATGTCATTTATTTACCAATTCTTCACATTGTTCAACTTTGGTGCTCATTGACGGCTTATTTGCTTCTATTGGTTTTTTGGATGAATATAGGTTGGCCCTAGAAATTTCATAGTTGTGGAGGAGGAAGATTAAACTGTTATTGAGACACCTGAAGTCAGGCTGTTTGACTTTATCTAGAAAGTTAAACAGCACCATTGCCAGCCAAATATTTTTAAAATGTTTAATGCTAAGTTTGTTCTTGCAAACGTGCTGAGGTCCCTTAATTCCTAGCTTGCTACTCAGCACCTTGAGTTCACAAATGTTACTTCTACTGGTCAAGTGGAGTTTGAAGGTGTTTCGTTCGTTTATGCGCTTGACCTAAAGTAGACAAAGGAAGTCATACAAAAGCTTAGATGCCTTCTTAGCATGTTGCCGTCCAGTGCTCTTCGCAAGGAGTGAAAACGCCCACTCCACAAAAGAAAATGTAGCTTTGTTCTCTTTTATGAGGGATTCATCGTCTACCTCCATCTGCAACTCGATGAGAACTCCGAGGATTCGCCTAGACCTCAAGGTTAAGGTGGTCTTTTCCAAGATGGAGCTCAGGAAGCTCAAAAAATAGAGGACGTTATTGATTGGGAGGAGGAGAGGAAGGAGGCCCAGAATGTTGACATCCAGGCTCTTCATTGTGGCACCATCATTCCTGTGTTGAGTAGAACACATGCCAGCATGCGGACGAGGATATCGGGGATGTGCCCTTGTCAATTTTACCCTCCTTCCTGATTGAAGGCAAGCAATATGTCCTCTTGTCAGACATACAGGCTCTATTCAATTTGCGGGCAGGACTACTCCCTTGCCATCATTGCTCAGCATCTTGACGAAGATGAAGGGTTTGTCCAGCATGGAGATGACATATACCTCCAAATAGATAGAAAACCTGAGGAAGGGGAGTTCTTGTCTGTGGTGGCAGATACCCTTTGTCAAATGTTTCAAGAGGCGGCTACTTACGAGTCCACTCTTCCCTCCGAAGAAAGACGAGTTTAGGGCTATCCATGAAAGGCTGAACATTTCTCGTATGGGAGTAGATGTTGCAACGGTGAGTTGCGTAGTTGAAAACACAAGTGTCAATCTATGGAAACCATACATTGTTGTTGAAGACGAAAATCAAAAGGTACGCATTGCTAGTAGCTCTATTGATTTATAGTGATTAAGTTTGGCAAGTTCTAATCATTTCTAAAATTTTATCTTCTAGATGTATGTGGAGTCATCCGTTTATCCTTCGTGCCTCTGGACTTCGTCATGCAAGCGGGCAGGAGGACTGGGAAATGACTCCTCATTGGGCAATTACCTGAAGTCCCTCAAATATCCCGAGGTGCTGGTCTACCATTCAAGGTTCTTCAAGGAGAACGTTACTTTTGTGCTTACTGTATTGAAGGTTCTTTCAAGGTATCTAGGGGGATATCCAATGAGGTGGAATGCAGACAAAGCTTTTCTTTTGGATAAGGAATTTTCTCTGCAGACCTTTGGACAGGGCCCTGGATACCTTTTTTCAAGAAGTAATTATTATTTAGCCCATGCAGCCTATGCATCGGCTTGTGGGCTCTGAAGGATCCTAGGATGCTTCGGGCCTATGGAAAGCAAGAGCTTCCCCACAGATATAGTCTCTGATAGAGATAGGAAGTTTGATAGCCATTTTTGGAGGGAAGTCTTCAAAAAGTTAGAAACTACTTTGAGTATGAGTACGATAGACCATCTGCAATTTGATGGTCAGACAGAAAGAGTCAACCATATTCCCCTCCACCCACAGTAGAAGAGCTCGCTCCCCCCCCACTGTTGAAGAGCTGCCTTCCTCCTCAAAAAAGACAAGGCTTGATGTATAAATGCGATCATAATAAATCCTGTCTTCCTTTGTAATTTTTACTTTTCTTAAGTTTTCTATGTGTTGTACTCAAGGTCTTACTTTACTTTTTCTTTTTCTTACATTAAGATATTTATGTAATCACATTTAGCATATCTATTCCAATTTGCGACAAATGAAAATTGAAATATCATTATATACGCATAAAACATTTGTTACAAACTCTCCATCATCAAGGAGTACTGATGAGCACATTGTGTAAAACAATTGTGACCTTGAAATATGAATAGTTATAGATAGCCATTCGAGGAGGGCAACATAACAGTCACAACGCTTCGCTCTTTGTTGTGACAGTGAACCATCTCACCATGGAGCGACATTCTTTCAAAACGTTTACACATATAGCTCGAACTTGGCACCTTAGTCCATATCCCTTCTAGCATAAAAAAATTATGGTGGTTAATTTCTGACAAAATCTTCGTTAAATATAGTTCAAATGACAAAACAAATATGGACACAAAACAGCCACCACAACAACGCGGTGTGGTGAAAGTCCATGTAGAATGTCCCATATCATGTTGTTGTGGTCGTTTACCCCGAAACATGAGATTTTTGCATTCAAATGTAAGACAAGGAAAACATAGTTTTAATGGTTTGATGAGGCACTATAAAGTGAATTTTCCTTGACCCCCAAACAACCACAACAATGCGATACGAGGTATACTTGCTGGTAGAATGGACCTAGTATCACGTTGTTGTGGTTGTTTAGCTCTTGAAGTGTATGTTCCAATTTTTTTGCAAGAAACAACCACAACAACGCGATATGACATAGAACCCAACTCCTAATGACCAATATCGCGTTGATGTTGTTGTCTTATTTGTTTAAAGTGTGTCTTACAAATTTGTCTCATTTCCCTTCTCGGCCTTTTAGTAATTGTTTTGAAATGCACTCAAAATCAAAACATCGTAAAATAATAATAATCAAGGTAACTTACATGTTAGTGTCATATTTTTATCCTGTAGGTCTTTACAATATATACATTGCTCACGTCTCATTGCTCACGTCTCGTGGAAAAGCACCCTAGAGGTGCAAGATATTGTGGCAAGATAAGAATGCCACATGTAATATTTTATGGTGTGTGAGTGTTGACCAAAAGAGTGGAAAAGGGAGTGCCACATGGATGATGATGTGTAAAGTGGGATAAGGCTAGAAAGCCTATATCATTGTATGGTTCATTGTGAAGAGAAAATAGAATTGAGTGTTGAGTGTGCAATCTCTCTCTCTCTTGTTATGGAGTTCTTAGTGTGGTTTAATCCACCTTAATTATGCTGCTTACTCATTGTCTATCACCATGATCAGTCCCATTTTTAGATTGTTAACATGGTATCAGAGCTTGCGTGGACTCTTGGTCATGGTGATTATTATGTATATTAGCTTGTTTATGTGTTTATTTGATTAAGCATTATTTTCAGTTTATTATGGAAAAAAATTAGTACACTCATTGTCATTAGTATTGCATTTGGAGAGAGATTATGCCCATGGAGATTTGGAGTTTATGGTGCTACCCAAAGAAGCTGAAAATGTAGATTTCAACAAGTATGAAGGCTATGGAGTCTTCGGTGTCATCATCAAGGAGAAGCTACCAAGGAGATTTGTGAAGGTATTTTGGTGATTTTGCCTCTAATTTGGTGTTTGAGCATGAAAGAATGTTCACGTTTTTGAAGGGTTACTATGTATGGGATTTTTGTATCCCATGAATCTTGTGTGGAGGTGTGTGCTTGTTAAATGGTGGTTTGGCAAGAAAATGTGAACTCAAGGGGGAGTTCATGTGTGTGCATCGAGAAGATGATGTGTGGTGAAATGCTCATGGAAGATGGGCATGTTTGGGTGGAAGCCATGAGAGCTTTCACACATTTGGAACCTCAATGGTTTCTTGTGAGAAACCTAGGAAGAGCACCCTTTGAAGATGCCTGTTTTTTTCATAAAGAAAGCATGCAAGGTTATGGAGCTTATTTGGAAGCTCATGGAAGTCATGATAATGGCTACGTAAAACCTCAAGAGGGAGGTTAAATGGATGAGGCAAAGAGTGGAGCTCACTTGGGAGCTCATTACAGCCATGTTAGTGGCCATGGAAACTGAGATAGGTGTCATTACAAGAAACAACAAAAGCTACAAGAGAAGTGCAAGTTGTAGATAGCGAGGCAAACAGGAGGAAGAGGAAGCACATGATGAATCTAGCAAGGAAGAAGGGCGTTATAAATGGCTGCCTCCATTGCATCCATCTATGTAGCTCTTTCCTTCACCAACATGGCTACCGCCCGTTCATCTTCTCTTGCGGGGCTCTACCTTGAATTCGGTGAGACCCTCTGCTATGCTAAACCCAGCATACCCTTGGCTTTCCACGCACATAAATTCGTGGAGGGTAGAGATGCCACTACTCCCTCAGCAGCCTCGTTGCACTGGCATCTCCCTTGTGGTCGCCGCGCTGCTACCGCTGCTGCTATCGCCGTCATCTCAGCTCTTGTCTCTCCAACCGAAGCAGCCTACAGGGAAGCAATGAACATCTTTGGAGCTGCCAAGAAAGACACAGGGTTTGTGACCTTCTCCGGTGATGGATCCATGGTGAACATTCAGTCCAAGTGGAGATTCGTATGGTGAGCGCAAGTGGAGATCCGTATGGTGAGCGCAAGAGAATCTAGATAGCAGAGAAGCAGATAAGCAAAGGATCCGTGTGCTACATAGTAGCCAAATGAGTAGAATGTTGTGGGGGTGGTAATAAGAGCTGGAGCAGAGAAGAAGCTCGAGAGGAGCCTAACAGAGCAGAGGGGCGGTAGCCGCCATTGCTAGACAGTGAAAGTGAAAGGTTCACATGTTTTTAATTTTAAAAAAACATGGATAAGATAAAAGATAAGGTTCAAACCTAAGGCTAAAAATTACCCTTATTAAGCTCCCATTCACACACATGGGCCCCCGGGTGCAGACAAAAGCAAAAATATAAGTCATGCACACAAAGGTTTAAATCGGTTTGAAATATTGGACAGTATCGGCTTTGGTGGCAAGAGTCGTGGATGTTGATTGTTTTTTTGAGACGGGTTCCCTGCCCTTGCATAGCGCATAAAAAGGTTTGTAAAATTAACTCACCCGTAATTCATTATGGGTAACTGTACCCGAGCTTGTGTGCTCAAAACAAAAATATTTAGTAGTCACCCATGGTATGAGGGTTGCCCTGCCCAAGCACCAAGAAGCTCAAAATGGTTATTGTGATGTGTCCATGAGCGATGCACGTGTGAGGTGCATGCGCATGGGTTGTTTCCCACACCCAAACTTCTACGTTCAAATCGGACTCAGTGGTTCCACTCTGAGCAAGTCAGCTATCAGAGTGGACTTGGTGTCTAAGATGGTAGACACCAAGTCCACTCTAAGATGGTAGACACCAAGTCAGCTCAGAGTGGACTTGGTGTCTAAGATAGTAGACACGCGCATACATGTTTGGTTGATGGACACTCCAATGTATCATTGAGGGGGAGTGACGTGGATTGATGTGGAACAATGTGAAAAGATGAGAGTTCATTAGAAACTGTATTTATGACCTGTTTTTAAATGACTATTTTATGTCAGGAATGCTGGTGGGGAAGCATTTCGACCATCTTGTGAATGAGGTCGTGGAGACCTAAGTGATAAAGTTGCAACAGTTGACAGAGAGTCAATGGAGGACGTCTCGCATAGCAAGGTCTCGCGACCGAGGTCTTGACCAACCTCGGTTCGATTTAAATGGTGAGCTTCTGGTACGGTGGATGAGGGACCAAGGAAGCGGCCTATGAGTGAAGCGCTAGGTGACCTACGGCAGCGAAGGATCCTAGAGGGTGCTTACCATACGATGCTCGGGCTCTGGGTCACCGAAGATACCCACGCGTGCATTGAGGAAGAAAATGGAACAAGGTGTCAGAGTTGTTTTCTGAACTCGGGCATGGATCTGGTTGATTGACCTTGCTCGTCCATGGCTCTTTTATATGGATTTGTTGGTTGATCTTGGTGATCTTCAACGGAGAGTCCATCTGGATTTTTATAAGTGAATATATTTCCAGGTACTATGAGCTAGGAACTATTGAAAAGGCCCCTGAGTGGATAGGTGGTGAGCGTTCTGGTTGCCAATGATGCCATAGGTACACCGATGAAGGAATGATTGGAAATTAGAACTCAGCCTCGATATTTTGGAGGATTACGATCAGTAACACTATGGTTTTATTAAAAGATTGTTTTAAAGACAACTGAATTTGTGGAAAAGACAATTTCAAATTGGGTGTGTAAGTGGTGTGACTATCTTGAACTTTGCTTGAAGCGCAAACTCTTTTCCCTGGTACTCGCCATAAAACATAACCAAATTCCTAAAATCACTACAGTGGTCAGGCGGTTGGCTAACCCATGGGACTGTTAGGCTGGACTGATGGATCCCTAAAATGAGACTCAATTCTGTTATGGTACGATAGATGAAGTAAATCCCGGACAGTCCTTGTTCTATGGAAAAGAATCAACGGCTGTGCCTCTCCGATGAGGAAAAAAGCGTTGGTCTCTATGATCCAAGTGCAAGTCTTTTCCTTGATCTGACCATGTGACTTAAGGGTTCCGTCGGATCAGTTCGGTTAGTTAAGGCTCTTGACTACATACCCAAAACCAAAGATAAGGCATTAACACTACAATTGAAGCTCTTTGGTAGATCAGTGTTTGAATAGTCTCACATTTACTAATGTGGTTCCTTATGCCTTTAGAGGATTGTGTTCTTTTTGAGATGATCTTATCTACAATGTTTTTGATTGGGATTGTAATGATGGATATGAGTGTTTCTAAATTTCATTGTTCTATGACGAGATACCTCTTGATGGATACTTGGCGAGATACATGTCCACCATGCATTGACCCTGATAGTACTCGACCTAAACATCGCGGGGGTTATAGTGCTCCTCCTTTTCAAACTCATTCTAGGTACTTTTATGCTCCCTTAGGTGAAAATTCTTGTGGGCATCACTTTGTCACTTTATTCTATCAACAGCATCACCCATTTCCACATTGTCAAGAGTGTGCACGACTCGTATTAGGAGAAGCTTCACACATTTGTTGGATATGCCGCTCTTACTTTAGTAGACGATATGGCACGGGCTTAATGAAACAAATTGTGGGAATTACACCCCAACGCCATAACCTTCTTAATGTGAGAATACCAGAACGAGGACCAAATCAACGTAGATTACCTGAGGAGGTTCAAGCACAACAATGGAGGAATACATGCATAAATGACTTGTAACCACCTATCTTGCAAGCCCTCCTTCCCCAAGCCTCAACATGTCAATTTTGGATCACTATGAGTACCTACATTGAGCAGTTCCAAAATCAAAATTGTCTGCTTAACCTTCCCATAGAACCAATGCCATATTTTAGCGAGGAAGCACTCCTTCCTCTACCACCTTCTCCAGAGGCCGGTTTTTGTACAGGGTTGTCCTTGCATCCTGAAGTGATTGATACCATCTTTCCAGCAGAAGTGGACACGGATCCACCACCAGTGCAAGGGTAAGCTCAGCGACTCCACAATAAGATCAACAAGCCAGGGCACTTTTCTCCCACTGGGTTTTTCCCCTCGGCTATATTCGGTGATTGGCACCAATAACAAATTTTATTCCTTTCTTGTTTGTTAATAACCATTTTGCAGAGATCTCAGCTAAACAAGAGCATACAAACACGCCCCAATAGTCCACCTACCGTGCACACAAATTAGGAAGGGGGGAGACATGCAATGCCTACAAAGAGCAAAGAGAAGCAATCTGCACAACATCAGCAATGCATCAATGCAAACAAACAACATCAATGAAGCACTACAACAGGTGTATTCAAATCATAATCTTTTGTTCTTTATGTGCTTTTAACGTTTGGATACATTGTTTGCATGTTCACACACAGTTGGCTGGTTTAAGTTTTAAATGAGTTGTTACCATGTGGTGGAGTAATTTCTAGATTCTTAGAGGACTTAGTAGAAGGTATTTCTATTTGAAGACAGTGTAGGATATATACCAACGGAGTATGCCAATTTTTTATGCTCTCGAAGTATATTAGTTATCCCTAGTGGTAGCTACCTCTTAGGTATGGGCTAGGTGCTAGGATTAATAAAAAAATTTACGAAAAATACCCTAAAAAATATATACAAGTGAATCGAGACATGACGTGTCTACAGCCATGTGGAATGCTTGGTAGGACCTGGGGTTGTCTTAGCACCTTGGGGCCGATGCCTTGGTTTCCATGGGGTGAACACTGACGTCTAAAGGATTCAGAAAAAGACCTTCAAGGACTCTATCACCTTGATAGATGTTGGTAGGACTCTGGGGTACATTATGGGCCCTCGAGACCGATGCCCTCATCTTCATGGGATACTCCTTATGTCAAAAAAAGAAAAGGGTCTGTCGCCCTTGAGATACTTAGCGGCCTTTAGATTCTCTTGGCGGAGGTCTCTTGGCCATTGTTTGGGTCTCATTGGGATGGAACCTTCCTCTTTATTCATCTTTTATACACACACCCAAAAAAAAAGAAAAAAAAAGAGAGGTCCAATCACCTTTGCTCATATTTAGGAGTAGGTTTGCCACTTAGGAATAACTTAAATACTTGTAGGACATTGAGACTGCGGTCATAACCTGTGGTGTGCAAGCACACTTGCCTTTGCATAGCACTATCTACCACTTAGTCTCACTTTGACTAGTCTTTACTCACCTCTTTTAGCACTCTTTAAAACTCTAATCAGCCTTTCACTTGTATGCTCACGTGTGAGATTGTCATTGCTGGTTTTTTTTTCAATAAAAGGCTTTACTTGTATCCATTGTTTTTGCAGCTTTTGTTTCTACCGCGCTCGAGGATGTGCGCAAAATAGGAAGGGGGGAGTGTTGCGTGACGAGTGGAGATCAATGCAAGGATGCAACAAAAAGATGCAAGCAGGAAAACAAGTGACATTCTTATTTAGGGCTCTTGTAAAGAGTTCCAAGTTGTAGATGAGTGTGGGAGTGGGCTTGACAATAATCCCACATGGGAACTTTTGGGAGTTTTAGAGTTTTTGTATAAAAAGTGGCTCATTTGAGAGCTTAGGAACACATTGGGCTAAACTCATGTTTGAGCTCTCTTGAGACTAGCTCTCCCTCTTTTTCCATAGAGGTGCAAGCTCTTCTCTCTCTCCATCTACATTATTGTATGAGCAATGTTCTTTTTTTCAATGCAATGAGATGATGTTTGTCTCTCTTCTCATGTCTATTCTCTAGTGTGCATGTTTCTTTGTTGATAGCTTCAAGGTTTGTGTGCATGCTAGGGAAGTAAGTGCTTGAGAATGAAGTATGCTTTGAGCTTGTGTATGCATTAGCTTAGCTTTCTTCTTGTATTGGATGCATGAATGAGTGGGATGATGAGTGAGTGAGCAATGGCAAGATTGAGCTTGTGTGTGTGTTAAGTCTATGTCAAGGTAGTAGTGTTCTTAGCATTCTCTCCATTTGTGGATAAGCTTTTGTGCACCAGTACGAGTTGAATCCGTAGCTCCGAAAGGGATGCAAATCCCATTGGATTGAGCTACACGTGGATCATACTACTCTTGCTACAAGTGAGAGAGTTTTTCGTCTCTCCATATGCGGTCTCGGGCCACAATACAAGGCGTTCAAGACATCCATTCAAACTTAGGAAAACATTCCCAATTTCACAGATTTGGTGTCTATGTTGATTATAGAAGAGAAGAGCTTGGGTGAACGGTCTTCACAAAACAAAAAACAGTTCCAGAGCAACAGGCCTTCTACATAAGTTCAGGAAGAGGTCGAGGTAGAGGAGGCCGTGGACGCGGCCACAAGGAGGTGGCCGAATAGGTAATCAGAATTATGGCCCAGAATTCACAACAACAACACAAAAACACGCAGGTGGAAGAGGCCAATTCAGAGGCAGGGGGAGTCAAAGAGGTTGTGGAAATTGGAAAAGGCAGTATAATGATACACGTGGATGCTTTTATTGTGGTAAGCCTAGACATGTGCAAGCAGATTGTTATAAGAAGCAGGCTGACATGCAAAATGGGAAATTGGAGTAAAATAACTATGCATCCTCGAGGAGAAACAATAAGGATAATGAAAGGTTGTTTGTTATGCAGCATGTCGTTAATGCCATGTCTGAAAATGTTGAAGCAGCACATAAAGATGATGTATGGTACGTTGATTCAGGTGCTTTGAACCACATGACAAGTCATGGGGGGAGTGGTTCAAGGAGATGAAAAACCTTGAAAGACCAGGTTTTGTGGAAATAGGAGATGACACTGCTCATCCAATTGCCCATGTTGGAGATGTGCCATTGTCTATGCAGGATGGCAAAGTGAAGTACCTTGCAGATGTACTTCATGTTCCAAACATAACAAAGAAGCTGGTTTCAGTTGGCAAGATGATTGAGCAGGGTTTGCAGGTTCGGTTTAACCCTGATGGTTGTTATGTTGAAGGCTTTAAAGACAAGTGCAGGTTGGTTGCAAAAGGCAATAGAGTGGGTTTGCAGGTTCGGTTTAACCCTGATGGTTGTTATGTTGAAGACTTTAAAGACAAGTGTAGGTTGCAAAAGGCAACAGAGTGGGCAGAATGTTTACATTGAATGTAAACATGCCTGAAGTGAGTGCTGCGATGTTTGCAAATGGTTCAGGAATTGTTGCAGACACAGACATTTGGCATAAAATAATTGGACGTGTGAATATGCAGAGAATGAAGTCTATGCAGACTAAACAAATTGTGATAGGGTTGCCAAAGTTTAAAGTTAAAGGTATGTAGAAAATATGTGAAGCATGCCAATTTGGAAAGCAAACAAAGCATGTATTTCCACGTGCCAAAAATGTGAGCAAAAATGCACTAGACATTGTTGTGCATTTAGATGTATGGGGTCCTACGAAGACCATGTCTATGGGAGGCTGCAGATATTATGTGACATTTATTGATGACCACACAAGGAAAGTGTGATTACTACTGTGAATTTTTGTCCAGTGGATGAAGTTAAGGGATGATAAATTAAAAATATGAAAAATCAGATGGAAAAATTAGTCTGATGGACCATTATTGTGTTAAAGACATGAATGAGATAATTCTAAATGAATTGATAATGCGTTCTATATGAGTATCTTATCCCTTGATTCTGTGGGGGAGCCGACCTATTTAGAGGACCCCGGAATCAGTTGAATCAAAATGCGGATTGAATCATAAATAAAGAAACTTAACAAGAATTTTCGTATTGATAGGAACATGGATCGTAAAACTCTTCATAGTAAAAATGTTAACCCCAACTCGATGAAGAAGAGCTCAACCTGGATGTTCGTAAAACTCTTCATAGTTCGCAGCTTGGTCCCTTCAAGGGTGAAGGGGAACAGTTAGGTGAAGTTGTAGAAGAAAAGTGGATTGAGGCCATGGAGGAATATTTTGATGTAACTGGCTACAATGAGAGAAGCAAGATGGCTCTCACCAGGTTAAAGATTGTGGAAACGGCCAGGGTTGCGTGGAGGAATCACTCCGAGACAAACCGTCTCGACTGAAATACCCAAACCTGGACCGATCTCAAGGCTTACCTTAGAAAAAGGTGTTGTTCCCTAGGCTTTCTTGAAACTAAGATGAATGAGTTCTTGGAACTAAAGCAGGAAAATCGGACAATTGAAGAGTACCATCAGGCTTTTGCCCTTCTCCTTAAATATTCCCCTCAATTGGATGAAGAGCAGCTGATGGCCAGGTTCATTCGAGGAATGAACGAGCCATTGGATACTTTAGTCAAGAATGCCAAACCTATCTCAATGGCCAAAGCAGTAAGAATGGCGAAGGATTTAGCCAAAGCCTTTGATGTCAAAGTCTCGCCAAAGCCAGCACCATCACCTTTCAAAAGGTTTTTATTTCCAGAAGGTGATTTTCCAGCCTTCCTCCGCCTAAGAGATATCAGGGTCAAACCCAGGATGTGGGGAGTTCCAAAATGGAAGAAATGTCCTTTTCCCGAAACTCAATCCCGTAGAATTCAGGAAAGTACGAGACTTCTAGCTGTGAGAGTAGGTACCAAACCTAACAAGGAATCTCATATACAAAATTTCCCAAGAAGCATAGGACAAGTCCATTTTTTTATGACATATACATTGTGTCAATTCATCTCAATACATCCTTGAATTCGTGTACCAAATGCTTGTCCCTTTCCAAGCATAGACTCACTGGCTTCTTTTTCCAAAACCTTCCAGCTAATCACATGTAGGCATAACATAACCTTTAAGTATTTCCAACATACACGTGACCCTTTTCATTCCATACATCCACTGTCACCATTTCCATCATCTCATAATGTTCTTTATCACCTGAAAATCTGGCTGAAAATTCCAACAACTCACAAACACAAGATGATATATGGCATAACTATAACATATTCACATGATTTTTTTAAAAAAAATCCATGGCCTGCATTCTAGACCCACTAAGATAGAAACAAGTCAATTTTTACTAGAGTCTTTGCTGTATTTCTGATACTTTGATTCCATGTCCCTTGATGCAATATCCTCACATCTCTTCATATCAAACCACCTTTTTTTTACAAAACCTTTGAAGGTTTATTGACACCACGAATTTTCAAACGTGGTAGGTAGGAAAGTAAAATGAAATTTTATCAAATTTTCACTTATCTGAAGGCGGGGGAAGCGGATTTCATACGATTTTCTTTTGAAAAATTATATTCCATGCTTCGCTGCAGACGGCGCACAGCTGGCACGTAGCTGAATGTGTGATTTTGAAGAAGGCATATCAATGAGAAGTATTAACTCTGCTCTTTAATTCAAGCCCCAACATGCCATTGACAGTCGCTGATAGCATGAAATCAAGCTCTCTGGTCGAACATGCCTCTGTCCCTGGTTTTTTTTCTGCAGATCCTTCTCTGGTTAGCGCCGCTTGCCATTCTCTGGTTTTTCTCCTCTTTCCCGCGAGGAAATCGCGCCCCACACCACCTTTTGCAACTAGAAATACGTTTTTTCTATTTCGAATTTTCTCACTGCGCCTACCATTCCACGCATATAATTTTCAAGTGATAGCCATTTTAAAAAAAATTAATCTTCTTCACACCAAAACCTTACTAAGGTTCCCCACACCACATTAAAGAAAGCATCATTTGGCATCCTTATTACACATATGACCTTGCCATCTGAAGCATATGATCATGACCACGACCATTATGTACCATAAAAGTTTTCTGTCTCAGTGTTAATATCAACTCAACCATGATAGGCACAGCTTATGAGCAATTCACCATCTCATGGAATCAATAAAGCAGTCGAACCCACAAGCATAATCCAGTCCTATCAAGGCACAAGGTGTCTGCTATCTCCAAAATTCTCCATAAGCATTAAAAAAAAAAAACTCCACAATTCACACCACACTGTCAGAGGCTTCGAGACCTAGCTCAGCCTCAGCTCATCTCATTGAACCTCATTTACAATATGAACATATGTACTCAGGCATCATATAATGACTCATCATGGCACTTAACCCCATGCATCTGGATTGATGGCGTCACATGCATGGTTTCACACCATAGACGTGCCATGGCATGACAACGTTGTGTGGCTACATAAGTCTAGGGGAAAGGGATGGTGTCTGTACACAGGCAAAAGGTGAGATACGCATGTACCTTCCGGGTCAGTGGTCGTCGCATGGGTGTCCACGTGGCGGTGGCTAGTGGGGACCGTTCACTAGGGCGTTCACCTTTGGTCCTTATGCAGCTGTTGTATGGGTGCTCGAGTATGTGTAGGGCATCTTTTTGGAGTGGGGACCCCTTTTTTGGGACACCCGCCACGATATGCGTGCCGGTGCGTCCAGCGGTTGCAAAAACAAATTTTGGTGAAAATGTTTGGAGTGTTTCCCTAGTCATAGGGGTACATTCCGTTCATCAATCGGACACCCGTACATTCATTTATTAAGGTCAGAAGTTTACCATACTTTGCCTAAAAATAACTAAAAAAACTCTACGTAGAGGCTTATTCCGGTGTCCGTTTTGAGTGTTGTAAAGTCCTACATTAGGGTAAAATCATGTGCAGATTTCAAATTTGGACTTAGAATTTTAAGATTCCAAGTGGAAATAGCTCAATTATTAAAATTCATGATTTTTTCATTATAAAAAGATTATAAATTTGTCTATCAAATGGACATATATTATTGTTAAAGATGGGCATGTTACATCCTTCCCCCTTTAAAGAAATTGAGATGTCCTCATCTCGTCATGAATTCGGGGTAATATTTTAAGAGTGTAGCTTCATCTTACCAAGTTTCATCCTCTTCAAAGGTAATCTTTCCATTGTACTAGATGTTCTATAAGAGTTCTATTATGGAGTTACCTTTCTCTAGAATCTATGTATCTACTAGGTTGCCTGCAACTCAAGGAATCCTTGAGTTGGGATTACAACTTGCTTATCACATCAAGAATATGATCGAGAATGGGTACATAGGGATTTAACAAGCTTACATAATACATTGTGGACCTTAATATGGGCTAGGAGCTACAGCTTGTAGGCACTTCTACCTAGACACTTGATGATTGTATAAGGTCCACAATATCTTGGGATGAGCTTCTTACATTTCCCAAGTGACAATGAGCTACGCTTGGGTCACACTCGCGTAAGAACTTTTTCTCTTTCCTTAAAGATCCTTTCAAATCTCTTTGTGTTGGGCATAATGCTTTTGCCGATCTTGAGCAGCTTTAATATCTTTCTGGATAGCCTTGGTCTATTCTTCCATCTCCTCGAGCATTTTTCTTGAGGCTTCGACTCTTAAGGTTGGATCAGAGAAATTTAGAGGAGATAAGCATTCCTGCCCATAGAGTGCTTTAAATGTGGTGACATCCCCATACTCTAGTGATAAGATGTATTATAGGCAAATTCTACTACTACAGAAAGGTATTAAATCCATGTTTTTGGCTCCTGTCCACAATAGGCTCTAAGAATGTCTTCAATTACTTGGTTGACTCTCTTAGTTTGGCCATCAGTCTCTCGCTTATATTGAAGAAAAGTTGAGTACCCAAGGCTTGAAATAAGGACTACCTGAACTCTAAAGTGAAGTCAGAGTTCTGGTCACTAACTATCCTCTTCGGTAGACCATGAAGCTTAATGACCTCCTTGATGAATAATCGGGAAACATCAGAAGCTTTGAAGGTTTTCTTTGCCTGCCGGTATAAGATGAGCTAGTTTGGTGAGCAAGTCCACCACCACGAAAACGGAGTCATATCCTCCTTGTATAGTGGGGAGACTTGTCAAAATCTATACTAATGCATTCCCACTTCATTTGGGAGATATCCAAGGGTCTTGGGATTGATTGGTTGGTATAGAATTTGTATACCAAAGTATGCTCTCATAGCTTCCCCCCTGACTAATCTTCTCAAGAAGAATACCCCATTTCAATGGTCTGCCAGGTGTGCCAGAGTGCTTTTGATAAGCTGAAGACCGCCTTGGTAACCAATCCTGTTCTAAAGTTCCCAGATTTCTCTCTACCCTTTGAGAGGTAGTAACTGATCCCATTGGTTTTGCTCTGGGAGGTGCACTCATGAAGGAAGGTCATGCAATGGCCTATGAATCCCAAAAACTCAGAACGCATGAGAGGAATTGTGCTGTCCATGACCTGGAACTACTTTCAGTAGTCTATGTCTTGAAGTTGTGGAGACATTACCTACTGGGTCAAAGATTCACTTTAATGACAGATCATCAGAGCTTGAAGTGGATCTTCACTCAGAAGGATCTCAACATGTGCCAAAGAAGGTGGATGCAGACCTTGCAGGAATTTGAGTTTGAAATCAAGTACCACCCGGCAAAGAAAATGTCGTAGCAGATGTCCTCAGCAGAAAAGCCTCCTTGCTTACAATTACAGTGGTGTCAAATCCATTGATTAATGAGGCAAGAGAGAAGATCATGCAGGATAGATTCTTTGGCCCTATTGCTACCCTACTTATGCAAGAAAGCAAAACTCCAGAGGAGTTGAACCGAGTTCAAGGGTACAGCCTGGATGATGGAATTATGTATTATAATCGCTCGTCGTCGCAGGCTATGCATTCCCAATGATGAGGGGACTAAGGGTCAAATTCTAAATGAAGCTCATGATAGCCTTATTGTAGGACATCTAGGTTTCATCAAAACCTACATGTCTGTAAAGAAAAGCTTTTTTTGGCCTAGTCTAAAAAAGGATGTTCTTAATCATGTACGTCAATGTCTGACATGTCAGAACGTCAAAGCCGAGAGAGTTAAAATGCCTGGGAAGTTACATCCATTAGACGTCCCGTAGATGAAGTGGGAATGTATCAGTATGGATTTTATTACTGGATTACCTTCAGTGCAATCATGTTATAACTCCATCTTCGTGGAATGTATCAGTATGGATTTTATTACTAGATTACCTTCAGTGCAATCAGGTTATAACTCCATCTTCGTGGTAGTTGATAGACTGACCAAAGTTGCCCATCTGATTCCAGTAAAAGAAACCTACACCGCAGTGGATGTGGCCAGAGTATTCCTCAAAGAAATCTTATCTTGACTCTTTCAGCTTTGATCCTTTGACATGAGAGACATTACTTCAAGTATCAAAGGACATCATTTTTCAAGCCTGCCCAATGATAGCTCCTCCTTACAGCATTCAAGGCCTGGGAAGTAACATCCATTAGACATCCCCCAGATGAAGTGGGAATGTATCAATATGGATTTTATTATTGGATTACCTTCAGTGCAATCAGGTTATAACTCCATCTTCGTGGTAGTTGATAGACTAACCAAAGTTGCCCATCTGATTCCAGTAAAAGAAACCTACACCGCAGTGGATGTGGCTAGAGTATTCCTCAAAGAAATCTTATCTTGACTCTTTCAGCTTTGATCCTTTGACATGAGAGACATTACTTCAAGTATCAAATGACATCATTTTTCAAGCCTGCCCAATGATAGCTCCTCCTTACAGCATTCAAGGCCTTTGCATAGCCTAGATGCCCTGCAGTCGGCTATTAGAAAGCTTCATGGAGGATTAGCTTCTTTAGGGTAGGATCCTTAGGAATACATAGCTTGTGATTGAAGTAGAGGCACCCATCATGGGTGAAGTAACCCTTGATTAGATTTTTCTCTTTCTCTAAAGTTCCCCCCTTCTTCGACTAATTTCACCATCCTTTGGTAATCAAGATCATGAAATGAGACTTCTTTCACCTTGATGAATATGGGATCATTTGGCATCAAAATTGCACTCAAGAAAGATTTGTGGCTAAGTGCCTCTGCTACCACATTATCCTTCCTAGGGTGGAATTTAATGTCGAAGTCATATTCTAATAGGATTTCAACCCATCTTCTATGCCTCATATTGAGGTAAGGCTGGGTGAAGATCCACATTAGACTCTTATGGTCGGTTTACAAGAAGCTGGATTTTGTGCCCCAAGAAATAATGTCTTTATAACTTGAGGCAATGAACAACTACTAAGATCCGCAAATCATGGGTGGCATAGTTGGCCTCATATTGCTTCATCTTGTGAGAAGTATAAGCCACCGGTCTGACACCACCAATACACTATTGGCATTAGTTAACCACCACAAATTCCTTGGTGAAATCTGAAAGTTTTGGGACTGGTGCTGAGGTAATGATGGCTTTGAGTTGATCAAAGTTGACTTGATGGATTGGTAACCACACTATTTGGCAATCCTTCTTAAGATGATCAATCAAAGGTGTAGCTACCAAGGAGTAATCTTTGATGAAAATCTTGTACCATCCCGTGATTCCCAAAAACCCACAAACTTTGCGGACTGATTTAGAGGATGGCCATTCCAGTATATCCTTGACCTTGGCGAGATCTACCGATATACCATCTTGGGAGACAATAAATCCAAGATACTCAATTTGGTGAGTAAAGAAGGTACATTTACTTTTCATAACATAGAGTTTATGTCTACGTAGTAATTGCAAAACTCTCCCCACATGCTCCTCATACTCTTCCACAGACTTGGAGTAGACTAAGATGTCATAAAAAAAGACAAGCACGAATTCATCCAAGTAGGGACAAAATATATCTTGCATTAGGTGATTGAAAGTTGCAGGAGCATTGGTTAACCCAAATGACATTACAATAAACTCAAAGTGGTCATAACAGGTATTGAAACCTGTCTTGGGTATATCTACTTCCTTGACTCTGATCTAATAGTAACCAGACCTCAAATCTATTTTTGAGAAAACCTTGGCTCCATGAAGCCTGTCAAGAAGCTCATTTGATATGCAAGGGATAGGATACTTGTTCTTGACAGTGACTTGATTTAGCCCCCGATAATTAATGCAGAGATGAAGAGTATTGTCCTTCTTCTTTTGGAAAAGAACGGGTGCTCCCCAAGGAGAGCTGTTGGGGCATACAAATCCTTGTTTAATGAGTTGGGAAATTCGCTCCTTGAGCTCTATGGCTTCAGGGAGAGATATCTTATAGGGTGTTTTTGAGATAGGTTGAGCACCAGGGATCAGCTCGATTTTGTGATCGACTTCTCGAGAAGGTGGTAGCCCTATGTAAGCTCATTAGGAAAGACATCAAATAATTCTTGGAGCCAAGAGGGTTGTGCTGATTCTTTACTAGATTTAACAACTTTGTTGAGCTTAACTAGGAAAACTTGATGTCCCTTACATGCTCCCTTGAGAAGATGTTTTTCTTTGACTACTCTAGACTTAGGTTTACATGTCTTCCCCTAAACTAATACTACTTGTACGTGCTCATATTTAAAAGTGATACTCTCCTTGTTACAGTGAATATTAGCATTATTTGTGATTAACCAGTCCATCCCAAGGATTCCATCATAAATACCTAATGGAAAGACCCTAAAATGGCCATGAGTTTTCTCATTACCCAATTCAAAGTCAAGGTTTCCCTACAGAGTGGTGAGATACTACTTCCTTCCCACTAGCTAGTTCTACAACCATTTTCCTAGCTGGTTTTTGACCCAGATTTAATTTTTGTAAACATCTTGGAGAAAGAAATGAATGGGTACTGCCGCAATCAATCAAAAGCTGAAATGGCTTACCATGATGGAGTGGCTGGGGTTTGAATAACACCGAATTGCTGATTAGAACCTTGATGTTCTACCATTGCATGCATGGTGACACACTCTTCTTCAGCTATTTCCAAAGTTGGTTCTTCATTTATAGCACAGGCCATGCGGGAAACTACTTCCCGACCTCTGCCACGTCCACCACCTCTTGCACCTTGGTGGATGGGGGTTCCATGACGGCCCGTGCACGAAACTGCTCCACGACCTCTGCCATGTCCACCACCTCTTGCACCTTGGTGGATATGGGGATTCCACAGCCCTAATTTCCTCGACCACTTTGAGGAAAAGATGTTGCTAGCTTGGGGCACTTGGCCTTAAAGTGTTCCGAATCATTGCAATTGAAACACACAAGGGCCTCTCTAGAAGGAGAAGTATATGAGTGGGGAACAAAGGAGTTGGTTTGCCGACCTCAGTTGTAGTAGGGAGTAGTTTGCTGGGGCTTCTTATAAGACTGATCCTTAGGGTTAGATCTCTTCTAAGGCTTAGCTTTGCTAGACTTCAGATCCTTCACAAGAGGTTTTTCTTGTATGAGAGCATCTTGCAATGTGCTCAGCCTCATTGCTTTGAGGCAGGAATCCAAAGGTTCATTCAAGCCTTGGGAAAAGTAGGCCACTTACTGGGAGGTAGTCATGGATGAGGCATACTTCTGGAGAGTGATGAACTTAGAGTAGTATTCTTGCAGGGTTAAAATGAGCTGCTTGAGGCTAAAGAACTCATTCATCTTGATAGATTCATGACATGGGGGGAGATACCTCTCCTTCACAGCTTGTTTGATGTCATCCCATGTTTAGGAGTGTTCGGTGACTCCCTTGCCCATGGCACCATTCCTTCCACTAGAGTTTAGCATCCCCAATGAGGCGAAATCATGCAAGCATGGATTGATTTTTCAGCTCCAGTACCGATAGAGAAGTAATCATCCATTGCTTTGATCCATACTTCGAAATCATTCTCACTTTTTTAACCTTCCCCCTTAAAGGAGGGAGGTTACATTTATTTGAGTAGGAGCTTCTTCTCCTGGGTATCTATGTATAGTGCATTGGGGAGAGGAGGCTGATTGTCCTGGCCATCATCACAAGATTAAATTTTAGGATCACAAGATTCATACTTTACACTACACTCATGATTTTTTAAAAGTAAAACCTTGAAATCGCTTTATTTCTCAATTCAAATATTTACCAGGGCAAATTTGATTACAAGGATTTGAGACTAATGTAGTCTTATTCATCATAAAAGAGAATCCAAGGGCTAACTAAGGCATAAGACTCAAGTGATCCACGTAGGAGAAATATGGGGGTTCCATCGTGGTTTCTAAGATATGGAAGATTGATGGTAGGGGCGGTAGACTCTGGATTATGTTGTGTTCCATAACGCCTACTCTGTCAATAGGTAAGACTGCATTACTTGGTCATATACCCAGCGATTCTGTGTGGTATACAATTCCCCTCTATGGTCACATAGCTGTCAGGTCTGGGAGTACCCAGGAAACCAAAATAAGCGGACCATCTTTAGCTTCTCGATTCAACGAACCCGCTTTAAATCGGTGGTGAGGTTGCCAATTTGGTCTACTTGAATGATAAAGTACCTCGGCCCACAATTCCAAAAGTGTTCTCTACCCCACTCTCTTTGGATACGAGAGGGATGAGGGAGGGACAACATCTTGATTATTTGCACCATGGTATCACGGAATTGGAAACTCGAAGAGTGACAAGTTGTCTGAAACACACACTAGAAGACTAGGAATCTAGAATAAGCATCTTCCTCTTCCTACAATCATTCAATCACCAATTCAAATTGTTCTAGTAAGGTCTTTTATCAATCAACATTACGATAGGTAAAACATACATTCCAAAACAACCTTAAATAATAAACCCTAGGAACTAAGATCAACTTTGATACTAATTGTAAGGTCCCCCTCATCATAAATAGGGGAAACCTTAATATAGTCTACTAGATATACCAAGAGAAAACTTTCCTACTCGTCGACACCTAGACCATGTAAAGATGTGAAGATACAACTAATAGGTAAGACCTAGTTCTATAGGGGGAGCGTGGTCTCTTAAATGATTCTTAAAATCAAATCACCCATAGAGTGATTGACCTTAACTTGGGAAACCACCGCTGGCCTAATCCTCTAGAGTAGGGTTGCCCAAGGATCTACTTACCTAACATAGAGCTTCCAATTAATTATGTTGGAAAGCTACCTGACTAATTGGGTCCACCTATCCATAGGATGGGGCTGTCATGGCATTCCATCCTCCCACTTTCCACCCAACTCACGTATCAATTTTGTTTTCTAATTAGTCCTACCACGCTGTGTGACATATATAAACAAGTTCCTTAATTAATGACCTTACACAATGCTTGTTTAAACAGCCCTTAACAATGATACAACAATGCTAGTAAGCAAGGGATTTAATTTTTTTTAAAATACAATGTTCAAATCTATCCATAGCCAGATCCAAGCTCTCTTATTCCTTTACTTTATTTCGCCGATGACCTAGAATTCAGCCTTCTAGCCTCTATAGACTGGGCAATCCCTATGGGACCATACACCTCGTTGTTAGTAGGTGGCGAGGACTCAAGCCGTCCTATCACCCTCTCAGGCTCCATTGCTTGATCCTCCCACTCCTAAGAGGGATTTCGAAATGCTAGGGTGGGTTTATTCATCGCATTAGCCTGGGCCCGCACAACTAGGTAGCATTCATAATACTCGCCAAACTGGTGAATCTAATCTTCCCAATGGTAGGAGGGATACCTTGGGGCAACTCCGGGCCTCGCTGTCGCCCGACTACACAACCATGGAAACGAGATTAGCATCAAGGTGCGGAGAAGATGTACCTATACGTTAACCTAATCATCATCAAGATAACAAAACAATTTCTTAACTAAACCATAGGATATGAGAAACAACATCATCTTCTCGAGAAAGCAATAATTTCACAAGAATTTTGTTATTTTCAAAGCAAGGAAAAGTAGTACATTCTTTCTTAATGCTAACATTAAAAGTCAATCAAAAAACCTCTTTTTAAATGATTATTAAGCTAACCTGGCCACTAGTTCTTTGTGGGACTCCCATAGGTAGAGTTGGGGCTGCATCCAATGCATTCTCTGTTGTTATGCACGCTTCTCGAGGTGGTATTTTGGTATCTTTGAGGACGAGCCATTGTTTCCACCTTCTCGTAGTCCACGTCGCCGTGAACTTAAAACTTCAGTCGGATCGCGAATCAGAGTTTGTTTGCTCACTTTAGGAGCATAAAACTCTTATGTGTGGGAACCACCTCTAAGAGCCAAAGTGTGCTAACCAAAGTCACCGCCACAAATGGGGAGGGGGGAAGGTATCCTTAAACTAGAATTTGGGGCAAAAGCCTCTACTTGGAGGTAGAGAAGGGAGGGTTCTATCTTAAGTCTATTCATTGGGGGGGAGGGGAGAGAGCAGCTTATGACACCCTCTCCTCAACAGAAGGGTGGGATGCTGAAAAACATTTTCAAAGCTTACTTGGAGATGGGCTGTAAAGGGCTTGCTACTAGGAGAGAGGCTACAGAGGGCTGTCGGGCACAGACCCGCAAAGAGTGTCAGGTATGAACTGTCGGGTACAGTCTCTGCACACAGAGTGTCGTGTACGAGTATTAGAGGGCGTCGGGGTATCGACCATGGCGGGAGGTGGGCGGTTTATATAGGGCTTGGTACTGGTACGGTTATGAGTGCAGGGAAAGCGACAGCCAGTGGGGACCGTACGCTAGGGCGGTTGGCCTTTGGTCCTTACGTGACCATTGTACAGGCGCTCGAGTATTTGTACGACATCTTTTTGGGGCAAGGACCCCTTTTTTGGGGCGCCGACCTCGATATGTCTGTCTTTGCATCCGATGACTTGCGGAAATGTTTTTCGGTGAAAATGTCCGGAGTGTTTCTGTGGTCATAGGGGTGTAGTCCATTCGTCAATCGGACACCCGAACTTGCGTTTATTAAGGTCAGACGTTTTCCGTACTTTAACTAAAAATAACTAAAAAATCTACAGAGGCTTATTCCGATGTCTATTTTGAGTGCTATAAAATCCTACATTAGGGTAAAATCACACATAGATTCTAAATTTGGACTCAAAATTTTAAGATTCCAAGTGGAGATAGCTCAAATATAAAAATTGATGGTTTTTACATTATAAAAAGATTATAAATTCATCTATCAAATGGACATATATTATTATTGAAGATGGGCATAATATTACAAACTCTCTTGTTGAATCTGGTTATTGCATTACAACAGTGCATTTTGGCAATGCAGACAGTGTTTACACATGTATTGTTGACATTGGGAGTATGTACATGTACTTTGGTCATATCTGATGACCTACAGGTTGTGCTCTATAGGTTGTGCTGAAGTATTGTTGTAGTAGTCATAGAAGATACTGCTATATTACAGGTTGAATCAAATTGTCAGTGAGAAGCTGGACAAGAACAACTTCCATGCCTGGAAGTTGAGGATGACCAATTTCGTAACGGTGGGTAAAGGATTTTAAGACTGTGAAAGGAGACAATGAGGAGCCTTCTAAGATTCCTCCCTCTAGCTTTTGAGGTGTAAAGGTGTAAGAACCTCCCCATCTGTTCTTGTGATTATTCCCCTCTCTAAAATAGGAGAAAGATCTTGTTTTACCCTCTTTTAGCCTAGAGAGAGAAAATATCTAGAGAGAGATAATCCAAAATTGAGATATCTTTGGATATAAAAATCCTCCTAGTGTCTAAAATGGTTTCCCTGAAATAGAAGTTCAAAATGAGCTTTCCAATGTGCATTAGGAATCAACTAAAATTGATATAAGGGACCTTAGCCTAAGGGTCTAGATTTTCAGAAATTTCTGGATTATGGTCCAATTAAGGTTCCTATGGACCAATAGGACTAATCCAAGTGTTGGGATGAGATAAATCCAAAGAATAAAATAAAATACCCAAACAAATGAGTAAATGCTCACATAAGATGAAGAGTTGAGTGAGTACAAGGTTTATTAGTTAAAAATTAAGAGATATTACTAAAAAAATGAGATATTTTGAAGAAATGATGAATTTTTGACACCTTGGTAAGGAGGGGGAGACCTTTGAGGTAGGCGCCTCCTTCACATGTATGGGAAGGTTTTTTAATTCAAAAAAATTATGATATTTTTATCTCTCCTCTCTCTTGGATCAAACTAGATAAAAAAGGGAGCCAAACTAGTCCAAATCTTGTCCAAATTCAGTCAAATAGAACCTGGAAAATTCTAGAACCCAGTTGGACTTGGTTAGTGGCCTCCCTCATCTATAAGTAGACCTATAGTCTTTTGTAAAAAAATATGTGAGCTATACCATGTCAGTATTACATTAAAATAATCATATTTTCTATTATCCCTTAAAAATCCTCTACTTTTGGAGAGATTGGAGCTTCTCTCTCTCTTCAACAATTCTTGGAGCTTTCTTCTCAACTCACTAAACCAATTGATTGGTTGGGGGCTTCACTTCTAGATAAAGAAGCAAGCCAAACCTAGAGGTAAGAAGGAATTTCATGGTTTTTGTTAATATTCTCAAACGATTTCACTTCTCAACCCCTCTCAAGCTTGAGAAGTTTCTAACTAGTTGTGTTTTATGAAAATCAAGCTTTCTTTAAGAACTTTAATGATTAACCACAAAAAGTTAATCTTTATGCTTATTTAGAATACTTTTTATGTATATCTCTCTCTCCCAAAAGAATAGTCATTCCTATGGCTAATTCTTTAGAAAAAGAATGCTTCTCATTGATAAATTCTTAATTCAAAACCAAACTCTAAGCTTGTTAAGCTAGAGGTTAAGAAAATAGTATTTTTATGCTTTTATATTAATAAAATTATGATAAAATTATGATTTAATTCCATAATTTGGATTTAAGTTTAAGGATAGTTCCTCTATCATAATTGTATTACAAAGTCTTATTCTTTTTAGAAAAATTAAAAATTATCAATAATAGCAGTGAAGCTATGGTGAAATTTATAGAAAATAATACATATCTTATTTTTATACATAATTCTAAAAGAGTACTTCCTACCATTTTCTAGGATTGGACATCCTATGCTAAAAGAATGATTTTCATCAAATTCATGGAAAATAAAATTTTAGTGTTTATGCATAAATCATTAATTTAAAAAAGGAGGAATTTTTGGTAAATTTATTTTTATGCAAAAAGAGGAATTCCCATGATATTTGATAATCAAGTAATTAAATGGCAAAAGAGTGATTTTTGGTAAATTTATTTTTATGCAAAAAGAGAAATTCCCATGATATTTGAGAATCAAGTAATTAAATGGCAAAAGAGTAATTTTTGGTAAAAATTATTTTATGCAAGAAGAGGAATTCCCATGATATTGTACGGGCGTTGGTGACTACCTTTGAAGCCCACGCAAGTGGTTTCTTAGGTGTTTCGCACCCCGTTTTTACTTGTATTTAGATTGTTTTTAACCCGTTTTTGACCCCCTTACTTATGGTCGAACCTGGACTAGGGCGTGTGATAGCTCGAAACGAGCGTATCATTCAAAAGGTCCTAGTGTGCTTTACAGCACCGTGTTCGCCTATCCAGAGCTCCTGTAGTCCTCAAAACAGTCTGTTTCCTTGTGGGGGAAGGGGCGAAAGCCTATTTGCTTGTGGAGGAAAGGGTGAGGGCTTTATCCCACATGCTCACTTTACTCCTTGGTTAGTGGGCTACATATAGGGCACAACTTTTCTCACTTGAAAGAAAGCTATGGAGGCTCACTCTCCTATATATATATATCAAAAGACTGAGGCCGGGGTCGGCGGGGTCGATTGGGGGTTTTTTCTTTTCAAAATTTTTTTTCCAAATACAAAATCTTTCCTCTTCACACATTTGGTTTTTTTTTCTTTCTTTTAAACAAAAAATATTTTTTTTTCTAATTTTTTTTATTTTATATTTTTTTTCAAAATTTTTTTTTGGAGATAAGTTTTCTAGGGTTTCTTTCTAGGGTTCAGACTTTGCCGCAGCACAGTTCGCACACAGCGCAGGCCTGCTGGGGATTCAGAAATCCCCCCTCACACGCAGAAAACCAGATCACAGATTGCACACCCACACGTGGAGCGAAAAAATAACAAAAGAAACAGAAATGCAGAAGACAAATTGCAGAAACAGATTGCCAAAAAAAGGAAACACCTCCACAACAAACACCCAGCCGCCTTTCCTACAATGTAAATTTCACTTCACGTAGCAGCCCGAGCTACAAACTGGAGCTTGGTGCAAGGCATCTCCCCCGCACAGCGGCGCCAAAAATGTGCGCTTTTGCCGCACAGGTCGTAGCTGGGGACTTGCCGAACACCATATGCGAGCCACGAATGGCTGCAAGCATACAACCAGGAAAGCAAACTCAAACAGAATACAAGGGTGTGTCACTCACTGCTCTAACCTCCGCCGTCGTGAAGGATTCCCCTGTCCTACATAGAGGATCATTTCGAGAAAGTCAAGCCTGTATATCAAGCGGTTGCTCTCGCCACAAGAGGGCAAAACCTTAATACCATGGCAAGGAGACCACCTCTTCAATGCTACGTTTGTGTTGGACCCCATCATGTAGCGGAGTGTCCTAATAGGCTACAGAAGATCGCTACTCAGATGCAACCAAATCAAGGGAGCACATCGGGAATGCCGGTACTTACATGTAATCATTGTGGCATAGATCATTTGATTGCTCAATGTCCACATAATCCTAATGCACCCAAGATTACGCCATTGAATTTGGTTGAGGTCACCAATGAGGCACGAGGAACCACACCCGTTGTACCCGTGCCGCCGCGAATGTAGTTACACGATCAATGCTTCAAAATCAAAACTACATTCTTGAAGAGAGGGATACTGCATCAATTGCTCGAGCAAAGAAAAAGAAAACGCGGCGGAAGAGATCGCTTAATGCCACGAGCTCCAAGCCTAGTTCAAAGACAACATAGCCTACGGGAGACGACCCCGTGTTTATGAATGATCCTGAAGATGATTCTGATTCAATAGAAACCATGGGGACCAAAGCCACTACCTTAAGGGAGGAACCCACTCAAGAGCTCAATGAAGGAGAATCAAGCGAGTACATAAATAAGGGGAAACAGAAGGAAACTTCCTCGGCCCCACAACCAAGTCAGTTAATGCCCTCTCGACCACTCAAACTGACTGAGACTCCCCAAGACAAGCCACGTGGGCCAAAAACCCTCAAGAAAAAGATTGGAACTTACTCAAACCCAATTGAGGAGATTGAACAAGTGCAACACTTAAGGGGTTTGGTGGAAGAAACACAAAGAGAACTGGAGCCAAACCCGAGAAAAATCAAAATTCCAGACACAGTGTTTCCTACGCAAGTTCAGCCTCACAGGAACTATAAATCGTTAGCGATACCTAGTATCATTCGGGAAGAAAGTGAGGATAGGACATCAGGAAGTGGGCAAACACCCTTTTTGCTTGAAAGAATGTTTAGTGAGGGAATGCCTGACCCCATCGAAGAGGAAGTGATTCCATCTTCACCAGTCCCTAGTCAAGGGGCGATATCTCGAAAAGTACCGTTGAATGTTTCCAAGTTAATGGATTTCATGTCCTTAGAAATCAGAACCACGATCATCTCCAAGTTATACGGAGATCCTGAGCTATTCTTATCTCTTCGGGCATTTCTCAATGGAGAACTAAAGGCGGGGCTACCACAATTTGCAAATATGGATAGACTCGACACGCTTCAAGATGAAGGGGAACATTGGGATCTACAACCCAACCTAGATGAAGACTCGGTCGTTGAAATACCTGTGAACAAGTTGGGACAGTACTTTGAAGGTGACGAATCTAATGCCACCCTCCCCATTACTACCAAGGGATTAACTCTAAAGGGAATCCTTGATGGTGGTGCTGGAGTGAGCATTGTGACTAAAAACTGTTGGGAATCTATGGGGAGACCTCACCTCGAAGTCACAAACATAGTGGTTAGGATGGCAAACGGAACCATAGCTAAACCTATTGGAATGTTAAGGGACCTTAAGATCAAGGTCCTGGGATACAAGGTAAAACATACCTTCATTGTAATGGATTTCTCCAAGCATCCTATGTCATATCAAATGATCTTAGGACGTCCTTTCATGATCTTAGGACGTCCTTTCATGAGGGAAGCACAAATGGTGCATGATTGGTCGAAAAACCATGTCTACCTACAATTCCAGGACTCTATCATTCGAGTTGATCTTGAGAATGGTCGTGCACATCCTTTAGGAAGCAAGGTTATCATTGATAATCGATCGGATACCACTATTCACTCCGCCCCATTAAGGTATTGCTATACATGCAAAAACGAGACTGATGATGGAAAAGATTCTCCTTATATGGATGTCCTACCGGGTATGACTGAGTCGGATAACGTGGATTGGGTACACCTAGTGGCAACCATAGACATATGGAGAAAGAGAGGCACAAGTTGGGTAACACCTGAGGGCAAGATATGCCACCGTTAGTGCCAATAAACATGATAGGTGTTATGCACTTGACTCGTGATGGCAAGAAAGTGGCAAACTCCACTGACACTGAAAGCAGCGAAGACTCTGACCAATGCAACTCTGAGTATGAATCTCAAGAAGAAACTGACCCTGAGCCTGATGGGGGGGATGAATCAAATATTCACCCAAATGTGGAAGCAATGTGCTCAAGGCCTAGGACGGTGACCTCCTGCAGTTCATCCGAAAGTGAGGGGGACACAAGTGAAAATTGACCAAGTGAGTTCGAATCTGACAGAAGCAAAAATCAAAAACTTGGTAAGAAGAAAACGAGACATAAGCGCCAACGCTATCGAGCTAATGTACGCACTACAAAAAACAAGGAGACATCCACCGCAGAATGGCTTAGTTATGTAGGAGCTATTGACGCTCATTGGAAGTTAGCAGATAATTGGGGACAATACCTCCAAAGTGTCATGTGGTGACCTCATGACGTCGCCCAATTAGAAATCGAAGAGAAGCCGAAACTAAGTCGTACTACAAGAAGGCGGCAAAACCAAGAGTTAGCTCAGCAACAAAAGGAGGTGGAATTAAAAGAAAAAAGCCTGGCACAACAAGAACCAGTAGACTTACACCCCGCACCCGAGCATTGCAAATCATTCACCACAGGGGAACGTAAAGTGGTCTACACAAAAGCCCAACGAACGCCTACCAATGGGAGTAGCGGTGTCTGCGATGGCCCTGCGGTAGTTAAGGAGATAGACTTAGCAGATCCGGGTGAGGAGTCTAAACCAGTTTTTATTGCTCAAGACCTCACCCAGTCAGAGGACGCTGCACTTAAGAAGCTTCTTAAAGAATTCAAGGACATATTTGCTTAGACATATCATGATATGAAGGGTGTTCCACCCTCGGTGGTGCAACACATGATTCCAATGATTAGCACTGCTAAACCAGTCCAGCAACGTCCCTACCCAATGAATCCTAAGTACGCAAAGATTGTACAAGAGGAAATTGAAAAGCTTGTAAAATGTGGATTCATATACCCTATTGAGCACTCAGAATGGGTTTCTCCGATAGTCATCGTACCAAAGAAGAATGGGAAACTCAGAGTGTGCGTTGATCTCAAAAAGGTTAATGCAACCACCAGAAGGGATCATTACCCCTTGCCATATTCTGAACATGTGCTTGAAAGAGTGGCAGCAGGCAAGGAGGCATATAGCTTTTTAGATGGGTACTCGAGTTACAATCAGATCACAATTGCAGTCGAGGACCAAGCTAAAGCAGCATTTATCACGGGGTTTGGAGTGTTTGCCTTTCGCGTCATGGCTTTTGGCTTGACCAATGCACCTGCAACATTCCAACGATTGATAAACACGGCCTTTAAGGAATATCTAAGGGACTTCTGTGAAGCTTTCTTAGATGATCTTTGTGTTCATTCCTCTTGGGACGAGCACTTGATGTGTTTATGAAAAATATTTGAAAGGTGTAGATTATATCGCATCTCATTGAATCCTTTCAAATGCCAATTCTAGGTTAAACACGGAGTTATCTTAGGGCATATAGTGTCCAAAAATGGGATTTCCACTGACCAGAGTAAAATCAAGGTCATTCTGGAATTACCCCCACCCACCAACTATAAGGGAGTCCAACGCTTTATGGGCCACATTGGTTATTATCGAAGGTTTATTCTACTCTTCGCCGAGATAGCTCGACCATAGCTTCTCATCGAGTTTATTTGGACCGAAGAATGTGACCGTGCCTATGAGCTATTAAAGAAGGCCTTAGCGAGTGCTCCAATCTTGTGAATGCCTAACTGGGATTTAATCTTCCATGTGCATATTGATGCATCAAACTTTGCTATTGGGTGTGTGTTAACTCAACCTGGAGAACACAAGCTAGACTACCCCATTAGCTTTGCCAGTCGCCAGTTGAACGATGCTGAGATGAACTACACCACTACAGAGCGAGAAGGGTTGGCAATGATATATGCAGTAAGGAAATTTCGTTATTACCTACTTGCCACCAAGTTTGTTTTCTATGTGGATCATCAAGCATTGTTGTATCTGGTAAACAAACCATGCTTGTGAGATCCCTGTTCCCCACCGATCAACGGATTCGGGGTACTAGCAGCGGAAGTAGCACATCATGCGTGGGTAGAGGTCTCACACTCGGGGCCTCGCCCACGGATATCCGGACAAGAGACTAATCCGTCGGTTTGTCCAAAACCGAAACTGGAAAAACTTCCTTTACTCGGAAAGCATGGGCGATTCCACCAGGATAACTCTTTACTCTAACGTCGTCAAGATCATTACGGATCAACTGATCTGACTGCACCTTTAACGGTACTTGGTCAAATCAAGGTAGAAACTTGCACTTGGATCATTGGGATCAACGCTTTTTTCCCCATCAAGAGGCACAGCCGTTGATTCCTATCCATAGAACAATTTCTATCCGGGATTTACTTTATCTATCGTAAAAACAAAGTTGAGTCTCGATTTATGGATCCATCAGTCCAGCCTAACCCCATCCGATCCCATGGGTTAGCCAACCGCCCAACCACTGTAGTGATGGGATCCAATTTGGAATTTGGTTAGGTTTTGTCCCGGGTACCAAGGAAAAGAGTTCCAAGGCCCCCTAGCCGGAATTTCATGCAAACATAAAACTAGCCACACCACTTACACACCCAATATGAAAATTGCCTTTTTCTTAGCATCAGCTAACTTTAAAACAATCCTTTAATGAAACCATAGTACCACTGATCACAATCTCCCAATTTATCCAGTTGATTCATAATTTCCCATCATTCCTTCATCAGAGTATCTATGGCATCATTGGCAACTAGAACGCTCACCACCTGTCCACACAGAGGCCGTTTCCATAGTTCCTAGCCCATAATACTCGGCAATATAATCACTTATCAAGATGGACTCTCGTTGAAGATCAGCAAGATCAACCAACAGATCCATATAAAAGAGCCATGGACTCATCCGTTGAGGACCAGCAAGGTCAGTCAACCAGATCCATGCCCGGTTTCACAAAACAACTCTTACTCCTTGTTCCAATATCTTCCTCGACGCACGCGTGGGTATCCTAGGCGACCCAGAGCCCGAGCACCGTATGGTCAGCACCCTCTAAGATCCTTCGCAGGTGACCTAGCGCTTCACTCATAGGCCGCTTCCTTGGCCCCTCATCCACCGTACCGGAAGCTCACCATTTTAATCGAACCGAGGCTGGTCAAGACCTCGGTCGACCTTGCTACGCGAGACGTCCTCCATTGACTCTCCGTCATCAGCAGTTGCAACTTTATCAGTTAGGTCTCCATGACCTTAATCACAAGACGGTCAAAATGCTTCCCCAGCATTCTTGACATAAAACAGCCATTTACAAACAGCATTTACAAACAGTTTACAAATACAGTTTCTATATTAACTCTCATTTTTCCACATTATCCCTCATTAATCCACATTACTTATTCCACATTCCATGTATATGTGTACTCATCCAATCACCTCCTTTTCCATCTCTTCACTTCAGATTCCTTCACATCATATATCATACATTCACATACATCCACATCCACATTCCCATACATCCACATCTATACATCCACATTCCACATTCACATCTACATTCACATTCACATACATGCATCCACATCTACATGCTTACCTCCATTTTCACATCCTCATTTATACATCCACATCCCATATCCACATTCATACATACACATCCATACATCCACATCTACATCCACATACATACATACATCCACATCCACATTCCACATTCACATCTATACATCCTCATCTACATTCACATTCACATACATCCACATCCACATTCCCATACATCCACATCTATACATCCACATTCCACATTCACATCTACATTCACATTCACATACATCCACATCTACATTCACATTCACATACATCCACATCCACATTCCACATTCACATCTATACATCCACATCTACATCCACATTCACATACATCCACATCCACATTTCCATTCACATCTATACATCCACATCCATTCACATCTATACATCCACATCTACATCCACATTTACATCTATGCATATACATCTTCATGCATATATCCATTTTCATGTTCATACATCCACACTCCCATCTCCATATCCACACATCCACATACATACATCCATTTTCACATTCCCATTTATATAACCCCATATACTTTCACATCTAATCTTTTACATCACATCCATTCTCGCCCTATCACAACCCATATACATCTTATCCTATCACATACACTTCTTACCTCATCCCCCCATACACATCTTAATTCATCTTATCACATCCTAACTTATTTCATAAGCATCTTATCACCTCTTATCACATCCTATCACTTTCCATACGCATCTTATCAATTCTTATCACATCTCATACACCTCTTATCACATCTTATCACATTTCATATCTTTAAAAAAAAAAAAAGAGAATTCTTTTATTTGATATAAGATTTCTCTACACATTTATTTATACATAAATTCCATTTAAGGAGACTAACACTTTCGAAATTAAAATCAATCTTTTATGCATCTTCTTATGCATGATTTCAATTTGGTAGGGAATTATACTTTTAGAATAAAAGAATTTCTCTTATGCATCTAAGTTAAGCATAAAATCCATTTATGAGGAAAATCATACTTTTAGTATAAAAAGAATATCTTTTATGCATACCTATATGCATGAAATCCAATATGATAAAAGTAACACTTTTGATATAAAAATTTTTCCTTTATGCATACTTCTATGCATGAAAATTAAAAATGATAAAAGTAATACTTTTGATATAAAAATTTTCCTTTATGCATACTTCTATGCATGAAAATTAAAAATGATAAAAGTAACACTTTTGATATAAAAATTTTCTTTTATGCATACTTTTATGTATGAAATAAAAATGATAAAAGTAACACTTTTGATATAAAAATTTATCCTTTATGCATACTTCTATGCATGAAAGTAAAAATGATAAAAGTAACACTTTTGATATAAAAATTTATCCATTATGCATACTTCTATGCATGAAAATAAAAATGGTAAAAATAACACTTTTGATATAAAAATTTATCCTTTATGCATAATATTAAAATTCAATTTCTCCATGATTATAATGAAATTCTTTCAATTAATCTAGGATGATGATTCCTAGAATATGGTAGGAAGTCCTCTTTTTATGCTTTGAATGAAAATTTTTTATGCATAATTTTTATAAAAATTTTGCCATAGCTCCGCTGCTATGACTGATAAATCTCAATTTTTCTAAGGGATAAAGCTTATCATTAAGGAAATAATTAAAATGATTCTCTAATTGGATCCTTAATCCATAATGGATTGAATCATCAATATACATAAACTAAAAGCATAAGAAAAAGCCATTAATTTGGCCTCAAGCATAGCTTTATCTTGGGTTAAGGAAAAGCTTTATGAAAAGCTTGATTTGGATTGAGAATGGGTCATGAGTATGACCATTTCTTGAGTGAGAGAGAGAATTTACATAAGAATCATTAGAATTTAAACATAAATGAAAATTAACTTCAATAGCATTTATTAAATTATGTAACTCTTCACTACTATTCAAACTTCAATAGCATTTAAAAAAAACCATACCAATTAAACTTCTCAAACTTGAGAGGGGTTGAGAAGAGAGAAACATTGAGAAATTATAGAAAGATGAATATTCACTAATTACCTTACAACTTGCTTGATTCTTTGTTCACGGTAGAGGCCCCCAACCAATCAATTGGTTAAGTATATTGATGGAGCCACTAATGGGGATTGAAGAAAGAGGGAAGCTCCAAAAACTAGTGAATTATTAAATGAACTCACAGTTCTTGGCTTAGGTGGAGTAGAGTAACGATGCATAAACACTATATATTTTTCAACAAGGGTGAGGCTTCTATTTATAGGAAAAATTGAGCTCCTAACCAAACAAACTGATTCTAGAATTTTCTAAATCAGTTTGGTCAATATTTGACCATTTTTAGGTCAGTTAAGCTAACTTTTTGGAACTAGACTTGAATGAGGAGAGAGGAGAGATGAAATATCTCAATTTTTATGAGTTTAAAACTCATTCAAGCATGTGAAATATGCACCTCCTTTAAAGAACTCCCCTTCCTTACATATGTCATATTTTTAATATTGCTCATAGTTTTTTACTAATAAACCTTGTACATTTTCAACTCTTCATCTTATGTGAAATATGCACCTCCTTTAAAGAACTCCCCTTCCTTACATATGTCATACTTTTAATATTGCTCATAATTTTTTTATTAATAAACCTTGTACATTTTCAACTCTTTATCTTATGTGAAATATGCACCTCCTTTAAAGAACTCCTCTTCCTTACATATGTCATACTTTTAATATTGCTCATAATTTTTTACTAATAAACCTTGTACATTTTCAACTCTTCATCTTATGTGAAATATGCACCTCCTTTAAAGAACTCCTCTTCCTTACATATGTCATACTTTTAATATTGCTCATAGTTTTTTTTACTAATAAACCTTGTACATTTTCAACTCTTCACCTCATGTGAGCATTTACTCATTTTTGGGTATTTTCTTTTTACAAGTTGGATTTATCTCCTCCCTACACATGGATTGATGCTATTGGTCCATAGGAACCTTAATTGGACCATAGTCTAAAGATTTCTGAAAATCTAGACCCTTAGGCTAAGGTTCTTTATAGCTATTTTCAATTAATTCCAATTGCACATTGGAAAATTCTTTTTGAATTTCTGTTTCAGGGGAACTCATCTGAATTAGAAGAGATATTTTTCTATCCAAAAATATTCAAAATCTGAATATTCTCTCTCTAGAATATTTTTCTCTCTCTAGGCTAAAACAGATAGAAACAAGGTCTTTATATTTCTGAAGAGGGATTGATTACAGGGAAAGATACTAGACATCAAAAAGGGGGTGGGGGAGGAGTCTTACATTCTACCCCACTTAAAAAAATGCGAGATGTCCTCATCTCGCAAACTGGGATAATTTCGCAAGATGCACGAATATGAGACTTAGAGAAAAATTTTAATCAAGATTAACCACCAAGATAAGTCTTAAAGAGAGCAAGATTCAAAATACGAACAAGATTTAAACTTTATTCATTCTCGAAACTTATACAGTAAGGATAGAGGAACTCTTTACACTTCCATAAGCCCGTCCATCATATGGTCACAAAAGCAGTCCTCACAAGCTGCACAAGTATAAGGTAACTCATCTATGGGAATGATTCTGTGGGTTATTGCTGCGCCTATCTCAGTGGTATGAGGTGTTCTAAGAAAAGGACCTCTGAGAGGCAAGCCAAAAACGGGGTAAAGGCATATCTTCTCATGAGGAAGAAAACACGCCAGTAAGAAGACCCGCTCAGAAAAACCGAGGATGCCTTGATCTCATGACGCAGTAGTATCGGGGACCCAAACCCAAAGCTTCAATAACCATGGCCAAGCGGACATTGTTACGAAAGTGCTGCTGACCCCAGGGTGTTACCCTAGTTATGTCTTGATAGGTCCACCATTTTGTCTGCGCTACAGAAGTTCCCAAGTGAGGGAAAAGTGAGCGCTCATACTGCTCTATAAAATCTTTCTTCACAGACTCCCTTGCGTCTTGAAGGTGAGAAATCATCATGGATAAAACTAATTCTTGTTGCCAAGCCATGAAGGAGATTAAGAAAGAAAGGAGATCGATGGAAGTAAGATTACTGTGAACGACAAGTAAAAGTTACGACTTATATAAAGGAAGGAGCTAGCGTAACTTAGAAGCCAACGGTAACTTACCACTGAAGTTTTACCGTCTTTCCATGATTTGGGTTTGGCACATTTTTCTATAGAAGGCATTCAAACTTTGAGATGAGGAGATAAAAGAAGCTCGTAAGCTAAATCACCTACTTTCTTTGGTCCACAATAACTGGGAGATAACTTCTTCCCAAGAGATAAAGAACTTCTTTTGGGCCGTACTCAAATGAAGACCAAAACCTTGATATCCAAAACATCGATTCTCCTTCTGAACTCATTGTTCTGAATCTTAAAACAGGTGGGACTCTTGAGAAGTATTCAGGAAAAAGGTTCTTCCTTTTTTAAACAGAATCTTTCTTTTATTTTAGAGAGAGAATAATTATAAGATCAGAAAGGGAGATTCTTACTCCTGTATACCTCTAAGGATGGGGGAGAATCTTACATTCTACCCCACTTGAAAAGTGCGAGATGTCCTCATCTCGCAAGGTAGAGGACAACTCTTTTTCTTAAGATCCAATTTATTCTGGGGTTCCTTATATTCTGGTCAACCCAACAGAATACGGGGATAATTATCCCTTATATAGAACTCATCATTAAATAACAATTCATTCAGATCATATCATTCATATCTTTAACACGATAATGGTCCATTAGTCTGAAACTTTTCCTTCTGAACATTCCTCCACAGGAATTTTAGTTAAGCAAGTTCTCAATTTGTCATCCCTTAACTTAATCTACCGTCTCAAGTGTTAACAGTAGCAATCTGACAGCACAATCCACTAATCTCATAGTGATTTGTTGAAATCATTATCATCATTCCAGTTATGAATATCATCACTGGGACTCGTCCCATTCATCCTCATTGTGGTTTCGCTCAGCTTATTACATTTCAACTAAATTTCGAAAATCGTCATTTTTCAATCAGAATCCAATTCAATTCATCAATTCTCAAACAGAATTAAAAATCATATCAACCACATTCGAAATCATCATCTGGATAGCATTAACGCTTATAATTTCAAGTCTTAGATTTACTCGTATATACTATCGATAAAGAGCTGCAGTTATACCCTCGGTATATACGGATAGTCATGATACTTGAAACTATAAGGTAAATACCATCATGTCTAGGTCTCAAGCAAGTCAGGGTTCCATACAATTGCGGTACTTCCAATTGAAGACCCAATTACTAATTTACGAATTTCAATTTGAATTAACAATTTGTATGAATTATATCAAACAATTACAACCTTTTTGTGCATCTTGATAAACTTTTGACATAATTTGCTCCTCAGTTGATCTTATTGGAGATCTATGACTTAAGTCTGATAAATAGATTTTTCTTTATCCGATCGTCCGTAAAAAAAACATTTGTATATTTATATACAAGTTGCAATAATTACATAGAGTGGTTCGGCTCCAAAATTCAAAATCTCTTCGAGAGACGTATAAGACGATGGTACTGGGCCATAGTCATGCCCTGTTACATAAGTTCTCTAACTGCGAAGGAAATTATTATTTTCTCCTTAGGGATAAATCGACTAAGGAGTCTATAAATTTGACATGAAAGTCTGAAATTTCGAGGTGTCGAATGATATAGAATGACACCACGCACCATTTTTAGCTTTAACAAGATCATAGTCAATGAGAGATTCTGCCACAGCATTGTACGGCGGTTGCAATGAGCGTGGACATATTGCCCTGCAACCCACTTATGTTGTATTCTCTCCACTGGGGTAGGAAAATATAAATCCTTGAAATGGCGTGCAAGTCTTACTCGGCTTGTTTGAGTTGAAGCGGAAGAGATGAGATGCTCGAAGGCAAATGCAATCATATCTTGAGACTGGGTGAGGTCGGGAATACCAGATAAATGTGGAACTTCCATCTATAAAAACAATTTCTTTGATTAAAATTTCTTCATTAAAGAAGCTTACGGGATGAAAATACATTATGAAAATGCTGTTTCTGAATTCTTATTACCAATTTCAGATAAGAATTTAATTATCTTTATTAGCTTTCAAAAGCGGCTCTGATACCAACTGTGAGATCCCTTTTCCCCACCGATCAACGGATTCGGGGTACTAGCAGCGGAAGTAGCACATCATGCGTGGGTAGGGGTCTCACACTCGGGGCCTCGCCCACGGATATCCGGACAAGAGACTAATCCGTCGGTTTGTCCAAAACCGAAACTGGAAAAACTTCCTTTACTCGGAAAGCATGGGCGATTCCACCAGGATAACTCTTTACTCTAACGTAGTCAAGATCATTACGGATCAACTGATCTGACTGCACCTTTAACGGTACTTGGTCAAATCAAGGTAGAAACTTGCACTTGGATCATTGGGATCAACGCTTTTTTCCCCATCAAGAGGCACAGCCGTTGATTCCTATCCATAGAACAATTTCTATCCGGGATTTACTTTATCTATCGTAAAAACAAAGTTGAGTCTCGATTTATGGATCCATCAGTCCAGCCTAACCCCATCCGATCCCATGGGTTAGCCAACTGCCCAACCACTGTAGTGATGGGATCCAATTTGGAATTTGGTTAGGTTTTGTCCCGGGTACCAAGGAAAAGAGTTCCAAGGCCCCCTAGCCGGAATTTCATGCAAACATAAAACTAGCCACACCACTTACACACCCAATATGAAAATTGCCTTTTTCTTAGCATCAACTAACTTTAAAACAATCCTTTAATGAAACCATAGTACCACTGATCACAATCTCCCAATTTATCCAGTTGATTCATAATTTCCCATCATTCCTTCATCAGAGTATCTATGGCATCATTGGCAACTAGAACGCTCACCACCTGTCCACACAGAGGCCGTTTCCATAGTTCCTAGCCCATAATACTCGGCAATATAATCACTTATCAAGATGGACTCTCGTTGAAGATCAGCAAGATCAACCAACAGATCCATATAAAAGAGCCATGGACTCATCCGTTGAGGACCAGCAAGGTCAGTCAACCAGATCCATGCCCGGTTTCACAAAACAACTCTTACTCCTTGTTCCAATATCTTCCTCGACGCACGCGTGGGTATCCTAGGCGACCCAGAGCCCGAGCACCGTATGGTCAGCACCCTCTAAGATCCTTCGCAGGTGACCTAGCGCTTCACTCATAGGCCGCTTCCTTGGCCCCTCATCCACCGTACCGGAAGCTCACCATTTTAATCGAACCGAGGCTGGTCAAGACCTCGGTCGACTTTGCTACGCGAGACGTCCTCCATTGACTCTCCGTCAGCAGTTGCAACTTTATCAGTTAGGTCTCCATGACCTTAATCACAAGACGGTCAAAATGCTTCCCCAGCATTCTTGACATAAAACAGCCATTTACAAACAGCATTTACAAACAGTTTACAAATACAGTTTCTATATTAACTCTCATTTTTTCACATTATCCCTCATTAATCCACATTACTTATTCCACATTCCATGTATATGTGTACTCATCCAATCACCTCCTTTTCCATCTCTTCACTTCAGATTCCTTCACATCACATATCATACATTCACATACATCCACATCCACATTCCCATACATCCACATCTATACATCCACATTCCACATTCACATCTACATTCACATTCACATACATGCATCCACATCTACATGCTTACCTCCATTTTCACATCCTCATTTATACATCCACATCCCATATCCACATTCATACATACACATCCATACATCCACATCTACATCCACATACATACATACATCCACATTCACATTCCACATTCACATCTATACATCCTCATCTACATTCACATTCACATACATCCACATCCACATTCCCATACATCCACATCTATACATCCACATTCCACATTCACATCTACATTCACATTCACATACATCCACATCTACATTCACATTCACATTCACATACATCCACATCCACATTCCACATTCACATCTATACATCCACATCTACATCCACATTCACATACATCCACATCCACATTTCCATTCACATCTATACATCCACATCCATTCACATCTATACATCCACATCTACATCCACATTTACATCTATGCATATACATCTTCATGCATATATCCATTTTCATGTTCATACATCCACACTCCCATCTCCATATCCACACATCCACATACATACATCCATTTTCACATTCCCATTTATATAACCCCATATACTTTCACATCTAATCTTTTACATCACATCCATTCTCGCCCTATCACAACCCATATACATCTTATCCTATCACATACACTTCTTACCTCATCCCCCCATACACATCTTAATTCATCTTATCACATCCTAACTTATTTCATAAGCATCTTATCACCTCTTATCACACCTCTTATCACATCCTATCACTTTCCATACGCATCTTATCAATTCTTATCACATCTCATACACCTCTTATCACATCTTATCACATTTCATATCTTAAAAAAAAAAAAAAGAGAATTCTTTTATTTGATATAAGATTTCTCTACACATTTATTTATACATAAATTCCATTTAAGGAGACTAACACTTTCGAAATTAAAATCAATCTTTTATGCATCTTCTTATGCATGATTTCAATTTGGTAGGGAATTATACTTTTAGAATAAAAGAATTTCTCTTATGCATCTAAGTTAAGCATAAAATCCATTTATGAGGAAAATCATACTTTTAGTATAAAAAGAATATCTTTTATGCATACCTATATGCATGAAATCCAATATGATAAAAGTAACACTTTTGATATAAAAATTTTTCCTTTATGCATACTTCTATGCATGAAAATTAAAAATGATAAAAGTAACACTTTTGATATAAAAATTTTCCTTTATGCATACTTCTATGCATGAAAATTAAAAATGATAAAAGTAACACTTTTGATATAAAAATTTTCTTTTATGCATACTTTTATGTATGAAATAAAAATGATAAAAGTAACACTTTTGATATAAAAATTTATCCTTTATGCATACTTCTATGCATGAAAGTAAAAATGATAAAAGTAACACTTTTGATATAAAAATTTATCCATTATGCATACTTCTATGCATGAAAATAAAAATGGTAAAAATAACACTTTTGATATAAAAATTTATCCTTTATGCATAATATTAAAATTCAATTTCTCCATGATTATAATGAAATTCTTTCAATTAATCTAGGATGATGATTCCTAGAATATGGTAGGAAGTCCTCTTTTTATGCTTTGAATGAAAATTTTTTATGCATAATTTTTATAAAAATTTTGCCATAGCTCCGCTGCTATGACTGATAAATCTCAATTTTTCTAAGGGATAAAGCTTATCATTAAGGAAATAATTAAAATGATTCTCTAATTGGATCCTTAATCCATAATGGATTGAATCATCAATATACATAAACTAAAAGCATAAGAAAAAGCCATTAATTTGGCCTCAAGCATAGCTTTATCTTGGGTTAAGGAAAAGCTTTATGAAAAGCTTGATTTGGATTGAGAATGGGTCATGAGTATGACCATTTCTTGAGTGAGAGAGAGAATTTACATAAGAATCATTAGAATTTAAACATAAATGAAAATTAACTTCAATAGCATTTATTAAATTATGTAACTCTTCACTACTATTCAAACTTCAATAGCATTTAAAAAAAACCATACCAATTAAACTTCTCAAGCTTGAGAGGGGTTGAGAAGAGAGAAACATTGAGAAATTATAGAAAGATGAATATTCACTAATTACCTTACAACTTGCTTGATTCTTTGTTCACGGTAGAGGCCCCCAACCAATCAATTGGTTAAGTATGTTGATGGAGCCACTAATGGGGATTGAAGAAAGAGGGAAGCTCCAAAAACTAGTGAATTATTAAATGAATTCACAGTTCTTGGCTTAGGTGGAGTAGAGTAACGATGCATAAACACTATATATTTTTCAACAAGGGTGAGGCTTCTATTTATAGGAAAAATTGAGCTCCTAACCAAACAAACTGATTCTAGAATTTTCTAAATCAGTTTGGTCAATATTTGACCATTTTTAGGTCAGTTAAGCTAACTTTTTGGAACTAGACTTGAATGAGGAGAGAGGAGAGATGAAATATCTCAATTTTTATGAGTTTAAAACTCATTCAAGCATGTGAAATATGCACCTCCTTTAAAGAACTCCCCTTCCTTACATATGTCATATTTTTAATATTGCTCATAGTTTTTTACTAATAAACCTTGTACATTTTCAACTCTTCATCTTATGTGAAATATGCACCTCCTTTAAAGAACTCCCCTTCCTTACATATGTCATACTTTTAATATTGCTCATAATTTTTTTATTAATAAACCTTGTACATTTTCAACTCTTCATCTTATGTGAAATATGCACCTCCTTTAAAGAACTCCTCTTCCTTACATATGTCATACTTTTAATATTGCTCATAATTTTTTACTAATAAACCTTGTACATTTTCAACTCTTCATCTTATGTGAAATATGCACCTCCTTTAAAGAACTCCTCTTCCTTATATATGTCATACTTTTAATATTGCTCATAGTTTTTTTTACTAATAAACCTTGTACATTTTCAACTCTTCACCTCATGTGAGCATTTACTCATTTTTGGGTATTTTCTTTTTACAAGTTGGATTTATCTCCTCCCTACACATGGATTGATGCTATTGGTCCATAGGAACCTTAATTGGACCATAGTCTAAAGATTTCTAAAAATCTAGACCCTTAGGCTAAGGTTCTTTATAGCTATTTTCAATTAATTCCAATTGCACATTGGAAAATTCTTTTTGAATTTTTGTTTCAGGGGAACTCATCTGAATTAGAAGAGATATTTTTCTATCCAAAAATATTCAAAATCTGAATATTCTCTCTCTAGAATATTTTTCTCTCTCTAGGCTAAAACAGATAGAAACAAGGTCTTTATATTTCTGAAGAGGGATTGATTACAGGGAAAGATACTAGACATCAAAAAGGGGGTGGGGGAGGAATCTTACAATGCTCCACAGGAAGAATCACATGATGGCTATTGATTCTTCTTGAGTTTGATTTCACTGTTGTTGTGAGACCTGGCAAAAAACATGTTATGGCTGATCATTTGTCTTGCATACCTAATGGTGAGGCTCCTACGGGAGTTGATGATGACTTACCTGACACTTCCCTGTTCATGGTGGAGACAATGCCTGAATGGAGTGAGAAGATTGTTAACTTTTTGGTTAATGGCTTTCCACCCAAGGAGCTTCGTAAAGATCTAGCTCGAAAGCTGATCAAAGAATACGAACCCTATTGCCTGATAGCCGGGACTCTTTATAAAAGAGGAAAGGATGACGTTCTTAGGCGTGCCCGAGAGGATGAGTATCTATACATTTTACAAGAGGCGCATATGGGTGTAGCCGGTGATCACTTCTCAGGAGACTTAATTGCGCAAAAGATCTTACAATCAGGGTATTGGTGGCCCACTATGTTCCAAGATGCATCACTCTTTGTGAAGGGTTGCGATGAATGCCAAAGATACAAGAAACCCCAGCGGAAAGATCAATGCCCCTACATCCAATCAAAGTAAACCAACCATTTGAAAAGTGGGGTTTAGACTTTGTAGGTCCAATTAGCCCAGCGGCTCGAAACACACAATCTCGCTATATTATTGTGGCCACTGACTATATGACCAAATGGGCTGAAGCGAAAGCGACACGTAAGGCAGATGCGAGGACAACAGCCAAGTTCCCCTTTGAAAATATAATCACACGCTTCGGTTGTCCTTTTGAACTTGTGAGCGACAATGGGACGCATTTTATAAATGACGTGATTAAGGAGCTCACAACAAATTTCATGATATCCCATCATAAATCTACTCCTTATTATCCGCAAGCGAATGGCCAAGCCGAGAGTACAAACAAGACATTAATCTCTGTTTTGACAAAGACAGTTGAAGCTCATCGCAGCACGGATTGGGATCTAAAGCTTACGACATCTTTATGGGCCTATCGTACTGCGTACAAAGTGGCTATTAATTACACACCATTCAAAATGGTATATGGCCAAGAAGCAGTCATGCCGTGGGAATTTGTCATTCCTAGTCTTCGTGTTGTTACTCAAGAGGGTTGGGATGGTAATCCCTTAGTAGAGCGACTGTATATCCTAGAGTGACTAAACGAAGAAAGACAATTGGCTGTGTACAATGCCCTTGTGGAGAAGGATAGAAGGAAAAAATGGTTTGATCGCCACCTAAAGGACAAGGACATCAAGTTTGGGGATAAAGTCCTGATGTATGGAGTGCAAAACGAAAAGAAGAAGCTCAAATATGCTGGTAAGGGACCGTATAGAGTATGTGAAATTACCCCGCAAGGTACCATCAGAGTGGAGACTCTCGACGAAGTTGAAACCATTGGATTCCTTAATGGGAGTAAATTCAAAAGATACTATGACCCCCTAAGCCAAGAGGAGTTATATGCAATCCATCAAAAGAAGGCAGCTAAAGAACAAGCTGAGCTTAAAAAGATACAAGCGAGAGTCGAAGCCAAAGAACGTCAACAGCGTGCTAGGCGACAACGAGAAGCCAACTTGGGAATTACGCAAGTATTTTTCGAGGAAGCAGAGGAGGATGCACTGGAATCTGACCCGCCTCTAAGATACCCAATTGAGTTACAGAGTCCTTACGGGGAGGTGCTGTATAATGCATTATTGGATACAGGAGCTCAACACAATTTGCTATCATATGACGTGTGGTGTCAACTTGGAAAACCACCTTTATCCAAGAGTGCTATCCAAGTTCAAGGAATCAACAAGAAAAAAACCCCTGTCTCAGGAGTTCTGCACACTCCGGTTGCCTATGACAAGGGGACCGTAATTCAAAGCTTTTTGGTTATGCCTGCGGGTACCATGGAAGGGACTGTAAACTTAGGGCACAAATGGATGATGGCCACCAAGTGCAATATCGATTGGGCAACTAGACGAGTCACAACGCAAGAACCAACACTAGGTCTGACTACTCAAAATCCCGCACCTAAGTCATCCACTCAAATGCTAGATAATGAAAAATCACAAAGTCTAGTGGCAAAACCATCTTTGATTGTTTGCCACTCCTCTAACGCTTCAACGCCAAGAGTGGAAACAGGCAGTGTGGTCTCTAAGGCTCCGCTTACTATGCCAAAGAGTATATACAAATGGGTCCCAAAAGCTTCGTTAACAGCTACTTCCCCTGCTCAATCTCGTTCAAACAAGAAGCCTCGTACAAGGAAAACAACTACCCACTCGAGAAAGGGCAATGTAACATCACGATGGATCCCTAAAAAATTATTAGTAGCCCAAGGGTACTACGAGGGGAATGACCAGATTTGGGTCCCTAAACATAAGCTGAATCCCTCTACATCACCTGTAAAACCTTGCAAACCAATTGTTGCCACCCCAACGACAATTCAAGATCGTGGTAAGGGAAAGGTAATAGAGTGCTCCGCACCACTTCTTCCAGAGTTAGTTTGGATTCCCAAACGATATCGATCATTACCACCTAGCTCGGGAAGGGGGGAGCCACATGAAGCTTCTAGCTCCTCATGTCAGGCACACACTCATATAGAAGTTTCTACATGCTCTACACCTACTCTTGTCAACACCCAACAAAAGACCGATGAGTCTACGTCTCCCCTTGTAATAGTATCGTCGAAAACCATTTCCTCCATTCGTCAATGGGAGCGTACACTAACATCTCTGCAATTGGATGTGGCCACAAGGGTCATAAAAAGCTATTTGCCCACATCACAACCTATGACCCACTGGACAAATTGGTTCCAAGAGGCTGCAACATCATTGCAGAAAATATGATCTACCCAAGGAAAGGGGGAGCATGTACTCACGCTCGACATTCTATTGCTTCCTCCCTAACCTTCTCCCCTGACCATGTAATTGCCAAATTCAAGGAGATGTATATATATAGCTTCATACACAGAAGAGAAAAGAAAAGAAAAGCAAAAAATAGTAAAAAGAGCAAGAGCACGTTAAGAACAAAAATATCCGTATATACAATCAAGAACTAGATTGACCTGTCATAAACCTACTAATGCTAGATGTGCAGATATGGTAGATGCACAATCCTCATACACTTCATCCACTCCTACCTTTGGTGAGAGGTATCATCTGTACCTTTCTCAGATATTTCACATGTGCTATCCTGTAATTGAAACTGAATGGGATCATATAGATGTACTAGCCAGAGAGGAAAATGTCGAGGAATTAGATTGGCTAATTCTCCTATTGACCATGACTGACCCCTACACCGTAGAGGAAATATCCCCGATAGCCCAATGCTTTCCTTTTCCACAAGATGACTATCCTCGCATGGTTACATTCTTGATGAGTTTATGTGGATGGAAAAATGAAAAGGAAATATCTGACAATGATGAATGGACGGATGAAACTCATGGCACTACTGAGGTTGACTTTATTTATTTAGATGATGCGGATAGAGGCTTAGCCTTAGGGCTAGAGCCAAGACTCTACAACATCCTCTTACCGTATCCGTAGTAGTGTGGTGACTGGTAGGTAGGTTAGTGTTTTCAAGTTTTTTCTAGTTTGGATTCCTTAAACGAGTCTTTAATTTTTCACACTGATGTGCCTCTCGAGGTATAGTGCTTGTTAGTTGATTGTACAGGTTGAAAAGTTGAGATGGGTTGGCTTTCAAGTCCTAAGATAGTCGCAACGCTCATACATAAATATCTCATCAAATTGCGGGCATTTCTCTCATCGAATCAAGGAGATCTCCAAAATACAGGTGTAATTCTTCCATACCCAATCTCTTTTGTTTTTTCTGTTCAATTAATTGCATAAACTATATTGCATGACCACATGGAAATTGTCAATGAACTACTTAGTTTTTGAAGTTGCTTGACGTGCTAGTGTAAATCATTAATGAGCTTCACCTTATTGGATATATTCCTGAGAATGCATGACGTCTTTAGTTAACCTTGGAATATGATTGTCTTAGGTCTAGGGTCAAACCATCTTAATGTTTGACACCTGGCCATGTGTGTGTTGACCTCTAGGACATAGCTTTTACCCCTTTGTCGAAAGGATGCAAGACAAATTATAGTTCAGGAGTGAAGACCAAAAGAATTTTTTTTTTTTTTAAAGAGCCTACAATAAATGGCAATAAAAGTCTATGATATGCTTTAATGTTAGCCTATCGCCTTATTGATACTTGGTAGGCGAGGAGTATTCTACTCCACACCGATGCCTTGGTTGGTAGGGGGTAGCCTTGCCTAAGGTGAACTAATAGATTCCTGGATAATGCCTTGTGTTAAACATGGTACCAGGATCGATGTTAGTTTTGCCTTAGGAAGGTCGCCATTGTGTTTAAAAATTGTCACATGCATAAAGAAATAAAGGCAAAAGGCTCTTGTAACTCTGATGTTTCTTGTGTCCCTAGGCTCGTGGTATTAACATGTTCTTAGAGTAGACACAGTGTGGTCATCTGTTTATTTATTAAGCTTGGTTATTTTCCTTGACTTAGGTCAGTTCTAAACCTTGATTAACCTTTGACACCTTGCTAACTCTTGATTTACTTTCAATAATTATTAAACTCCTGTTAATTTGCTACACTAGCTCATTCATGTGACCCCTTAAACTAAGTCTCATAGCAACATCCATTGTGGTCTAACATGCTTGAATTTATACACTTTATATCTTTTGAATTCCAGCATACTTTCACTCTACTTCCCTGTTTTGCAGACGGTCTACCACAATAACCCTATCGAGCCAATACCATAGCTTTCGACGACGGAATCTACATCAGGAAGAAGGGCATGTTAACCTATGACGGACAATGAGACGTACTATGTTTTACGTCATGTAATTAGTTTAACTATTCTGAGTCATGGGCCGGGCTTGTCGGCACCATATGCAAAGGATAAAGGGATTGGGTGATCGCCGATGAGAGGCGCACCTTGAATATCAATAGGATAAGGGTTAGGATCGGCCGACCATGTATGGGTGCCCATGTGTGAACGGCCAAGTCACCTATAAGAGTCAAATGTAACCCTAAAACCCTCATTCTCATGTGTTGTGAATACAAGAGTGCTCTTGCCTTATCTTCTTGGTTTTCTTCTCGTGCGCGTGTGTGTGTGTGTGAGAGAGAGAGAGAGAGAGAGAGAGTGAGAGAGCGATCGAGCACTGTGTAGCGGCACGGTGGCGGCGACGAGGCGGTAGAGCGGCGACGGCGGCTCCTCCTTCACTGCTGCGATGCAGGAATCCTTCACGGCGGCGGTTAGAGCGGTAAGTGACACACCCTTGCATTTTGTTTGAGTTTGCTTTCCTGGTTGTATGCTTGCAGCCATTCGTGGCTCGCATATGGTGTTCGGCAAGTCTCCAGCTACGACCTGTGCGACAAAAGCGCACAATGGATGTGACGTGATGTGATGAGGATCTGAATAGATGTAATTGGATGTGATGAGACGTGATGTGGATAGATGTGATGAGATGTAATATGATATGATTGGATGAGGATGGATGAAGACGATGGGAATGCAAATGACTAGATGTGGAATAAGTAATGTGAATTGATATGTAGAAGAATATGAATAATGAGAAATGATGTGGAACAATGTGGAAAGACGAGAGTTCATTAGAAACTATATTTATGACATGTTTTTAAATGACTCTTTTATGTCAAGAATGCTGGGGAAGCATTTTCACCATCTTGTAAATGAGGTCGTGGAGACCTAAGTGATAAAGTTGCAAACAGCGGGGACAGAGAGTCAACGGAGGACGTCTCGCGTAGCAAGGTGGGTCGAGGTCTTGACCAGCCTCGGTTCGATTTAAATGGTGAGCTTCCGGTATGATGGATGAGGGACCAAGGAAGCGGCCTATGAGTGAAGCGCTAGGTGACCTGCGAGAAGGAGCCTAGAGGAGGGTGCTAACCATACGGTGCTTGGGCTCTGGGTCACCAAAGATACCCACACGTGCGTCGAGGAAGAAAAATGGAACAAGGTGTTAGAGTTGTTTTCTCTGAACTCGAGCATGGATCTGGTTGATTGTCCTTGCTGGTCCTCAACAGATGAGTCCATGGCTCTTTTATATGGATCTGTTGGTTGATCAGCTGATCTTCAAGGAGGAAGAGTCCATCTGGATTTTCTTATGTTATTATATTGCCTGGTACTATGAGCTAGGAACTATTGAAAAGGCCCCTGAGTGAATAGGTGGTGAGCGTTCTGGTTGCCAATGATGCCATAGGTACACCGATGAAGGAATGATTGGAAATTAGAATTCAAGCTAGATATTTTGCAGGATTATGATCAGTGATACTATGGTTTTATTAAAAGATTCTTTTAAAGACAGCTGAATTTGTGAAAAAGGCAAGTTCATATTGGGTGTGTAAGTGGTGTGACTATCTTGAACTTTGCTTGAAGCGTTGGCTAGGGGACCTGGGAACTCTTTTCCCTAGTACCTGGGGCAAAACATAACAAAATTCCTAAATGGATCCTATCACTATAGTGGTTGGGCGCGGTTGGCTAACCATGGGATTGGATGGGGTTAGGCTGGACTAATGGATCCCTAAAATGAGACTCAATTTTGTTAAGTTACGATAGTTGAAGTAAATCCCGGATAACCCTTATTCTATGGAAAAGAATCAACGGCTGTGCCTCTTGAGTGATGAGGAAAAAAGCGTTGGAATCTATGATCCAAGCGCAAGTCTTTTCCTTAATCTGACCACGTGACTTACGGGTTCAGTCGGATCAGTTTGGTTAGTTAAGGCTCTTGACTACGTTAGAATAAAATTATCTTGGAGGAATCGCCTATGTCTACTAGGCGAGGAAAGTTTTTCCAGGTTCGGTTTTGGAAGAACTGAGGGATTAGTCTCTTGTCCGGATATCCGTGGTGGTGGGAGAGGCCCCGAGTGAGAGGTTTTGCCTTGCACAAGAAGTGCTACTTCCTCTACGAGCAGCCTCGAAAGTTGTTGCTACGCAGAGGGGGTAGGGATCTTTCAACTGGTATCAAAGCGAATTGGCTAAAGTGGAACAAGCAAGAAGCCAGAAATGTAAAAAATTTATGAAGTACCAGTAAAAGATAGTAATTGTGTAATGAAATTCATACAAATTGATTTCAGAATGAAGATTCATAAATTGGAAATTGGGTCTTCAGATGGAAGTACCACAATTGTATGGAATCCCTGACTTGCTTGAGGAGGCGGCCTAGCTACTATGATGGTATTTACCTTATAACTCCAAGGACCATGACTATGCGTATATACCATGGGTATATCTGCAGCTCTTTATTACTGACAATATATACGAGTAAATATAAGACCTTGAAATTATAAGCAAAAAATGCTATCCTCCAGAGCATGAATTCGAATGCTGGTGGTTGATATGATTTTAGAATTCTGGTTGAGAATTGATGAGTTGATTTGGATTCTGTGATTGAAAGATGATGATTCCTGAATTCTGGTTGAAGGAAGATAAGTTGAACAAAGCCACAATGAGGATGAATGGGACGAATCCCAGTGATGATGTTAGTAACTGGAATGACGATTATGACTTCAGCAAATCACTATGAGATTAGTGGATTGTGCTGACAGATTGTTGTTGTTAATCTTTGACCCAGTGGATCTTATTAAGGGATGACAAATTGAGAACCCGCATAACTGAAATTCTCGTGGAGGAATGTTCATATGAAATTTTCGGTCTGATGGACCATTATTGTGTTAAGGGTATGAATGATATGTTCTGAATAAATTGTTCTCTAATAATGAGTTCTGTGTGTTCTTCTTGTAGAAGGGATCTTCATCCTAGGATTCTGCGTGGGTTGACTAGACTATAAGGAACCCCAAAATTCAGTTGGATCTAAAGTCAGAATTGAATTATAAATAAAGTGATCTTTTCACCTCAATGTCTTAGTTAATTTGGGAAAAATGGACTTAACAAGAATTTTCGTATTGATATAGGATCATGGATCCAGGTCGTCATGGTAGGAATGTTAATCCCCAACTCCGTTAAGGAAGAGCTCCACCCGAATGTTCGTAAAACTCTTCATAGATCACAGCCTGGACCTTTCCAGGGTGAAGGGGAAAACCTGGGCGAGGCTGTGGAGAACTGGGTCGAAGCAATGGAAGAATACTTCGATGTGTCACCGGGTACAATGAGAAGAGGAAAATGGCTCTTGCAAGGATGAAGATAGTAGAAATAACTAGAGTGGTAAAAGAGTAATTTTTGGTAAATTTATTTTTATGCAAAAAGAGGAATTTCTATGATATTTGAGAATGAAGTAATTAAATGGTAAAAGAGTAATTTTTGTAAATTTATTTTTATGCAAAAAGAGGAATTCCCATAATATTTGAGAATCAAGTAATTAAATGGTAAAAGAGTAAATTTTGGTAAATCTATTTTTATGCAAAAAGAGGAATTCCCATGATATTTGAGAATCAAGTAATACAATGGTAAAAGAGTAATTTTTGGTAAAAATTATTTTATGCAAAAAAGAGGAATTCCCATGATAATTGAGATCCAAGAAATTAAATGGTAAAAGATGAATTTTTGGCATAATTCAAATAATGAGTATTTATCAAAAGTGGAATTTTGAGCATTATTAATTTTATTGGGAAATATGGGTAGAATTGATTTTTGTAAATCCCATGAATCTTTTACTCAAAAGAAGAATATTGAATATATTTCACTTGAAAATTTTGAGAAAGAATATGAAAATATCCATCGAGAAAAAGTACCTTTAATTAAGCTAAGCAATTGGCAAAAACTTAGAAAAGTCCCATCGATATATCGAAAGTAGAAAACAATACTAAAAGTGGATGTGATAAGATCTCGGGGGGGTCACTCACAAAAAAATGTAAATATCACGTGCATTCAACAGAAGCATATTTTTAATTTATGAAACTTACAGAAATATATTTACATAAGGGTATGATTTAAAATTTTTTCAAAAAAATTTACAGATTCATAAAGAAAAGGGGATATTATATGGATAAAAAAATTCACAGGTAAAGGATTTAAAATATAGGCCTTGAACGCACGCGATAGGGGTATTCTACATATAGTGACCCCCCCGAGGATAAGATGTGATGTAGAGCTGAAAGAATGTAAATAAATGTGACGGGATGTAAATGGATGCGATATGATTAGATGAGATGTGAATGTGATGTGAGAAGATGTGAGTGGATGTGATGAGATGTGGATGAGATGTGATGTGATGTAAATGGATGTGATGTGAATGAGATAAGATGTGAATGTGATGTGAGGAGATGTGGATGAGATATGATGAGATGTGATGTGATGTGAATGGATGTGGATGTGATGAGATGTGATGTGTGTGGATATAGATAGATGTGAATGGATAAGATGTGATGAGGATGGATGTGACGTGATGTGATGAGGATCTCAATAGATGTAATTGGATGTGATGAGATGTGAAGTGGATGAATGTGATGTGATGTGGATAGATGTGATGAGATGTAATATGATATGATTGGATGAGGATGGATGAAGATGATGGAAATACATATGACTGGATGTGGAATAAGTAATGTGAATTGATGTAGAAGAATGTGGAATAACGATAAATGATGTGGAACAATGTGGAAAGACGAGAGTTCGTTAGAATGTGGAACAATGTGGAATAACGATAAATGATGTGGAACAATGTGGAAAGACGAGAGTTCGTTAGAAACTGTATTTATGACCTATTTTTAAATGACTGTTTTATGTCAAGAATGATGAGGAAGCATTTTGACCATCTTGTGAATGAGGTCATGGAGACCTAAGTGATAACAGTTGCAACAGTTGACGGAACGGTCAACGGAGGACGTATCGCGTAGCAAGGTCGGCTTGACCAACCTCGGTTCGATTTAAATGGTGAGCTTCAAGTATGGTGGATGAGGGACCAAGGAAGCGGCCTATGAGTGAAGCGCTAGGTGACATGTGAAGGAGCCTAGAGGGTGCTGACCATATGGTGCTCGGCGGGCTCTGGGTCACCGTAGATAACCATGCACGTGCATCGAGGAAGAAAAATGGAATAAGGTGTTAGAGTTGTTTTCTAAACTCGGGCATGGATCTGGTTGGTCCTTGCTAGTCCTCAACGGACGAGTCCATCACTCTTTTATATGGATCTGTTGGTTGATCTTGCTGATCTTCAATGGAGAGTCCATCTGGATTTTCTTATGTGATTATATTTCCAGGTACTATGAGCTAGGAACTATTGAAAAGGCCCCTGAGTGAACACGTGGTGAGCGTTCTGGTGCCAATGATGCCATAGGTACATCGATGAAGGAATGATTGGAAATTAGAATTCAAGCTAGATATTCTTGAGGACTATAATCAGTGATACTATGGTTTCATTAAAAGATTGTTTTAAAGACATCTGAATTTGTGAAAAAGGCAATTTCATATTGGGTGTGTAAGTGGTGTGACTATTTTGAACTTTGCTTGAAGTGTCGACTAGGGGGCTTGGGAACTCTTTTCCCTGGTACTCGGGGCAAAACATAACCAAATTCCTAAATGGATCTTATCACTACAGTGGTGAGACTTAATTTTGTTAAGTTATGATAGTGAAGTAAATCCAGAATAACCCGTGTTCTATGGAAAAGAATCAACGGCTGTGCCTCTTGATGAGGAAAAAAAGCGTTGACTAGATTGTCAACAATGCAAGTCTTTTCCTTGATCTGACCATGTAAATTACGGGTTCGGTCGGATCAGTTTGGTTAGTTAAGGCTCTTGACTACGTTAGAATAGAAATATCATGGAGGAATCGCCTATGTCTGCTGGGCGAGGGAAGTTTTTCCGGGTTCGGTTTTGGAAGAACCGAGGGATTAGTCTTTTGCCCGGATATCCATGGGCGAGGCCCGAGTGAGAGGTTCTGCCTATGCAAGAAGTGCTACTTCCGCTGCTAGCACCCCCAGAAATTTGTAGAAATAGGTAATGATATTGCGCATCCCATTGCACATGTTGGTAAAGTGTCATTAAACAGTACAAGCAAACAAGAGGCAATGTGAATAGGATTACTGAAAGCCAAGCCAGGGTTGGAGGACAGGTGGTCATGATTAGATAAGAACGCTAAAGGATCATCAAAGAAGTCTAAACCAGGGCAAACAAGGATGAAGTGGAACTGGTGAAGGCAGAAGCCATCTAGTTATGCTAGACGCGGAAGACTTTTCGGAGGTCTATGAAATGGAGGCAGACAAGATGGAGCAATGGGAGAATCACGCTTTAGAAGACATAAAGGAGGTGTGGGAGGAGTATTTAAGGAAGCTAAGAGTGGCCATGTAAGCCCCCACACCTACCTGCAAGCAAATTGCTCCCCTCTAGACTCAAGATAGGAATCCGGATGGGGAATCCGGAAAGCATAACACTACAGAACCAGTAAGGATATAACTGTAGGGAGCCTTGGGTACTATTGGAGCCAGCCAGAAGGTCATGGAGGCAAAACACAGCAGGGGAGAGACAAGTGCAAAAAAGGAGCTGCAAACAAAGATCAGGCAGCTAGAAACAGAGGTAGAAAGCTGGAAAAAGTGGTTCATGCTTTTGAAAGAGAGGCAAGAAACCGGTTGAGCACTCCGAGGGGAAAGGGAAAGAGCTTGTAATCTAAAAAGTAACATCAATGGATATTATCCACGATGATGAGCTGTGAGCGCATGCTTGGGCAGCAACTAAAAGGTTGGAAGACAAGGCTAATGATGAAGTGGCCTTGAGGGCCCAGCTTGAAGAGTATAGAGGAATGGTGGAAGAATACAAAGAACAGCAAAAACATGACAAGGAGACGATCAAGGCCCTAAAGAAGGAGGCAAGAATAGTTGGAGGCAGGATCACAAGAGCAAAAGGAAGTAGGATGACGGTTAATGAGTTGAACATCACTTTGACAATAGCTTACACTGATCTGAAAAAGAGGCAGGAACATATCGATGTAATGAGAAAATTTCACGCCATGGAAGTACGAAATAAAAAAATAATGATAGAAGATTTCCAAGAGTGGTCAAAAACAAAAAAGTCAAACAAAGAGGACATGCAACAGAAGTTTTGAGAAAAGAGGAGGCAAGGAGACTCCCACTTTTGCATAGAGATATCTCTCAAGCATATGAGGAGTCTAATCCGGGCTGCAAAACAAGAGGGAGTAATGCAACCATGGAATGAAATTTCTCTATTTATGAACTAGTTGGACAAGAAGGTAGAGAAGCAAGGGCAAAGCAACTCATAGGCATGAGAGTCATCACATAGGAGGAGCCCCTCATCCGGATCTCGGGCTGTATGGGGAAGTGGGAGAATCTTGTGACTTGTGGACACGGGTGAGGAGGCAACGGCTCATGCACAGGGTGAAACTACTAGTGTCCAATGGAGCTTCCTGCTGTGGTAGAAGGAGAAGAGACAACAACCCTTCCAAAGCAATAAGCAGACCACCCTATGGGTGGAAGTGGAGCCAAGGAGGAAGAAGGAGGCCAAAACAGCCTAAGCAGATAGTATTCAAAGATTTTGCCATCCTCGCAGAGCCAACGGAGTCACACGCTTTTGCTACGTGGTTGGCTATCAAGGAAATGGAAAGGTCCAGGAAGAAGTATCCCTACGCCAAGCGCATTGAGGTGTAGTTATCGAGGGCAAATAAAAGGACAGGGGTTGGCCATGCAAGAGTAAGAAGAAAGAGGGGGGCTTACAAACCTAGGTATGGCTTGGAAAAACCAATTAACTTTATCTCTGGGCGCTTTTCCATAGAAGAAGGACTGTAAAAGGGGGCTGGAATAGGCTGTAGGAATCTGATCCAGATTCCAAAAATTAAGTTTCTTTGAGTTTTTAGAGGAAGGAAGCACCTAAGACAGGAAATTATGTGGGCTTCACTGCTAGTGCAGCGTCCATCGTATATCGCTAGGTGTTGGCGGCCACCCCAGCAGTGGACTACCGCTAAGATTTATTTGTTGGGCAATATCTCTGGATCTTTCTTGTAACAATATTGTAACTATCCTTACCAATGGGTAGTACCCAAGTGAATGTAAAAGAAAAGGAGAGTAGAGAGAGTGTGTGTGTGGTGATATACAGGCTAAGCCTTACTCAGTAATAGAGGAGATTGTTGGCATTATCTTCATTTGTAGTTTTGTCCAAACATGTTCGATTCTCAAGTTGTGTCATTGCTCTCTCTCTTTAGAAAATGTCTTTTAATTCATGTATGTGTTCACAATCAATCCTGTCCAGAAGTGACTCCCTTCTAGTGACATGATTAGGAGCCATGTTAAGACTCTCTTTAGATGCAGGCACTAACTACAGCTCTATTGCAACCAACTCCCTTAACCTAGGGAGATCAGTGGTGTAACGCATTAGTGTTGGTCCTGAACCATGCAAGTGCCGGGTCTCAATCAGACACCGACCCCCACCCACTCTTTGCAATTGCCCAGTCATGGATTTTTTGAATGTATGAAGAGGTCTTCTCCTTCAATGAGATGTATATAGCCTCTAGAAACACAGAACCTCTAAGATATATGCATATAATATTAATCAAGGGTTTGTTTTAATAGCTAGTCCTCCCATCAATTGCATTTATACAACCAATGTTGAAAAATAGGATTTCGAATTACATTGAATGGAATCCCAAATGCAACAAATGCTTGTGTCCATTTGAAATGTAATTCAAGCATCCCTTGCTTATTAAATGCTACCTGCAAAGGGGTATGCTCTTTGCGACTCTTTTTGCTAAAACCCTACGTCATGTATGTAGACAAAGTACTGGCAAATGGACATTATCCAAACGGAGTACTTATGGATGGACAATTATTGGATTGACCAGCATGTGCTACTGATTCATGTGTTAGACCACAATATGGCATACATTCACTTGTAGACAAGTGTATTATCTTCTTCGACCGTTTCCATTGGTCATATTGAAAAAGCCTAATTTCTTTTTTATATTTACATCCCCTTTGACCTTAAGCTTTGCTACATACTTATGGAGTTTAGTATGTAAGTCATGGGGGTATTGTGTAATGTTCAACATTATTACCAATGCCAAACAAATGTTTTTTGATTCTAGTAGTGCTACTATTAAATGCATGACCACAACTTTTACACCACACATGAGATGATGTTTTTCCTTGTCTTACCTCATCAACATAATCCCATTCTCGACCATGCACCATTTTAGCCAATTGATCTAGAAAACGTGTGCAAACCATAATTGAACAAATTAAAAGAAACTATATGACATTAAGAGAAATATAATAATAAAACATTATATATTCTTCAATCTTTACAAAGCAACATCTTACATGATCATGTCTATTATATATTTATGTATTTGCTTTTTCTTCTACTTTGATTAACATATTGTGACTATTCCAAAATAAATCATAGATGGCAAAAACTTATATATATACTTTACAATGTGACATCTTTTATGACCGTGTCTCTTTTAACATTTACGAATTAAAAGATGATGGCTTAACTTTAGAGACATGACAAATTTAATTGTAAAACATGTTTTGAACAATAAGCATGAAAGAACTCTACTCATAATGTCCATGTAATGCATGCGAAATCAATGCAAAAATACATAGAGGTCCACCACATATACATTTTGTCCAACATATAGAGGTTTCAACACATATGCATGTCCATGAATGTAAGAGTGCTCAGAGGAAGGGTTGACAGTGCACTTGAGATGACTTGTTGGTCTACCCATGGGCCCAAAGTCTTTCCACATTCTCACCATCACTAAAACCAAAGGTACATCCAAAGAGGGTGATGATAAGACATGGGCTACCCTAGGTTACCATTGGCCCCTCGTGATAATAACTCCCATGCTCCTAATTAATGACTCTTACGTTCATGGGCATGAAATATTGAAGCATCCCACTTCATGCAAAGAACATAATAAAATGTACTCATCATTATTTATCTTTAGAGTGTGAAGCAAGCTTCAAACACAAAAAACATAAATCGTAAACTCTAAAAATCTCTTTAAAGTGTGAAGTAAGCTTCAAACTCAGTAAAGGATAAAACATGCTACCTATATTTTGCATTATCTTTTAAGTGTGAAGCAAGCTTTGAACACAATAAAAGATAAAGCCTAAACCTAAACTTTTATCTTGTAAGTGTGAAGCAAGCTTCGAACACAATAAAAGATAAATCCTATTCCTAAGACTTTATCTTTCAAGTGTGAAGCAAGCCACAATGAAAGACAAAACTAATTTTTATTTTCTAAAATATATGTACAAGTGTGAAGTAAACTTCGAACATAGGTACACATATATCTAGACCTATATCTAAGAATTTTTACTTATTATATTAGAAATATTTTTTATTTTCCAATTTTAGAAGTACTACCTTGGAAGTAAATGCTTCTTTTTTTAACTTATAGCCTTCAGATATTGAAAGTCATGCACATAGTACATTGGGAATGATATACTATTTTTACAGTGACTTGTTTTGATCGATAATATATCGATCAATAACTTTCTCGATTGATAATATATCGATCAGTATATTATCGATTAAAATATAAGGGCCTAAATGTATAACTCAAAATACGTGATGTGTCACCGTATAATACGCCCATAGCCTTCAGATATTGAAAGTCGTGCACATAGTACATTGGGAATGATGTACTATTTTTATAGTGACTTGTTTTGATCGATAATATTTCAATCAATAACTTTCTCGATTGAGAATATTTCAATCAATATATTATCGATCGAAATGTAAGGGCCTAAATGTATAACCCAAAATACGTGATGTGTCACCATATAATACGCCCATATAAAGAGGGAAAACGTATAAAATAGACATTCTTCGCATATAAAACGAATCTCATTTAATGTATAATGCAACTTAGGAAATTTCTTTGCAAGAGAAATTCTACTTGTGTGTTGAATCTTATTTGTGACCGTTTCACATTATACTCTTTCCAATAATCAACAACACCACTAAACAAGGTTAAACCATTCATGGTTATTTGGTACTGGGAGCTAGTCATAACAGTTAGAGTCAATCACACTACTTACATTCTCAGCATCATTAAGTCACATCAAGTAAGGCACTAATCCCCCTAGAAGAATGTTATCATTCTTCTTATCTATATCAAACTTGGATGGGAAGATGCAGTTACTAGCGGGAGTAACACATCCTTTATATGGAGATTCATCAACAAGAACGGTCCTCCTGGAATCACATTCAAAGGCTTTTGACATTCTCTCCTATTGCTTAAACATTGCCTCGACACTTGTTCTGTTTGGCCTAAACAGTTTCGTCTTCTCATAAGTGTAACAAGCCTCTTGACCCCAAATGGCAAAAAAGGAAGTATTTCTCCCCACTTTTTTGCAAAAATCTCACCATTTGAATAACATTATCCTCCATTTTCCATTGACCAAATCCCAACATTACATATTTCAAAAAGGGTATGCAAAAATTTTATACATCCAAGTTGGGGTATAAAATATCTATTTTGACCATACATAGTGGATTAATGCAAAGTGGACGGTTGAATACAATGCTTTAATAGCAATCCACCATTCAAATCCAACACCACAGTCAACATTGATTTCTTATACATGTCTTGTATTGTACAACTCTCGTATCGCATGTAACTGACTCCTCCACAACTTGAATAGCATTTTCATCTGTAGGAATATCGTTGAAGCTTCTTAACAATGATCTTTTATCATGAATATCAGATGTTCCTGTTCAATTCAAATCTTTATAATTTTGATATCATTTACAACATTAAAACACTAGTGACATTCGAGTATTACAAAAAACTATAAACACCACTTAAAACATCAAGATAAATGGTCCCAGGACCATTATCTACAAAAGCATGCATAAAACATCAAGAATGTGTATGTTAGAATGGCCCTAGGGCCATTTTACAATCTGTGATGTTCTTTAGAACGGCCCTAGGTTCATTATTTCAAGAACATCGTGCATGGTAGAGTGGCCTTAGGACCATTCTAAAGTACATTGTGCTTCTAAGAAAATTACAACTTGCAACTTGAAGAAAATTGCAACTTGGATCCATATGTGTGAACATAACTTTGAAGAAAATTACAACTTGCAACTTGAACAACCTTAGAGTCTGTGTGTGAATGGACCCTTAATTCTAAGGTTTGTTTTTTTTAAAAACCTTATCAATAATAATTTTTGAAAAAAAATGTGCCTCTTGAATGCGCTGTTGAAAATCTCTTTGCCGCCTTAACTGCACCGCTTCCTTTTTGCTACACGCCACACTCCACACTCGTCTTGCTTGTCTTCATCGATGGTTACCCTAGTTCCTACAGTCACTGGAACCCACTCTGGTCATCTTCTTCTGGGAGGCCTTCTTGATGACCTTTCTAGGGTATCTGTCTCAATACCGGCGAGCGACGAGGGCGTGGCCGTAGGGGTAGCTCTGCATGCCATCATCAAAGTTCTTGACGACGATGACCGCCTTCTGGCCTGCGAATCGGCCCTGCAGCACAACCACCACCTTGTTCGCCCCTTCAAAAACTTCACCATCCTGAGGCTAAATCTCTACTATCAATTTCACCTTCTTTCATTGCGCCAACTCTTCGCTTAACTCCACCTGCTTTCTTCTTATGTTGAAGGTACATAGCTTTAACACTGCCTGCTTGCTTTCATACGTCCATATTTTGTTGTGAGATTTTCTCATTTCTCTTGGAGCATGTAAGTCTTCTCTTCGTGGAGTCTCCTCTACACTTCCATGAGAGCTTGGCTCTCTTCTCCTATTCAGTATTCCTGTGATATCAGGGAGCCTCAATCTCTTCTGGTAGCTGCCCTCTTGTACCTCTACTATTGGCTGTGATTCTCTCATCAATAGTTGCTATACTTGATGTTTGCCTGCTGCTCTTCAGTTCATTATTGGTCCAACTATTCTCTTTGGACACCACCTGTGCTGTTATTTCCTACCAATGCCTCTTTGGTAGCTCTAGCCTTTTTGTGAGGTTGCATTTCTTGATCTTCTTGCTTGAGCATTTATTGCTCTATTGTTGTATGGTCCTTCTAAGCCTAACTTGTAGGCTCCCATGCTCTTAAATCTCCTCTCTGCTGAACTTTACGGATTCCTTCTAGAGCCATTTTGCTATAACCTTGCCTTATTCATGCTGCCCTTCACCTCTCTCAATAGCTTCAAAACTCCATAGCATCTCCCATTGCTACTTTGCCTCTCCAAGACCTCCAAGTTGAGGTCTTCCATGACCATTAACATGGCCTTCATGGCCTCCAAATTAGCATGCTTTTCCTTCAATGCATGCATCCATTCAAGGGTGCTTTTCCATTTTGGTTTCTCTCAAGAAACCAAGGTGCAAACCTTTTGAAAGCCCCAATTGCTTTCCCAACATTGCCCATACTTGATGAGCATACCAATGAGCATCTTCCCTTTTCCAATGTGCTCAATGTTGAGATATCGAGCTCATCTAGTGAGGCGGTGGCCACTGATGATCCGCCTGGGGGATAGGCCCCACACTTACACCACTGGCATGGTTGGTGAGATCTTGGGTGATATGCGGCCAGTGGGATGACAGGCTATGTGACAGCCATTCTAGAGACTGGCATAGTTATAGCGCCAGCTCATTTTAGTCGGGTTCACATTATAGAGAACCCGTGTATGTATTTGGTTGAGTACCTTTCATATTATGCGTATTCTTATTCTTGTATATGGTGTGTTGAGTGTTGAGTAGAGAAGAAGAAGATTTCAGCCTCTCACCTTGTGTGTTCTCTATTAGGGTTTTGTGAGTGTGTGTGTGTGCTTGCAAGAGCTCAAGCTCTCTACCCCCTGCATCTTTTCATGGTATCAGAGCCTGGTTCGTGCTAAGGGCTGAGTTGCAAGCAAGAGAATCACAGGAAGCGGTACGAGGGTAAGAGCTTCAACTACTCTTCCCTATTGTGTTGGTGACTACACCCTTGTCGGGAGCTCTACGGGAGGCACCGACAAACGATCTCTGATTGAGGAGCTTTCTTCGCGGGAGTAAAGCTATAGGGCAACTATATAATCCTTTGGACTACAATTTTCGAGCCGAAAACGCGTTTCGGGCGCGTCTGGACCTCCGTTTTTCGGAAAGCAGGCGATTTCGAGCACTGCGGGTAAGTCATCGATTCTCTGCAGAACTCTGTTTTAAGAACTGCAGGAAGACAGATTGACTGTGCAGACACTGTGGGTGCTGCAAAGAGGTCTACAGTTGCCATTGGGTGTATGTATGCACATTGAGGTCACTGGTTGTGACATTTGAGTGGACTGCAGTACCGCTGTGCAGAAAATACAGCAGTTGTGCAGGAAAAACCAGAGTGCAGTTTCTGGTAAAATTGTGTGTTTGGCAAGATGTCTAATGATGGCATAACACAGATTGTGGCTGAGAAGCTGGATAAGAATAACTTCCATGCTTGGAGGTTCAGGTTGACTAATTTCCTGATGGGAAAAGGCTATTGGGACTACATAGAAGGTGAGCATGAAGAGGCACCGGAGATACCGGATATAAATCCGACTGCTGCAGATGTGAAAGAGTTTAAAGACTGGAACCAAGGAGCCAAGAAGGTTATGTATTGGCTTTCCATTAGTATACAGGACACCATGATTGGGCACATTCAGGATGCCAAGTCCCCCTAGGAGGCGTGGGACACCTTGGTAAAGCTTTATGAAACAAATACCAAGGCACATAAAATACAGTTGAAGAATGAACTTCATACTATGGAGAAAAAGAGCATGTCTGTGAATGACTATGCGTTGAAGATAAAGGGTATTGTGGAATCCCTTGCATCTATTGGTGTGTCAGTAGATGATGATGACAAGGTGGAAGTCTGTCTACGTGGTCTCGGGCCACAATACAAGGCGTTTAAGACGTCTATTCAGACTCGGGAAAACATTCTCAACTTTACAAATTTGGTATGCTGATTATCGAAGAGAAGAACTTGGGTGAAGACCAACAGTCTTCACAAAGCAAAAACAATTCAGAGCAACAGGACTTCTACACGAGTTCAGGAAGAGGACGAGGTAGAGGAGGCCGTGGACGCGGTCAAGGAGGTGGCCGAACAGGTAATCAGAATTATGGCCAGCAGCAGCAGCAACAACAACAGTCCCAGAATCAACAACAACAACAACACGCAGGTGGAAGAGGCAAATTCAGAGGCAGGGGGAGTCAAAGAGGCCGTGGAAATTGGCAAAGGCAATATAATGATGCACGTGAATGCTATTATTGTGGTAAGCCTGGACATGTGCAGTCAGAATGTTATAAGAAGCAGGCTGACATGCAAAATGGGAAAGTGCAGCAAAACAACTATGCATCCTCAAGCAGAAATAATGAGGATAATGAAAGGTTGTTTGTTATGCAGCATGTTGTGAATGCCATGTCTGAAAATGTTGATGCAGCACAAAAAGATAATGTATGGTATGTGGATTCAGGTGCTTCGAACCACATGACGAGTCATGGGGAGTGGTTCAAGGAGATGAAAAACCCAGAAAGACCAGGTTTTGTGGAAACAGGGGATGACACTGCTCATCCAATTGCCCACGTTGGAGATGTGCCATTGTCTATGCAGGATGGCAAAGTGAAGTACCTTGCAGATGTACTTCATGTACCGAACATAACAAAGAATCTGGTTTCAGTTGGCCAGATGATTGAGCAGGGTTTGCAGGTTCGGTTTAACCCTGATGGGTGTTATGTTGAAGATTTTAAAGACAAGTGCAGGTTGGTTGCAAAAGGCAACAGAGTGGGCAGAATGTTTACGTTGAATGTAGACATGCCTGAAATGAGTGCTGCGATGTTTGCAAATGGTTCAGGAGTTGTTGCAGACACAGACATATGGCATAAAAGAATTGGACATGTAAATGTGCAGAGATTGAAGTCTATGCAGACAAAAGGAATTGTGACAGGGCTGCCAAAATTTAAAGTGGAAGGTATGCAGAAAATATGTGAAGCATGCCAATTTGGGAAGCAAACAAAGCATGTGTTTCCACATAACAGATATGTGAGCAGAAATGCACTAGATCTTGTGCATTCATATGTATGGGGTCCTACGAAAACCATATCTATGGGAGGCTGCAGGTATTATGTGACTTTCATTGATGACCACACAAGGAAAGTGTGGGTATATTTCATGAAAGAGAAGAGTGAGGTGTTCACTCACTTTCAGAATTTCAGAGTTTTGGTTGAAAAGCAAACAGGGAAATATGTAAAGTGCCTAAGGTCAGATGGAGGGGGAGAGTACTTCTCCAATGAGTTCTCTGAATTCTTGAAGAAGAATGGTATTCGGAGACAGTTTACATGCAGATACACTCCGCAGCAAAATGGAGTTGCTGAGCGGAAAAACAGGCACATTGCTGAGATTGCGCGAGCATTGATGGAAGAGAAGAATATGCCGCATTGCTATTGGGCTGAGGCTGTTTCTACAGCAGTATACATCATGAACAGGACTCCAACTGCAGCCATACATGATGTAACTCCAGAGGAGAGGTTTACTGGCAGAAAACCAGATTTGTCTCATTTGAAAGTCTTTAGATGCATTGCATATGTGCATGTGCCAGATGAGCTGAGAACTAAGCTGGATCCGAAAGCTGAAAAATGTGTGTTTATTGGATATTCCCTTGAGCAAAAGGGATACAGGTGTTATAACCCTGCTACACGTGAGTTGAGGGTAAGCAGGGATGTTGTCTTTGATGAGATGAGCAGCTGGTATGCTGCTGAAAAAGAAGCTGTCGGGGCTGATGTGAGTGGAAGTGTGGTTGCACAGAATGCAGGTCAGCAATCACAGTCTTTGAGTGGACCAGGAGAGTCCTCATCTAGTGGGTCTGTTGATAGACCATGGAGTGGCAGGCTGCGTCATAATACCAGCCCTGCAAATGTGATTACTACATCACGTAAAGGAAAAGAGAAAGTGGTTGAGCCCCTTGGTATGCCTGACATTTCTGCAGGGCATTCTCATGTTGATGGAGAGTCTAGTGGCTCAGATATGAGCCTTGATGAGGAGCTTGGGATCCCAGCTATGAGAACACCTGGTGTAAAGAAGGCTATGGAAGCCATGAATGAAAAGCTGCGAAGATCAGGGAGAGTGAAGAACCTTGTGCAGAGATTTACATATGATGGTTATGTGGCACATCACTATGCATATATGGCAAAGGTTGTGCAGGTTGTAGAGCCCACATGCATTGATGAGGCTATTGGAAATGTGTGTTGGGAGAAAGCTATGGATGAGGAGATGGATGCACTATATGGAAATGAAACTTGGGATTTAGTGCAATTGCTTGAAGGCAAGAAAGCCATTGGATGCAAGTGGGTGTACAAAGTTAAACATAACAGTGATGGAAGCATAAACAGGTACAAGGCTAGATTGGTAGCCAAAGGATATGCGCAGACATATGGGATTGATTATGAGGAAACTTTCAGCCCAGTTGCCAAGATGGCAACAGTGAGAGTTGTGATAGCAGTGGCTGCGTCAAAGCAATGGTCTTTACATCAGATGGATGTAAAGAATCCATTCTTGCATGGGGATTTGCAAGAAGAGGTGTATATGTTGCAGCCACCTGGTTATGAGGATGTGGGTCACCCCGAGCATGTTTGCAGGTTGAAGAAAGCCTTGTATGGCTTAAAGCAAGCACCAAGAGCATGGTCTGACAAGATTTCTGAATATCTTGTCACTATTGGCTTTCATGTAGCCAATGCAGATTTCTCATTGTATGTGAGACATGGTGATAGAGGGGTTGTGCTTGTTGTCATCTATGTAGATGACTTGATCATTACGGGGGACCATGATGCAGAGATCTTTGATGTAAAGATCCTACTTAGACAGAAGTTCGAGATGAAGGATCTGGGGGAGCTCAGATATTTCTTGGGCATTGAGGTGATTAGGTCACCACATGGTATTGGATTACTGCAGAGACAGTATGGCTTGGACATGTTGTCCAAGTATGGTATGACAGGCTGTAAGCCGATTTCTGTGCCATTGGATCAGAATGGCAAGTTGAGTGCAGATTCGGGAGAGATCTTGGAGGATCCTACTATGTACAGGAGTATAGTAGGAAGTTTGATCTACATGACGATCACCAGACCAGATTTGAGCTATGCTGTTGGGTTGGTGAGTCAGTTTATGCAGGTTCCACGGAAACCGCATTTGGATGCAGTGAGACGCATACTGAGGTATGTGAAGTCTACTTTACATTGTGGACTATTCTATGAGACTGGGACAGAGATATGTGTACATGGGTACACAGATGCTGATTGGGCTGGTAGTATCTCAGATATGTTTTCTTTGGGGAGTGCTGCTGTGACTTGGAGCAGCAAGAAGCAGCCTACGGTTGCTCTATCGAGTACGGAGGCCGAGTACAGAGGAGCTGCTATGGCAGCATGTGAAGTAGCTTGGTTGAGAAAGCTACTTGCAGATTTGGGTCTATCAGTGGATAGACAAGTTGTCATTTTCTGTGACAACATGAGCAGTATACAGTTGGCCAGGAACCCAGTCTTTCATGCTCGTACGAAGCACATAGAGGTCCACTACCACTTCGTCAAAGAGAAGGTCTTGGCAGGAGACCTTCACCTTGTTTATGTCAGCACAGAGGATCAGGTAGCTGACATCTTCACCAAAGCATTGGGTACAGAGAAGCTCCGCAGATTCAGGGCTTCACTTGGTGTGAGATGGAGTTGAGCTCGAGGGGGAGTGTTGAGATATCGAGCTCGTCTAGTGAGGCGGTGGCCACTGATGACCCGCCTGGGGGATAGGCCCCACACGTACACCACTGGCATGGTTGGTGAGATCTTGGGTGATATGCGGCCAGTGGGATGACAGGCTGTGTGACAGCCATTCTAGAGACTGGCATAGTTATAGCGCCAGCTCATTTTAGTCGGGTTCACATTATAAAGAGCCCGTGTATGTATTTGGTTGAGTACCTTTCATATTATGCGTACTCTTATTCTTGTATATGGTGTGTTGAGTGTTGAGTAGAGAAGAAGAAGATTTCAGCCTCTCACCTTGTGTGTTCTCTATTAGGGTTTTGTGAGTGTGTGTGTGTGCTTGCAAGAGCTCAAGCTCTCTACCCCCCTGCATCTTTTCACTCAACCATGGACTTCTTCCAAGCCCATAACTACTTGTCCCTTCTTAGACAAGCATTGCACCTCTTACACTCTTTGCCCAAATGCAAAGAACCATGGGATCCACAAATCCCACACATAGCAACCCTTCTCAAATATGAACATTCTTCCATGCTCAAATACCAAATTAGAGGCAAAAACACCAAAATACCTTCACAAATCTCCTTGGCAGCTTCTCCTTGTTGATGACACCGAAGACTCCATAGTCTTCACACTTGCTGAAATCTCCATTTTCAGCTTCCATGATGATGAGCAAGATTTCTATGTTGCAAAACTCCCATTTGCAACTCTCTTGGGCAGCTTCTTTGATGTTTGATGAAGACTCCATAGTCTTCATAATGCTGAAATCTTGATTTTCAGCTTCATAGGCTGTTAACCTATGCCGGACATTGAGACGTATTAATTTTTATGTCATGTAATTAATTTAAGTATTCTGAGCCATGGACTGGGCTTGTCGCGGCAGTACCACATGTAAAGGATAAAGGGATTGGGTGATCGCTGATGAGAGGCGCACCTCGAATGTCATCAGGATAAGGGTTAGGATCGACCGGCCATGTATGGGCACCCATGTGTGAACGGCTAGGTCACCTATAAGAGTCAAATGTAACCCTAAAACCTCTTATTCTCAATGTGTTGAATACAAGGAGTGCTCTTGCCTTATCTTATCCATCCCCTTCTCTTGCGTGTGTGAGAGAGCGAGCGAGAGAGAGAGAGAGAGAGAGATAGTGATCGAGCACTACGTGGCGGCACGGCGATAGAGCGACGGCGGTGGCTCCTTCTTCTGCGACGTGAGAATCCTTCACGACGGCGGTCTGAGCGGTGAGTGACACACCTTTGGTCCCTGTTTGAGCTTGCTAGTTTCTGGTTGTACGCTTGCAGCCATTTGTGGCTCGTTTACGGTGCCTGGCAAGTCCCCAACTCCGACAAGTACGGCAAAAGCGTACATTTTTGGCGCCGCTGCCGGGGAATGCCCTGCACCCAAGCTCTAGATGCAGCTTGGACTGATGTTTGAAGTCAAATTTTTCATGTAGGAAAGGCACAGAGAGGTGTGATTGTGTGTATGGTGTTGATTTCCATTCGTTTTTCTGCATTTCTGTTTTTTTTCTGCAGTTCTGTTTTTTTTTTGCATTTCTATTTTTACCCGGGCAATCCTTAAGTCTGCGCGCTGTGCGTGTGTGTGTGAACATGAACGAGGGACTGCTCCCTCAGTTCTGCATGACACGTGCCCAAACAGCAGCAAGGGCGGCCAACCCTAAACCCTAAAACATCTTCCCCCATTAAAAAACAAACAAACAAACAAACAAATAAACAAAACCCAAACCCACGTGGAGCGGAAAGAAATTTTCTATTTGAAAAAAAAATTGCAAAGAAAAAACCCCCAATTGGCCCCGACCTCGATCTTTTGATATATATATAGGAGAGTGAGCCTCCATAGCTTTCTTTCAAGTGAAAGCCTAAGGGGAGTGGAGCTCTATATGTAGTCTATCCCCCAAGGAGTGGAGTGGGCATGTGGGATAAAGCCTTCACCCTTTCCCCCACAAGCAAATAGAGTGTTCTGGGGACCACGAGAGCTCCGGATAGGCGAACACTATGCTATAAAGCACGCTAGGATCCCTCGAATGATATGCTCGTCTTGAGCTATCACACGCCCTAGTCTAGGTTTGACCATAAGTAAGGGGGTAAAAACAGGTTGAAAACGAAACAAAAACAAGTAAAAATGGGGTGCGAAACACCTGAGAAACCACTTGTGTGGGCTTCAAGGGTAGTTACCAATGCTCGTAGGAGGGTACCCACATCACATGCATCTACGCTCTGGTCGGGCGCTAGAGTTTGAGCAACTAGAAAGCATTTCAGTTTACGCAAGCTCACACCATCCCTCCACGTTAGCATCTTGGCCTTTAGTTGGAACCCAAGGAAGTGCAACCCAAGATCCACGAATAGTGGCTAGTGACTCGTCCTCTGACTCTGAAGTCATGGAAGGGCACCCTACCAAGAACTCTGAGGAAGCAAGCCAAAACGTGCCAGTTTGGGCCCCACAACCCAAATCTAGCATGTTTAGTCATCTAATAGAGACCTTTAGTAGAGCTACACACTATGAACATGCGACAAGTGAAGTAAACAAAGGAGAAGGGGAAGTAGATTCGCCATTCACATCTCATGGAGACCCTACCCTCCCAAAGAGTGTCCATGTGGATATTCTACCCACTTGGTTTAATGAAGGCCCTATTGAGCTACCACCTGCTGACGCTCTTCCTAAAGTAAAGGTCCTTAGAAGTCAATCCATAAGAAGTGATATTGCGTCCACTTCAAGAGAACCGTTTGGCACGCCAAGTTTAGATGGGATATTTCTCAATGAAAATTGGGAATATGATCTACACACGGAGACTCTGACTGACCTATACAAGGGTTACACATACCATGTAGGTTGGTTAGAAGTCATACGATCTACATCTAGTGCCACCAATCTAGATGAACAACAACAAATGATATGTGAGGTTATTCATAGAATTATCCAATTTGAGAGGCAGAATAGGGGAGTGAACCTAGTTTCTACTGGCCCTATGAGATTTTTGGATACGGACAAGGCCAAACAACCAACCCTATCACAATTGGAGACTCCCTCGGTGAGTCCCATAGATCCTTTGTATGTTGTTTCGCCTGGAGTCTCAATGCAGGTTGAGCCCACGAGTAGTAACTTTAGCTTCCCAACTTTGGCTCAACTTTTCATTAGGGAATCCACAATGTCTACTCCGATGATGAGCATGACAGAAAGTGCACCCATTACCACTGTAGTTAGTACAACACCGCTACCTAGTGGTACAGTACCTACAACAGTGCATACCAGTGCATATCAACCATATGTACCTATCGCTACTCATGCTCATGTAGCTCCTACGCCTCTTGTTATGCCAATGGTGTATGCTCCACGAATGCCTTATCACAACACTTATCCAAGAGGAGCTAGGCCTAGTCACATATCATATCCTACGTCAGCTGCATACATATTAAGACCAGTGCCAACTCCTGTCAACGAGGCCATCCCAGAAGTGCCTCCACCAGCTATGCTTGCTCACTTAGGTGATCTAGCAGCGTTCGCTCAAACGATCGGACAATCTATTGTGGAAAACATGCGTGGCATGCCTGAGAGAGAGCCTAGAAGCAAGGCGGTACAAGTTGCCAAGCTCACTCAGAACTTCAGTGGTAACGAAGATGTTAGGAAGCACATTGAAGTTTTTGAACACGTGTGTGATTCCTTGGAAGAGCACAATGAGCTACATAAATGTAAAGCCTTAGGCTTAACCTTGAGTGGAAAAGCCGGAGATTGGTATCGAACTTTAAGGGTTGAAGAGCATACTCGCTATCCCACTCTCAAGAGATTGTTCTTGAAAGAATACATATGTGAGGGTGTGATTTGGGGAGTAGCATCTCAACTCCAGAAAGTTGAACACGAGGAAGGAGAGTCAGTGAGAGACTTTATTAGTCGACTGAAGTATCTAAATTCTTGCTCTACTCCCCGATGAGCGCTTCAATAACAACCAACTTCTTGATAGATTCATCCAAGGATTGTGCCACGAGGACATATACAATGGCCTAGTCATTAGAGGTCTTACGACATGGGAAGCATTCACTGCCAATGCAATCCAGTTAGAAGACAACTTGATGATTGCAGGTAAAAAGGTGTCTTTGGAGACAAAGTCTGTCAGTTCGCAAGTATCTGGACACGAGTCAATGACTATAAAACCTATTGCCAAGGAGCCCAAGATATCCAAAATGTCTGTAGGCTGACCTTACTAAGGCTCTCCAAGAATCCTTTAGGGGTAATCGAGCTCCTCAAAATAGCCATATGTACCCAAGAAGAGAGCAACAATGGTGTTCGGTTTACTTAGGACCACATAGCATGAGTGAATGTCCCACATTCAAAGTTAAATTCAATGGGACTTGCAATGCATGTGGTAAGTATGGCCATCAATCTAAGGATTGTCTAGTACTTAAGCGTATGTTAGCAAATCAGGCACCACTAGCCTGGTCAAACACACCTCAAGTACCCGCATTGATGCCTGCACCACCTGTCGAGCAACCGTCACAACACATAGTTCCAAGGAACCCAAATGTAGTCCAGTCTATGTCGTTTTACCACCGCCAGTGCTAGGACCGCAACCTCCACATCCAAGGATTACCCCTATAAACCAGATGGGGTGTGAGTCACATAGTGCGTGTGGGGATTATGAAGAGGATATATACCCCACTGTTCCATATGGGATTGATACGTTTGAAATGACTCCCTAGTACTACATGGAGGATCATTTTGGGCAAGTCAAACCTGTATATCAAGCGGCTGCTCTCGCCACAAGAGGGCAAAACCTTAATACCGTGGCCAAGAGACCACCTCTTCAATGCTACGATTGTTGGTGGACCGCATCATGTATCGGAGTGTCCTAATAGGCTACAGAAGATCGCTGCTAAAATGTAACCAGCAAATCAAGGGAGCACGTCGGGAATGTCGGTACTTACATGTAATCGTTGCGGCATAGATCATTTGATTGCTCAATGTCCACCTAATCTGAGTGCACCCAAGATTACACCATTGAATTTGGTTGAGGTCACCAATGAGGCACTAGGAACCACACCTGTTGTACCTACGAATGTAGTCACACGGTCAATGCTTCAAAATCAAAACTACATTCTTGAAGAGAGGGATACTGCATCAATTGCTCGAGCAAAGAAAAAGAAAACGCGACGGAAGAGATCGCTTAATGCCACAAGCTCCAAGCCTAGTTCAAAGACTAATATAGGCACAGGAGATGACCCCGTGTATATGAATGACCCTGAAGATGATTCTGATTCATCAATAGAAACCATGGGGACCAAAGCCACTACTTTAAAGGAGGAACCCACTGGGGAGCTCAACGAAGGAGAATCAAGCGAATACATAAATCAGGGGAAACAAAAGGAAACTCCTCCGGCCCCACAACCAAGTCAGCTAATACCCTCTCGGCTACCCAAACTGACTAAGACTCCCAAAGACAAGCCACGTGGGCCAAAAACCCTCAAGAAAAAGATTGGAACTTACCCAAACCCAGTTGAGGAAATTGAACAAGTGCAACACTTAAGGGGTTTGGTGGAAAAAACACAAAGAGAATTGGAGCCAGCAGACCCTAGAAGAATCAAAATTCTAGACACAGTGTTTCCGACACAAGTTAAGGCTCACAGGAGCCATAAACCGTTAGCTATACCTAGTATCATTCGGGAAGAAAGTGAGGATAGGACATCAGGAAGTGGGCAGACACCCTTCTTGCTTGAAAGAATGTTTAGTGAGGGAATGCCTGACCCCATCGAAGAGGAAGTGATTCCGTCTTCACCAGTCCCTAGTCAGGGGCCGATATCTCGAAAAGTATCGTTGAATGTGTCCAAACTAATGGATTTCATGTTCTCTGAAATCAAAACCACGATCATATCCAAGTTATATGGAGATCCTGAGCTATTCTTAGCTCTTCGGGCATTTCTCAATGGAGAACTGAAGGCGGGGTTACCACAATTTGCAAATATGGATAGACCCAACATGCTTCAAGATGAGGAGAAAATTTGGATATACATCCCAACCTAGATGAAGACTCGGTCGTTGAAATACCTATTAACAAGTTGGGACAATACTTTGAAGGTGACGAATCTTATGCAACCCTCCCCATTACTACCAAGGGATTAACTCTAAAGGGAATCCTTGATGGTGGTGCTGGAGTGAGCATTGTGACTAAAACCTGTTGGGAATCTATGGGAAGACCTCACCTAGAAGTCACAAGCATAGTGGTTAAGATGGCAAACGGAACTATAGCTAAACCTATTGGAATGTTAAGGGACCTTAAGATCAAGGTTCTGGGATACAAGGTAAGACATACCTTCATTATAATGGATTTCTCTAAGCATCCTATGTCATATCAAATGATCTTAGGACGACCTTTCATGAGGGAAGCCCAAATGGTGCATGACTGGTCGAAAAACCATGTCTACTTACAATTCCAGGACTCTGTCATTCGAGTTGATCTTGAGAATGGTCGCGTGCATCCTTTAGGAAGCAAGGTTATCATCGATAATCGATCGGATGCCACTATTCACTCAGCCCCATTAAAGTATTGCTATACATGCAAAAAAGAGACTGATGATGGGAAAGATTCTCCTTATATGGATGTCCTTCCGGGTATGATTGAGTCAGATAACGTTGATTGGGTACACCTAGCGGTAACCATAGACACATGGGGAAATAGAGGCACAAGTTGGGTAATGCCTGAGGGGCAAGATATGCCACCATTAGTGCCAGTAAACATGATAGGTGTTATGCACTTGACTCCTGATGGCAAGAAAGTGGCAAACTCCCTTGACACTGATAGTAGCGAAGACTGACCAATGCAACTCTGAGTCTGAATCTCAAGAAGAAGCTGTTTCTGAGTTTGAATCTCAAGAAGAAGCTGTTTCTGAGTCCGAATCTCAAGAAGAAGCTAACTCAAGGGGGTATGAATGAAATATTCACCCAAGTGTGGAAGCAACATGCTCAAGGCCTAGGATAGTGACCTCTTGCAGTTCATCCGAGAGTGAGGGGGACACAAGTGAAGATCGACCAAGTAAGTCCGAATCTGATAGAAACAAAAATCAAAAACTTGGTAAGAAGAAAACGAGACATGAGCAACAACGCTATCGAACTAATGTATGGCCTACAATAAACAAAGAGAGATAAACAACAGAATGGCTTAGTTATGTAGGAGCTATTGCCGATGAGCATCGGAAGTTAACGATAATCGGGGACAATACCTCCAAAGTGTCATGTGGTTTATTCCGCAACCTCATGACATCGCCCAATTAGAAATCGAAGAGAAGCCAAAACTAAGTCGTACTGTGAGAAGGCGTCAAAATCGAGAGTCAGCTCAGCAACAAAAGGATGCGGAATTAAAAGAAAAAAGCATGGCACAGCAAGAACCGGTAAACTTACACCCCGCACTCGAGCATTTCAAATCATTTACCACAGGGGAACGTAAAGTCGTCTACACAAAAGCCCAACGAACGCCTACCAATGGGAGTAGTTGTGTCTACGATGGCCCGGCAGTAGTCAAGGAGATAGAACTAGCAGATCCAGGTGAGGAGTCTAATCCAGTTTTTATTGCTCAAGACCTCACCAAGACGGAAGAAGCTACACTGAAGAGGCTTCTTAAAGAATTCAAGGACATATTTGCTTGGACATACCATGATATGAAGGGTGTTCCACCCTCTGTGGTGCAACACACAATTCCAATGATTAGCACTACTAAACCAGTCCAGCAACGTTGATGACACGGAAGCGGTATAGCTATATATGTCTTTATAGGGTGTCACATTTCCACACACTGATACAACACACCCAGAACACCAGACCCAAGAGTATGTACAAAACTTTATTTCAATTCAAGTCTTCATCTTTATAGAGTTGTACATCCATCACATCCTCAGAACCATCATCATCTAACACCCATTCATAATCAACCCACTCCCCCTCAGCGATATGAACTATGACTGACCAGTACCTTGCATCACTCTCAAAATAAATGACCTCAAACATAGAACCATCTTCAAAGTACAGTTCTTTGATATCCGGACAAAACTCCAGGATAATATACATATCAGAGGTGGGCTATCCTCAAAGCTTTTCTTCAAATTTACAAAATTGTATTTTCCAGACAGCAAACTATTACAACACAAACAGCCCCAAAAAACCCTTATTATTACAAACACTGAGAACAAATACTCAGATGTCTACTGGAAAGATCCTTCACATTCTTTGTCAGACATTGTCTCAAGACAAGTACTCCAGCTGAGAGCATGTGAGCAGGAAACATTTGGAAGTTCATCCATTGCTCATCTCTGATATGCAAAATCATAGAGCAAATATGACCATGCACTTTTGAAAACACTACTATCCATGGTCCCAACTCCAAGATCAAATACATTCCTCACATGTAGATCATTTTCAGCATTAAAGCCTCCAAGAAAACTCAGCAAAACACTGTGTCTTCTTTGCTACAACTGGGCCAGGCAATTCAGTTCAATATAGTTCACAAAACCTCTCCTGTTCTGGACCTGAAACACTGCAAAAACACCTTCCCAGGGCCATAGCACTTCCAAATACCCAAAAAAGTCCTGAATTTTACTATTTTCAACAAGTATATTCACTAAAAACTCTCCCACAGGTCTCCCAAATAAAAAATACAGCATCAACCTTCGAATACTGACAAAAGACAGTCCTCACGCTCAATTCGAGCCCTTGAACCTTCCCAAAACAGTTCGCCCAGCTTTAGCCTCTTTCTCTGGCTCCAGAACACAGTAAAAACAGGCCGCTCCTCCTCGTGGCCTCTCCTGGCAGCAGATACAGCACAGAAAAACAACACACTTACCTTTTTCCCCTGTTCCCGCCCCGGATTCTGCCAAAAATAGGTCGCCTACTTCTCTGCTGGCTCTTGGCACTGGGAAACACTGAAAAACTGCAAGTCTTCGTGATGATGGAGATGCTCCTCCTACTCTGTTACTGCTGTCCTCAGCCTTTTCTCGGCAAATTTAGCTTCTCTGGCTTGAATCTTGTTCTCCAGGCTCAACAGCAAGCTCCCACAGGCAGTCACCCTCTGCATTCACCAGCTCCTCCTTGCTTTTGATAAAAAACAGAAGCAGGAGACAGCACACACAAGAGAAGCAAACCCTAATCCATATCCATCAATCATAAAGAAGGAGAGAAGCCATAGTCATCATCTCTCTCACACACACAAAGGAGAACACAACATAGTGTTATGTCCACACTACAAAGTAAACCTAATGTAATGTCCACACCACACATGACCAGCTGGACGCGGTCATAAACACACCACACGATATCTATCTACCATACTGTCACTCTGTCAGCACCCATGTGCTATCCTCCAGCTGTATACGAGCTTGACATTTCAACACTCCCCCTCAAGCTCGACATGTCCATCTCTAGGACTCCCAATCTAGTACGGAAATACTCGAACTTATCCTTACCAAGTGCTTTGGTAAAGATATCTGCAACCTGCTCATCTGTCTGTACATATGTCAAATCAACATGCCCATCTAGCACTTTCTCTCTGATGAAGTGATAGTGGACCTCAATATGTTTGGTCCTGGCATGATAAACTGGGTTGCTAGCAAGCTGAATACTACTCATGTTGTCACAATGAATGACAACTCTCATATCACTCTGTAACCTGACATCATCTAGCAACTTCTTCAACCACATAGCCTCACATGCAGCTATGGCTGCTCCACGATACTCTGCCTCTGTGGTAGATAAAGCAACTGTAGGTTGCTTTTTACTGCTCCAACTCACAGCTCCACTACCAAGGCTGAAAACATACCCACTGGTAGACCTCCTGTCATATGCACTACCGGCCCAATCTGCATCTGTATATCCATAGACATGCATGTCTTTTCCTGCCTCATAGAAAAGACCATAATGCACGGTAGTTTTGACGTATCTCAGAATACGTCTCAAAGCATCCAAGTGAGGTTTACGAGGACTCTGCATAAACTGACTTACCAAACCAACTGCATAACTGAGATCTGGCCTCGTAATGGTCATGTAGATAAGGCTACCAACCATTTTCCTGTACATGGTGATATCATCAAGCTCATCACCCAAATCAGCCCTAAGCTTCATGTTTTGCTCTAATGGTGTCAACATTGGTTTGCATGCTGTCATACCATACTTTGCCAGCATGTCAATTGCATATTGCCTTTGCACCAACCATATACCCTTGCTTGTTCTAATCACCTCAATGCCAAGAAAGAACCTTAAATCACCAAGGTCTTTCATATCAAACTCTTTGCATAAAGAGGCCTTAACCTCATCAATGCCTTTCCCACAATCACCTGTGATAATCAAATCATCAACATAAATGACTATCATCATGATACCATCATGTGTCTTCTTCACATAAAGTGAAGAGTCTGCATTTCCAACCACAAATCCAATACTGACAAGATATCTGCTGATCTTGTCACTCCAAGCACGAGGTGCTTGCTTCAAACCATAGAGTGCTTTCTTTAACCTGCAAACGAAAGTAGGATATTTTGGATGTACATATCCTTCTGGCTGTTCCATGTACACCTCTTCTTGTAGTTCACCATTCAAGAAAGCATTTTTTACATCCATTTGATGTAAAGCCCAACCTTTTTGTGCTGCTAGTGCAATGATAGACCTCACTGTCGCCATCTTAGCCACTGGGCTAAAAGTTTCATCATAATCAAGACCATAAGTTTGTGCATATCCTTTAGCAACCGGCCTTGCCTTATGTCTCTCTAGGCTGCCATCTGACTTGCACTTTACCTTATACACCCATTTGCAACCAATTGCATTCTTTCCTTGAGGTAACTCAGCCAATTCCCATGTATCATTTTTGTCCAAAGCATCCATCTCTTCATCCATGGCTTTCTCCCATACATGCTCTCCAATAGCCTCTGTATAGCATGTAGGTTCCACATGCTTTACCATAGATGTCATGTATGCATAGTGCATAGCAAAATCTCTATATGTCAATCTTTCAACTGGATATCTGACTCTCTGGGATCTCCGCAATGCATACGGGTCACTCTGTATACCTGTAACTCTAGCATGTGGTGGTACATATCTGTCCTGCCTAGCACCAGAGGTGTGCGTAAAACAGGTATGCCGAGCTCCTCATCCAAACTCTCAGAACTAGATGACTCATAACCTGTGATTCCAATGCCTTCGACTTTCTTCTTGCCTTTATCCATAGCACTACTCCCAGTGCTCACACTCTCATGCCTCAAACGTCCTAACCATGGACGTACACTGCTACTCTCAGCTTCTGCTGGCCCAGACATAGTAGTAGAACTAGAACTTGCTTGTGATGGCAAGTTCACAGGCACATTAGCCTCAAGTGAGTCAATGACTCCCTCATCTTTTGCTTTGTACCAACTAGCAAGCTCATCAAACACCACATCTCGTGAGATGACTACTTGTCTAGTTTGAGGGTTATAACATTTGTAGGCCTTTCGATCCTGTGCATATCCAACAAATACACATTTCTCTGCCTTAGGATCCAACTTCCGTCTTCTTTCATCAGGCACATGGACATAAGCTACACATCCAAAGACTTTGAGATGTCCAATGTCTGGCTTGTAACCTGTAAGCCGCATCTCTGGCGTGCTTCCATGAATGGTTGCTGTAGGTGTTTTGTTCAGGATATACACTACAGTAGCACATGCTTCTGCCTAATAGTAATCTGGCATGCTCTTTTCATTGAGCATTTCTCTTGCCACTTCACATATGACTCGATTCTTTCTCTCAGCCACACCATTCTGCTGAGGTGTATACCTGCATGTCAACTGTCTTCTTATCCCATGCTTGTGTAAGAAATGCTCAAAAGCTTTTGAGGTGTATTCACCACCTCCATCTGTTCTCAAACATTTAATCCAACAGCCATATTGCTTTTCTACAAGAGCTTTGAAATCTATGAACTTTTCCAGCACTTCACTCTTCTCTCTCAGAAAGTATATCCATGTCATCCTGCTGAAGTCATCTATAAATGTCACATAGTATAGACTTCCTTTGATGGATGGATTTTGTGCAGGGCCCCATACATCACTGTGTACTATCTCAAGTGGCCTGTTACTCATATTTCCTTCTCTAGGAAATCTCAACCTTGCCTGCTTTCCAAACTGACAGGCTTCACAAACATGCATATGTCCATCATATTTGAATCGAGGCAATCCACTGACAATGCCTCTTGTTTGCATGTTCTTTAATCTCTGTATATTGACATGTCCAATCCTCTTGTGCCACATGTCAATGTCCTACACAATCCCATTGCTCTTTGAAAACATGGCTGAGCTCAATTCTGGTATGCCTGCATCCAATTTGAACAACCTTCCTTCCTTCTTGCCCTTGGCAATCAATCTACAGCCATGCTTAAAGTCTTCCACAAAACAGCCATTCTCATTGAATCTTACTTGTAGTCCCTGCTCAACCATTTGGCCTACTGATGCCAAATTCTTTGTGATGGATGGTACATATAACACTTCTGACATATTCTTCACATTTCCATCATGCATCCTCAAAGGCACACTGCCAACATGTGTTATAAGATGCTGAGTATCATCTCCTGTGACCACATATCCATTTGTATCCAATGGTTGCATCTTCTCAAACCACTCCCCATGACATGTCATGTGGTTTGAGGCACCTGAATCCATATACCATGACTCATCTCCTGCATTCTGAGAATCCATTGTCCCCATAACGTGCTTCATTGCAAAAAGATGATTTGAACTCCCATCATTGTTACTAGTAGATGCATAATTTCCATGTTGTGGTCTTCCATTCCTCACATCATTCTGCTTTTTGTAACAATCTTTTGCCATATGTCCAAGTTTGCCACAATAGTGACATTCAATCCCATTCAAATTTTGTTGAGGACCTTGCCATCGTCCTCTACCACGAGCACCTGTTCCAAATCTCCCCCTATGGGATTGAAATCCATGACCTCCACGTGATCCAAATGATGACTGTGAATTCTGAAAATTCTGATTTGATTGTGATTGAGTAGACCTGTCATTCCAACCACGTCCTCCACAGCCTCGAGGGGTAAATCTCCCCCTGCCTCGAAAGCCTCTAGATGAGTAAAAAGCCTGATTCCTTGCATGCTCATCATTGCTCGACGAGGATGCACCACCTGTAAGACTCATACCACCAAGTCCAAGTTTCAATTCTTCCACAATGAGCAATGACACAAGCTCATTAAAGTCTGGCATTCCTCCCAACCTTACTGAGATGGAAGTGTCAAAAGATTTGTATTCTTTGCCTAAACCACGTAATGTGAGAGCAACCAAATCATCATCATCCATTGGGGCATGGATTGATGACAAGGAATCTGCATAACCCTTGATTTCGTGAACATACTCATGTATACTCCGATTCCTTCGTGTTACACTGTGAATCTGTTGCTTTAGTTGTATCTTCCTTGCACCAGTGTCTGTCTCATACATTCGGCACAATATACCCCATGCTTCTTTCGGTGTATCTGCATCTTGGATGTGAATAAGCAAGGCATCTGTTACACATATTGAAAAGTAATGCAACACTTTCGAAGACCGCTCTACCCATTGCTTGTGAGCCAGTAACTGAGCATTATTTGGTTGAGGAGGTAGGTATGGCTCCGGGTCTTCCTCCGAGACAAGACTCCATAAACCTTTGCCTTTCAAAAAACTCTTCATTTGAAACTTCCACACTTGAAAGTTAGTGCGGTCAAGCTTCTCTCCAACAATCTGTATCGAACCATCTCCCATTGTTGCAAAAATATAGTAGATGTACCCCTTTGACAAGTTGTATGCCGGACCTGTAAAGCTTCAAATCTCTCCAAATCACATCAAATGCTTGCAAATTGTGTGCATTTACATCCCACAATGATTACACTCGATCAAAGTTGAAACCAAATGATACTCCTTCACAAAAAATTTTCTGGTTTTTTTTCTTGCCAGTCAAGATTATGCTCTAAATCCTTCAAATCTTGTTCAAATTCAATGATTCAACTTGCATTGGCATCCCAACACATTGCTCCAACATATCCTATAAGGGTTTGATCAAATTCTTCAAGGTGAATGAGAACCACCAATTTTTGTAGCTCCCTGGTTTGCTTTTTTCTGCATCTGTCAGGTACCACCTCTCACTAAAAGTGCTCTATCTCCTTCAAATCTTATCCAAATTCAAAAATTTTTGAATCAAAAGTTTAGCAACTCATAGGACTCTACTTTTACCAAAGGAATTAGGCCAATTTGATATAGACAAGGATTAATGCCTTGATTAAAAATGCTCTGTTTCTGGATAGACTTTCTACAAACCTGCAAACCTCTGCTAATTGAGTTCAATGAGCTCCAAATTCATGAAATGAGCTGCCCCAAATGTTATCTTGCTCACAATCACACTTTTGCTAAGTACTCCAAGCTTTAAAGCATCCAATTTGGTGTCCAAATGAGGGAATTAGACCATAATCATTGAAACCTGTCCAAGAATCTGCTCCAAGATGCGCCACCTGCTCCTGGGGGCTGTAGAAGAAGGGCAAATGCTCATTGACATCATCAGCACCTTAGCAATGACCTAAACTAACATGTTCTTGAAGGGTTTGGCTCAATTCTTCCTCTAGCTTCCGCAATCACGGGGGGTATGTTTTCTGTTTTGCAGAAGTTCACAAAACCAGAATTTTTCCTTCACACATCACTTGTAATGCATCAATTTTTGCATGAATGATTTGCTCCTGAGTTGCCAGTACATGTGCCCTTCCAAATACATGAGACCTTCACTTCTTTGCTTGCATTTCCCAAAATACATGTGCCAAAGTACATTCATTCACAAGCTTTCCATGAAAGCTTCAAAACAGAAATTTTCTGCTTTCTTTTGCACCTTTAATCTTCTCTTACACTTTCTCTTGATACCTGCAATCCACAGAGGGGGTCTTGCTACACTTACCAATGGTCCTTAGCTCTCAGATCTGATGCCGATGTGTGCTCCACAGCTTCTCCTTTTCTCCAAGCTCCAATGGCTTCCTTCACAGCTTTTTCTTCTTCTTCCCTCTTCTCTCACTCACACTCACAACACAACTAATGAGCTCTAGGCTCTGATACCATGATAAAAAACAGAAGCAGGAGACAGCACACACAAGAGAAGCAAACCCTAATCCATATCCATCAATCATAAAGAAGGAGAGAAGCCATAGTCATCATCTCTCTCACACACACAAAGGAGAACACAACATAGTGTTATGTCCACACTACAAAGTAAACCTAATGTAATGTCCACACCACACATGACCAGCTGGACGCGGTCATAAACACACCACACGATATCTATCTACCATACTGTCACTCTGTCAGCACCCATGTGCTATCCTCCAGCTGTATATGAGCTTGACATTTCAACAGCTTTCAACCAGCACATGTACAAATGAGCTCCTCCTTGCTAAAAAAAATAGGCGCCTACTCCTGTAGGCTTCCTGTTGCTTCCAGCTTGCCACTTGGTTCATTCTTGACCTTGCATGTGTCTAAAACTACCACATGGTGGCCTACATGGCTGCCACCCACTCCAAATTAAGTTCCTACTGACACGCAGGCTCCCAGTCATAGCCCACCAGCCGTGTCACAGGGTAATCTTAAAAACTCACAAAACTTTACAAAATTTATGCAGAAAAGTTTTTGTTTTCTCTCTATACACTCTCTCTCCTGCACATTTAATTTTATCTCAACCGAGACTTAGAATTGACCAAAACTGTAAGATTCCTCCCCCAACCCCTTTTTGATGTCTAGTATCTTTCCCTGTAATCAACCCTCTTCAGAAATATAAAGACCCTGTTGCTAACTATTTTAGCCTAGAGAGAGAAAAATTATTCTAGAGAGAGAATATTTAGATTTTGAATATTTTTGGATAGAAAAATATCTCTTATAATTCAGATGAGTTCCCCTGAAACAGAAATTCAAAAAGAATTTTCCAATGTGCAATTGGAATTAATTGGAAATAGGTATAAAGAACCTTAGTCTAAGGGTCTAGATTTTCAGAAATCTTTAGACTATGGTCCAATTAAGGTTCCTATGGGCCAATAGCATCAATCCATGTGTAGGGAAGAGATAAATCCAAATTTGTAAAAAGAAGATACCCAAAAATGAGTAAATGCTCACATAAGGTGAAGAGTTGAAAATGTACAAGGTTTATTAGTAAAAAACTATGAGCAATATTAAAAATATGAGATATTTTGGGTATCCAAAAATGAGTAAATGCTCACATAAGATGAAGAGTTGAAAATGTACAAGGTTTATTAGTAAAAAACTATGAGCAATATTAAAATGATTCCATTATGACACATATGTAAGGAAGGGGAATTCTTTAAAGGAGGTGCATATTTCACATAAGATGAAGAGTTGAAAATGTACAAGGTTTATTAGTAAAAAACTATGAGCAATATTAAAATGATTCCATTATGACACATATGTAAGGAAGGGGAATTCTTTAAAGGAGGTGCATATTTCACATAAGATGAAGAGTTGAAAATGTACAAGGTTTATTAGTAAAAAACTATGAGCAATATTAAAATGATTCCATTATGACACATATGTAAGGAAGGGGAATTCTTTAAAGGAGGTGCATATTTCACATAAGATGAAGAGTTGAAAATGTACAAGGTTTATTAGTAAAAAAACCATGAGCAATATTAAAATGATTCCATTATGACACATATGTAAGGAAGGGGAGTTCTTTAAAGGAGGTGCATATTTCACATGCTTGAATGAGTTTTAAACTCATAAAAATTGAGATATTTCATCTCTCCTCTCTCCTCATTCAAGTCTAGTTCCAAAAAGTTAGCTTAACTGACCTAAAAATGGTCAAATATTGACCAAACTGATTTAGAAAATTCTAGAATCAGTTTGTTTGGTTAGGAGCTCAATTTTTCCTATAAATAGAAGCCTCCCCCTTGTTGAAAAATAGATAGTGTTTATGCATCGTTACTCTACTCCACCTAAGCCAAGAACTGTGAATTCATTTAATAATTCACTAGTTTTTGGAGCTTCCCTCTTTCTTCAATCCCCATTAGTGGCTCCATCAACATACTTAACCAATTGATTGGTTGGGGGCCTCTACCGTGAACAAAGAATCAAGCAAGTTGTAAGGTAATTAGTGAATATTGATCTTTCTATAATTTCTCAATGGTTCTCTCTTCTCAACCCCTCTCAAGCTTGAGAAGCTTAATTGGTATGGTTTTTTAAATGCTATTGAAGTTAATTGGTGATTAGTAGTGAAGAGTTACATAATTTAATAAATGCTATTAAAGTTAATTTCCATTTATGTCTAAATTCTAATAGTTTTTATGTAATTTCTCTCTCTCACTCAAGAAATGGTCATACTCATGACCCATTCTCAATCCAAATCAAGCTTTTCATAAAGCTTTTCCTTAACCCAAGATTAAGCTATGCTTGAGGCCAAATTAATGGCTTTTTTCTATGCTTTTAGTTTATGTATATTGATGATTCAATCCATTATGGATTAATGAGCCAATTAGAGATCATTTTTATTTCCTTAATGATAAGCTTTATCCCTTAGAAAAATTAAGATTTATCAGTCATAGCAGCGGAGCTATGGCAAAATTTCTATAAAAATCATGCATAAAATAATCTCATTCAAAGCATAAAAAGAGGACTTCCTACCATATTCTAGGAATTATCATCCTAGATTAATTGAAAGAATTTCATTACAATCATGGAGAAATTACATTTTAATATTATGCATAATGGATAAATTTTTATATCAAAAGTGTTATTTTTACCATTTTTATTTCATGCATAGAAGTATGCATAATGGATAAATTTTTATATCAAAAGTGTTATTTTTATCATTTTTAATTTTCATGCATAGAAGTATGCATAAAGGAAAAAATTTTATATCAAAAGTGTTACTTTTATCATTTTTAATTTTCATGCATAGAAGTATGCATAAAAGAAAATTTTTATATCAAAAGTGTTACTTTTATCATTTTTAATTTTCATGCATAGAAGTATGCATAAAGAAAAATTTTTATATCAAAAGTGTTACTTTTATCATATTGGATTTCATGCATAGAGGTATGCATAAAAGTTGATTATTTTATTATAAAAGTGTGACTTTTATCATAATTGAATTTCATGCATAGAGGTATGCATAAAAGTTGATTATTTTATTGTAAGAGTGTTACTTTTATCATATTGGATTTCATGCATATAAGTATGCATAAAAGATATTCTTTTTATACTGAAAGTGTGATTTTCCTCATAAATGGATTTTATGCTTAACTTAGATGCATAAGAGAAATTCTTTTATTCTAAAAGTGTAATTTCCTACCAAATTGAATTTATGCATAAGAAGATGCATAAAAGATTGATTTTAAATTCGAAAGTGTTAGTCTCCTTAAATGGAATTTATGTATAAATAAATGTGTAGAGAAATCTTATATCAAATATAAGAATTCTCTTTTTTTTTTAAAAGATATGAAATGTGATAAGAGGTGATAAGAGGTGTATGAGATGTGATAAGAATTGATAAGATGCGTATGGAAAGTGATAGGATGTGATAAGAGGTGTATGAGATGTGATAAGAATTGATAAGATACGTATGGAAAGTGATAGGATGTGATAAGAGGTGTATGAGATGTGATAAGAATTGATAAGATACGTATGGAAAGTGATAGGATGTGATAAGAGGTGTATGAGATGTGATAAGAATTGATAAGATGCGTATGGAAAGTGATAAGAGGTGATAAGAGGTGTATGAGATGTAAAAAGATGTGATAAGATGTGTATGAGATGTGATAAGATTTGATAAGATGCGTATGGAAAGTGATAGGATGTGATAAGAGGTGTATGAGATGTAAAAAGATGTGATAAGATGTGTATGAGATGTGATAGAATGTGTGAAGATGAGTTAGGATGTGTTAAGATGTATATGGGATGTGTTAGGACGAGAATGGATGTAATATGGTTGTATGAATGTGATGTGGATGTATACATGTAGATGTATATGTATGAATGTGAATGTTGATGTGGATGTGGATGTATGGATGTAGATACGGATGTGTATGTATACATGTAGATGTATATGTATGAATGTGAATGTTGATGTGGATGTGGATGTATGGATGTAGATACGGATGTGTATGTATGTATGTGGATGTGTATGTATGAAGGAGGATGTAAAAATGGACGTATGTATATAGATGTGAATGTATGGATGCAGATACAGATGTGGATGTATGTATGTAGATGTGGATGTATGGATGTGATTGTGAATGAAGAGGTGGATGTGAATGTATGGATGTAGATACGGATGTGGATGTATGTATGTGAATGTGGATGTATGAATGAGGATGTGAAAATGGATGTATGCATGTGAATGTGGATGTATGAATATGAATGAGGATGTGTGGATGTGGAAATGGAGGTATGGATGTATGAATGTAGATGCGTATGTATGAATGTGAAATTGGATGTATGATGTGAACGTACGAACATGGATATGTATGTAGAATAATGAATATGAAGATGTATGTGAGATAATGTAGTCTATATGAGTGAATGGATGAGAACGAGTACACACTGAATGGAATGTGGAATAAGTAATGTGGTCCGAGAGTGGATAATATGGAAAGACAAGAGTTCGTTATAGAAACTGTATTTGTGACTGTTTGTAAATGACTGTTTTATGTCAAGAATGCTGGAGAAGCATTTTGACCGTCTTGAGGATTAAGGTCATGAAGACTGAACTGATAAAGTTGCAACTGCTGACGGAGAGTCAATGGAGGACGTCTCGCGTAGCAAGGTCGATCGAGGTCTTGACCAGCCTCGGCTTGATTTAAATGGTGAGCTTCCGGTACGGTGGATGAGGGACCAAGGAAGCGGCCTATGAGTGAAGCGCTAGGTCACCTGCGAAGGATCCTAGAGGGTGCTGACCATACGGTGCTCGGGCTCTGGGTCGCCGAAGATACCCACACGTGCGTCGTGGAAGATATTGGAACAAGGAGTAAGAGTTGTTTTCTGAAACCGGGCATGGATCTGGTTGATTGACCTTGCTGGTCCTCAACAGATGAGTCCATGGCTCTTTTATATGGATCTGTGGGTTGATCTTGCTGATCTTCCACGGAGATTCCATTCTATTATATGAATATATTGCCGGTTACTATGAGCTAGGAACTATGGAAAAGGCCCCTGAGAGAACAGGTGGTGAGCGTTCTGGTTGCCAATGATGCCATAAGTATACCGATGAAAGAATGACTGGAAATAAGGATTCAACTAGAGACTTTGAGGATTGTCATCAGTGACATAATGGTTTTATTAAAGGATTGTTTTAAAGCTAGTTGATGCTAAGAAAAAGGCAATTTCATATTGGGTGTGTAAGTGGTATGACTAGTTTTATGTTTGCATGAACTTCCGGCTAGGGGGCCTTGGAACTCTTTTCCTTGGTACCCGGGACAAAACCTAACCAAATTCCAAATTGGATCCCATCACTACAGTGGTTGGGCGGTTGGCTAACCCATGGGATCGGATGGGGTTAGGCTGGACTGATGGATCCGTAAATCTAGATTTAATTTCTATTATTACGATAAATGAAGTAAATCCCAGATAGAAATTGTTCTATGGATAGGAATCAACGGCTGTGCCTCTTGATGGGGAAAAAAGCGTTGATCCCAATGATCCAAGTGCAAGTTCTTCCTTGATTTGACCAAGTACCGTTAAAGGTGCAGTCAGATCAGTTTGATCAGTAATGATCTTGACTACGTTAGAGTAAAGAGTTATCCTGGTGGAATCACCCGTGCTTTCCGGGTAAAGGAAGTTTTTTCGATTTCGGTTTTGGACAAACCGACGGATTAGTCTCTTGTCCGGATATCCTGTTGAGATATCGAGCTCTAGTGAGGCGGTGGACACTGATGACCCGCCTGGGGGATAGGCCCCGCACTTACACCACTGGCATGGTTGGTGAGATCTTGGGTGATATGCGGCCAGTGGGATGACAGGCTGTGTGATAGCCACTCTAGAGACTGGCATAGTTATAGCGCCAGCTCATTTAGTCGGGTTCACACTATAGAGAACCCGTGTATGTATTTGGTTGAGTACCTTTCATATTGTGTGTACTCTTATTCTTGTATATGGTGTGTTGAGTGTTGAGTAGAGAAGAAGAAGATTTTCAGCCTCTCACCTTGTGTGTTCTCTATTAGGGTTTTGTGAGTGTGTGTGTGTGCTTGCAAGAGCTCAAGCTCTCTTCCCCCCTGCATCTTTTCATGGTATCAGAGCCTGGTTCGTGCTAAGGGCTGAGCTGCAAGCAAGAGAACCACAGGAAGCGGTACGAGGGTAAGAGCTTCAACTACTCTTCCCTATTGTGTTGGTGACTACACCCTTGTCGGGAGCTCTACGGGAGGCACTGGCAAACGATCTCCGATTGAGGAGCTTTCTTCGCGGGAGTGAAGCTATAGGGCAACTATACAGTCCTATAGCTTTCTTCGGACTGAAATTTCCGGGCTGAAAACGCGTTTCGGGCGCGTCTGGACCTCCGTTTTTCAGAAAGCAGGCGATTTCGAGCACTGCGGGTAAGTCATCGATTCTCTACAGAACTCTGTTTTAAGAACTGCAGGAAGACAGATTGACTGTGCAGACACTGTGGGTGCTGCAAAGAGGTCTACAGTTGCCATTGGGTGTATGTATGTGCATTGAAGTCACTGGTTGTGACATTTGAGAGTACTGCAGTACCGCTGTGCAGAAAATACAGCATTTGTGCAGGAAAAACCAGAGTGCAGTTTCTGGTAAAGTTGTGTGTTTGGCAAGATGTCAAATGATGGGATAACTCAGATTGTGGCTGAGAAGTTGGATAAGAATAACTTCCATGCTTGGAGGTTCAGGTTGACGAATTTCCTGATGGGAAAAGGCTATTGGGACTACATAGAAGGTGAGCATGAAGAGGCACCGGAGATACCGGATATAAATCCGACTGCTGCAGATGTGAAAGAGTTCAAAGACTGGAACCAAGGAGCCAGGAAGGTTATGTATTGGCTTTCCATTAGTATACAGGACACCATGATTGGGCACATTCAGGATGCCAAGTCCCCCAAGGAGGCGTGGGACACCTTGGTAAAGCTGTATGAAACAAATACCAAGGCACGTAAGATACAGTTGAAGAATGAACTTCATACTGTGGAGAAAAAGAGCATGTCTGTGAATGACTATGCGCTGAAGATAAAGGGCATTGTGGAATCCCTTGCATCTATTGGTGTGTCAGTAGATGATGATGACAAGGTGGAAGTCTGTCTACGTGGTCTCGGGCCACAATACAAGGCGTTCAAGACGTCTATTCAGACTCGGGAAAACATTCCCAACTTTACAGATTTGGTGTCTATGCTGATTATCGAAGAGAAGAGCTTGGGTGAAGACCAACATACTTCACAAAGCAAAAACAGTTCAGAGCAACAGGCCTTCTACACGAGTTCAGGAAGAGGACGAGGTAGAGGAGGCCGTGGACGCGGTCAAGGAGGTGGCCGAACAGGTAATCAGAATTACGGCCAGCAGCAGCAGCAACAACAACAGTCCCAGAATCAACAACAACAACACGCAGGTGGAAGAGGCAAATTCAGAGGCAGGGGGAGTCAAAGAGGCCGTGGAAATTGGCAAAGGCAATATAATGATGCACGTGAATGCTACTATTGTGGTAAGCCAGGACATGTGCAGTCAGAATGTTATAAGAAGCAGGCTGACATGCAAAATGGGAAAGTGCAGCAAAACAACTATGCATCCTCAAGCAGAAATAATGAGGATAATGAAAGGTTGTTTGTGATGCAGCATGTTGTGAATGCCATGTCTGAAAATGTTGATGCAGCACAAAAAGATAATGTATGGTATGTGGATTCAGGCGCTTCGAACCACATGACGAGTCATGGAGAGTGGTTCAAGGAGATGAAAAACCTGGAAAGACCAGGTTTTGTGGAAACAGGGGATGACACTGCTCATCCAATTGCCCATGTTGGAGATGTGCCATTGTCTATGCAGGATGGCAAAGTGAAGTACCTTGCAGATGTACTTCATGTACCGAACATAACAAAGAATCTGGTTTCAGTTGGCCAGATGATTGAGCAGGGTTTGCAGGTTAGGTTTAACCCTGATGGGTGTTATGTCGAAGACTTTAAAGACAAGTGCAGGTTGGTTGCAAAAGGCAACAGAGTGGGCAGAATGTTTACGTTGGATGTAGACATGCCTGAAATGAGTGCTGCGATGTTTGCAAATGGTTCAGGAGTTGTTGCAGACACAGACATATGGCATAAAAGGATTGGTCATGTGAATGTGCAGAGATTGAAGTCTATGCAGACAAAAGGAATTGTGACAGGGCTGCCAAAATTTAAAGTGGAAGGTATGCAGAAAATATGTGAAGCATGCCAATTTGGGAAGCAAACAAAGCATGTGTTTCCACGTAACAGATATGTGAGCAGAAATGCACTAGATGTTGTGCATTCAGATGTATGGGGTCCTACGAAGACCGTATCTATGGGAGGCTGCAGGTATTATGTGACTTTCATTGATGACCACACGAGGAAAGTGTGGGCATATTTCATGAAGGAGAAGAGTGAGGTGTTCACTCACTTTCAGAATTTCAGATTTTTGGTTGAAAAGCAAACAGGAAAATATGTCAAGTGCCTAAGGTCAGATGGAGGGGGAGAATACTTCTCCAATGAGTTCTCTGAATATTTGAAGAAGAATGGTATTCGGAGACAGTACACATGCAGATACACTCCGCAGCAAAATGGAGTTGCTGAGCGGAAAAACAGGCACATTGCTGAGATTGCGCGAGCATTGATGGAAGAGAAGAATATGCCGCATTGCTATTGGGCTGAGGCTATTTCTACAGCAGTATACATCATGAACACGACTCCAACTGCAGCCATACATGATGTAACTCCAGAGGAGAGGTTTACTGGCAGAAAACCAGATTTGTCTCATCTGAAAGTTTTTGGATGCATTGCATATGTGCATGTGCCAGATGAGCTGAGAACTAAGCTGGATCCGAAAGCTGAAAAATGTGTGTTTATTGGATATTCCCTTGAGCAAAAGGGATACAGGTGTTATAACCCTGCTACACGTGAGTTGAGGGTAAGCAGGGATGTTGTCTTTGATGAGATGAGCAGCTGGTATGCTGCTGAAAAAGAAGCTGTTGGGGCTGATGTGAGTGGAAGTGTGGTTGCACAGAATGCAGGTCAGCAATCACAGTCTTTGAGTGGACCAGGAGAGTCCTCATCTAGTGGGTCTGTTGATAGACCATGGAGTGGCAGGCTGCGTCATAATACCAGCCCTGCAAATGTGATTAGTACATCACGTAAAGGAAAAGAGAAAGTGGTTGAGCCCCTTGGTATGCCTGACATTTCTGCAGGGCATTCTCATGTTGATGAAGAGTCTAGTGGCTCAGATATGAGTCTTGATGAGGAGCTTGGGATCCCAGCTATGAGAACACCTGGTGTAAAGAAGGCTATGGAAGCCATGAATGAAAAGCTGCGAAGATCAGGGAGAGTGAAGAACCCTGTGCAGAGATTTACATATGATGGTTATGTGGCACATCACTATGCGTATATGGCAAAGGTTGTGCAGGTTGTAGAGCCCACATGCATTGATGAGGCTGTTGGAAATGTGCATTGGGAGAAAGCTATGAATGAGGAGATGGATGCACTATATGGAAATGAAACTTGGGACTTAGTGCAATTGCCTGAAGGCAAGAAAGCCATTGGATGCAAGTGGGTGTACAAAGTTAAACATAACAGTGATGGAAGCATAAACAGGTACAAGGCTAGATTGGTAGCCAAAGGATATGCGCAGACATATGGGATTGATTATGAGGAAACTTTCAGCCCAGTTGCCAAGATGGCAACAGTGAGAGTTGTGATAGCAGTGGCTGCGTCAAAGCAATGGTCTTTACATCAGATGGATGTAAAGAATGCATTCTTGCATGGAGATTTGCAAGAAGAGGTGTATATGTTGCAGCCACCTGGATATGAGGATGTGGGTCACCTCGAGCATGTTTGCAGGTTGAAGAAAGCCTTGTATGGCTTAAAGCAAGCACCAAGAGCATGGTCTGACAAGATTTCTGAATATCTTGTCACTATTGGCTTTCATGTAGCCAATGCAGATTTCTCGCTGTATGTGAGACATGGTGATAGAGGAGTTGTGCTTGTTGTCATCTATGTAGATGACTTGATCATTACGGGGGACCATGATGCAGAGATCTTTGATGTAAAGATCTTGCTTAGACAGAAATTCGAGATGAAGGATCTGGGGGAGCTCAGATATTTCTTGGGCATTGAGGTGATTAGGTCACCACATGGTATTGGATTACTGCAGAGACAATATGGCTTGGACATGTTGTCCAAGTATGGTATGACAGGCTGTAAGCCTATTTCTGTGCCATTGGATCAGAATGGCAAGTTGAGTGCAGATTCAGGAGAGATCTTGGAGGATCCTACTATGTACAGACGCATAGTAGGAAGTTTGATCTACATGACGATCACCAGACCAGATTTGAGCTATGCTGTTGGGTTGGTGAGTCAGTTTATGCAGGTTCCACGGAAACCGCATTTGGATGCAGTCAGACGCATACTGAGGTATGTGAGGTCTACTTTGCATTATGGATTATTCTATGAGACTGGGACAGAGATATGTGTACATGGGTACACAGATGCTGATTGGGCTGGTAGTATCTCAGACAGAAGATCTACCAGTGGATTCATGTTTTCTTTGGGGAGTGCTGCTGTGACTTGGAGCAGCAAGAAGCAGCCTACGGTTGCTCTGTTGAGTACAGAGGCCGAGTATAGAGGAGCTGCTATGGCAGCATGTGAGGTAGCTTGGTTGAGAAAGCTACTTGTAGATTTGGGTCTATCAGTGGATAGACAAGTTGTCATTTTCTGTGACAACATTAGCAGTATACAGTTGGCCAGGAAACCAGTCTTTCATGCTCGTACGAAGCACATAGAGGTCCACTACCACTTCGTCAGAGAGAAGGTCTTGGCAGGAGATCTTGACCTTGTTTATGTCAGCACAGAGGATCAGGTAGCTGACATCTTCACCAAAGCATTGGGTACAGAGAAGCTCCGCAGATTCAGGGCTTCGCTTGGTGTACATGAGATGGAGTTGAGCTCGAGGGGGAGTGTTGAGATATCGAGCTCTAGTGAGGCGGTGGACACTGATGACCCGCCTGGGGGATAGGCCCCGCACTTACACCACTGGCATGGTTGGTGAGATCTTGGGTGATATGCGGCCAGTGGGATGACAGGCTGTGTGACAGCCACTCTAGAGACTGGCATAGTTATAGTGCCAGCTCATTTAGTCGGGTTCACACTATAGAGAACCCGTGTATGTATTTGGTTGAGTACCTTTCATATTGTGTGTACTCTTATTCTTGTATATGGTGTGTTGAGTGTTGAGTAGAGAAGAAGAAGATTTTCAGCCTCTCACCTTGTGTGTTCTCTATTAGGGTTTTGTGAGTGTGTGTGTGTGCTTGCAAGAGCTCAAGCTCTCTTCCCCCCTGCATCTTTTCATATCCGTGGGCGAGGCCCCGAGTGTGGGACCCCTGTCCCGCGCGAGAAGTGCTACTTCCGCTGCTAGTACCCCGAATCCGTTGCTCGGTGGGAACAGGGACCTGACAGTTGGTATCAGAGCGAAATTGAAAGCTAATAAAGATAATTAAATTCTTATTTGAAATTGTAAAAAGAATTCAAAAACAGCATTTTCATAATGTATTTTCATTCCGTAAGCTTCTTTAATGAAGAAATTTTAATCAAAAAAAATTTGTTTTTATAGATGGAAGTTCCCCATTTATCTGGTATTCCCGACCTCACCCAGTCTCAAGATATGATTGCATTTGCCTTCGAGCATCTCATCTCTTCCGCTTCAACTCGAATAAGCCGAAGAAGACTCGCACGCCATTTCGAGGATTTATATTTTCCTAACCCAGCGGAGAGAATTCAGCATAAGTGGTTTGCAGGGCAATATGTCCACGCCTCTTGCGACCGCCGTGCAATGCTGTGGGAGAACCTCTCATTGGCTATGATTTTGTTAAAGCTGAAAATCGTACGTGGCGTCATTTTATATCATTCAACGCCTCAAAATTTCAGGCTTGCATGCCAAGTCTGCAGACTTCTTAGTTGTTTTATTCCTAAATGGAATATAATAGCTCCCTTGTCAGTAAGTGGACGTTTGTATCAGGGCATGGCTATGGCCCAATACCGTCGTCATAGGCGTTTCCCGAGGAGATTTTGAGTTCTGGAACCGAACTGCTCTATGTACATAATGCAACTTTTATATAAATTAAAAAAAAATGTTTTCCGGAGAAAAATTTTCTGTTGTATAAATGATTGTTTACGGCGGACGATCTGCTGATAAAGAAAAATCTATTTATCAGACTTAAGTCATAGATCTCCAATAAGATCAACTGAGGAGCAAATTATGTCAAAAGTTTATCAAGACGCACAAAAAGGTTGTAATTGTTGATATAATTCATACAAATTGTTAATTGGAATTCGTAAATTAGTAATTGGGTCTTCAATTGGAAGTACCACAATTGTATGGAACCCTGACTTGCTTGAGACCTAGACATGATGGTATTTACCTTATAGTTTCGAGTATCATGACTATCCGTATATACCGAGGGTATAACTGCAGCTCTTTACCGACAGTATATACGAGTAAATCTAAGACTTGAAATTATAAGCGTTAATGCTATCCAGATGATGATTTTGAATGTGGTTGATATGATTTTTAATTCTGTTTGGGAACTGATGAATTGATTTGGATTCCGATTGAAAAATGATGATCCTTGAAAATGGGTTGAAATGTAATAAGCTGAGCGAAACCACAATGTGGATGATTGGTGCGAGTCCCTGTAATGATAAATGATGAAAATGATTCAGCAAATCACTATGAGATTAGTGGATTATGTTGTCAAATAGCTACTGCTAATACTTGAGACGGTAGATCAAGTTAAGGGATGACAAATTGAGAACTTGCTTAACTTAAATTCCGTCGAGGAATGTTCAGAAGGAAATTTTTGGTCTAATGGACCATTATCGTGTTAAAGATATGAATGATATGATTTGAATGAATTGTTATTTAATGATGAATTCTATATAAGGGATATTTATCCCCATATTCTGTTGGGTTGACCGGAATATAAGGAACCCCAGAATAAATTGGATCTTAAGCAAAAAAGTTGTCCTCTACTTGCGAGATGAGGACATCTTGCACCTTTTAAGTGGGGTAGAATGTAAGATTCCTCCCCCAACCTTAGAGGTATACAGGAGTAAGAATCTCCCTTTTTAATCTTATAATTATTCTCTCTCTAAAATAAAAGAAAGATTCTGTCTAAAAAAGGAAGAACCTTTTTCCTGAATACTTCTCAAGAGTCCCACCTGTTTTAAGGATTCAGAACAACGAGTTCAAAAGTGAGAATCGATGTTTTGGATATCAAGGTTTTGGTCTCGAGTACGGCCCAAAAGAAGTTCTTTATCTCTTGGGAAGTATAAGAAGTTATCTCCCAGATATTGTGGACCAAAGAAAGTAGGTGATTTAGCTTACGAACTTCTTTTATCTCCTCATCTCAAAGTTCTGAATACCTTCTATAGAAAAATGTGCCAAACCCAAATCATGGAAAGACGGTAAAACTTCAGTGGCAAGTTACCGTTGGCTTCTAAGTTACGCTAGCTCCTTCCTTTATATAAGTCGTAACTTTTACTTGTCGTTCATAGTAATCTTACTTCCATCGATCTTCTTTCTTTCTTAATCTCCTTCATGGCTTGGCAATAAGAATTAGTTTTATCCATGATGATTTCTCACCTTCAAGACGCAAGGGAGTCTGTGAAGAAAGATTTTATAGAGCAGTACGAGCGCTCACTTTTCCCTCACTTGGGAACTTCTGTAGCGCAGACAAAATGGCGGACCTATCAAGACATAACTAGGGTAACACCCTGGGGTCAGCAGCACTTTCGTAACAATGTCCGCTTGGCCATGGTTATTGAAGCTTTGGGTTTGGGTCCCCGATACTACTGCGTCATGAGATCAAGGCATCCTGGGTTTTCTGAGCGGGTCTTCTTACTGGCGTGTTTTCTTCCTCATGAGAAGATATGTCTTTACCCCGTTTTTGGCTTGCCTCTCAGAGGTCCTTTTGTTAGAACACCTCATACCACTGAGATAGGCGCAGCAATAACCCACAGAATCATTCCCATAGATGAGTTACCTTATACTTGCGCAGCTTGTGAGGACTGCTTTTGTGACCATATGATGGACGGGCTTATGGAAGTGTAAAGAGTTCCTCTATCTTTACTGTATAAGTTCCGAGAATGAATAAAGTTTAAATCTTGTTCGTATTTTGAATCTTGCTCTCTTTAAGACTTATCTTGGTGGTTAATCTTGATTAAAATTTTTCTCTAAGTCTCATATTCGTGAATCTTGCGAAATTATCACAAGTTGCGAGATGAGGACATCTCGCGTTCTTTAAGTGGGGTAGAATGTAAGATTTCTCCCCCAAACCCTTTTTGATGTCTAGTATCTTTCCCTGTAATCAACCCTCTTGAGAAATATAAAGACCCTGTTGCTAACTATTTTAGCCTAGAGAGAGAAAAATTATTCTAGAGAGAGAATATTCAGATTTTGAATATTTTTGGATAGAAAAATATCTCTTATAATTCAGATGAGTTCCCCTGAAACATAAATTCAAAAAGAATTTTCCAATGTGCAATTGGAATTAATTGGAAATAGGTATAAAGAACCTTAGTCTAAGGGTCTAGATTTTCAGAAATCTTTAGACTATGGTCCAATTAAGGTTCCTATGGGCCAATAGCATCAATCCATGTGTAGGGAAGAGATAAATCCAAATTTGTAAAAAGAAGATACCCAAAAATGAGTAAATGCTCACATAAGGTGAAGAGTTGAAAATGTACAAGGTTTATTAGTAAAAAACTATGAGCAATATTAAAAATATGAGATATTTTGGGTATCCAAAAATGAGTAAATGCTCACATAAGATGAAGAGTTGAAAATGTACAAGGTTTATTAGTAAAAAACTATGAGCAATATTAAAATGATTCCATTATGACACATATGTAAGGAAGGGGAATTCTTTAAAGGAGGTGCATATTTCACATAAGATGAAGAGTTGAAAATGTACAAGGTTTATTAGTAAAAAACTATGAGCAATATTAAAATGATTCCATTATGACACATATGTAAGGAAGGGGAATTCTTTAAAGGAGGTGCATATTTCACATAAGATGAAGAGTTGAAAATGTACAAGGTTTATTAGTAAAAAAACTATGAGCAATATTAAAATGATTCCATTATGACACATATGTAAGGAAGGGGAGTTCTTTAAAGGAGGTGCATATTTCACATGCTTGAATGAGTTTTAAACTCATAAAAATTGAGATATTTCATCTCTCCTCTCTCCTCATTCAAGTCTAGTTCCAAAAAGTTAGCTTAACTGACCTAAAAATGGTCAAATATTGACCAAACTGATTTAAAAAATTCTAGAATCAGTTTGTTTGGTTAGGAGCTCAATTTTTCCTATAAATAGAAGCCTCCCCCTTGTTGAAAAATAGATAGTGTTTATGCATCGTTACTCTACTCCACCTAAGCCAAGAACTGTGAATTCATTTAATAATTCACTAGTTTTTGGAGCTTCCCTCTTTCTTCAATCCCCATTAGTGGCTCCATCAACATACTTAACCAATTGATTGGTTGGGGGCCTCTACCGTGAACAAAGAATCAAGCAAGTTGTAAGGTAATTAGTGAATATTGATCTTTCTATAATTTCTCAATGGTTCTCTCTTCTCAACCCCTCTCAAGCTTGAGAAGCTTAATTGGTATGGTTTTTTAAATGCTATTGAAGTTAATTGGTGATTAGTAGTGAAGAGTTACATAATTTAATAAATGCTATTAAAGTTAATTTCCATTTATGTCTAAATTCTAATAGTTTTTATGTAATTTCTCTCTCTCACTCAAGAAATGGTCATACTCATGACCCATTCTCAATCCAAATCAAGCTTTTCATAAAGCTTTTCCTTAACCCAAGATTAAGCTATGCTTGAGGCCAAATTAATGGCTTTTTTCTATGCTTTTAGTTTATGTATATTGATGATTCAATCCATTATGGATTAATGAGCCAATTAGAGATCATTTTTATTTCCTTAATGATAAGCTTTATCCCTTAGAAAAATTGAGATTTATCAGTCATAGCAGCGGAGCTATGGCAAAATTTTTATAAAAATCATGCATAAAATAATCTTATTCAAAGCATAAAAAGAGGACTTTCTACCATATTCTAGGAATTATCATCCTAGATTAATTGAAAGAATTTCATTACAATCATGGAGAAATTGCATTTTAATATTATGCATAATGGATAAATTTTTATATCAAAAGTGTTATTTTTACCATTTTTATTTCATGCATAGAAGTATGCATAATGGATAAATTTTTATATCAAAAGTGTTATTTTTATCATTTTTAATTTTCATGCATAGAAGTATGCATAAAGGAAAAATTTTTATATCAAAAGTGTTACTTTTATCATTTTTAATTTTCATGCATAGAAGTATGCATAAAAGAAAATTTTTATATCAAAAGTGTTACTTTTATCATTTTTAATTTTCATGCATAGAAGTATGCATAAAGGAAAATTTTTATATCAAAAGTGTTACTTTTATCATATTGGATTTCATGCATAGAGGTATGCATAAAAGTTGATTATTTTATTATAAAAGTGTGACTTTTATCATAATTGAATTTCATGCATAGAGGTGTGCATAAAAGTTGATTATTTTATTGTAAGAGTGTTACTTTTATCATATTGGATTTCATGCATATAAGTATGCATAAAAGATATTCTTTTTATACTAAAAGTGTGATTTTCCTCATAAATGGATTTTATGCTTAACTTAGATGCATAAGAGAAATTCTTTTATTCTAAAAGTGTAATTTCCTACCAAATTGAATTTATGCATAAGAAGATGCATAAAAGATTGATTTTAAATTCGAAAGTGTTAGTCTCCTTAAATGGAATTTATGTATAAATAAATGTGTAGAGAAATCTTATATCAAATATAAGAATTCTCTTTTAAAAAAAAAAGATATGAAATGTGATAAGAGGTGATAAGAGGTGTATGAGATGTGATAAGAATTGATAAGATGCGTATGGAAAGTGATAGGATGTGATAAGAGGTGTATGAGATGTGATAAGAATTGATAAGATACGTATGGAAAGTGATAGGATGTGATAAGAGGTGTATGAGATGTGATAAGAATTGATAAGATATGTATGGAAAGTGATAGGATGTGATAAGAGGTGTATGAGATGTGATAAGAATTGATAAGATGCGTATGAAAAGTGATAAGAGGTGATAAGAGGTGTATGAGATGTAAAAAGATGTGATAAGATGTGTATGAGATGTGATAAGATTTGATAAGATGCGTATGGAAAGTGATAGGATGTGATAAGAGGTGTATGAGATGTAAAAAGATGTGATAAGATGTGTATGAGATGTGATAGAATGTGTTAAGATGAGTTAGGATGTGTTAAGATGTATATGGGATGTGTTAGGACGAGAATGGATGTAATATGGTTGTATGAATGTGATGTGGATGTATACATGTAGATGTATATGTATGAATGTGAATGTTGATGTGGATGTGGATGTATGGATGTAGATACGGATGTGTATGTATGTATGTGGATGTGTATGTATGAAGGAGGATGTAAAAATGGACGTATGTATATAGATGTGAATGTATGGATGCAGATACAGATGTGGATGTATGTATGTAGATGTGGATGTATGGATGTGATTGTGAATGAAGAGGTGGATGTGAATGTATGGATGTAGATACGGATGTGGATGTATGTATGTGAATGTGGATGTATGAATGAGGATGTGAAAATGGATGTATGCATGTGAATGTGGATGTATGAATATGAATGAGGATGTGTGGATGTGGAAATGGAGGTATGGATGTATGAATGTAGATGCGTATGTATGAATGTGAAATTGGATGTATGATGTGAACGTACGAACATGGATATGTATGTAGAATAATGAATATGAAGATGTATGTGAGATAATGTAGTCTATATGAGTGAATGGATGAGAACGAGTACACACTGAATGGAATGTGGAATAAGTAATGTGGTCCGAGAGTGGATAATATGGAAAGACAAGAGTTCGTTATAGAAACTGTATTTGTGACTGTTTGTAAATGACTGTTTTATGTCAAGAATGCTGGAGAAGCATTTTGACCGTCTTGAGGATTAAGGTCATGAAGACTGAACTGATAAAGTTGCAACTGCTGACGGAGAGTCAATGGAGGACGTCTCGCGTAGCAAGGTCGATCGAGGTCTTGACCAGCCTCGGCTCGATTTAAATGGTGAGCTTCCGGTACGGTGGATGAGGGACCAAGGAAGCGGCCTATGAGTGAAGCGCTAGGTCACCTGCGAAGGATCCTAGAGGGTGCTGACCATACGGTGCTCGGGCTCTGGGTCGCCAAAGATACCCACACGTGCGTCGTGGAAGATATTGGAACAAGGAGTAAGAGTTGTTTTCTGAAACCGGGCATGGATCTAGTTGATTGACCTTGCTGGTCCTCAACAGATGAGTCCATGGCTCTTTTATATGGATCTGTGGGTTGATCTTGCTGATCTTCCACGGAGATTCCATTCTATTATATGAATATATTGCCGGTTACTATGAGCTAGGAACTATGGAAAAGGCCCCTGAGAGAACAGGTGGTGAGCGTTCTGGTTGCCAATGATGCCATAAGTATACCGATGAAAGAATGACTGGAAATAAGGATTCAACTAGAGACTTTGAGGATTGTCATCAGTGACATAATGGTTTTATTAAAGGATTGTTTTAAAGCTAGTTGATGCTAAGAAAAACGCAATTTCATATTGGGTGTGTAAGTGGTATGACTAGTTTTATGTTTGCATGAACTTCCGGCTAGGGGGCCTTGGAACTCTTTTCCTTGGTACCCGGGACAAAACCTAACCAAATTCCAAATTGGATCCCATCACTACAGTGGTTGGGCGGTTGGCTAACCCATGGGATCGGATGGGGTTAGGCTGGACTGATGGATCCGTAAATCTAGATTTAATTTCTATTATTACGATAAATGAAGTAAATCCCGGATAGAAATTGTTCTATGGATAGGAATCAACGGCTGTGCCTCTTGATGGGGAAAAAAGCGTTGATCCCAATGATCCAAGTGCAAGTTCTTCCTTGATTTGACCAAGTACCGTTAAAGGTGCAGTCAGATCAGTTTGATCAGTAATGATCTTGACTACGTTAGAGTAAAGAGTTATCCTGGTGGAATCACCCGTGCTTTCCGGGTAAAGGAAGTTTTTTCGATTTCGGTTTTGGACAAACCGACGGATTAGTCTCTTGTCCGGATATCCGTGGGCGAGGCCCCGAGTGTAGGACCCCTGTCCCGCGCGAGAAGTGCTACTTCCGCTGCTAGTACCCCGAATCCGTTGCTCGGTGGGAACAGGGACCTGACAAAAACTGATTGCATATTCTTGAAGCTCTTAGTATTCTGTACAATATATACACATCATCAGTCTCTGTTTTTGTCCACACATATTTAGCAACCCCCTATTTCTGCTAAGACATTCATGTCCAGCACCTGTACAAATAAAGATGTGATATTCAGATCTTCCTCTGTACTCTCCACAACCTCCGGACATGCATCATAAGCTTCCCGATCTTTTTCCTTCAAGGCTAACATCAACCGAGCAAAATATGTCTTTAATCGTAGACCAGTCACTCTTCTTTTATGCTTCTTTCCATTTAAATCAGTAAGTTGATAGCTTCCATTATCAAACTTTTTCTCAACTTTGTATGGACCTTCCTACTTTGTCTGGAATGCTCGGGGGGTCCACTATATGGAAGCCCCTCCTACGACGTGCGTTCAAGCGGTATTTAAAAATCCCCTTATCTGTGAATTTTGAGCTAATAAAACTACCTCTTTTTCTTTATAAACTTACGGTTTTTTTCCCAAAGTACAATTAAAATACCCCACTTGTAATTGTATTTCTATAAATTTACCCAATATTTTGGATTAAAAAAACCCCACCTAATGATCGCACGTGGTAGACTTACATATTTTGAGGTGCACCCCCCGAGCTGGAATGCAATATGAAATGTACTATCCAGCTTGCTATTATACCTGAGAACCAGATCACCTTCTTCGATTCCTTTTTGCTTCACCTCCTTATTGTCTTTCTCTTGTCTTTTCAATTGCATAGTGGCATAATGATCAAAAGCTAGTTCTCTGTCTAACTGGACTGTTTGCAAAGCCAACAATCTTTCTCTGTAACAATTGATAGGTTCATATTCTTCTTCAACCACAAACTTCAAAGCTGGAATTTCTACATCAATAGGCATGAGTGCTTCTTTCCCATAAACTAAATGAAATGGTGAGAATTGTGTGCCAGATTTCACCGCAACTCTGTATGCCCATAATACACGATTCATCTCTACATCCCAATTTTTGACATGACTTTCTATCATTTTAGTCATCATCAACTTGAATTCAGCATTGAATTTTTCATTCAAACCATTGCATTGAGGGTGATAAGGAGTGACATATTTGTGGTTGATGTTTAGTCTTCTACATAAGTGGTCAACTACCTCTCCTCAAAATTCAGGACCGTTGTCTTTCTGACAATAACTCCAAAGGAATACCAAATCTGTAGCATATATGTTCATACACAAAATCAGCCACTTCCTTACTATCTACTCTCTTCATTGCCTTTACTTCTGCCCATTTTGATAGGTAATCCATTGCAGTAAGCATATAACACTTCCCTCTGGCCGTCCTGGGAAATGGTCCAATTGCATCCACCCCCCACCTCTCAAAAATGTCATATACCAGCATGATATTTCTCGGCCCCATTTTTAAGATTCTTTTCCCCATTCTCTGGCACTCATGGCAAGACCTGCACCAGTGTTGAATATCCTTCTAGATGGAAGGCCATACAAAACCCTCCATTAATATCTTCTGCAAAGTGATCTTAAATGCATAATGACCTCCACAAGCTCCCTCATGATTTGAAGATAGAATATGATATATTTCTTTCCTCCAGGGAATTCTTCTCAATACTTGATCAGCTCCTTGCATGTATAATTCATCTCCAATCATGACATAATGCTTACTCTTCCTGATAAAATGATACTTTTGGCCTATTTTGAGCTCCTCATGCAAGCGACCTGAGAGTAAGTAATCCACCACTTTAGACAGGTATTCTCTGCCCCTGTATAATGGCTCTTCAATTTTTGCAATTACTGGGTCCTGATCAATTACCTCCTGGGCTAACTCATGTGCAATATGATTGTCCTCCCATCGCACATGTTGAATACTCCATGCTGTAAATTGACGCAGCAGCCTTCTAACATCGACCAGACATCCTTTTAATCTCGGATTCTTCGCCTGCCAACTACCCAATACTTGCTTTACTACTATAACAGGGAATCTCCTTTTATAATTAGCGTCTAAATTTTCTGTTTTAGAGCACCCTATAGCCCCTTAAACGCTACGTATTCAGTCTCATTATTACTTTTGGCTTTCAGACGTATTCCATCTTTTGGAATCAGCCCACCTTCTGAATCCTGGATTATATAACCTCCAGTGGCCTGATGTATACTCCTCTTATACGAACTATCAAAGAACAAGTCATGAGCTCCGAGAATGATAATTTGTTCCTCTTTTTCTATCTTTTGAATCCACTTCCTTCACCAGGATTGGGCCTTCCTTATACGTCAGAAGATCTGCCAGAGTTGCCTTGCAGATATCTTCAATTAAAAATGAGAAATCATATTCTTGAAGCTCCACCAACCATCGCATCATACCTTTTGAGAGCGAAGTGCCATTCACCAACTGAGGGAGAAGAGTATAGTTCGTTAGAACCACAAATGGTCTCGTCAGGAGATATGACCTGAACTTCCTGCAGGCATATACCAGACTTGACAAAACCAATTCAGCCTCTATATTTCCTTTCTGCTTCTGTCTTCACTCTACTTGCATAATATACGGGTTTCATGTATCTGGACTCATCTCCTCTCTGCATTAAAATTGCTCCAACCACATCCGGACCAAAATATGGATTCACATAAAAGACCTAGGAGAAATTTGGGGCTCTTACACTGGAAATACCTCCCAATACCTCCTTCACTTTCTCAAGCACTTCCTCACATTCTTCATTCCATTGCAACGGTTCTTTCTTCATGGCCTGTTTAAGAGGATAAAGCAATTGAGATACTAAATGAATAAATCTCGCCATATACTTTACCTTCTGGACAAAATTCTACAGCAGTTGCCTGGATGTTGATGGTGCGGATAATAAGATAAGAGCTTTTATTTTCTTCGGATTAGGTTCAATTACATTTTGAGATATCATATGACCCAACAGCTTCACTTTTGAACATCCTAAATGACACTTTTTAGGATTCAACTGTCCACCTGCATCATCCATTTTTGAAAATACTTGCTCCAATTTATCGCCATGCTCCTTTTGAGAACTATATACACATATATCATCCAAAAAAGCTCTCACAAAATGATCTGTAAGAGGTGCAAGTACTCTATCAGTATTCTTTTGATACCATGAGGACGCATTTTTCAAACCAAATGGTACTACTCGATAACAATAGCAACCCCATGGTGTAATGATAGTGGTTTTAGCTTGGTCTTTCTCAGCAATTGAAATCTAAAAATACCCAGAGAAGCCATCGCATACACTATACCTCTCGTACCCAGCCACCCTGTCTAAAATGTCATCAATGAATGACAGAGGATAGTGATTGCTTTTTGTTGCAGCATTTAGAGGCTTGTAATCAATACACCTGTATGCTTTGGAGTAATGACCACTGGATTTGCCCAATCTGAGTGATCTACTAGATAAATTAATCCTGCCTTCAATAATTTACTCAACTCTTCTCTCAACATGGGCAATAGCTCTCTATTTATTCTTCTCAACTTTTGAAATACTAGCTTCACACCCTCTTTCAATACTATAGGCATTGGTTCACATTTGAACCCTCGGATCTCTTCATATGAGGTAATGAACAAATCTGGAAATTTATGTATTACCTTCATATATTCTTCTTTTTCCACTGACTGCAAACTGGGATTCAACATACCCTGTAATAGCTTCTCTTTCTCTGCACTGGGTGGTGGAGGCTGCATCAGACTGTCCATATCTTCAAGTCTACTCTCTTCTTCCTCCTTTGACATCTCTTCAGCTTGCATTATATACTCATCTTCTTCTTTCACTAAAAATGATACTTGACCTTCATCATCAGAAGTAGAACTTTCTTCCTCAGTTTCACTATCTATATATTCATCAACACTTGTTTCTTCAGGCTCACTCTTCATTTCCAGCTTGCTACTCATATTGAACTTCCTGGCTCATCCTCTCTTATTATGTACAGTTATAGTACCCTTCCTCCAATTTTGGATGGCACCCACCTGTCTGAGCCAAGGCCTACCTAAAATCAGCGGATAAGCTCCCAAACCAGCCAGCATAATATGGCAATTTATGTTGCAAATCGCACCAAAAACAGTCACTGGTACTCCTGTACATATACCCAGACACTTCACTTTTGCATGATTCGCCAATCGAAGTCTAAAATTTGAATTAGCATTCAGCTTTAACCCCAATCTCTCCATGCAAGACTGTGTCATTACGCTGATTTGTGCACCGCCATCCACATATGCTTCTCCAACACTCACACCTCCACACCAAGCATTTTTTTCGGTAACAGATATCAAGAAGGTCTTCCACAGACATCAACTCCATTTCACCTTGCGTGGGCTCCTGCTCATTTGCTTTCCTCGGATTTGCCAACCTCTTCCACTCTCTCTTGAGCTTCGGACACAATCCAAGCAATTGGGCGAAAGTTATATTGGCTACCCTTCCTTTTAAGTCACCCATCAGGGTGTATTCTTCCTGACCTTGACCAATACGCAAATCTGAAGTTTTATAGTGTCTTCTTGGCTTTCTTTTCTTCTTCTCTGGTTGAGGGTTGATGTAAAATTGGACATGTTTTCCTTTCTTAGATGACGGTTCAGCTTCCGCCATTGCGCTTCTTGTCCTCTTGGCCACAGGCATGATCTCTAGAATAGTCTCCACTCCTATCAAGCTAAGAGCCGGTCCCTTTCCTTTATCTTCTCGTTTAACTCCACTGGTAGAGGGCTGACTTAGATCTTTTACCTCAATATTGTTTTCTCCTGATCTATCATTAGTTCTTTGCATCACGGGATACATTTCACCACCCACCCTGGCCGATTTACCACATTGAGGGCTGATATGTCCCCACTCCCCGCAATTCCAGCATTTGACATTGCTTAAATAATAGCCTCGTCCTCTCCCTGATCCTCCCATATTTCCTTCACCTATTGGCAAAATATCTCTTCTATTATTTGGAGCACCCCGGCTTCTTCCCCTTCCACTTGCTTCCATGCTATTGGGTGTGTACTAACTCAACTTGGAGAACATAAACTAGACTACCCCATTAGCTTTGCGAGTCGGTCACCAGTTGAATGATGCTGAAACGAACTACACCACTACGGAGCGAGAAGGGTTGGCAATGATATATGCAGTAAAGAAATTTTGTTATTACCTTCTTGCCACCAAGTTTGTTTTCTATGTGGATCATCAAGCATTGTTGTATCTGGTAAATAAACCATGCTCCACAGGAAGAATCACACGATGGCTATTGATTCTTCTTGAGTTTGATTTCACTGTTGTTGTGAGACCTGGCAAAAAACATGTCATGGCTGATCATTTGTCTCGCATAGTTGATGATGACTTACCTGACACTTTCTTGTTCATGGTGGAGACAATGCTTGAATGGAGTGAGAAGATTGTTTACTTTTTGGTTAATGGCTTTCCACCCAAGGAGCTTCATAAAGACCTAGCTCAAAAGCTGATCAAGGAATGCGAACCCTATTGCCTGATGGCCGAGACTCTTTATAAAAGAGGAAAGGATGACATTCTTAGGCGTTGTGCCGCCCGAGAGGATGAGTATCTATATATTTTGCAAGAGGCACATATGGGTGTAGCCGGTGGTCACTTCTCAGGATACTTAACTGCGCGAAAGATCTTACAATCAGGGTATTGGTGGCCCACTATGTTCCAAGATGCATCACTTTTTGTGAAGGGTTGTGATGAATGCCAATGCTACAAGAAACCCCAACAGAAAGATCAGATGCCCCTACATCTAATTAAAGTAAACCAACCATTTGAAAAGTGGCGTTTGGACTTTGTAGGCATGCCATGGGAATTTGTCATTCCTAGTCTCCGTGTTGCTACTCAAGAGGGTTAGGATGGTAATCCCTTAGTAGAACATTTGTATATCCTTGAGCGGCTAGACGAAGAAAGATAATTAGCTGTGTACAATGCCCTTGTGGAGAAGGATAGAAGGAAAAAATGGTTTAATCGCCACATGAAAGACAAGGACATCAAAGTTGGGGATAAAGTCCTGATGTATGGAGTGCGTAACGAAAAGAAGAAGCTCAAATATGCTGGTAAGGGACCATATAGAGTATGTGAAATTACCCCGCAAGGTACCATCCGAGTGGAGACTCTTGAGATGGAGTTGAAACCATTGGATTCCTCAATGGGAGTGAATTCAAAAGATACTATGACCCCTTGAGCCAAGAGGAGTTACATGCAATCCATCAGAAGAAGGCAGCTAAAGAACAAGCTGAGCTTAAAAAGATACAAGCAAGAGTTGAAGCCAAAGAACGTCAATAGCATGTTAGGCGCCAATGAGAAGCCAACTTGGGGATTACGCAAGCATTTTTTGAGGAGACAGAGGAGGATTCACGGGAATCTGACCCGCCTCTAAGATACCCAATTGAGCTACAGAGTCCTTACAGGGAGGTGCTATATAATGCATTATTGGATACAGGAGCTCAACACAATTTGCTATCATATGGGGAGTGTGGTGTCAACTTGGAAAACCATCTTTATCTAAGAGTGCTATCCAAGTTAAGGGTATCAATAAGAAGAAAACCACTGTCTCAGGAATTCTACACAGTCCTGTTGCCTATGACAAGGGGACCATGATTCAAAGCTTTTTGGTTATGCCTACTGGTACCATGGAGGGGACGGTAAACTTAGGGCGCAAATGGATGTTAGCCACCAAGTGCAATATTGATTGGGCAACTAGGTGAGTTACAACGCAAGAACCAACTCTCAGTCTGACCGCTCAAAATCCCGCACCTAAGCCGTCAACTTTGGACAAAATGCTAGATAACGAAAAATCACAAAGTCAAGTGGCCAAACCATCTTTGATTGTTTGCCACCCCTCTAACGCTTCAACGCCAAAAGTGAAAACAGGTAGTGTGGTCTCCAAGGCTCCGCTTACTATACCAAAGAGTACATACAAATGGGTCCTAAAAGCTTCGTTAACGGCTACCTCCCATTAGGGGAAGGTTGAGGTCTATAGGGGCCCTTTAAGATGCCATGTGATTAAAAGGTTATTAAGGAAAAGGGCCAATCATATGATGCCATGTATACAAAAATGTTGGGTGATTAAAGGTGGTCAAAAGATTCTCTAGAAGATGCCTTTTTGTACTTTTCATTCCCAAAAAGTGGGGGGGGGGGGTTTTGAAATTTTGGACATCCATAACTTCTACATATGACCTCAAAATTTGTCGGAGATTAGAGATCCAGAATCTACTCGCTGAGCTCTTTCCATAGATATGTCACATGATATGGTTTTGCCCACTCAATTTTAAATTCAATTTTGGCGGGAAACTTTGAAATTCAAACTTCTAGCCATTTGAAGAATAAGAAGGTATCTAATGTCAAAGAAACTTAACATTTTAACAAGAAGTCATTAAAATCATAATATGGTAGCTTAAAGGGCCCCTATAGACCTCAACCTTCCCCTAATGCGCTACTCAATCTCGTTCAGACAAGAAGCCTCGTAGTAGGAAAGTAGCTACCCGCCCGAGAAAAGGCAACATGACATCATGTTGGATTCCCAAAAAATTATTAGCAGCCCAACGGTACTACGAAGGGAATGACAAGATTTGGGTCCCTAAACATAAGCTGAATCCCTCTACATCACCTGTAAAACCTTGCAAACCAAACGTTGCCACCCCAACGACAATTCAAGACCGTGGTAAGGGAAAGGTAACAGAGTGCTCCACACCACTTCTCGAGAGCTAGTTTGGATTCCCAAATGATATCGATCAATACCACCTAGCTCAGGAAGGGGGGAGCCACATGAAGCTTCTAGCTCCTCATGCCACGCACACGTTGATATAGAAGTTTTTGCATGCTCTACACCTACTCTTGTCAATACCCACCAAAAAACCAATGAGTCTACGTCTCCCCTTGTAAAAGTATCGTCAAAAACCATTTCCTTCGTTCGTTCATGGGAGCGTACACTACCATCTTTGCAATTTGATGTGGCCACAAGGGTCATAAAAAGCTATCTATCCACATCACCACCTATAACCCACTGGACAAATTGGTTCCAAGGGGCTACAACATCATTGCAAAGAATATGATCTACCCAAGGAAGGGGGGAGCATGTACTCATGTTTGACATTCTCTTGCTTCCTCCCCTAACCTTCTCCCCTAACCATGTAATTCCCAAATTCAAGGGGATGTATATATATAGCTTCATACACAAAAAAGAAAAGAAAAGAAAAACCAAAATTTTAAAAAAAAGTAAAAAGAGCAAGAGCACACTAACAGGAGAATTATCCGCATACAATTAGGAACTAGATTAACTTGTCTTCATAAACCTACTGATGCTATATCTGTGTTTGTAGATATGGCAAATGCATGAGCATCACACATTTCATCCACTCCCACTTTTGGTGAGAGGTATTATCTATACCTTTCTCAGATATTTCACATGTGCTATCCTGTAATTAGAACCGAATTGGATCATATAGAGGTACTAGACAGAGAGGAAAATGTTGAGGAATTAGAATGGCTAATTTGCCTATTGACCACGACTGACCCCTACTCCATAGAGGACGTATCCCCGATAGCCCAAGACTTTCCTTTTCCACAGAATGACTATCCTTGCATGGTTACATTCTTGATGAGTTTATGTGGATTGGAATACGAAGAAGATATATCTGAGGAACGAGGAATGGACAGATGAAACTCATGGCACTACTGAGGCGGACTTTATTTATTTGGATGATGCAGATAGAGGGTTAGCCTTAGGGCTAGAGCCAGGACTCTACAACATCCTCTTACCATATTCTCAGTAGTAGTGTGGTGACTGGTAGGTAGGTTAGTGTTTTCAAGTTGTTTCTAGTTTTGAGTCCTTAAACGAGTCTTTAATTTTTCCCACTGATGTACCTCTCGAGGTATAGTGTTTGTTAGTTAATTGTACAGGTTGAAAAGTTTGAGGTGGGTTCACTTTCAAGTCCTGAGACTGTCGCAATGTTCATACATAAATATCTACATCAAATTGTGGGCATTTCTCATCGAATCAAGAGATCTCCAAAATACAGGTGTAATTCTTCCATGCCCACTGTCTTTAATTTTTACTGTTCAATTAATTGCATGAACTATAATGCATGACCACATGGAAATTGTCAAAGCCCTACTTAGTTTTTGAAGTTGCTTAACGTGTTAGTGTAAATCATTAATGAGTTTAACCTTAATTGAGTTATTCTTAGGAATGCATGAAGTCTTTAGTTAACCTTGGAATATGGTTGTCTTAGGTCTAGGGTTAAAACCATCTTAATCTTTGAACAACAATGCCGTGTGTGTGTTGACCTCTAAGACATAGCTTTTACCCCTTTGTCGAAAGGATGTAAGAACACATTATAGTTCAGGAGCGAAAATAAAAAGAAATACATAAAATCAATAAAAAGCCTACAAAAAATTGGCAATACAAGTTTATTATGTGCTTTAATGTTACCCTATCGCCCTATTGACACGTGGTAGGCGAGGAGTATTCTACTCCATACCGATGCCTTGGGTTGGTAGGGGGTAGCCTTGCCTAAGGTGAACTAATAGATTCTTGGAGAATGCCTTGTGTTAAACATGGCACCAGGATTGATGTTAGTTTTGCCTTAGGGAGGTCGCCATTGTGTGTAAAAATTGTCACGTGCATAACGAAATAAAAACAAAAGGCTCCTATAACTCTGATGTTTCTTGTGTCCCTAGGCTCTTGGGATTAGCTTGTTCTTAGAGTAGACACATTGTGGTCATCTGTTTATTTATTAAGCTTGGTAATTTTCCTTGACCTAGGCCAGTTATAGACCTTGATTAACCTTCAACACCTTGCTAACTCTTGAATTACTTTCAATAATTTAAAACTCCTGTTAATTTGCTATGCTAGCTCATTCATGTGACCCCTTAAACTAAGTTCTCATGGCAACTTCCATTGTGGTCTAGCATGCTTGATTTTATTACACTCTATATCTTATGAATTCCAGCATACTTTCACTCTACTTCCCTATTTTACAGGCAGTCTACCACAACAAACCCTGTCGAGCTTACCATACCATAGCTTCCGAGGACGGAATCTACATCAGGAAAGGGGGCATGTTAACCTATGGCGGACATTGAGACGTATTAATTTTTACGTCATGTAATTAATTTAAGTATTCTGAGCCATGGGCCGGGCTTGTTGGCAGTACCACATGTAAAGGATAAAGGGATTGGGTGATCTCGCCGATGAGAGGCACACCTCAAATGTCATCAGGATAAGGGTTAGGATCGGCCAGCCATGTATGGGCGCCCATGTGTGTACGGCTAGGTCACCTATAAGAGTCAAATGTAACCCTAAAACCTCTTATTCTCAATGTGTTGAATACAAGGAGTGCTCTTGCCTTATCTTATCCATCCCCTTCTCCTACGTGTGTGTGTGTGTGTGTGTGTGAGAGAGAGAGAGAGAGAGAGAGAGAGAGATAGCAATCGAGCACTACGTGGCGGTAGAGCGGCGGCGGCGGCTCCTTCTTCACTACGGCGTGAGAATCCTTCACGACGGTGGTCTGAGCGGTGAGTGACACACCTTGGCTCCCTGTTTGAGCTTGCTAGTTTCTGGTTGTATGCTTGCAGCCATTCGTGGCTCGCTTACGGTGCCTGGCAAGTCCCCAGATCCGACATGTGCGGCAAAAGCGCACATAGGTAGCTCTGAAGTCCTCTCTCAAATGCAAATAGAGAACAATAATAGAGTGTGCATAATTTTTTTTTAAAATAAACCATAATAACATGCTTAATCAAATAAACACACAAACAAGCTAATATGCATAATAATCACCATGACCAAGAGCCCACCCAAGCTCTGATACCATGTTAACAATCCTAAAATGGGATTGATCATGGTGAAGGACATAGATTAAGCACATAATTAAGGTGGATTAAACCACACTAAGAACTCCATAAGAGAGAGAGAGAGAGATTGCATGTAAGATTCCTTCCCCAACCCCTTTTTGATGTCTAGTATCTTCCCCTGTAATCAACCCTCTTCAGAAATATAAAGACCCTGTTGCTAACTATTTTAGCCTAGAGAGAGAAAAATTATTCTAGAGAGAGAATATTCAGATTTTGAATATTTTTGGATAGAAAAATATCTCTTATAATTCAGATGAGTTCCCCTGAAACAGAAATTCAAAAAGAATTTTCCAATGTGCAATTGGAATTAATTGGAAATAGGTATAAAGAACCTTAGTCTAAGGGTCTAGATTTTCAGAAATCTTTAGACTATGGTCCAATTAAGGTTCCTATGGGCCAATAGCATCAATCCATGTGTAGGGAAGAGATAAATCCAAATTTGTAAAAAGAAGATACCCAAAAATGAGTAAACGCTCACATAAGGTGAAGAGTTGAAAATGTACAAGGTTTATTAGTAAAAAACTATGAGCAATATTAAAAATATGAGATATTTTGGGTATCCAAAAATGAGTAAATGCTCACATAAGATGAAGAGTTGAAAATGTACAAGGTTTATTAGTAAAAAACTATGAGCAATATTAAAATGATTCCATTATGACACATATGTAAGGAAGGGGAATTCTTTAAAGGAGGTGCATATTTCACATAAGATGAAGAGTTGAAAATGTACAAGGTTTATTAGTAAAAAACTATGAGCAATATTAAAATGATTCCATTATGACACATATGTAAGGAAGGGGAATTCTTTAAAGGAGGTGCATATTTCACATAAGATGAAGAGTTGAAAATGTACAAGGTTTATTAGTAAAAAACTATGAGCAATATTAAAATGATTCCATTATGACACATATGTAAGGAAGGGGAATTCTTTAAAGGAGGTGCATATTTCACATAAGATGAAGAGTTGAAAATGTACAAGGTTTATTAGTAAAAAACTATGAGCAATATTAAAATGATTCCATTATGACACATATGTAAGGAAGGGGAATTCTTTAAAGGAGGTGCATATTTCACATAAGATGAAGAGTTGAAAATGTACAAGGTTTATTAGTAAAAAAAAACTATGAGCAATATTAAAATGATTCCATTATGACACATATGTAAGGAAGGGGAGTTCTTTAAAGGAGGTGCATATTTCACATGCTTGAATGAGTTTTAAACTCATAAAAATTGAGATATTTCATCTCTCCTCTCTCCTCATTCAAGTCTAGTTCCAAAAAGTTAGCTTAACTGACCTAAAAATGGTCAAATATTGACCAAACTAATTTAGAAAATTCTAGAATCAGTTTGTTTGGTTAGGAGCTCAATTTTTCCTATAAATAGAAGCCTCCCCCTTGTTGAAAAATAGATAGTGTTTATGCATCGTTACTCTACTCCACCTAAGCCAAGAACTGTGAATTCATTTAATAATTCACTAGTTTTTGGAGCTTCCCTCTTTCTTCAATCCCCATTAGTGGCTCCATCAACATACTTAACCAATTGATTGGTTGGGGACCTCTACCGTGAACAAAGAATCAAGCAAGTTGTAAGGTAATTATGTTACCATATTATAGTAGTGATGTGTGTGAACACACTTAGGACCGCCGGGGCACTTTTTCCCTCACTAGGAGGTTTTTTCCCCCGTGCATTGTATATACGCCCATTATCTTCTAGGGCTTGTAATCTTTCATTTTTGGCACTCATAATACACTACTGTGTTGTGCTCAAGCTTCCTCATCTTCTTGAAGTTGTGTGTGCATTCCTGCAACCCTAATTCCAACAATTGGTATCAGAGCAGGCTTCCTCCTCCCGGGCAGCATCACCGGCACCTGCCGCTTCATCTCCTCCGATTGCGACGAGGTTTCACGAGCGTCTGCAGGTTAGAATTTTGATCTGAAGTCATTTCGCCCTCCGTTTTTGCATTCCAAGTACTGCGCAGGCAAAATCGTCCTACTGTGCAGATTTTCTGTCAAGATTAAAATCTGCAGGACAGGTGCCCATTCGTCTGTTTTGGGCTGTGCTACATAGCACAGGTCGATTTTATACAGGTTTACCTCTTACAGACAGCATTTACATCTAGTAGTACAGTCATTGGCCATGGCTGACAACAATGATGTATTCCGTATGTTGGCTGCTGAGGATAAGTTGGATGGCACCAACTATCCATTGTGGGCATATATGATGCGACATGTATTGGTAGCAAAGGGGTTATGGAACATTGTGCAGGGTATTGATGCACGTCCTATTGTGGCTGGGAATGCTGCAAACACATCAGAAACAGGTACTGTTGATGATGGTGCAGGCACAAGTGCTGTAGCAGCTGTTCGAGAACCACCACTTTCAGCAGAGCAGATTCGTTGGGATGGTAGAGATGCGCAGGCTCATGCCTTGATTGCGCTGTCTGTCAAACGTACCATTATCCCACATATTCGCTCCTGCAGGACTTCTAAGGATGCTTGGGATGTACTTGCCACATTGTATCAGGCAAGAAATGAGGCTCGTGTTGCTTACCTCCGAAAACAGTTGGAGAGTGAGCATATGAACGAAGGTGATTCTATGGATAGCTTTTTGACAAAGATCAAGGATTTCAAAGAGCAGCTCATTTCTGCAGATGAAATCCTGTCAGACAGTTCACTTGTGTAGACTGTTTTGAATGGTCTACCAGATTCTTATCAGGGTTTTGCTTCCACTCTTCGCTTGATGATGAAAGGCAATCCCAATGCCTTATCATTTGAGGAGTTAGTTTCTGTTTTGCTGCAAGAAGACCAGTCAAGGCAAAACAGGAATATTATGCGTGTCGCAGATCAAGCTTTCGTTGCTAGTCAGAGAAGCGGGAAAGGTAAAGCTGGCTTTTCTTCTAGTAAGCAGAAATCTGCAAATGCTGCGCAACCAAAGAAGGAAGACAAAGATGAGAAGAAGGGTGACAAACAGAAGACATTTTGCAAGTACTGTAAGGGAAATGATCATGTCATCAAAGCGTGTCCTAAGCTGGCTGCGAAAGAGGCTAAGAAGAAAGAGGCTGGTATGGCTGTTGCAGATGCCTCTCCTTCTAACAATGAATCTGCTAATGTTGTTCAAGATACAGAATGGGCATTCAATGCGCAGTGCAGTTATGACCCATCTTTGCATGACACATGTATGTCTGCAGTAGATTCAGATGTATGGTACTTTGACAGTGGTGCCACTAAGCATATCACCTCGCAGCGCAGTTTATTCACTTTCCTTGAGTCTGCTCCCACAGGGAATACTGTCACTTGTGCCAATAACTCCTCTTATCCCGTTAAAGGAGTTGGACAGATTGTGCTGAATGTTGCAAATTGCAACACCTTTACACTTTTTGATGCATTGTATGTGCCAGGGATCAAAAAGAATCTGCTGTCAGTCTCCGCATTTGCCAAAACAGGTTTGGTTGTAAAATTTGTGGATGACAGATGTACTGTTCATGATCTCTCTTGTGGTGACATCATTGTAGCATCTGGTTCACTATGTCGAGGGCTGTATAAGCTCAATATGGATGGCAAATGTGTAGAGGATTCAGCATGTGCTATTATGGATACGCAGGCTATTTCAAATGCAAAACTGTGGCATGCACGTTTTGGTCATCTGAATTTTGCAAGTTTGCTGCGCCTGCAGAAATCTGAAATGGTGTCTTCTTTGCCTAAGCTTGAGGCACCTGTCAAGCATGTTTGTGAGGGCTGCATATTGGGTAAAATGCAGCGTGCTTCCTTTCCCAAAGATGGATCAGTGAGAGCTGAACGCAGATTGCAGCTTGTTCACAGTGATGTTTGTGGTCCCATGCAAACTCCATCATTTGGAAACTACCTTTACTTCGTGACTTTCATTGATGATTTTACCAGGCATGCATGGGTATATCCTTTGAAGGCAAAGTCCGAAGTGTTTTTGTGCTTCAAACAGTTTTTGGTTATGGCTGAAAATGTGTCAGAAAGTAAGATGGGCACCCTCCGTTCAGATCGAGGGGGGGAGTATATGTCTTCAGAATTTAATGCATTTCTGGCTGAGCGTGGGATAAAACACCAATGTACAGTGCCGTATACACCACAGCAAAATGGTGTGGCTGAGAGAAAAAACAGGTCTCTCATGGAAATGGCAAGATGTATGGTTAAGAGTCAAAGTCTACCACATGGTTTTTGGCTTGAGGCTGTCATGTGTGCCACTTATGTACTAAACAGGTGTCCCACCAAAGCATTACAGGTTGTCACTCCATATGAGGCTTGGCATAGCCGCAAGCCATCTGTTGGCCATTTACGTGTTTTTGGTTGCCTGGCATATGCATTAGTGCCTGTGCAACATCGCAGAAAATTGGATGACAAAGCTGTCAAATGTATTTTTGTTGGATATAGTGCTGAGAGCAAAGGCTATCGTTTGTATCATCCACAGACAAAGCGCATTTTGGTTAGCCGTGATGTTGTATTTGTGGAAGATGCAGTTCAGCCCTTGGTTTCATGTACTAAGGAGACAGATATCAGCTCACGTGATGTCTATGATACATTGTTGCCTCTTTTCAGTGGTGCACAGTCAAGTGCAATACCTCATGAGGCAGTTTTTCAGCCTATGCAGGTTTTAAATGATGGCACAGATCAGCCTATATCTGATGCAGATGTGCATGATGCACTTGAGGATGAGAGACAGGAGATTGAGGGCTCTAGGAACATGCCTAGATGGCTGGTGCAGACTTTGCGTGACAGCAAGTTGGATGCCCCTTTGTCTAGTCGCACTCGTTCTGGCTCTCATGGTGCCTCTTATGCGTCAGATTGTTATGCATTGGCTGTTTCTAGTATGTGCGATGAAAGTGAGCCTGTTTCATTTGATGAGGCACAAAGTTCAGAAAATTGGATGGCTGCTATGCAAGCAGAATACGATGCTATTATGAATCAAGCAAGTTGTAAGGTAATTAGTGAATATTGATCTTTCTATAATTTCTCAATGTTTCTCTCTTCTCAACCCCTCTCAAGCTTGAGAAGCTTAATTGGTATGGTTTTTTAAATGCTATTGAAGTTTGAATAGTAGTGAAGAGTTACATAATTTAATAAATGCTATTGAAGTTAATTTTCATTTATGTTTAAATTCTAATGATTTTTATGTAAATTCTCTCTCTCACTCAAGAAATGGTCATACTCATGACCGTTCTCAATCCAAATCAAGCTTTTCATAAAGCTTTTCCTTAACCCAAGATTAAGCTATGCTTGAGGTCAAATTAATGGCTTTTTTCTATGCTTTTAGTTTATGTATATTGATGATTCAATCCATTATGGATTAATAATCCAATTAGAGATCATTTTAATTATTTCCTTAATGATAAGCATTATCCCTTAGAAAAATTGAGATTTATCAGTCATAGCAGCGGAGCTATGGCAAAAATTTTATAAAAATTATGCATAAAATAATTTCATTCAAAGCATAAAAAGAGGACTTCCTACCATATTCTAGGAATTATCATCCTAGATTAATTGAAAGAATTTCATTACAATCATGGAGAAATTGAATTTTAATATCATGCATAAAGGATAAGTTTTTATATCAAAAGTGTTATTTTTACCATTTTTATTTCATGCATAGAAGTATGCATAATGGATAAATTTTTATATCAAAAGTGTTATTTTTACCATTTTTATTTCATGCATAGAAGTATGCATAATGGATAAATTTTTATATCAAAAGTGTTATTTTTACCATTTTTATTTCATGCATAGAAGTATGCATAATGGATAAATTTTTATATCAAAAGTGTTATTTTTACCATTTTTATTTCATGCATAGAAGTATGCATAATGGAAAAATTTTTATATCAAAAGTGTTACTTTTATCATTTTTAATTTTCATGCATAGAAGTATGCATAAAGGAAAAAATTTTATATCAAAAGTGTTACTTTTATCATTTTTAATTTTCATGCATAGAAGTATGCATCAAGGAAAAATTTTTATATCAAAAGTGTTACTTTTATCATTTTTAATTTTCATGCATAGAAGTATGCATAAAAGAAAATTTTTATATCAAAAGTGTTACTTTTATCATTTTTAATTTTCATGCATAGAAGTATGCATAAAAGAAAATTTTTTATATCAAAAGTGTTACTTTTATCATTTTTAATTTTCATGCATAGAAGTATGCATAAAAGAAAATTTTTTTATATCAAAAGTGTTACTTTTATCATTTTTAATTTTCATGCATAAAAGTATGCATAAAAGAAAGTTTTTATATCAAAAGTGTTACTTTTATCATTTTTAATTTTCATGCATAGAAGTATGCATAAAGGAAAATTTTTTATATCAAAAGTGTTACTTTTATCATTTTTAATTTTCATGCATAGAAGTATGCATAAAGGAAAAATGTTTATATCAAAAGTGTTACTTTTATCATATTGGATTTCATGCATATAGGTATGCATAAAAGATATTCTTTTTATACTAAAAGTGTGATTTTTCTCATAAATGGATTTTATGCTTAACTTAGATGCATAAGAGAAATTCTTTTATTCTAAAAGTGTAATTCTCTACCAAATTAAAATTATGCATAAGAAGATGCATAAAAGATTGATTTTAATTTCGAAAGTGTTAGTCTCCTTAAATGGAATTTATGTATAAATAAATGTGTAGAGAAATCTTATATCAAATATGAGAATTCTCTTTTTTTTTTTAAAGATATGAAATGTGATAAGAGGTGTATGAGATGTGATAAGAATTGATAAGATGCGTATGGAAAGTGATAGGATGTGATAAGAGGTGTATGAGATGTGATAAGAATTGATAAGATGCGTATGGAAAGTGATAGGATGTGATAAGAGGTGTATGAGATGTGGTAAGATGCGTATGGAAAGTGATAGGATGTGATAAGAGGTGTATGAGATGTAAAAAGATGTGATAAGATGTGTATGAGATGTGATAAGATTTGATAAGATGCGTATGGAAAGTGATAGGATGTGATAAGAGTGTATGAGATGTAAAAAGATGTGATAAGATGTGTATGAGATGTGATAGAATGTGTTAAGATGAGTTAGGATGTGTTAAGATGTATATGGGATGTGTTAGGACGAGAATGGATGTAATATGGTTGTATGAATGTGATGTGGATGTATACATGTAGATGTATATGTATGAATGTGAATGTTGATGTGGATGTGGATGTATGGATGTAGATACGAATGCGTATGTATGTATGTGGATGTGTATGTATGAATGAGGATGTAAAAATGGACGTATGTATATAGATGTGGATGTATGGATGTATGTATGTAGATGTGGATGTATGGATGTGATTGTGAATGAAGAGGTGGATGTGAATGTATAGATGTAGATACAGATGTGGATGTATGTATGTAGATGTGGATGTATGGATGTGATTGTGAATGAAGAGGTGGATGTGAATGTATGGATGTAGATACGGATGTGGATGTATGTATGTGAATGTGGATGTATGAATGAGGATGTGAAAATGGATGTATGCATGTGAATGTGGATGTATGAATATGAATGTGGATGTGTGGATGTGGAAATGGAGGTATGGATGTATGAATGTAGATGTGGATGTATGCATGTAGATGCGTATGTATGAATGTGAAATTGGATGTATGATGTGGACGTACGAACATGGATATGTATGTAGAATAATGAATATGAACATGTATGTGAGATAATGTAGTCTATATGAGTGAATGGATGAGAACGAGTACACACTGATGAATGGAATGTGGAATAAGTAATGTGGTCCGAGAGTGGATAATATGGAAAGACAAGAGTTCGTTATAGAAACTGTATTTGTGACTGTTTGTAAATGACTGTTTTATGTCAAGAATGCTGGAGAAGCATTTTGACCGTCTTGAGGATTAAGGTCATGAAGACTGAACTGATAAAGTTGCAACTGCTGACGGAGAGTCAATGGAGGACGTCTCGCGTAGCAAAGTCAATCGAGGTCTTGACCAGTCTCGGCTCGATTTAAATGGTGAGCTTCCGGTACGGTGGATGAGGGACCAAGGAAGCGGCCTATGAGTGAAGCTCTAGGTCACCTGCGAAGGATCCTAGAGGGTGATGACCATACGGTGCTCGGGCTCTGGGTCGCCGAAGATACCCACACGTGCGTCGTGGAAGATATTGGAATAAGGAGTAAGAGTTGTTTTCTGAAACCGGGCATGGATCTGGTTGATTGACCTTGCTGGTCCTCAACAGATGAGTCCATGGCTCTTTTATATGGATCTGTGGGTTGATCTTGCTGATCTTCCATGGAGACTCCATTCTATTATATGAATATATTGCCGGTTACTATGAGCTAGGAACCATGGAAAAGGCCCCTGAGAGAACAGGTGGTGAGCGTTTTGGTTGCCAATGATGCCATAAGTATACCGATGAAAGAATGACTGGAAATAAGAATTCAACCAGAGACTTTGAGGATTGTCATCAGTGACATAATGGTTTTATTAAAGGATTGTTTTAAAGCTAGTTGATGCTAAGAAAAAGGCAATTTCATATTGGGTGTGTAAGTGGTATGACTAGTTTTATGTTTGCATGAACTTCCGGCTAGGGGGCCTTGGAACTCTTTTCCTTGGTACCCGGGACAAAACCTAACCAAATTCCAAATTGGATCCCATCACTACAGTGGTTGGGCGGTTGGCTAACCCATGGGATCGGATGGGGTTAGGCTGGACTGATGGATCCGTAAATCGAGATTTAATTTCTATTATTACGATAGATGAAGTAAATCCCGGATAGAAATTGTTCTATGGATAGGAATCAACGGCTGTGCCTCTTGATGGGGAAAAAAGCGTTGATCCCAATGATCCAAGTGCAAGTTCTTCCTTGATTTGACCAAGTACCGTTAAAGGTGCAGTCAGATCAGTTTGATCAGTAATGATCTTGACTACGTTAGAGTAAAGAGTTATCCTGGTGGAATCGCCCGTGCTTTCCGGGTAAAGGAAGTTTTTCCGGTTTCGGTTTTGGACAAACCGACGGATTAGTCTCTTGTCCGGATATCCGTGGGCGAGGCCCCAAGTGTGGGACCCCTGTCCCGCGCGAGAAGTGCTACTTCCGCTGCTAGTACCCCGAATCCGTTGCTCGGTGGGAACAGGGACCTTACAGTTGGTATCAGAGCCAGGTTGAAAGCTAATAAGGATAATTAAATTCTTATCTGAAATTGGTAATAAGAATTCAGAAACAGCATTTTCATAATGTATTTTCATTCCGTAAGCTTCTGTAATGAAGAAATTTTAATCAAAGAAATTATTTTTATAGATGGAAGTTTCCCATTTATCTGGTATTCTCGACCTCACCCAGTCTCAAGATATGATTGCATTTGCCTTCGAGCATCTCATCTCTTCCGCTTCAACATGAACAAGCCGAGCAAGACTCGCACGCCATTTCGAGGAATTGTATTTTCCTAACCTAGTGGAGAGACAACAGCATAAGTGGTTTGCAGGGCTATATATCCACGCCTCTTACAACCGGCGTGCAATGCTGAGGCAGAACCTCTCATTAGCCATGATTTTGATAAAGCTGAAAATGACGCGTGGTGTCATTCTATATCTTTCAACGCCTCAAAATTTCAGACTTGCTTGCCGAGTTTATAGACTCTTCAGTCGATTTATCCCTAAGGAGAAAATAATAGCTCCCTTCGCAATTAGAGAAATTATGTAACAGGGCATGACTATGGCCCAGTACCGTCGTCTTATGCGTCTCTCGAGGAGATTTCGAATTTTGAAGCCGAGCCACTCTATGTACTTATTGCAACTTGTGTATAAATATACAAATGTTTTTTTTATTTAAGTGATTGTTTACGGACGATCGGATAAAGAAAAATCTGTTTATCAGACTTATGTCATAGATCTCCAATAAGATCAATTGAGGAGCCAATTATGTCAAAATTTATCAAGACGTACAAAAAGGTTGTAATTGTGTGATATAATTCATACAATTTGTTATTCAAACTGAAATTCGTAAATTAGGACTTCAATTGGAAGTACCGCAATTGTATAGAACCCTGACTTGCTTGAGACCTAGACATGATGGTATTTACCTTATAGTTTTGAGTATCATGACTATCCGTATATACCGAGGGTATAACTGCAGCTCTTTACCGACAGTATATACAAGTAAATCTAAGACTTGAAATTATAAGCGTTAATGCTATCCAGAGGATGATTTCGAATGTGGTTGATATGATTTTTAATTTTGTTTGAGAATTGATGAATTGATTTGGATTCTGATTGAAAAATGATGACCCCTGAAAATTGGTTGAAATGTAATAAGCTGAGCGAAACCTCAATGAGGATGAATGGGACGAGTCCCTGTGATGATATTCATAACTAGAATGATGATAATGAATTTAGCAAATCACTATGAGATTAGTGAGTTGTACTGTCAAATTGTTACTGTTAACACTTGACCGGTAGATCAAGTTAAGGGATGACAAATTGAGAACTTGCTTGACTGAAATTCCCGTGGAGGAATGTTCAGAAGGAAATTTTTCGGTCTAATGGACCATTATCATGTTAAAGATATGAATGATATGATCTGAATGAATTGTTATTTAATGATAAGTTCTATATAAGGGATATTTATCCCAGTGTTCTGTTGGGTTGACCAGAATATAAGGAACCCCAGAATAAAATTGGATCTTAAGAAAAAGAGTTGTCCTCTATCTTGCGAGATGAGGACATCTCGCACTTTTTAAGTGGGGTAGAATGTAAGATTCCTCCCCTAGCCTTAGAGGTATACAGGAGTAAGAATCTCCCTTTCTGATCTTATAATTATTCTCTCTCTAAAATAAAAGAAAGATTCTGTTTAAAAAAGGAAGAACCTTTTCCCTGAATACTTCTCAAGAGTCCCACCTGTTTTAAGATTCAGAACAATGAGTTCAGAAGTGAGAATCGATGTTTTGGATATCAAGGTTTTGGTCTTCATTCGAGTACGGCCCAAAAGAAGTTCTTTATCTCTTGGGAAGTATAAGAAGTTATCTCCCAGATATTGTGGACCAAAGAAAGTAGGTGATTTAGCTTACGAACTTTTATCTCCTCATCTCAAAGTTCTAAATGCCTTCTATAGAAAAATATGCCAAACCCAAATCATGGAAAGACGGTAAAACTTCAGTGGCAAGTTACCGTTGGCTTCTAAGTAACGCTAGCTCCTTCCTTTATATAAGTCGTAACTTTTACTTGTCGTTCACAGTAATCTTACTCCCATCGATCTCCTTTCTTTCTTAATCTCCTTCATGGCTTGGCAACAAGAATTAGTTTTATCCATAATGATTCCTCACCTTCAAGACGCAAGTGAGTCTGTGAAGAAGGATTTTATAGAACAGTATGAGCGCTCACTTTTTCCTCACCTAGGAACTTCTGTAGCGCAGACCAAATGGCGGACCTATCAAGACATAACTAGGGTAACACCCTGGGGTCAGCAGCACTTTCGTAACAATGTCCGCTGGCCATGGTTATCGAAGCCTTGGGTTTGGGTCCTCGATACTACTGCGTCATGAGATCAAGACATCTTGGGTTTTCTGAGCGGGTCTTCTTACTGGCGTGTTTTCTTCCTCATGAGAAGATATGCCTTTACCCCGTTTTTGGCTTGCCTCTCAGAGGTCCTTTTGTTAGAACACCTCATACCACTGAGATAGGCGCAGCAATAACCCACAGAATCATTCCCATAGATGAGTTACCTTATACTTGTGCAGCTTGTGAGGACTGCTTTTGTGACCATATGATGGACGGGCTTATGGAAGTGTAAAGAGTTCCTCTATCTTTACTGTATAAGTTCCGAGAATGAATAAAGTTTAAATCTTGTTCGTATTTTGAATCTTGCTCTCTTTAAGACTTATCTTGGTGGTTAATCTTGATTAAAATTTTTCTCTAAGTCTCATATTCGTGAATCTTGCGAAATTATCACAAGTTGCGAGATGAGAACATCTCGCGTTTTTTAAGTGGGGTAGAATGTAAGATTCCTCCCCCAACCCCTTTTTGATGTCTAGTATCTTCCCCTGTAATCAACCCTCTTCAGAAATATAAAGACCCTGTTGCTAACTATTTTAGCCTAGAGAGAGAAAAATTATTCTAGAGAGAGAATATTCAGATTTTGAATATTTTTGGATAGAAAAATATCTCTTATAATTCAGATGAGTTCCCCTGAAACAGAAATTCAAAAAGAATTTTCCAATGTGCAATTGGAATTAATTGGAAATAGGTATAAAGAACCTTAGTCTAAGGGTCTAGATTTTCAGAAATCTTTAGACTATGGTCCAATTAAGGTTCCTATGGGCCAATAGCATCAATCCATGTGTAGGGAAGAGATAAATCCAAATTTGTAAAAAGAAGATACCCAAAAATGAGTAAATGCTCACATAAAAGGTGAAGAGTTGAAAATGTACAAGGTTTATTAGTTAAAAACTATGAGCAATATTAAAAATATGAGATATTTTGGGTATCCAAAAATGAGTAAATGCTCACATAAGATGAAGAGTTGAAAATGTACAAGGTTTATTAGTAAAAAACTATGAGCAATATTAAAATGATTCCATTATGACACATATGTAAGGAAGGAAAATTCTTTAAAGGAGGTGCATATTTCACATAAGATAAAGAGTTGAAAATGTACAAGGTTTATTAGTAAAAAACTATGAGTAATATTAAAATGATTCCATTATGACACATATGTAAGGAAGGGGAATTCTTTAAAGGAGGTGCATATTTCACATAAGATGAAGAGTTGAAAATGTACAAGGTTTATTAGTAAAAAACTATGAGCAATATTAAAATGATTCCATTATAACACATATGTAAGGAAGGGGAATTCTTTAAAGGAGGTGCATATTTCACATAAGATGAAGAGTTGAAAATGTACAAGGTTTATTAGTAAAAAACTATGAGCAATATTAAAATGATTCCATTATGACACATATGTAAAGAAGGGGAATTCTTTAAAGGAGGTGCATATTTCACATAAGATGAAGAGTTGAAAATGTACAAGGTTTATTAGTAAAAAAAAACTATGAGCAATATTAAAATGATTCCATTATGACACATATGTAAGGAAGGGGAGTTCTTTAAAGGAGGTGCATATTTCACATGCTTGAATGAGTTTTAAACTCATAAAAATTGAGATATTTCATCTCTCCTCTCTCCTCATTCAAGTCTAGTTTCAAAAAGTTAGCTTAACTGACCTAAAAATGGTCAAATATTGACCAAACTGATTTAGAAAATTCTAGAATCAGTTTGTTTGGTTAGGAGCTCAATTTTTCCTATAAATAGAAGCCTCCCTCTTGTTGAAAAATAGATAGTGTTTATGCATCGTTACTCTACTCCACCTAAGCCAAGAACTGTAAATTCATTTAATAATTCACTAGTTTTTGGAGCTTCCCTCTTTCTTCAATCCCCATTAGTGGCTCCATCAACATACTTAACCAATTGATTGGTTGGGGGCCTCTACCGTGAACAAAGAATCAAGCAAGTTGTAAGGTAATTAGTGAATATTGATCTTTCTATAATTTCTCAATGTTTCTCTCTTCTCAACCCCTCTCAAGCTTGAGAAGCTTAATTGGTATGGTTTTTTAAATGCTATTGAAGTTTGAATAGTAGTGAAGAGTTACATAATTTAATAAATGCTATTGAAGTTAATTTTCATTTATGTTTAAATTCTAATGATTTTTATGTAAATTCTCTCTCTCACTCAAGAAATGGTCATACTCATGACCGTTCTCAATCCAAATCAAGCTTTTCATAAAGCTTTTCCTTAACCCAAGATTAAGCTATGCTTGAGGTCAAATTAATGGCTTTTTTCTATGCTTTTAGTTTATGTATATTGATGATTCAATCCATTATGGATTAATAATCTAATTAGAGATCATTTTAATTATTTCCTTAATGATAAGTATTATCCCTTAGAAAAATTGAGATTTATCAGTCATAGCAGCGGAGCTATGGCAAAAATTTTATAAAAATTATGCATAAAATAATTTCATTCAAAGCATAAAAAGAGGACTTCCTACCATATTCTAGGAATTATCATCCTAGATTAATTGAAAGAATTTCATTACAATCATGGAGAAATTGAATTTTAATATCATGCATAAAGGATAAGTTTTTATATCAAAAGTGTTATTTTTACCATTTTTATTTCATGCATAGAAGTATGCATAATGGATAAATTTTTATATCAAAAGTGTTATTTTTACCATTTTTATTTCATGCATAGAAGTATGCATAATGGATAAATTTTTATATCAAAAGTGTTATTTTTACCAGTTTTATTTCATGCATAGAAGTATGCATAATGGATAAATTTTTATATCAAAAGTGTTATTTTTACCATTTTTATTTCATGCATAGAAGTATGCATAATGGATAAATTTTTATATCAAAAGTGTTATTTTTACCATTTTTATTTCATGCATAGAAGTATGCATAATGGAAAAATTTTTATATCAAAAGTGTTGCTTTTATCATTTTTAATTTTCATGCATAGAAGTATGCATAAAGGAAAATTTTTTATATCAAAAGTGTTACTTTTATCATTTTTAATTTTCATGCATAGAAGTATGCATAAAGGAAAAAATTTTATATCAAAAGTGTTACTTTTATCATTTTTAATTTTCATGCATAGAAGTATGCATAAAAGAAAATTTTTATATCAAAAGTGTTACTTTTATCATTTTTAATTTTCATGCATAGAAGTATGCATAAAAGAAAATTTTTTATATCAAAAGTGTTACTTTTATCATTTTTAATTTTCATGCATAGAAGTATGCATAAAAGAAAATTTTTTTATATCAAAAGTGTTACTTTTATCATTTTTAATTTTCATGCATAAAAGTATGCATAAAAGAAAATTTTTATATCAAAAGTGTTACTTTTATCATTTTTAATTTTCATGCATAGAAGTATGCATAAAGAAAAATTTTTTATATCAAAAGTGTTACTTTTATCATTTTTAATTTTCATGCATAGAAGTATGCATAAAGGAAAAATTTTTATATCAAAAGTGTTACTTTTATCATATTGGATTTCATGCATATAGGTATGCATAAAAGATATTCTTTTTATACTAAAAGTGTGATTTTCCTCATAAATGGATTTTATGCTTAACTTAGATGCATGAGAGAAATTCTTTTATTCTAAAAGTGTAATTCTCTACCAAATTGAAATTATGCATAAGAAGATGCATAAAAGATTGATTTTAATTTCGAAAGTGTTAGTCTCCTTAAATGGAATTTATGTATAAATAAATGTGTAGAGAAATCTTATATCAAATATAAGAATTCTCTTTAAAAAAAAAAGATATGAAATGTGATAAGAGGTGTATGAGATGTGATAAGAATTGATAAGATGCGTATGGAAAGTGATAGGATGTGATAAGAGGTGTATGAGATGTGATAAGATGCGTATGGAAAGTGATAGGATGTGATAAGAGGTGTATGAGATGTAAAAAGATGTGATAAGATGTGTATGAGATGTGATAAGATTTGATAAGATGCGTATGGAAAGTGATAGGATGTGATAAGAGTGTATGAGATGTAAAAAGATGTGTATGAGATGTGATAGAATGTGTTAAGATGAGTTAGGATGTGTTAAGATTTATATGGGATGTGTTAGGACGAGAATGGATGTAATATGGTTGTGTGAATGTGATGTGGATGTATACATGTAGATGTATATGTATGAATGTGAATGTTGATGTGGATGTGGATGTATGGATGTAGATACGAATGCGTATGTATGTATGTGGATGTGTATGTATGAATGAGGATGTAAAAATGGACGTATGTATATAGATGTGGATGTATGGATGTATGTATGTAGATGTGGATGTATGGATGTGATTGTGAATGAAGAGGTGGATGTGAATGTATAGATGTAGATACAGATGTGGATGTATGTATGTAGATGTGGATGTATGGATGTGATTGTGAATGAAGAGGTGGATGTGAATGTATGGATGTAGATACGGATGTGGATGTATGTATGTGAATGTGGATGTATGAATGAGGATGTGAAAATGGATGTATGCATGTGAATGTGGATGTATGAATATGAATGTGGATGTGTGGATGTGGAAATGGAGGTATGGATGTATGAATGTAGATGTGGATGTATGCATGTAGATGCGTATGTATGAATGTGAAATTGGATGTATGATGTGGACGTACGAACATGGATATGTATGTAGAATAATGAATATGAACATGTATGTGAGATAATGTAGTCTATATGAGTGAATGGATGAGAACGAGTACACACTGATGAATGGAATGTGGAATAAGTAATGTGGTCCGAGAGTGGATAATATGGAAAGACAAGAGTTCGTTATAGAAACTGTATTTGTGACTGTTTGTAAATGACTGTTTTATGTCAAGAATGCTGGAGAAGCATTTTGACTGTCTTGAGGATTAAGGTCATGAAGACTGAACTGATAAAGTTGCAACTGCTGACGGAGAGTCAATGGAGGACGTCTCGCGTAGCAAAGTCGATCGAGGTCTTGACCAGCCTCGGCTCGATTTAAATGGTGAGCTTCCGGTACGGTGGATGAGGGACCAAGGAAGCGGCCTATGAGTGAAGCGCTAGGTCACCTGCGAAGGATCCTAGAGGGTGCTGACCATATGGTGCTCGGGCTCTGGGTCGCCGAAGATACCCACACGTGCGTCGTGGAAGATATTGGAATAAGGAGTAAGAGTTGTTTTCTGAAACCGGGCATGGATCTGGTTGATTGACCTTGCTGGTCCTCAACAGATGAGTCCATGGCTCTTTTATATGGATCTGTGGGTTGATCTTGCTGATCTTCCATGGAGACTCCATTCTATTATATGAATATATTGCCTGTTACTATGAGCTAGGAACCATGGAAAAGGCCCCTGAGAGAACAGGTGGTGAGCGTTTTGGTTGCCAATGATGCCATAAGTATACCGATGAGAGAATGACTGGAAATAAGGATTCAACCAGAGACTTTGAGGATTGTCATCAGTGACATAATGGTTTTATTAAAGGATTGTTTTAAAGCTAGTTGATGCTAAGAAAAAGGCAATTTCATATTGGGTGTGTAAGTGGTATGACTAGTTTTATGTTTGCATGAACTTCCGGCTAGGGGGCCTTGGAACTCTTTTCCTTGGTACCCGGGACAAAACCTAACCAAATTCCAAATTGGATCCCATCACTACAGTGGTTGGGCGGTTGGCTAACCCATGGGATCGGATGGGGTTAGGCTGGACTGATGGATCCGTAAATCGAGATTTAATTTCTATTATTACGATAGATGAAGTAAATCCCGGATAGAAATTGTTCTATGGATAGGAATCAACGGCTGTGCCTCTTGATGGGGAAAAAAGCGTTGATCCCAATGATCCAAGTGCAAGTTCTTCCTTGATTTGACCAAGTACCGTTAAAGGTGCAGTCAGATCAGTTTGATCAGTAATGATCTTGACTACGTTAGAGTAAAGAGTTATCCTGGTGGAATCGCCCGTGCTTTCCGGGTAAAGGAAGTTTTTTCGGTTTCGGTTTTGGACAAACCGACGGATTAGTCTCTTGTCCGGATATCCGTGGGCGAGGCCCCAAGTGTGGGACCCCTGTCCCGTGCGAGAAGTGCTACTTCCGCTGCTAGTACCCCGAATCCGTTGCTCGGTGGGAACAGGGACCTTACAGTTGGTATCAGAGCCAGGTTGAAAGCTAATAAGGATAATTAAATTCTTATCTGAAATTGGTAATAAGAATTCAGAAACAGCATTTTCATAATGTATTTTCATTTCGTAAGCTTCTGTAATGAAGAAATTTTAATCAAAGAAATTGTTTTTATAGATGGAAGTTTCCCATTTATCTGGTATTCCCGACCTCACCCAGTCTCAAGATATGATTGCATTTGCCTTCGAGCATCTCATCTCTTCCGCTTCAACACGAACAAGCCGAGCAAGACTCGCACGCCATTTCGAGGAATTGTATTTTCCTAACCTAGTGGAGAGACAACAGCATAAGTGGTTTGCAGGGCTATATATCCACGCCTCTTACAACCGGCGTGCAATGCTGAGGCAGAACCTCTCATTAGCCATGATTTTGATAAAGCTGAAAATGACGCGTGGTGTCATTCTATATCTTTCAACGCCTCAAAATTTCAGACTTGCTTGCCGAGTTTATAGACTCTTCAGTCGATTTATCCCTAAGGAGAAAATAATAGCTCCCTTCGCAATTAGAGAAATTATGTAACAGGGCATGACTATGGCCCAGTACCGTCGTCTTATGCGTCTCTCGAGGAGATTTCGAATTTTGAAGCCGAGCCACTCTATGTACTTATTGCAACTTGTGTATAAATATACAAATGTTTTTTTTATTTAAGTGATTGTTTACGGACGATCGGATAAAGAAAAATCTGTTTATCAGACTTATGTCATAGATCTCCAATAAGATCAATTGAGGAGCCAATTATGTCAAAATTTATCAAGACGTACAAAAAGGTTGTAATTGTGTGATATAATTCATACAATTTGTTATTAAAACTGAAATTCGTAAATTAGGACTTCAATTGGAAGTACCGCAATTGTATAGAACCCTGACTTGCTTGAGACCTAGACATGATGGTATTTACCTTATAGTTTTGAGTATCATGACTATCCGTATATACCGAGGGTATAACTGCAGCTCTTTACCGACAGTATATACAAGTAAATCTAAGACTTGAAATTATAAGCGTTAATGCTATCCAGAGGATGATTTCGAATGTGGTTGATATGATTTTTAATTTTGTTTGAGAATTGATGAATTGATTTGGATTCTGATTGAAAAATGATGACCCCTGAAAATTGGTTGAAATGTAATAAGCTGAGCGAAACCTCAATGAGGATGAATGGGACGAGTCCCTGTGATGATATTCATAACTAGAATGATGATAATGAATTTAGCAAATCACTATGAGATTAGTGAGTTGTACTGTCAAATTGTTACTGTTAACACTTGACCGGTAGATCAAGTTAAGGGATGACAAATTGAGAACTTGCTTGACTGAAATTCCCGTGGAGGAATGTTCAGAAGGAAATTTTTCGGTCTAATGGACCATTATCATGTTAAAGATATGAATGATATGATCTGAATGAATTGTTATTTAATGATAAGTTCTATATAAGGGATATTTATCCCAGTGTTCTGTTGGGTTGACCAGAATATAAGGAACCCCAGAATAAAATTGGATCTTAAGAAAAAGAGTTGTCCTCTATCTTGCGAGATGAGGACATCTCGCACTTTTTAAGTGGGGTAGAATGTAAGATTCCTCCCCTAGCCTTAGAGGTATACAGGAGTAAGAATCTCCCTTTCTGATCTTATAATTATTCTCTCTCTAAAATAAAAGAAAGATTCTGTTTAAAAAAGGAAGAACCTTTTCCCTGAATACTTCTCAAGAGTCCCACCTGTTTTAAGATTCAGAACAATGAGTTCAGAAGTGAGAATCGATGTTTTGGATATCAAGGTTTTGGTCTTCATTCGAGTACGGCCCAAAAGAAGTTCTTTATCTCTTGGGAAGTATAAGAAGTTATCTCCCAGATATTGTGGACCAAAGAAAGTAGGTGATTTAGCTTACGAACTTCTTTTATCTCCTCATCTCAAAGTTCTAAATGCCTTCTATAGAAAAATATGCCAAACCCAAATCATGGAAAGACGGTAAAACTTCAGTGGCAAGTTACCGTTGGCTTCTAAGTAACGCTAGCTCCTTCCTTTATATAAGTCGTAACTTTTACTTGTCGTTCACAGTAATCTTACTCCCATCGATCTCCTTTCTTTCTTAATCTCCTTCATGGCTTGGCAACAAGAATTAGTTTTATCCATAATGATTCCTCACCTTCAAGACGCAAGTGAGTCTGTGAAGAAGGATTTTATAGAACAGTATGAGCGCTCACTTTTTCCTCACCTAGGAACTTCTGTAGCGCAGACCAAATGGCGGACCTATCAAGACATAACTAGGGTAACACCCTGGGGTCAGCAGCACTTTCGTAACAATGTCCGCTTGGCCATGGTTATCGAAGCCTTGGGTTTGGGTCCTCGATACTACTGCGTCATGAGATCAAGACATCTTGGGTTTTCTGAGCGGGTCTTCTTACTGGCGTGTTTTCTTTCTCATGAGAAGATATGCCTTTACCTCGTTTTTGGCTTGCCTCTCAGAGGTCCTTTTGTTAGAACACCTCATACCACTGAGATAGGCGCAGCAATAACCCACAGAATCATTCCCATAGATGAGTTACCTTATACTTGTGCAGCTTGTGAGGACTGCTTTTGTGACCATATGATGGACGGGCTTATGGAAGTGTAAAGAGTTTCTCTATCTTTACTGTATAAGTTCCGAGAATGAATAAAGTTTAAATCTTGTTCGTATTTTGAATCTTGCTCTCTTTAAGACTTATCTTGGTGGTTAATCTTGATTAAAATTTTTCTCTAAGTCTCATATTCGTGAATCTTGCGAAATTATCACAAGTTGCGAGATGAGGACATCTCGCGTTTTTTAAGTGGGGTAGAATGTAAGATTCCTCCCCCAACCCCTTTTTGATGTCTAGTATCTTCCCCTGTAATCAACCCTCTTCAGAAATATAAAGACCCTGTTGCTAACTATTTTAGCCTAGAGAGAGAAAAAATATTCTAGAGAGAGAATATTCAGATTTTGAATATTTTTGGATAGAAAAATATCTCTTATAATTCAGATGAGTTCCCCTGAAACAGAAATTCAAAAAGAATTTTCCAATGTGCAATTGGAATTAATTGGAAATAGGTATAAAGAACCTTAGTCTAAGGGTCTAGATTTTCAGAAATCTTTAGACTATGGTCCAATTAAGGTTCCTATGGGCCAATAGCATCAATCCATGTGTAGGGAAGAGATAAATCCAAATTTGTAAAAAGAAGATACCCAAAAATGAGTAAATGCTCACATAAGGTGAAGAGTTGAAAATGTACAATGTTTATTAGTAAAAAACTATGAGCAATATTAAAAATATGAGATATTTTGGGTATCCAAAAATGAGTAAATGCTCACATAAGATGAAGAGTTGAAAATGTACAAGGTTTATTAGTAAAAAACTATGAGCAATATTAAAATGATTCCATTATGACACATATGTAAGGAAGGGGAATTCTTTAAAGGAGGTGCATATTTCACATAAGATAAAGAGTTGAAAATGTACAAGGTTTATTAGTAAAAAACTATGAGTAATATTAAAATGATTCCATTATGACACATATGTAAGGAAGGGGAATTCTTTAAAGGAGGTGCATATTTCACATAAGATGAAGAGTTGAAAATGTACAAGGTTTATTAGTAAAAAACTATGAGCAATATTAAAATGATTCCATTATGACACATATGTAAGGAAGGGGAATTCTTTAAAGGAGGTGCATATTTCACATAAGATGAAGAGTTGAAAATGTACAAGGTTTATTAGTAAAAAACTATGAGCAATATTAAAATGATTCCATTATGACACATATGTAAGGAAGGGGAATTCTTTAAAGGAGGTGCATATTTCACATAAGATGAAGAGTTGAAAATGTACAAGGTTTATTAGTAAAAAAAAACTATGAGCAATATTAAAATGATTCCATTATGACACATATGTAAGGAAGGGGAGTTCTTTAAAGGAGGTGCATATTTCACATGCTTGAATGAGTTTTAAACTCATAAAAATTGAGATATTTCATCTCTCCTCTCTCCTCATTCAAGTCTAGTTCCAAAAAAAATGGTCAAATATTGACCAAACTGATTTAGAAAATTCTAGAATCAATTTGTTTGGTTAGGAGCTCAAATTTTCCTATAAATAGAAGCCTCCCCCTTGTTGAAAAATAGATAGTGTTTATGCATCGTTACTCTACTCCACCTAAGCCAAGAACTGTGAATTCATTTAATAATTCACTAGTTTTTGGAGCTTCCCTCTTTCTTCAATCCCCATTAGTGGCTCCATCAACATACTTAACCAATTGATTGGTTGGGGGCCTCTACCGTGAACAAAGAATCAAGCAAGTTGTAAGGTAATTAGTGAATATTGATCTTTCTATAATTTCTCAATGTTTCTCTCTTCTCAACCCCTCTCAAGCTTGAGAAGCTTAATTGGTATGGTTTTTTAAATGCTATTGAAGTTTGAATAGTAGTGAAGAGTTACATAATTTAATAAATGCTATTGAAGTTAATTTTCATTTATGTTTAAATTCTAATGATTTTTATGTAAATTCTCTCTCTCACTCAAGAAATGGTCATACTCATGACCGTTCTCAATCCAAATCAAGCTTTTCATAAAGCTTTTCCTTAACCCAAGATTAAGCTATGCTTGAGGTCAAATTAATGGCTTTTTTCTATGCTTTTAGTTTATGTATATTGATGATTCAATCCATTATGGATTAATAATCCAATTAGAGATCATTTTAATTATTTCCTTAATGATAAGTATTATCCCTTAGAAAAATTGAGATTTATCAGTCATAGCAGCGGAGCTATGGCAAAAATTTTATAAAAATTATGCATAAAATAATTTCATTCAAAGCATAAAAAGAGGACTTCCTACCATATTCTAGGAATTATCATCCTAGATTAATTGAAAGAATTTCATTACAATCATGGAGAAATTGAATTTTAATATCATGCATAAAGGATAAGTTTTTATATCAAAAGTGTTATTTTTACCATTTTTATTTCATGCATAGAAGTATGCATAATGGATAAATTTTTATATCAAAAGTGTTATTTTTACCATTTTTATTTCATGCATAGAAGTATGCATAATGGATAAATTTTTATATCAAAAGTGTTATTTTTACCATTTTTATTTCATGCATAGAAGTATGCATAATGGATAAATTTTTATATCAAAAGTGTTATTTTTACCATTTTTATTTCATGCATAGAAGTATGCATAATGGATAAATTTTTATATCAAAAGTGTTATTTTTACCATTTTTATTTCATGCATAGAAGTATGCATAATGGAAAAATTTTTATATCAAAAGTGTTACTTTTATCATTTCTAATTCTCATGCATAGAAGTATGCATAAAGGAAAAAATTTTATATCAAAAGTGTTACTTTTATCATTTTTAATTTTCATGCATAGAAGTATGCATAAAGGAAAAAATTTTATATCAAAAGTGTTACTTTTATCATTTTTAATTTTCATGCATAGAAGTATGCATAAAAGAAAATTTTTATATCAAAAGTGTTACTTTTATCATTTTTAATTTTCATGCATAGAAGTATGCATAAAAGAAAATTTTTTATATCAAAAGTGTTACTTTTATCATTTTTAATTTTCATGCATAGAAGTATGCATAAAAGAAAATTTTTTTATATCAAAAGTGTTACTTTTATCATTTTTAATTTTCATGCATAAAAGTATGCATAAAAGAAAATTTTTATATCAAAAGTGTTACTTTTATCATTTTTAATTTTCATGCATAGAAGTATGCATAAAGGAAAATTTTTTATATCAAAAGTGTTACTTTTATCATTTTTAATTTTCATGCATAGAAGTATGCATAAAGGAAAAAATTTTATATCAAAAGTGTTACTTTTATCATATTGGATTTCATGCATATAGGTATGCATAAAAGATATTCTTTTTATACTAAAAGTGTGATTTTCCTCATAAATGGATTTTATGCTTAACTTAGATGCATAAGAGAAATTCTTTTATTCTAAAAGTGTAATTCTCTACCAAATTGAAATTATGCATAAGAAGATGCATAAAAGATTGATTTTAATTTCGAAAGTGTTAGTCTCCTTAAATGGAATTTATGTATAAATAAATGTGTAGAGAAATCTTATATCAAATATAAGAATTCTCTTTTAAAAAAAAAAGATATGAAATGTGATAAGAGGTATATGAGATGTGATAAGAATTGATAAGATGCGTATGGAAAGTGATAGGATGTGATAAGAGGTGTATGAGATGTGATAAGATGCGTATGGAAAGTGATAGGATGTGATAAGAGGTGTATGAGATGTAAAAAGATGTGATAAGATGTGTATGAGATGTGATAAGATTTGATAAGATGCGTATGGAAAGTGATAGGATGTGATAAGAGTGTATGAGATGTAAAAAGATGTGATCAGATGTGTATGAGATGTGATAGAATGTGTTAAGATGAGTTAGGATGTGTTAAGATGTATATGGGATGTGTTAGGACGAGAATGGATGTAATATGGTTGTATGAATGTGATGTGGATGTATACATGTAGATGTATATGTATGAATGTGAATGTTGATGTGGATGTGGATGTATGGATGTAGATACGAATGTGTATGTATGTATGTGGATGTGTATGTATGAATGAGGATGTAAAAATGGACGTATGTATATAGATGTGGATGTATGGATGTATGTATGTAGATGTGGATGTATGGATGTGATTGTGAATGAAGAGGTGGATGTGAATGTATAGATGTAGATACAGATGTGGATGTATGTATGTAGATGTGGATGTATGGATGTGATTGTGAATGAAGAGGTGGATGTGAATGTATGGATGTAGATACGGATGTGGATGTATGTATGTGAATGTGGATGTATGAATGAGGATGTGAAAATGGATGTATGCATGTGAATGTGGATGTATGAATATGAATGTGGATGTGTGGATGTGGAAATGGAGGTATGGATGTATGAATGTAGATGTGGATGTATGCATGTAGATGCGTATGTATGAATGTGAAATTGGATGTATGATGTGGACGTACGAACATGGATATGTATGTAGAATAATGAATATGAACATGTATGTGAGATAATGTAGTCTATGTGAGTGAATGGATGAGAACGAGTACACACTGATGAATGGAATGTGGAATAAGTAATGTGGTCCGAGAGTGGATAATATGGAAAGACAAGAGTTCGTTATAGAAACTGTATTTGTGACTGTTTGTAAATGACTGTTTTATGTCAAGAATGCTGGAGAAGCATTTTGACTGTCTTGAGGATTAAGGTCATGAAGACTGAACTGATAAAGTTGCAACTGCTGACAGAGAGTCAATGGAGGACGTCTCGCGTAGCAAAGTCGATCGAGGTCTTGACTAGCCTCGGCTCGATTTAAATGGTGAGCTTCCGGTACGGTGGATGAGGGACCAAGGAAGCGGCCTATGAGTGAAGCGCTAGGTCACCTGCGAAGGATCCTAGAGGGTGCTGACCATACGGTGCTCGGGCTCTGGGTCGCCGAAGATACCCACACGTGCGTCGTGGAAGATATTGGAATAAGGAGTAAGAGTTGTTTTCTGAAACCGGGCATGGATCTGGTTGATTGACCTTGCTGGTCCTCAACAGATGAGTCCATGGCTCTTTTATATGGATCTGTGGGTTGATCTTGCTGATCTTCCATGGAGACTCCATTCTATTATATGAATATATTGCCGGTTACTATGAGCTAGGAACCATGGAAAAGGCCCCTGAGAGAACAGGTGGTGAGCGTTTTGGTTGCCAATGATGCCATAAGTATACCGATGAAAGAATGACTGGAAATAAGGATTCAACCAGAGACTTTGAGGATTGTCATCAGTGACATAATGGTTTTATTAAAGGATTGTTTTAAAGCTAGTTGATGCTAAGAAAAAGGCAATTTCATATTGGGTGTGTAAGTGGTATGACTAGTTTTATGTTTGCATGAACTTCCGGCTAGGGGGCCTTGGAACTCTTTTCCTTGGTACCCGGGACAAAACCTAACCAAATTCCAAATTGGATCCCATCACTACAGTGGTTGGGCGGTTGGCTAACCCATGGGATCGGATGGGGTTAGGCTGGACTGATGGATCCGTAAATCGAGATTTAATTTCTATTATTACGATAGATGAAGTAAATCCCGGATAGAAATTATTCTATGGATAGGAATCAATGGCTGTGCCTCTTGATGGGGAAAAAAGCGTTGATCTCAATGATCCAAGTGCAAGTTCTTCCTTGATTTGACCAAGTACCGTTAAAGGTGCAGTCAGATCAGTTTGATCAGTAATGATCTTGACTACGTTAGAGTAAAGAGTTATCCTGGTGGAATCGCCCGTGCTTTCCAGGTAAAGGAAGTTTTTCCGGTTTCGGTTTTGGACAAACCGACGGATTAGTCTCTTGTCCGGATATCCGTGGGCGAGGCCCCAAGTGTGGGACCCCTGTCCCACACGAGAAGTGCTACTTCCGCTGCTAGTACCCCGAATCCGTTGCTCGGTGGGAACAGGGACCTTACATTGCACACTCAACACTTGATCTCTTGCACTATCGCATTCATAATGAACCATACAATGATATAGGCTTTCTAGCCTTATCCCACTTTGCATGTCATCATCCATGTGGCAGCTCCTTTTCCACTCTTTTGGTCAACACTCACACACCATTCAATATTACATGTGGCATTCTTATCTTGCCACAATATCTTACACCTCTAGGGTGCTTTCCCACACACATGCATACACCGAAGATTACATCTCTCAACATGATGTGCTTTAGAATGTCCCTAGGACCATTCCAAATCACATTGTGGATGGTAGAATTTCCCTTGGGCCATTCTCCACCCTGTTGTGTCAACATATGGTGAATTCTAGAATGATTCTAGGGCCATTCTCTACATGTGCATGTAGAAATGATCAACAAAGATTTTTCTCACGCCTCTACTTTTTTTCACAAAAATATCTTTGAAATAAACAATTTGCATTTGAAACCATAATAAAACACACCATATAAAAAGAGAAAAATATAATCCATAATGAGAACATATGAGAACAATCTTTCAATTATCAATGTAGAATGTACATAGTGTCAAAGAAACTTGTTAGTCGGCAAATAACTCCTCCTTGACATGAATGTCGCATAAGGTTTGAACACATATGTAGCCATACTCACCTAAACTGACATTTGTGTCTGCTATTGTAAGATCCCTCTGCCCCTCCGCGCGAGGCAGGGTTTCTCACTCGGGGCCTCGCCCTTGAATGTCCGGGCACGAGAATAAGCTGGTGGTCACTCCAAAAAAAAACGAAACCGGGAAAAAATTCCCATACCCAGAAAGCAGGGACGATTCCACCTTTATGATTATTTTTTTTAAATAATTTTTTTTTTCTAACGTGAACAATTCTACGCTATCCTTCAACTGAATAAATCAGATAGAAGGAAACTATCACTAATATAATCTGATCATTTTAGTAAATTCAACGCTTTTTTCCTGATCAAGGTCAGGCATAGCCGTTGATCCACTTATTTGAAAAATTTATCATGGAATTGTCTAACTATTCGAATCTTAGCGTAATTCTAATATTTTTCAGTTTGATTATTAAAACTCCACTGATTCCAGCCTAACCCCATCCGGCCCATGGGTTAGCCACCACCCTACCACTGGAATCGGTGGAACCAAACAAGTACTCACCCACCCATAATTGAAATGCCTTTCTTAACTTTAGCTTTAGAAAACAGATACGCACACACTCCTCTTTATTAAACTTTAATAAAAACAATCCTTGATAAAGAATTTACGGGTTATACATGTCATACTTCAAAATTTCTCATTGAGTCTTTGTTTCTCAACAAAACAGTATCACTCTAGACTCTCCGTTGAGACCAGCGAGTCAACAACGAGATCCAGTGATAGATTACAAAAAACATAGGTCCATCATATAATATCTTCCTCAACATATGCATGGATGTCCTCGGCACCGCGAGCCCGTGCATCGCCTGGTCAGAACCCTCCAGGATCCTCCTTAGGTGTCCTGGCACTTCACTCAGGGACCGCTTCGTCGGCCCTCGTCCATCATACCGGAAGTGCACCATTTTAACCATACCGAGGCTGGTCAAGACCTCGACAAGCCTTGCCGCGTGAGCTGTCCCTCGAACACTCCCCGCCAGCTGTTGCAACCGAACTTCCCTTAGATAAACATATATGCCAAATGCTCCCTCCAGCATTCTGGCGTAAGATAGTCTTTTAAGAAGGCAGGGTTTCTATGCAAGTTTACAGTTTTGATTTTGTTTGAATACCATGAGTGTATCTTAAATCCGTATCTCATTATTTCTAGATCCAGTTCTCAATTCTAAACAGAATTCCTCGAATTCTGTTAACTTGATCCTTAGATCAAAATCATAAATCTTAACTTAGTTTCAGATTCGGTGGGTAATTTGGGTATATTTTTCCTAAACTGGTACATCGTCACATTGATTGAAACTGACAAAGGAATTAGGTCTTGGTCAATAGTCTGAGTCAGAGTTTAGGTCCTAAAATTATCTTTCTCGAAGGTACTATCTCAATTTCTCTTCTTTTTTTTTTCTAAAATTTATTTCAATGAATATTTGTTTACTGATTTCAAAAACATGGATTTCTTCAGGAATATTCATTTACGTCGATCTCCGATTAAAATTTATCTTTATGCATACTTCTATGCATTAAAATCAAATATGATAAAAGTAACACTTTAATAATAAAAATCTATCTTTTATGCATACTTCTATGCATTAAATTAATTATGATAAAAGTAACACTTTTATAATAAAAATTTATCTTTTATGCATACTTCTATGCATTAAAATCAATTATGATAAAAGTAACACTTTTATAATAAAAGTTTATCTTTTATGCATACTTCTATGCATTAAAATCAATTATGATAAAAGTAACACTTTTATAATAAAAGTTTATCTTTTATGCATACTTCTATGCATTAAAATCAATTATGATAAAAGTAACACTTTTATAATAAAAATTTATCTTTTATGCATACTTCTATGTATGAAAATTAAAAATGATAAAAGTAACACTTTTAATATAAAAAAATTATCCTTTATGCATACTTCTATGCATGAAAATTAAAAATGATAAAAGTAACACTTTTAATATAAAAAAATTTATCCTTTATGCATACTTCTATGCATGAAAATTAAAAATGATAAAAGTAACACTTTTAATATAAAAATTTATCTTTTATGCATACTTCTATGCATGAAAATAAAAATGATAAAAGTAACACTTTTGATATAAAAAATTTATCTTTTATGCATACTTCTATGCATGAAAATTAAAAATGATAAAAGTAACACTTTTGATATAAAAATTTATCCTTTATGCATACTTCTATGCATAAAAATTAAAAATGATAAAAGTAACACTTTTGATATAAAAAATTTATCCTTTATGCATACTTCTATGCATGAAAATTAAAAATGATAAAAGTAACACTTTTAATATTAAAAAAATTATCCTTTATGCATACTTCTATGCATGAAAATTAAAAATGCTAAAAGTAACACTTTTGATATAAAAAAATTATCCTTTATGCATACTTCTATGCATGAAAATTAAAAATGATAAAAGTAACACTTTTAATATAAAAATTTATCCTTTATGCATACTTCTATGCATGAAAATTAAAAATGCTAAAAGTAACACTTTTGATATAAAAAAATTATCCTTTATGCATACTTCTATTCATGAAAATTAAAAATGATAAAAGTAACACTTTTAATATAAAAAATTATCCTTTGTGCATACTTCTATGCATGAAAATTAAAAATGCTAAAAGTAACACTTTTGATATAAAAAAATTATCCTTTATGCATAATATAAAATTTTAATTTCTCCATGATTACAATGAAATTCTTCCAATTAGTCTAGGATGATAATTCCTAGAATATGGTAGGAAGTCCTCTTTTTATGCTTTGAAAGAAATTATTTTATGCATAATTCTTTATAAAAATTTTACCATAGCTCCGCTGCTATGACTGATAAATCTCAATTTTTCTAAGGGATAAAGCTTATCATTAATAAAATAATTAGAATGAACTCTAATTGGATCATTAATCCATAATCAATTGAATCATCAATATACATGAACTAAAAGCATAGAAAAAAGCCATTAATTTGGCCTCAAGCATAGCTTAATCTTGGATTAAGGAAAAGCTTTATGAAAAGCTTCATTTGGATTGAGAATGGGTCATGAGTATGACCATTTCTTGAGTGAGAGAGAGCATCTACATAAAAACCATTTGAATTAAGCATAAATGAACATTTATATAATTCTTAACTATCATTAATCAATTAACTTCAATAGCATTCATCAATTTTATGTAATTCCTAACTATCATTAATCAATTAACCTCAATAGCATTCAAAAAAACCATTTCAATTAAGCTTCTCAAGCTTGAGAGGGGTTGAGAAGAGAGAAACATTGAGAAATTATAGAAAAGAATTAAAATTCACCATTTACCTTACAATTTTCTTGATTCTTTGTTCACGGTAGAGACCACCAACCAATCAATTGGTTTAGTATGTTGATGGAGCCACCAATGGGGATTGAAGAAAGAGGGAAGTGCCAAAAACTAATGAATTATTAATGAATTCATAGTTCTTGGTTTAGGTGGAGTAGAGTAACAATGCATAAACACTATATATTTTTCAACAAGGGGGAGGCTTCTATTTATAGGAAAAATTGAGCTCCTAACCAAACAAACTGATTTTAGAATTTTCTAAATCAGTTTGGTCAATTTTTGACCATTTTTAGGTCAGTTAAGCTAACTTTTTGGAGCTAGACTTGAATGAGGAGAGAGGAGAGATAAAATATCTCAATTTTTATGAGTTTAAAACTCATTCAAGCATGTGAAATATGCACCTCCTTTAAAGAACTCCCCTTCCTTACATATGTGTCAAAATGGAATCATTATACCCAAAATATCTCATATTTTTAATATTGCTCATAGTTTTTTACTAATAAACCTTGTACATTTTCAACTCTTCATCTTATGTGAAATATGCACCTCCTTTAAAGAACTCCCCTTCCTTACATATGTGTCAATATCTCATATTTTTAATATTGCTCATAGTTTTTTACTAATAAACCTTGTACATTTTCAACTCTTCATCTTATGTGAGCATTTACTCATTTTTGGATACCCAAAATATCTCATATTTTTAATATTGCTCATAGTTTTTTACTAATAAACCTTGTACATTTTCAACTCTTCATCTTATGTGAAATATGCACCTCCTTTAAAGAACTTCCCTTCCTTACATATGTGTCAATATCTCATATTTTTAATATTGCTCATAGTTTTTTACTAATAAACCTTGTACATTTTCAACTCTTCATCTTATGTGAGCATTTACTCATTTTTGGGTATCTTCTTTTACAATTTGGATTTATCTCCTCCCTACACATGGATTGATGCTATTGGCCCATAGGAACCTTAATTGGACCATAATCCAAAAATTTCTGAAAATCTAAACCCTTAGACTAAGGTTCTTTATACCTATTTCCACTTTATTCCAATTGCACATTGGAAAGTTCTTTTTGAATTTCTGTTTCAGGGGAACTTATTTTAATAAGATGAGATAATTTTCTATCCAAAAATATTAAAAATCTGAATATTCGCTCTCTAGAATATTTTCTCTCTCTAGGTTAAAACAGTTAGAAATAAGATCTTTTATATTTCTGAAGAGGGATTTGATTACACGGGAAGATGCTGGACATCTTAAGAGGCTGGGGAGGAATCTTACATTCTCTCCCACTTGAAAAACGCGAGATGTCCTCATCTCGCAAACTGGGGATAATCTCGCAACAGATCGGCTTCATTCTCCCAGGTGGCATCTTCAAAAGGATAGAACTTCCATTTTACTAATAATTCTTTGAGAATTCTGTTCCTGAGAAGCTTTTCTCGAACATCGAGAATTTCTTCAGTTGGAGTTCCATTTGTCCTTGAGTTGAAGAGGTTAGGATTTCATTATCAAGGATATGATTTGGGTTTGGCACATATTCCTTTAGAAGGCTTACATGAAATACATTATGAATTTTGAGATGAGGAGGCAGAAGAAGCTCGTAGGCTGTCGCCTACTTTCTTTGTAATCAGATATGGCCCACAATATCTGGGTGATAACTTCTTGTACTTCCCAAGAGATAAGGAACTTCTTTTGGGCCGTACTCGAATGAAGACCATATCTGCTTCTTTGAATTCTCTATTTGTCCTTCTTATCCGCATATTGCTTCTGTCTATCCTGGGCAGCTTTAATATCTTTACGAATTGACTGCATCTGTTGCTCCATGTCATCAAGCATCTGTCTGGACATCTCGACCTTAATCAATGGGTCAGACCAAGTTAATGGAGTTAAGCAATCTTGTCCATACAGAGCTTTAAAAGGGCTCATCCCGATACTTCAGTGATAAGAAGCATTGTAGGCGAACTCGACTAGATGCAGATAGCTTAGCCACTTCTTGGGTTCCCTGCCACAGCATGTCCGAAGTATATCTTCAATTACTTAGTTTACCCTTTCAGTTTGACCATCGGTCTCAGGGTGATAAGCTGTGCTGAGATCCAAGAAAGTTCCCACTGCTTCAAAAAATGCAGTCCAAAACCTTGAAGTAAATTTGGGATCTCGGTCACTTACTATTCTCCTCGGTAGGCCATGCAATCTGAAGATTTCTTTGAGGAACACTCTGGCCACATCCACTGCAGTGTAGGTTTCTTTTACTGGAATAGATGGGCAACTTTGGTTAGTCTGTCGACTACCACGAAGATGGAGTTGTAACCTGATTGCACTGAAGGTAATCCAGTAATGAAGTCCATACTGATACATTCCCACTTCATGTCCAATGGATGTAACTTCCCAGGCATTTTTACTCTCTCAGCTTTGACTCTTTGGCATGTCAGACATTGACGTACATGATTCATCACATCTTTTTTAAACCAGGCCAAAAGAAACTTTTCTTTACGGACATGTAGGTCTTGATGAAACCTGGATGTCCTGCAATAAGGCTATCGTGGGCTTCATTCAGAATTTGGTTCTTGGTTCCCTCATCATTGGGAATGCATAACCTGCGGTTATAATACATAATGCCATCATCCAGGCTGTACCCTTGAACTCTGTTCAACTCCTGCGGAGTTTTGCTTTCCTGCATAAGTAGGGTAGCAATAGGGCCAAAGAATCTATCTTGTATGATCTTCTCACTTGCTTGAGTAATCAAAGGATTTGATATTACAGTAATTGCAAGCAAGGAGGTTTTTCTGCTGAGAGCATCTGCTACCACATTCTCTTTGCCTGGGCGGTACTTGATTTCAAAATCAAATTCCTGCAAGGTCTGCATCCACCTTCTTTGGCACATGTTGAGGTCCTTCTGAGTAAAGATCCACTTTAAGCTCTGATGATCTGTCATCAAAGTAAATCTTTTACCCAGTAGGTAATGTCTCCACAACTTTAAGGCATAGACTACTGAAAGCAATTCCAAGTCGTGGACAGCATAATTCCTCTCATGTGTTCTGAGCTTTCGGGATTCATAGGCCACTGCATGACCTTCCTGCATGAGTGCACCTCCCAGGGCAAAACCACTTGCATCAGTTACTACCTCAAAGGGTAGAGAGAAATCTGGCAGTTTCAGAACGGGACTGGTTACCAAGGCAGTCTTCAGCTTATCAAAAGCACTTTGGCACTTGGCAGACCATTGAAATGGGATATTCTTTTTGAGAAGGTTAGTCAGGGGGGAAGCTATGAGAGCATACTTTGGTATAAAAATTCTATACCAACCAGTCAATCCCAAGAATCCTCTGACTTCTTTCACTGTCTTTGGTTCAGGCCACTCTATGACAGCTTGGATTTTTGCAGAATCTGGAGAAATTCCATCTTTGGATACCAGAAAGCCCAAGTATTCAACGTGGTCGGCAGAGAAAGTGCATTTGCTCTTTTTAGCAAAGAGTTGATGCTTCCTTAGAATCTCAAGAACTTTTCGGACATGAGTCTCATGGTCGGCTGCATTTCTTGAGTAAATCAGAATGTCATCAAAGAAAACTAGAACAAAGTCATCCAAGTATTCTCTGAGGATGTCCTGCATTAGGCGATTGAATGTAGCTGGGACATTAGTTAATCCGAATGGCATGACAGTAAATTCATAATGTCCATAGCGAGTATTGATGGCTGTTTTTGGTATATCTGGATCATTGATCCTGATCTGGTAATACCCGGATTTGAGATCTATTTTTGTGAAGATCTGGGCTCCATTTAGCCTGTCCAAAAGCTCATCAATCCTTGGGATAGGATACTTATTCTTAACTGTCAGCTGATTTAGACCTCTGTAGTCCACACAGAGTCTAAGCGTTCCATCTTTCTTTTTCTGAAAGAGAACTGGCGCACCCCAAGGTGAAACACTGGGTCTTACAAACCCTTGTTCTAACAACTGCCTAAGCTGTTCCTTGAGTTCGATGGCTTCAGGAACTGGCATTTTGTAAGAGCGTAGGGCTATTGGTTGAGCTCGGGGGGTCAATTCAATCACATGATCTATTTCCCGAATTGGAGGCATTTCAGTTAGCCTTGCTGGGAATAGATCATCAAATTCACTTAACCATTCTGGTTCTTTAGCTTTAAGCTTTGAGTCTACTGGGTTCATTTTGACAACATAAATTTGCTGCTTCTTCCTAAGTCCTTTCAGCAACCTGGAAGTTTTTACTAACTGAAGGTCTGGGGATCCGGAAACTCCAGTTCCATGGACTTTGTTCCCGTGAAGGTCATGGAAGGAAATGGTTCCATTGTGACAGTGTATGTCAGCTTGATATTTGTGGAGCCAATCCATTCCAAGGATTCCGTCAAAAACTCCTAGAGGTAAGACTTTGAACTGACAGTCGGTTACATTACCATCTAGATTGAACTGGATAAGATCTGTCTCATGGTGAGTGAAAAGAGTCTTCCCACTGGCCAATTCAACTTGCATAGGTTTCCCTGATTTCTGTTCTAAGACTAGCTTACGCAAGCATCCAGGGGAAATGAATGAATGAGAACTGCCTGAATCAATCAAAAGCTTAAAAGGCTTACCCTGATACTCTGCTGGAGTATGGATGACGGAGAACTGCTGGTTAGGCCCTTGATTTTCAATTGCAGCATAGATCTGCCCTTTTTCCTCTTCTACTACATCTGAAATTGTGACTTCTTTGGCTGCTGCAGTCTGAGGTAGAACTCTTTCTCTTTTGCTGTTCCAATTCTGGGAAGGAGTTCTGAGATTACTCTGGATAGAGACAGATGGCTGGGCTGGAATTCTTCTGGGGTTTCCTTGGCTAGGGCGAGACGGACCCTAATTAGACTGGAATGAAGGGGTTGGTCTCTGAATTCGGGGTTCTTGACTTCCCTCTCCCCTTGACATGGCAGGAGTCGGGCAGTCTTTTAACTAGTGACCAAAACCCTGGCATCCAAAACATCGGTTTTCAGTTCTGAGCTCATCCTTTTGATTTTTTGAAAGTGGTGAGGTTCCTGAGAAAGTACTCTGGGGGAAGGGTCTTCCTTCACTTCTGAATCTTCCTGCATCCTGATTCTGATTCAGGCCTTGCTGCCTCTTTGGGAGTGGAAAGTTGGAAGTATTTCCGTGGGCTTGGAATCTCTTAAAGTTAGAGGGTGCAGGTTTTGGTGGGACCTTTACTACAAAAGCTTTGGCAAAATCTTTTGCCATTCTTACTGCTTCAGCCATGGACACTGGCTTGGCATTTTTGACCAGTGTGTCCAAGGGTTCGTTCATTCCTCGAATGAACCTGGCCATGAGTTGCTCTTCATCAAGAGGTGGTGAATATTTGAGTAGAAGGGCAAAGGCTTGGTGATATTCCTCGATGGTTTTGCTCTCCTGCTTTAGTTCTAAGAATTCGTTCATTTTGGTTTCTAAAAATCCAGGAGGGCAAAATCTCTTTCTTAGATAGGTTTTAGATCATTCCAGGATTGAGTATTTCTGTCCAGACGATTGGTGTCACAGTGGTTCCTCCATGCTACCCTGGCTGTTTCCACTATTTTGAGCCGGCCAAGAGCCATTTTGCTCCGCTGATTGTATCCTGTGATGTCAAAATACTCTTCCATGGCTTCCACCCATTTCTCCACAGCCTCGCCCAGGTTCTCCCCTTCTCCTTTGAAGGGTCCTGGTTGAGTCCTATGAAGAGCCTTGCGAACATCAAGGTCAAGCTCATCATCTTCAGAGACAGGGTCAGGCTGACGACCACGGTTTCCTCGTCTCATGATTCTGCCAAAATTTATATATTAATAAATTTTTATTTTGATATTATTCATGAGATCCTAAGACTTAAGAGTTCAAAAAACAATTTCTTAAACAAGACAAGATCTTATTGGAGATCTATGACATATGTCCAATGACAGATTTTTCTGTATCAGCAGATCGTCCGCCGCCGCCGTAAACAATCATTTATACAACAGAAAATTTTTCTCCGGAAAACATTTTTTTATTTATATAAAAGTTGCATTATGTACATAGAGCAGTTCGGCTCCAGAACTCAAAATCTCCTCGGGAAATGCATATGACGACGGTATTGGGCCATAGCCATGCCCTGATACAAACATCCACTTACTGACAAGGGAGCTATTATATTCCATTTAGAAATAAAACAACTAAGAAGTCTGTAGACTTGGTATGCAAGCCTGAAATTTCGAGGCGTTGAATGATATAAAATGACGCCACGTACGATTTTCAGCTTTAACAAAATCATAGCCAATGAGAGGTTCTCCCACAGCATTGCACGGCGGTCGCAAGAGGCGTGGACATATTGCCCTGCAAACCACTTATGCTGAATTCTCTCCGCTGGGTTAGGAAAATATAAATCCTCGAAATGGCGTGCGAGTCTTCTTCGGCTTATTCGAGTTGAAGCCGAAGAGATGAGATGCTCGAAGGCAAACGCAATCATATCTTGAGACTGGGTGAGGTCGGGAATACCAGATAAATAGGGGACTTCCATCTATAAAAATAATTTCTTTGATTAAAATTTCTTCATTAAAGAAGCTTACGGAATGAAAATACATTAAAATTTGAGCTCCTAACCAAACAAACTGATTCTAGAATTTTTTAAATCAGTTTGGTCAATTTTTAACCATTTTTAGGTCAGTTAAGCTAACTTTTTGGAACTAGACTTGAATGAGGAGAGAGGAGAGATAAAATATCTCAATTTTTATGAGTTTAAAACTCATTCAAGCATGTGAAATATGCACCTCCTTTAAAGAACTCCCCTTCCTTACATATGTGTCAAAATGGAATCATTATACCCAAAATATCTCATATTTTTAATATTGCTCATAGTTTTTTACTAATAAACCTTGTACATTTTCAACTCTTCATCTTATGTGAAATATGCACCTCCTTTAAAGAACTCCCCTTCCTTACATATGTGTCAATATCTCGTATTTTTAATATTGCTCATAGTTTTTTACTAATAAACCTTGTACATTTTCAACTCTTCATCTTATGTGAGCATTTACTCATTTTTGGATACCCAAAATATCTCATATTTTTAATATTGCTCATAGTTTTTTACTAATAAACCTTGTACATTTTCAACTCTTCATCTTATGTGAAATATGCACCTCCTTTAAAGAACTTCCCTTCCTTACATATGTGTCAATATCTCATATTTTTAATATTGCTCATAGTTTTTTACTAATAAACCTTGTACATTTTCAACTCTTCATCTTATGTGAGCATTTGCTCATTTTTGGGTATCTTCTTTTACAATTTGGATTTATCTCCTCCCTACACATGGATTGATGCTATTGGCCCATAGGAACCTTAATTGGACCATAATCCAAAAATTTCTGAAAATCTAAACCCTTAGACTAAGGTTCTTTATACCTATTTCCACTTAATTCCAATTGCACATTGGAAAGTTCTTTTTGAATTTCTGTTTCAGGGGAACTTATTTTAATAAGATGAGATAATTTTCTATCCAAAAATATTAAAAATCTGAATATTCTCTCTCTAGAATATTTTCTCTCTCTAGGTTAAAACAGTTAGAAATAAGATCTTTTATATTTCTAAAGAGGGATTTGATTACACGGGAAGATGCTGGACATCTTGAGAGGCTGGGGAGGAATCTTACATTCTCTCCCACTTGAAAAACGCGAGATGTCCTCATCTCGCAAACTGGGGATAATCTCGCAACAGATCGGCTTCATTCTCCCAGGTGGCATCTTCAAAAGGATAGAACTTCCATTTTACTAATAATTCTCTGAGAATTCTGTTCCTGAGAAGCTTTTCTCGAACATCGAGAATTTCTTCAGGTTGGAGTTCCATCTGTCCTTGAGTTGAAGAGGTTAGGATTTCATCATCAAGGATATGATTTGGGTTTGGCACATATTCCTTTAGAAGGCTTACATGAAATACATTATGAATTTTGAGATGAGGAGGCAGAAGAAGCTCGTAGGCTAAGTCGCCTACTTTCTTTGTAATCAGATATGGCCCACAATATCTGGGTGATAACTTCTTGTACTTCCCAAGAGATAAGGAACTTCTTTTGGGCCGTACTCGAATGAAGACCATATCTGCTTCTTTGAATTCTCTATTTGTCCTCTTCTTATCCGCATATTTCTTCTGTCTATCCTGGGCAGCTTTAATATCTTTACGAATTGACTGCATCTGTTGCTCCATGTTGTCAAGCATCTGTCTGGACATCTCGACCTTAATCAATGGGTCAGACCAAGTTAATGGGGTAAAGCACTCTTGTCCATACAGAGCTTTAAAAGGGCTCATCCCGATACTTTAGTGATAAGAAGCATTGTAGGCGAACTCGACTAGATGCAGATAGCTTAGCCACTTCTTGGGTTCCCTGCCACCACAGCATGTCCGAAGTATATCTTCAATTACTTGGTTTACCCTTTCAGTTTGACCATCGGTCTCAGGGTGATAAGCTGTGCTTGTAAGATTCCTCCCCCAACCCCTTTTTGATGTCTAGCATATTCCCCTGTAATCAATCCCTCTTCAGAAATATAAAGACCTAGTTTCTAACTGTTTTATCCTAGAGAGAGAAGATTATTCTAGAGAGAGAATATTCAAATTATGAATATTTTTGGATAGAAAAATAACTCATCTTATTAAAATAAGTTCCCCTAAAGCAGAAATTCAAAAAGAATTTTCCAATGTGCAATTGGAATTAATTGGAAATAGGTATAAAGAACCTTAGTCGGGTCTAGATTTTCAGAAATTTTTGGATTATGGTCCAATTAAGGTTCCTATGGGCCAATAGCATCAATCCATGTGTAGGGAGGAGATAAATCCAAATTGTAAAAGAAGATACCCAAAAATGAGTAAATGCTCACATAAGATGAAGAGTTGAAAATGTACAAGGTTTATTAGTAAAAAACTATGAGCAATAAAATTTTGACACATATGTAAGGAAGGAGAGTTCTTTAAAGAAGGTGCATATTTCACATAAGATGAAGAGTTGAAAATGTACAAGGTTTATTAGTAAAAAACTATGAGCAATAAAATTTTGACACATATGTAAGGAAGGAGAGTTCTTTAAAGAAGGTGCATATTTCACATAAGATGAAGAGTTGAAAATGTACAAGGTTTATTAGTAAAAAAACTATGAGCAATAGAATTTTGACACGTATGTAAGGAAGGGGAGTTCTTTAAAGGAGGTGCATATTTCACATGCTTGAATGAGTTTTAAACTCAAAAATAATGTGATATTTTTATCTTTAATATCTCTTGAACCAAACCAAATCAAAATGGAACCAAATCGAATCAAAAAGTAACCAAACTAGGTCCAAATCTAGTCCAAATTCAACCAAACTGACTTGGAAAATTCTAGAATCAGTTTGTTTGGTTAGGAGCCCAATTTTTCCTATAAATAGAAGCCTTCCCTTGTTGAAAAAAATATAGTGTCTTATGCATTGTTACTCTACTCTACCTAAGCCAAGAACTGTGAATTCTTTAATTCACTAGTTTTTGACACTTCTCTCTTTCTTCAATCCCCATTGGTGGCTCCATCAACATACTAAACCAATTGATTGGTTGGGGGCCTCTACCGTGATCAAAGAATCAAGCAAATTATAAGATAAGTATAGTGAATTTTGATATTTCCTATAAATTCTCAATGATTCTCTCTTCTCAACCCCTCTCAAGCTTGAGAAGCTTATTTGGTATGGTTTTTGAAATGCTATTGAAGTTAAGTAATTAATGATAGTAAAGAATTACATAAAATTCTATTTATATTTCATTCTAATGGCTTTTCTCTCTCTCACTTAAGAAATGGTCATACTCATGACCCTTTTCAATCCAAATGAAGCTTTTCATAAGGCTTCTCCTTAATCCAATATTAAGCTATGCTTGAGGCTAAATTAATGGCTTTTTTCTATGCTTTAGTTTATGTATATCGATGATTCAATCCATTATGGATTGATGATCCAATTAGAGACCATTCTAATTATTTTCTTAATGATAAGCCTTATCCCTTAGAAAAATTGAGATTTATCAGTCATAGTAGCGGAGCTATGGCAAAAATTTTATAGAAATTACGCATAAAATAAATTCATTCAAAGCATAAAAAGAGGACTTCCTACCATATTCTAGGAACTATCATCCTAGATTAATTAAAAGAATTTTATTATGCATGTAGATGTATAGATGAGGATGTAAATGGAGATGTGGATGGATGCATGTAGATGTAGATGTATAGATGTAGATGTGAATGGAGATGTGGATGTATGCATGTAGATGTAGATGTATAGATGTAGATGTGGATGTAGATGTGGAGGTAGATATATGCATGTGGATGTAGATGTATAGATGTAGATGTGGATGTGGAGGTGGATGGATGCATGTAGATGTAGATGTATAGATGTAGATGTGAATGGAGATGTGGATGTATGCATGTAGATGTAGATGTATAGAAGTAGATGTGGATGTGGAGGTGGATGTATGCATGTAGATGAAGATGTGGATTTAGATGTGGAGGTAGATGTATGCATGTGGATGTAGATGTATAGATGTAGATGTGGATGTGGAGGTGGATGGATGCATGTAGATGTAGATGTATAGATATAGATGTGAATGGAGATGTGGATGTATGCATGTAGATATAGATGTATAGAAGTAGATGTGGATGTGGAGGTGGATGTATGCATGTAGATGTAGATGTGGATGTAGATGTGGAGGTAGATGTATGCATGTGGATGTAGATGTATAGATGTAGATGTGGATGTGGAGGTGGATGGATGCATGTAGATGTAGATGTATAGATATAGATGTGAATGGAGATGTGGATGTATGTATGTAGATGTAGATGTATAGATGGGGATGTGAATAGAGATGTGGATGTATGCATGTAGATGTATAGATGTGGAGGTGAATAGAGATGTGGATGTATGCATGTAGAAGTAGATGTATAGATGATGAGGATGTAAATGGAGATGTGGATGGATGCATGTAGATGTAGATGTATAGATATAGATGTGAATGGAGATGTAGATGTATGCATGTAGATGTATAGATGTGGAGGTGAATAGAGATGTGGATGTATGCATGTAGAAGTAGATGTATAGATGAGGATGTAAATGGAGATGTGGATGGATGCATGTAGATGTAGATGTATAGATATAGATGTGAATGGAGATGTAGATGTATGCATGTAGATGTAGATGTGGGGAGATGTAGATGTATAGATATAGATGTGAATGGAGATGTGGATGTATGCATGTAGATGTAGATGTATGCATGGAGATGTAGATGTATGCACGTAGATGTGAATGTACGCATATAGATGTGAATGTGCATGTAGATGTGGATGTATGGATGTGGATGCATGAATGTGCATGTAGATGTGGATGTGAAAATAGATGTATGGATGTAGATGTGGATGTATGGATGTGAATATATGATATGTGATGTGAAGGAATCTGAAGTGATGAGATGGAAAATGATGGGATGGGATGAGTATACATATAAATGGAATATGGAATAAGTAATGTAGATTGATGAGGGATAATATGGAAAAATGAAAGTTAAAATAGAAATTGTATTGTAAACTGTTTGTAAATGATTGTTTTATGTCAAGAATGCTGGGGGGAGCATTTTGGCCGTCTTGTGATTAAGGTCGTGATGATAGAGTTGCAAGTGCTGACGGAGAGTCAATGAAGGACGTCTTGCGTAGCAAGGTCGGCCGAGGTCTTGACCAGCCTCGGTGCGATTAAAATGGTGAGCTTCCGGTACGGTGGATGAGGGGCCAAGGAAGCGGCCTATGAGTGAAGCGTCAGCTTTGACTTTTTGGCATGTCAGACATTGACGTACATGATTCATCACATCTTTTTTCAAACCAGGCCAAAAGAAACTTTTCTTTACGGACATGTAGGTCTTGATGAAACCTGGATGTCCTGCAATAAGGCTGTCGTGGGCTTCATTCAGAATTTGGTTCTTGGTTCCCTCATCATTGGGAATGCATAACCTGCGGTTATAATACATAATGCCATCATCCAGGCTGTACCCTTGAACTCTGTTCAACTCCTGCGGAGTTTTGCTTTCCTGCATAAGTAGGGTAGCAATAGGGCCAAAGAATCTATCTTGTATGATCTTCTCACTTGCTTGAGTAATCAAAGGATTTGATATTACAGTAATTGCAAGCAAGGAGGTTTTTCTGCTGAGAGCATCTGCCACCACATTCTCTTTGCCTGGGCGGTACTTGATTTCAAAATCAAATTCCTGCAAGGTCTGCATCCACCTTCTTTGGCACATGTTGAGGTCCTTCTGAGTAAAGATCCACTTTAAGCTCTGATGATCTGTCATCAAAGTAAATCTTTTACCCAGTAGGTAATGTCTCCACAACTTTAAGGCATAGACTACTGAAAGCAATTCCAAGTCGTGGACAGCATAATTCCTCTCATGTGTTCTGAGCTTTCGGGATTCATAGGCCACTGCATGACCTTCCTGCATGAGTGCACCTCCCAGGGCAAAACCACTTGCATCAGTTACTACCTCAAAGGGTAGAGAGAAATCTGGCAGTTTCAGAACGGGACTGGTTACCAAGGCGGTCTTCAGCTTATCAAAAGCACTTTGGCACTTGGCAGACCATTGAAATGGGATATTCTTTTTGAGAAGGTTAGTCAGAGGGAAGCTATGAGAGCATACTTTGGTATAAAAATTCTATACCAACCAGTCAATCCCAAGAATCCTCTGACTTCTTTCACTGTCTTTGGTTCAGGCCACTCTATGACAGCTTGGATTTTTGCAGAATCTGGAGAAATTCCATCTTTGGATACCAGAAAGCCCAAGTATTCAACGTGGTCGGCAGAGAAAGTGCATTTGCTCTTTTTGGCAAAGAGTTGATGCTTCCTTAGAATCTCAAGAACTTTTCGGACATGAGTCGCATGGTCGGCTGCATTTCTTGAGTAAATCAGAATGTCATCAAAGAAAACTAGAACAAAGTCATCCAAGTATTCTCTGAGGATGTCCTGCATTAGGCGATTGAATGTAGCTGGGGCATTAGTTAATTCGAATGGCATGACAGTAAATTCATAATGTCCATAGCGAGTATTGATGGCTGTTATTGGTATATCTGGATCATTGATCCTGATCTGGTAATACCCGGATTTGAGATCTATTTTTGTGAAGATCTCGGCTCCATTTAGCCTGTCCAAAAGCTCATCAATCCTTGGGATAGGATACTTATTCTTAACTGTCAGCTGATTTAGACCTCTGTAGTCCACACAGAGTCTAAGCGTTCCATCTTTCTTTTTCTGAAAGAGAACTGGCGCACCCCAAGGTGAAACACTGGGTCTTACAAACCCTTGTTCTAACAACTGCCTAAGCTGTTCCTTGAGTTCGATGGCTTCAGGAACTGGCATTTTGTAAGAGCGTAGGGCTATTGGTTGAGCTCGGGGGGTTGACCACAATCACATGATCTATTTCCCGAATTGGAGGCATTTCAGTTAGCCTTGCTGGGAATAGATCATCAAATTCACTTAACCATTCTGGTTCTTTAGCTTTAAGCTTTGAGTCTACTGGGTTCATTTTGACAACATAAATTTGCTGCTTCTTCCTAAGTCCTTTCAGTAACCTGGAAGCTTTTACTAACTGAAGGTCTGGGGATCCGGAAACTCCAGTTCCATGGACTTTGTTCCCCTGAAGGTCATGGAAGGAAATGGTTCCATTGTGACAGTGTATGTCAGCTTGATATTTGTGGAGCCAATCCATTCCAAGGATTCCGTCAAAAAATCCTAGAGGTAAGACTTTGAACTGACAGTCGGTTACATTACCATCTAGATTGAACTGGATAAGATCTGTCTCATGGTGAGTGAAAAGAGTCTTCCCACTGGCCAATTCAACTTGCATAGGTTTCCCTGATTTCTGTTCTAAGACTAGCTTACGCAAGCATCCAGGGGAAATGAATGAATGAGAACTGCCTGAATCAATCAAAAGCTTAAAAGGCTTACCCTGATACTCTGCTGGAGTATGGATGACGGAGAACTGCTGGTTAGGCCCTTGATTTTCAATTGCAGCATAGATCTGCCCTTTTTCCTCTTCTACTACATTTGAAATTGTGACTGCTCTGGCTGCTGCAGTCTGAGGTAGAACTCTTGCTCTTTTGTTGTTCCAATTCTGGGAAGGAGTTCTGAGATTACTCTGGATAGAGACAGATGGCTGGGCTAGAATTCTTCTGGGGTTTCCTTGGCTAGGGCGAGACGGACCCTGATTAGACTGGAATGAAGGGGTTGGTCTCTGAATTTGGGGTTCTTGACTTCCCTGTCCCCTTGACATGCCAGGAGTCGGGCAGTCTTTTAACTAGTGACCAAAACCCTGGCATCCAAAACATCGGTTTTCAGTTCTAAGCTCATCCTTTTGATTTTTTGAAAGTGGTGAGGTTCCTGAGAAAGTACTCTGGGGGAAGGGTCTTCCTTCACTTCTGAATCTTCCTGCATCCTGATTCTGATTCAGGCCTTGCTGCCTCTTTGGGAGTGGAAAGTTGGAAGTATTTCCGTGGGCTTGGAATCTCTTAAAGTTAGAGGGTGCAGGTTTTGGTGGGACCTTTACTACAAAAGCTTTGGCAAAATCTTTTGCCATTCTTACTGCTTCAGCCATGGACACTGGATTGGCATTTTTGACCAGTGTGTCCAAGGGTTCGTTCATTCCTCGAATGAACCTGGCCATGAGTTGCTCTTCATCAAGAGGTGGTGAATATTTGAGTAGAAGGGCAAAGGCCTGGTGATATTCCTCGATGGTTTTGCTCTCCTGCTTTAGTTCTAAGAATTTGTTCATTTTGGTTTCTAAAAATCCAGGAGGGCAAAATCTCTTTCTTAGATAGGTTTTTAGATCATTCCAGGATTGAGTATTTCTGTCCAGACGACTGGTGTCACAGTGGTTCCTCCATGCTACCCTGGCTGTTTCCAGTATTTTCAGCCGGCCAAGAGCCATTTTGCTCCGCTGATTGTATCCTGTGACGTCAAAATACTCTTCCATGGCTTCCACCCATTTCTCCACAGCCTCGCCCAGGTTCTCCCCTTCTCCTTTGAAGGGTCCTGGCTGAGTCCTATGAAGAGCCTTGCGAACATCAAGGTCAAGCTCGTCATCTTCAGAGACAGGGTTAGGCTGACGACCACGGTTTCCTCGTCTCATGATTTTGCCAAAATTTATATATTAATAAATTTTTATTTTGATATTATTCATGAGATCCTAAGACTTAAGAGTTCGAAAAACAATTTCTTAAACAAGACAAGGTCTTATTGGAGATCTATGACATATGTCCGATGACAGATTTTTCTTTATCAGCAGATCGTCCGCCGCCGTAAACAATCATTTATACAATAGAAAATTTTTCTCCGGAAAACATTTTTTTATTTATATAAAAGTTGCATTATGTACATAGAGCAGTTCGGCTCTAGAACTCAAAATCTCCTCGGGAAACGCATATGACGACGGTATTGGGCCATAGCCATGCCCTGATACAAACGTCCACTTACTGACAAGGGAGCTATTATATTCCATTTAGGAATAAAACAACTAAGAAGTCTGTAGACTTGGCATGCAAGCCTGAAATTTCGAGGCGTTGAATGATATAAAATGACGCCACGTACGATTTTCAGCTTTAACAAAATCATAGCCAATGAGAGGTTCTCCCACAGCATTGCACGGCGGTCGCAAGAGGCGTGGACATATTGCCCTGCAAACCACTTATGCTGAATTCTCTCCACTGGGTTCGGAAAATATAAATCCTCGAAATGGCGTGCGAGTCTTCTTCGGCTTATTCGAGTTGAAGCGGAAGAGATGAGATGCTCGAAGGCAAACACAATCATATCTTGAGACTGGGTGAGGTCGAGAATACCAGATAAATACGGGACTTCCATCTATAAAAACAATTTCTTTGATTAAAATTTCTTCATTAAAGAAGCTTACGGAATGAAAATACATTATGAAAATGCTTTTTCTAAGTTCTTATAATCAATTTCAGATAAGAATTTATTTATCCTTATGAGCTTTCAATTTTGCTCTGATACCAACTGTAGGATCCCTCTGCCCCTCCGCGCGAGGCAGGGTTTCTCACTCGGGGCCTCGCCCTTGAATGTCCGGGCACGAGACTAAGTTGGTGGTCACTCCAAAAAAAAAACAAAACTGGGAAAAAATTCCCATACCCGGAAAGTAGGGACGATTCCACCTTTATGATTATTTTTTTTAAATAAATTTTTTTTTTCTAACGTGAACAATTCTACGCTATCCTTCAACTAAATAAATCAGATAGAAGGAAACTATCACTAATATAATTTGATCATTTTAGTAAATTCAACGCTTTTTCCCTGATCAAGGTCAGGCACAGCCGTTGATCCACTTATTTGAAAAATTTATCAGGGAATTGTCTAACTATTCGAATCTTAGCGTAATTCTAATATTTTTCAATTTGATTATTAAAACTCCACTGATTCCAGCCTAACCCCATCCGGCCCATGGGTTAGCCACCACCCTACCACTGGAATCGGTGGAACCAAACAAGTACTCACCCACCCATAATTGAAATGCCTTTCTTAACTTTAGCTTTAGAAAACAGATACGCACACACTCCTCTTTATTAAACTTTAATAAAAATAATCCTTGATAAACAATTTACGGGTTATACATGTCATACTTCAAAATTTCTCATTGAGTCTTTGTTTCTCAACAAAACAGTATCACTCTAGACTCTCCGTTGAGACCAGCGAGTCAACAACGAGATCCAGTGATAGATTACAAAAAACATAGGTCCATCATGTAATATCTTCCTCGACATACGCATGGATGTCCTCGGCACCGCGAGCCCGTGCATCGCCTGGTCAGAACCCTCCAGGATCCTCCTTAGGTGTCCTGGCACTTCACTCAGGGACCGCTTCATCGGCCCTCGTCCATCATACCGGAAGCGCACCATTTTAACCATACCGAGGCTGGTCAAGACCTGGGCAAGCCTTGCCGCGTGAGCTGTCCCTCGAACACTCCCCGCCAGCTGTTGCAACCGAACTTCCCTTAGATAAACATATATGCCAAATGCTCCCTCCAGCATTCTGGCGTAAGACAGTCTTTTAAGAAGGCAGGGTTTCTATGCAAGTTTACAGTTTTGATTTTGTTTGAATACCATGAGTGTATCTTAAATCCGTATCTCATTACTTCTAGATCCAGTTCTCAATTCTAAACAGAATTCCTCGAATTCTGTTAACTTGATCCTTAGATCAAAATCATAAATCTTAACTTAGTTTCAGATTCAGTGGGTAATTTGGGTACATTTTTCCTAAACTGGTACATCGTCATTGATTGAAACTGACGAAGGAATTAGGTCTTGGTCAATAGTCTGAGTCAGAGTTTAGGTCCTAAAATTATCTTTCTCGAAGGTACTATCTCAATTTCTCTTCTTTTTTTTTTTCTAAAATTTATTTCAATGAATATTTGTTTACTGATTTCAAAAACATGGATTTCTTCAGGAATATTCATTTACGTCGATCTCCGATTAAAATTTATCTTTATGCATACTTCTATGCATTAAAATCAAATATGATAAAAGTAACACTTTTATAATAAAAATTTATCTTTTATGCATACTTCTATGCATTAAAATCTAGAAACATTACAAAAGTGATAGAGTAAAAATATTAGCTCCAAAATCCTAAAAGAAATAAGAAGACAAGAATAGTTCTATTAAGAGATAAGTATCTCCAAAAATAGAATGTCGAGATAAGAGGTCATATTTAGAGTACTTTTACATATTTAAAGTCTATGCACACTAAAAATGAGAAAAAGCAACACGTTTCTAAAGATGACGCATTTGTAGCTATAAACATATGTTTTTGTCTATTCCGCTCAGGAATGGCTTATAAACTAGATGCCTTCCGGTTCTTTTGAGTGGTTACATGACCATATTCTGAGTTTTTTACCAGAGAATTATAGCCAAAACAATTCGCTAGTTCCGTCAAGGTCTCTACACAGGGAAACTGTAAGAATGCAGCTAGTAGCCACAAGGTGATTCTAGACCTTGAGATGCATATATCCCTCCATTCTTATCTAATCTATTGGAAAATAAAGCTAGCTTACTATAACCTTTATGAGGAAGAGACTGCTACTCCATAGCTTTTCTTTTAAAGAAAGAATAGTATGCCGTAGCCTTGCCCAAGAGAAGGCTATTTTGCCATAGACCTTTGAAAGAGAGAAAAGTCAGAGTACGAGTAAGAGGAGATAAATCTTGGAGATGATCAGATGATTTCAATCGTAAGATAAGGTATCAAAAGACTCTCTATTCTCATATATCAAGTTCTGAAACTCTTATTAATAACGAGCAAAGACAACGATAAATGATAAACGATAAATTTCTATAGGGTATACATATATATTTTGTTTTTCGATTATATATCATTCTTAAGGGTTGAGGTATGTCCCCGACCTCTCTATTAATTATCAATAATAATCTATTTGATAGTTAAAGTTTTTATTCTTTTAAACAACAGCATATGCCTAAAGAATGTCTTATCGCAATCTCAAGTTTGAAATGCTAATATCTTTGTGAAAGGGTTGTTTTCTTTAGAAGGTGATGTGGATTTTAGTCCTATGGTTTAGTTGAGTAAATGGGTTGTTATCTTGGTTAAATTAAGGTATAGGTACAATTTCTCCCTACCTTGACGTGCCCCATCCTTATGCTTGTGTAGCCGGACGGCAAAGATGTTAGTAAGGCCCGGAGTCGACCCATGGTATCCCTCATAAAACCATTGGGAGAATAAGGTTCGCCGATTGAGGGGCGAGTGATTGTGATGCTGTCTAGTTCTGAGGGCCCAAGCTAGTGCGGTGAATAAGCCCACCCTAACGCGTAGACATCCTTGTGAGGGGCGGGAGGATCAAGCAATAGAACCTAAGGGGATGACAGGCTGGCTTGAGTCCTTGCCAGGCTGACAGCGAGATGTATGGTCCCTGTAGGGTTTTGTCCAGTATGTAGAGGCTGGAAGGTCAAATTTTAGATCATCGGCAATATAAAGGAAAAGAATAAGAGAGCCTGTTTGGCTTGTATGGAATTGATTCTTGTATAAGCTTTTTTTCTATAAATCTTGTATTTGGAATTATTATATTGTGAAAAGAGGCTATTTTAACAAACCTTGTGAAAGGGTCTTAATTAAGGAACATGTTTATTTATATCAAACAGTGTGGTAGGATTAATTAGAAAATAAATTGACGCGTGAGTAGGGTGGAAAGTGGGAGGATGGAATGCCCCGATGGCACCATCCTATGCACGGGTCGACCTGATTAGTCAGGTAGCTTTCCAACAGATTAAGTGAAAGCCCTACGCTAGATAAATAGATTCTCGGGGAACTCTATTCTAGAAGACTAGGCCAGCGCGGATGTGCCTTGCATGGATGAGGAAAAAATCATTGTCTCTAGGAATCAAGATTAGTAGTTGCCCAAATTATGATTAATTACCCTATGGGTGATTTGATTTTTAGAAGATCACGCTCCCCCTACAAGATAGGACTAGGTCTTACTACCTACAAATCCTATCCTTGAATCTCTGCATGGTTAAGGTGTCAACGAGTAGGAAATTTTCTCCAAGTTAAGACTTAGTAGACTATCTTAAGTGTTTCCCCTATTTTGAAAGGGGAGAACCTTACAGGCAGTAATGCCTATGGAATACCTAGTTCTGAGCCTAAGAATTGCACTGCAAGAACGTCTAATGGAGAATGCATTAGCTAAAAGGCTAATTGACTTAGAGAAGCTTAATGAGACTAGGCTAATAGCATCACATGGACTCATGGTCGAGAAACTACACAGGAGGCATTAGTTTGACAAAAATTGAAACAAAAAGAACTGGAAACGGGGGACCTTGTTGTTCTCATGGTGTAGGAAGAACCAGGAAAAAGAAACTCAAATACAGACCCTTCCAGGGTGTTTGAGATCACACCTCAGGGGTCGGTTAGAATTGAAACAAATTGACAGCATACAGATGGAGGGTTACGTCAATGGAGGCAAACTCAAAAAATATTATGGACCACTTACCCAAGAGATGCTCTCGCAAGAACATGTCTTAAAACAACAAAAACAGTGCAAAAGGAAAATAATCTAGCAAGCTCAAGAAGAGGCTAAGGCAAGGGAGGCCCAAGCTAAACAATTACTCCAGAAGAGGATGTTACATGTCAATATGGATTCCTTGACTCTCTCAGACGAAGAGGAACTGAACATTGAACCATCACGACTCTAGGTGGAACTCTCTACAGCTAAAGACCATGCAACAAGAATTGCACTAATAAATACGGGATCAAGTCATAATTTGATCTCATATGAGACATGGGAAGCCTTAGATAGACCACACCTTGAACCCACTGATGCACAATTATGCAGTGTACACTTGATAACTACGAAAGCTGAGGGTTTTTTAAATGTTAACATTTCCATCAAAAATAATTCCTCGGTTGGGACAGTGTTTGTTGTGCCTGTAGGTTCCATGGAAGAGGAAATGATTCTAGGACAATCTTGGATCTACGCCAGTAAATGCAATATCCAATGGGAGAAGAGGACATCACTATTGAACGAGGGCGACAAGGTCATGTCCATACCCTTATGGAGCTTGACAAACAAATCATGATTGATGAAAAAATGACACCAAATGCAATATCCAATGGGAGAAGAGGACATCACTATTGAACGAGGGCGACAAGGTCATGTCCATACCCTTATGGAGCTTGACAAACAGATCATGATTGATGAAAAAATGACACCAAATGCAATATCCAATGGGAGAAGAGGACATCACTATTGAATGAGGGCGACAAGGTCATGTCCATACCCTTATGGAGCTTGACAAACAGATCATGTTTGATGAAAAAATGACATCAAATATAGTAACTTCAACTCATAAAACAGAACAAGCATCAGTCCCACAAAGCCTACACAAACAATACCCAAAGTTGCAGGGCACATAGAAGTGGGTGCCCAAGGTTCAACTCAAAAACTAGCCCCACAAGGAGACGAATAATAATATGGGGACAGTAAGAAAAATCCACAAAGGAATCAAAAGTCAGACCTAACTTACACAAACAGATTGGCACAGGAATCCAGGCATACCAATAGCCCGCAAGGCTTTCATAAAGCAAATGGGTCCGAAAAGACTTAGTATGAGCACAAGGTTACTACCAAGGCAATATGGCAATATGGGTACCCAAACCCCACTTAGTGAACACCATCAAAAGCAGTTCCAGTAAAAAAGGAAAGATTAATAAAAGCATAGAGCATCAACTCCCAACCAATGATGGAACTGTGCCAACCTGGGTGTGGAGGAAGAAGACAACTCAACAAAATGGGTCGGGAATTTCCAAAGCAATGTCAGTAACACTTCGGTCATAGAATTGAACAGGGACCCGAAAGATAGAAACAAGGAATTTCACCAAAAGGACACGGATAAAATCCCCCAACCATAGGACCCAATAATAACATTGTTCAGTTGGGTGGAAGGAAGAATCAAAAACTCCCACATGGAGCTAAAACGCCTATAAAAACACTTACCCAGAAGTGCCAAGGTGTCACCTTGGTTTTCATGGCAATAAAAAAATGAAGGTATCCATTTGTTGCACAAATGGGTACAATGGGTAAACTGGGTATCATTCACTCATTTTGTGCATGTTTGAATGACTGAGCATGAAGGAAAAAATAGAAGGTATCAATCTTGCACATTCATAATCTAAAAAAGTTCACGCCATGAACTGATCCAAAAATGTTCACGTCATGAGCCAACCCTTAAAAGTTTACGCCGTGAACTGGTTCAAAAAGGTTCACACTGTGAAACAGCATTAGGGGAAATTTGGGCTAATTTTTGGGCCTTTTAAGGAATTTTTTGCCATCTTTGCCTTGAAAATGGGGGCCGTGGTGAACATTTTCTATCTTACATTAAAACCCCATCATATGATATATCATTAGAAAGATCATGAAAAGTAAATTTCATAATTTCAAACTCTGAAACATTTGGAGTTGTTAAGCTCAAGATACACCATTTTCCTTAAAAGCAAGTTTAAAGGCTATCGTTAACAGTCCACATCATCACTTGGGAACCTACTTTCATATTTCACTATATCCAGGCACATGGTATAGTGGTTCATTTTGCATTTGTTGTGAGTCAGAACATTCCATGTGTCATGTCCAAAACCCATCATGTTATATATCAATGATGGAAAGATCTTGAAGAATAGATTCTATATATTCAACCTCTGAAAAATTTAGAGTTGATTTGTAAAAAAATTACCATTTTCCCATTTTTTATGATGTGGCATCTCTTAGAGGGCCCAAAAATGAGCCCAAATTTCCCCTAATGTCATTTCTCCATGGGCCAATCAAAAGACACCACGTGGCTTTATTCATTAAGGCCGTCGCCCTGTCCGACAGCTGCATTATAAAATCAAATTTCTTTCCTTTCTCGCCATTTCGCATTGTGTGTCCATGGTTACTCGCTTGAGCTCCCACTTCCAATCATCGTGCTGCATCGTCCTTTCTAGATTATCCAACTATAATCGATTTTCATCTATTAAGGTGGGAGCTTGGTCCATTTCTCACTTCCTTTTTTCGTATTCTTTATCCTTTTTTTATTTTGATTTGGATGCCTTCTCGATAATAATTTTGCACAGAAATATCACTCAATTCGGTGGTTATTCAGACCATTTCCTTGCGGTATCATCACTTGCATGCATCACAATCTTTAATAACAAATGGAAAAATGATACAATAACAAAAATCTGCGCCTCCCTCACCTATAAATAGATCCTTAGCCCTTTGTAAAAAAATATGAGAACTATACCATGCCAGTATTATACTGAAATAATGATATTTTCTATTATCCTCTACAAATTGAAGAGATTGGAGCTTCTCTCTCTCTTCAATCTTCCTTGGAGACTTCATCAACATACCAAACCAATTGATTGGTTTGGAGCCTCTACTTTGATCAAAGAATCAAGTAATCTAGGAGGTAAAATATGGTTTATGGTCTTTTTTCTTTAATCTCCAAATGTTTCTCTCTTCTCAACCCCTCTCAAGCTTGAGAAGCATTCAATTGAATGGCTTTTTAATACAATTGAAGTTCTTTAATGAATTGTAGTGATAAAACACATAAATTTCCATTTATGCTTAAATTATAATGTTATTTAAAGCATTTCTCTCTCTCCCCCAAATAATGGTCATTCCTATGACCTATTCTATATTCAAATGAAGCTTCTCATGAAGCAATTCTCTAATCTAAAAGTAATTTCTATGCTTGTCAAATTAGAGGCTAAATAAGTAGCTTTTTAATGCTTTTATGCTATTTAATGTATGGAAAAATCAAGAATCAAGTCCATAATTGGATATTGATCCAATCAATGGTTATTCTAATCATAGGGATATTACTAAACTTTATGCTTTTAAATTTTTGAGAATTATCAATAATAGCAGCGAAACTATGGTAAAATTTTTGAAAAATCAACACATAAATCATTTTCATTCATAATATGAAAAGAGGACTTTCTACCATATTTTAGGATTAATCATCCTAGATTAATTTCATGATTCTCATTTTAATCATGAAAATTTTAATTTTTATGTTTATGCAAAAATAGTTAATTAGAAAAAAGAGAAATTTCTAGTAATCCATTTTTATGTTAAAAGAGTAATCCCCCCATGAGAAAGGAAATCCATGTATTCCAATGAAGTAAGAGAAAACTTGGGATGCTAAAATAATGTATATTTTATTTAAAAATTTTAAGAAGGATTTTAGTTAAATTTATCTTTTTGCATAGATAAATTTAAATGATGAAAGAGAAATTTCCACCATATTGGAATTCAAATATTTAAATGAGGAAAGTGTAATTCCTAGTGTAAAGGAATTAATGGAGATTTTTATTTAAGTTTTAAGAGAAAATTTAATTAAATTTATCTTTTTGCATAGATAAATTTAAATGATGAAAGAGTAATTCCCACCATATTGGAATTCAAATATTTAAATGAGGAAAGTATAATTTTTAGCATATTGAAATTAATGGATATTTTATTGAAATTTAAAGATAAATTTTAGATAAATTTATTTTATCTATGAGAAATATTTAAATGGAAAAAGAGGAATTCCTATGAGAAATATTTAAATGGGAAAAGAGGAATTCCTATGACATTTGGAATTCCATCATTTAGATGGAAAAAGAGAAATTCCTAGCATATTGAATTAATGGGTATTTTATTATGAGAAATATTGATGATAAAAGAGAAATTTCCATGACATTGGAATGCAAATAATTAAATGCAAAAAAGAGGAATTCCCATGGTATTTGAGATCCAAGAAATTAAATGGAAAGAAGAGGAATTTTTAGTATAATTCAATTTATGATTATTTATCAAAAGTGGAAATATGGGTAGAATTGATTTCTGTAAATCCCATGAATTCTTTTATTCAAAAGAGGAATATTGAATATAATTCAATTGAGGAATTGATAAGGAATATAGAAATAGTCGTTCGAGAAAAGGAACCTTTAATTAGGCCAAGGAATTGGTAGAAATTTAGAAAAAATCCCATTATCGGAATCAAACTAGAAAAAGCTACTAAATGGGAATAGCATGTGAAATGGATGTAATAAGATGTAATTAGGATGCGATAAGATGTGAATGGATTAAGATGTAAATAGGATGCGATAAGATGTGAATGGATGTAATAAGATGAAAATAGAATGTGATAAGATGTAAATGGGATGCGATAAGATGTGATAGGATGTGATAAGATGTGATGTAATGGAAATGGATGTGGATGTGTATGTGAAAGAATGGATGTGGATGTGTATGTGGAAGAATGGATGTGGATGTGTATGTAAAAAAAATGGATGTGGATGTGTATGTTAAAAAAATGGATGTGGATGTGTATGTGAAAGGATGTGATGTCGATGTGAGTAAATGGATGAGATGTAATGTGATGTGAATCAGGATGTGAATGAATGAGATATGATGTCATGTGAATCGGATGTAAATGAATGATATGGGATGTGAATGGATGAGATGTGATGTGATGTGAATGGATGAGATGTGATGTGATGTGAATCGGGATAAGAATGAATGAGATGAGATGTGATGTAAATTGAGATAGATGTGAATGAATGATATGTGATGTAAATGAATGAGGTGTGACGGGATGTGAATATGGGTAGATGCGAGTGGATGAGATGATGTGATGAGGATAAATGAGGGAAAGATGTGATGAGATGAAAAATGATGTGATTGGATGAGAATAGGAATACATATGAATTGGATATGGATTAAGTAATGTGGACAGATGTGGAACAATGTGAAAGACAAGAGTTCATTATAGAAACTGTATTTATGACCTATTTTTAAATGACTATTTTATGTCAATAATGCTGGGGAAGCATTTTGACCGTCTTGAGAATGAGGTCGTGGAGACCTAACTGATAAAGTTACAACAGTTGATGGAGAGTCAACGGAGGACATCTCTCGTAGCAAGGTCGACTGAGGTCTTGACCAGCCTCGGTTCGATTTAAATGGTGAGCTTTCGGTATGATGGATGAGGGACCAACAAGGAAGCAGCCTATGAGTGAAGCGCTAGGTGACCTGTGAAGGATCCTAGAGGGTGCTGACCATACGGTGCTCAGGCTCTGGGTCGCCAAAGATACCCACACATGTGTCGAGGAGGAAGATATTGGATCAAGGAGTAAGAGTTGTTTTCTGAAACCGGGCATGGATCTGGTTGATTGACCTTGCTGGTCCTCAACGGATGAGTCCATGGCTCTTTTATATGGATCTATTGGTTGATCTTGCTGATCTTCAACGAAGATTCCATCTTGATTTTTATAAGTGAATATATTGTCGGGTACTATGAGCTAGAAACTATCGAAGCATAGTTCACATATACAACTCCTCTCTAAATGACTTTTGTCACAAACTCTGTGCGATCTTCGAGGTCCATCCTCTATGGTCCACTCAAAGGGAAGCTCCATAACACCTCACTCCTAAATGGTGTCTAAAAACCACTTTGGATAGAACGCGAAGCCTCCTACTGTTGAGGCTCATCTCCAGCCTCGGGATCAACCTCTACAACTGATTGAGGCTTCTAGCTACAACAATAGACTGGGAATCATCCTCAGACTCATGTGGTTCTCCAAGAAGTGGCGGCTCATCAACAGTGGAAGTTGGAACATGCTCATCAAAGATAACATCTCTGCTAACAACAACCTCATTGCGCTCTAGGTCATATAACTTGTAGCCTTTGGAAAGAGAGTTATATCCCAAAAATACAAGCTTCTAGGACTTCGAGTAAAGCTTCCCCCTTTGCTTCTTTGGAATGTGAACATAGGCATCACTCCCAAATACACAAAAATACACGAAAATGGGAAATAAGCCTCAAATGGAGTCATCTTTAGTACTAAAGTTGTCAAAGATCGGTTGAGGATATGGCCAGTCATAGCCACAGCCTCTCCCCAAAGTGGACGAGGAAGATCACCATGCTCTAGCATCATCCTCGCCATCTCCGGCATAATCCAGTTCTTATGCTCAACTACTCCATTCTTTGAAGGTGAACTTATATTAGCTAGCTCCCACTTTATGCCATGTTCCGCACAAAAGTAAAAGAAGAGAATTCTCCTCCTTTGTCATCTCGAAGAGTTTTCACCTGCAATCCAGACTTCTTCTCCACCATAACATGCCACTCCTTGAACCGAGCAAAAGCTTGGTCCTTCTGGGAAGAAAGTAAACCCATGTAAATGTGCTACAATCATCAACAAGTAGCATAAAGTATAAAGAACCTCCCAAGGATGGGGTCTGCATAGGTCCACACAAGTTAGTGTGTACTAACTCCAAAGGTTTTGAAGCCCACCTAGTAGCGTGCTTTGGAAAATATTCCATGTATTGCTTACCACACGAATGCAGGAACTATAGTGTCCTTGCTTGGTGCCAATATCTGGCAAGCCATCCACCATCTGGTCCTAGAAATTTTGCTGCAGTGCACCCACATTCAAGTGGCCAAAACGGAAATGCCACAAGTCACCAATATGAGTGCCTGTTAGAGAAGAGAGTACTGATAGTTTGTAGATACCATTCTCTGCTCCTCCTTCCCATACAATCTAGCCTATTTCTTTGTCCCGTAGAGAAACAAAATGCTCGTCAAACTCCACCCGAAAGCCAGTCTTGCAAACCTCATGCATTGACAAAAGATGAAAACCAAGTGCTGGGACATAAAGAACATGAGACAAATGCTTCCCCCCTTTGCCATTGGGAATAATCTCCATCCTACCCTCATTGTGAATCAGGATAGTGGAATTGTCGCCAATGAAAATGCAACTTGATTGCCGTTTAAGGTCATGTAATAACTCTTGGGAAGGAGTCATGTCCCTAAAAGCACCACTATATCGAGATCCACTCCCGAGTATCCCTGGCAGTGAAACCACCTGCCTCCTAGCTCGAAGAAGATGAACCATCTGTGTCCATAATCTCCACAAAAGCTAGAGTCTTGGCAACTGCAGCTAAAGAATCAGCACTCTTCTTGATACTTTGCTTAGGACATTTTTGCCAATAGTGGCCTTTCTCGCCACACCATTGTTACAGGTCTTCTCGGCCTTCAAAGCATCACGCTCTGAATTGGGCTTCTTCTCAGAAGACTTCTCCGATGAAGGCTTCCCTTTGCCCTTATTATTGTTATTATTATGGTCTTTCAACCGCTAGCCAGTCAAGGCCTCAAAACCTCTGCCTTGTGGAGGGTCCGTAAAACTCTCTTCCTGGTCCAAGACCATAGGCACAAGTGTGAGATCCCTGTTTCCACCGCGCAACGGATTCGGGGTACTAGCAGCGGAAGTAGCACATCGTGCGCGGGTAGGAGTCTCACACTCGGGGCCTCGCCCACGGATATCCGGACAAGAGACTAATCCGTCGGTTTGTCCAAAACCAAAACCAAAAAAACTTCCTTTACCCGGAAAACACGGGCGATTCCACCAGGATAACTCTTTACTCTAACGTAGTCAAGATCATTACTGATCATTAGGAAGTGAATGGGGTCTTCTTGGGCCCTTTAATTTGCCCAAGCCTAATCAAGGTGATTAAGGAATAGCCAAATGGGGGGTTGCCATGTGGACTGAAATGTTGGGTTTTTAAGAGAGGTGTAAGAGTGGTCAAAGGGTGCACGTTTTCCCCCAAAAAGGGGGAAAAAGGGGGGGGGGGGGGGGGGGGCGATTTTACAATTTTTGGACCTCCATAACTTCTACATACAAGCTCTGATTTGAGCGGAGATTATAGATCCGTGATCTACGCATCAAGAGCTTTCCATAGATATGTTACATGATATGGTTTATCCGCTAGATTTTAAATTCCATTTTCTCCCCAAAATTCAAATTCGAATAAAGTAGCCGTTTTGAAGCTTCTAATTAGAAAACGTTTCTTCTTAAGAGAAAAGGTTTGACTCCCTTAAACTGCCAAATAAAAGGGCCCAAGAAGCCTTCCATTGAGGTCCTAATGCAAACTGATCTGACTGCACCTCTAACGGTACTTGGTCAGATCAAGGAAGAAACTTGCACTGGATCATTGGGATCAACGCTTTTTTCCCCATCAAGAGGCACAGCCGTTGACTCCTATCCATAGAACAATTACTATCCGGGATTTACTTCATCTATCGTAATAATAGAAATTAAATCTCGATTTACGAATCCATCAGTCCAGCCTAACCCCATCCAGTCCCATGGGTTAGCCAACCGCCCAACCACTGTAGTGATGGGATCCAATTAAGAATTTGGTTAGGTTTTGTCCCGGGTACCAAGGAAAAGAGTTCCAAGGCCCCCTAGCCGGAAGTTCATGCAAACATAAAACTAGTCACACCACTTACACACCCAATATGAAATTGCCTTTTTCTTAGCATCAACTAGCTTTAAAACAATCCTTTAATAAAAACCATTATGTCACTGATGACAATCCTCAAAGTCTCTGGTTGAATCCTTATTTCCAGTCATTCTTTCATCGGTGTACTTATGGTATCATTGGCAACCAGAACGCTCACCACCTGTTCTCTCAGGGGCCTTTTCCATAGTTCCTAGCTCATAGTAACCGGCAATATATTCATATAATAGAATGGAATCTCCGTGGAAGATCAGCAAGATCAACCCACAGATCCATATAAAAGAGCCATGGACTCATCCGTTTGAGGACCAGCAAGGTTAATCAACCAGATCCATGCCCGGTTTCAGAAAACAACTCTTACTCCTTGTTCCAATATCTTCCACGACGCACATGTGGGTATCTTCGGCGACCCAGAGCCCGAGCACCGTAATGGTCAGCACCCTCTAGGATCCTTCGCAGGTTACCTAGCGCTTCACTCATAGGCCGCTTCCTTGGTCCCTCATCCACTGTACCGGAAGCCCACCATTTAAATCGAACCGAGGCTGGTCAAGACCTCGGTCGACCTTGCTACGCGAGATGTCCTCCATTGACTCTCCGTCAGCAGTTGCAACTTTAACAGTTAGGTCTTCATGACCTTAATCCACAAGACGGTCAAAATGCTTCCCCAGCATTCTTGACATAAACAGTCATTTACAAACAGTCACAAAATACAGTTTCTAAATCGAACTCTCGTCTTTCCACATTATCCCTCCTTAGTCCACATTACTTATTCCACATTCCATTCAATGTGTACTCATTCTCATCCATTTCCTTATATCGACGACACCATTAATTCACATACACATTCACATTCACATCCATACATCCACATCTACATGCATACATCCTTTTTTTACATCCTCATTTATACATCCACATCCCATATCCACATTCATACATACACATCCATACATCCACATCCACATCCACATTCACATACATACATCCACATCTACATGCTTACCTCCATTTTCACATCCTCATTTATACATCCACATCCCATATCCACATTCATACATACACATCCATATCCATATCCATACATCTACATCCACATCCACATTCACATCCATACATCCACATCTACATGCATATATCATTTTTCACATCCTCATTCATACGTCCACATCCACATACATATATCCATATCCGTATCTACATCCATACATCCACATCCACTTCCACTTTCACATGCATACATCCACATCTACATGCATACATCCATTTTCCACATCCTCATTCATACATACATCCACATCCGTATCTACATCCATTCTTGCCCTATCACAACCCATATACATCTTATCCCATCACATACACTTCTTACCTCATCCCATACACATCTTATCACATCTTGACTCATCTTATCACTTCCTAACTCATCTCATATGCATCTTATCACATCTTATCACATCCCATACACCTCTTATCACATCTTATCACATCTCATACACATCTTATCACATCCTATCACATCTCATACACCTCTTATCACATCCTATAAGTCAATATTAGATAAAGTGGGAAAAATCCCATTCCCATGAAAAAAGTGGGGGTATGGTAAACTCATCCAAAAGTTTGTCAAAACATATTCATGTGACATATCATTGGAAAGAGCTTGAAAAGCAGAATCTAGATCTAATTTGTCCGACAGATTTAGAGTTTGCATGTTCAAGTTATGGCTAAAACAAATTTTTTAAATACATTCCCATTTTTGAGGGATTTTTTCCATTTTATCTAATATTGACTTCTATCACTTTCCATACACATCTTATCACATCCCATACACCTCTTATCACATCCTATCACATCTCATACACATCTTATCACATCCTATCACATCTCATACACCTCTTATCACATCCTATCACTTTCCATACACATCTTATCACATCTCATACACCTCTTCTCACATCCTATCACTTCCCATATCTATATATAGAATACAGGAGAATTCTTATATAAGATTTCTCTACACATTTATTTATGCATAAATTCCATTTAAGGAGACTAACACTTTCGAAATAAACATCAATCTTTTATGCATCTTCCTATGCATAAATTCATTTTAAATGAAAATGAAACTTTTGAATTAAAATTCAATCTTTTATGCATCTTCCTATGCATAAATTCAATTTGGTAGGAATTACACTTTTAGAATAAAAGAATGTCTCTTATGCATCTAAGTTATGCATAAAATCCATTTATGATGAAAATCACACTTTTAGTATAAAAAGAATATCTTTTATGCATACCTCTATGCATGAAATTCAATATCTTTTATGCATACCTCTATGCATGAAATTCAATATGATAAAAGTAATACTTTTACAATAAAATAATCAACTTTTATGCAATACCTCTATGCATGAAATCCAAATATGATAAAAGTAACTCTTTTATAATAAAATAATCAACTTTTATACATGAAATCCAAATATGATAAAAGCAACACTTTTATAATAAAATAATCAACTTTTATGCATATCTCTATGCATAAATTCCACATATGATAAAAGCAACACTTTTATAATAAAATAATCAACTTTTATGCATACCTCTATGCATGAAATCCAATTATGATAAAAGTCACACTTTTATAATAAAATAGTCAACTTTTATGCATACCTCTATGCATGAAATCCAAATATGATAAAAGTCACACTTTTATAATAAAATAATCAATTTTTATGCATACCTCTATGCATGAAATCCAAATATGATAAAAGTAACACTTTTATAATAAAATAATCAACTTTTATGCATACCTCTATGCATGAAATCCAAGTATGATAAAAGTCACACTTTTATAATAAAATAATCAACTTTTATGCATACCTCTATGCATGAAATCCAAATATGATAAAAGTCACACTTTTATAATAAAATAATCAACTTTTATGCATACCTCTATGCATGAAATCCAAATATGATAAAAGAAACACTTTTATATTAAAATAATAATTCTTTTATGCGTACCTCTATGCATGAAATCCAAATATGATAAAAGAAACACTTTTATATTAAAATAATAATTCTTTTATGCATAACTCTATGCATGAATCTCAATTATGATAAAAATAACACTTTTACATTAAAATAATAAACTTTTATGCATACCTCTATGCATGAAATCTAATTATGATAAAAGTAACACTTTTATGTTAAAATAATAATCTTTTATGCATACCTCTATGCATGAAAATCAATTATGTATAATATAAAAATCAATTTCTCTATGATTACAATGAATATCTTTCAATTAATCTAGGATGATAATTCCTAGAATATGGTAGGAAGTCCTCTTTTCATGCTTTGAATGAAATTATTTTATGCGTAATTTTTATAAAAATTTTGCCATAGCTTTGTTGCTATGACTGATAAATCTCAAATTTTCTAAGGAATAAAGCTTATCATTAAGGAAATAAATAGAATGATCTCTAATTGGATCATTAATCCATAATGGATTGAATCATCAATATTCATGAAATACATAAACTAAAAGCATAGAAAAAAGCCATTAATTTGGCCTCAAGCATAGATTAATCTTGGATTAAGGAAAAGCTTTATGAAAATCTTCATTTGGATTGAGAATGGGTCATGAGTATGACCATTTCTTGAGTGAGAGAGAGAAAATATATAAAAACCATTAGAATTAAGCATAAATGGAAATTTATGTAATTCTTACCTAAATAATCAATTAACTTCAATAGCATTCATCAAATTATATAACTCTTCACTACCATTCATCAATTAACTTCAATAGCATTCAAAAACCATTCCAATTAAGCTTCTCAAGCTTGAGAGGGGCTGAGAAGAGAGAAACATTGAGAAATTATAGAAAATGATCAAAATTCACTAATTATCTTACAAATTGCTTGATTCTGTGTTCACGGTAGAGGCCCCCAACCAATCAATTGGTTAAGTATGTTGATGGAGCCACCAATGGGGATTGAAGAAAGAGGGAAGCTCCAAAAACTAGTGAATTATTAATGAATTCATAGTTCTTGGCTTAGGTGGAGTAGAGTAACGATGCATAAACACTATATATTTTTCAACAAGGGGGAGGTTTCTATTTATAGGAAAAATTGAGCTCCTAACCAAACAAACTGATTCTAGAATTTTCTAAATCAGTTTGGTCAATATTTGACCATTTTTAGGTCAGTTAAGCTAACTTTTTGAAACTAGACCTGAATGAGGAGAGAGGAGAGATGAAATATCTCAATTTTTATGAGTTTAAAACTCATTCAACCATGTGAAATACCTCCTTTAAAGAACTCCCCTTCCTTACATATGTGTCAAAATGGAATCATTATACCCAAAATATCTCATATTTTTAATATTGCTCATAGTTTTTTTACTAATAAACCTTGTACATTTTCAACTCTTTATCTTATGTGAAATATGCACCTCCTTTAAAGAACTCCCCTTCCTTACATATGTGTCAAAATGGAATCATTATACCCAAAATATCTCATATTTTTAATATTGCTCATAGTTTTTTAGTAATAAACCTTGTACATTTTCAACTCTTCATCTTATGTGAGCATTTACTCATTTTTGGATACCCAAAATATCTCATATTTTTAATATTGCTCATAGTTTTTTTACTAATAAGCCTTGTACATTTTCAACTCTTTATCTTATGTGTGCATTTACTCATTTTTTGGTATCTTCTTTTTCAAATTGGATTTATCTCCTCCCTACACATGGATTGATGCTATTGGTCCATAGGAATCTTAATTGGACCATATCCAAAAATTTCTGAAAATCTAGACCCTTAGGCTAAGGGTCCTTTATACCCATTTCCAATTAATTCCAATTGCACATTGAAAAATTCTTTCTGAATTTCTGTTTCAGGGGAATTCATTTTAATAAGATGAGATATTTTTCTATCCAAAAATATTCAAAATTTGAATATTCTCTCTCTAGAATATTTTCTCGCTCTATGCCAAAACAGGCAGAGACAAGATCTCTTATATTTCTAAGAAGAGGGAATTGATTACAGGGGAATATGCTGGACATTTTGAGAGGCTGGGGAGGAATATTACATTCTCTCCCACTTGAAAAACGCGAGATGTCCTCATCTCGCAAACTAGGGTAATTTCGCAAGATGCACGAATATGAGACTTAGAGAAAAATTTTAATCAAGATTAACCACCAAGAAAAATCTCAAAGAGAGCAAGATTCAAGATAAAAACAAGATTTAAACTTTATTCATTCTCGGAACATATACAGTAAAGATAGAAGAACTCTTTACACTTCCATAAGCCCGTCCATCATATGATCACAAAAGCAGCACTCACAAGCTGCGCACGTATAAGGTAACTCATCTATGGGAATAATTCTGTTGGTTATTGCCGCACCTATCTCAGTGGTATGAGGTGATCAAACAAAAGGACCTCTGAGAGGCAAGCCAAAAACGGGGTAAAGGCATATCTTCTGATGAGGAAGAAAACACGCCAGTAAGAAGACCCGCTCAGAAAACCCAAGATGTCTTGATCTCATGACGCAGTAGTATCGGGGACCCAAACCCAAAGCTTCAATAACCATGGCCAAGCGGACATTGTTACGAAAGTGCTGCTGACCCTAGGGTGTTACCCTAGTTATGTCTTGATAGGTCCGCCATTTGGTCTGAGCTACAGAAGTTCCTAGGTGAGGAAAAAGTGAGCGCCCATACTGTTCTATAAAATCCTTCTTCACAGACTCGCTTGCGTCTTGAAGGTGAGAAATCATCATGGATAAAACTAATTCTTGTTGCCAAGCCATGAAGGAGATTAAGAAAGAAAGGAGATCGATGAAAGTAAGATTACTGTGAGCGACAAGTAAAAGTTACGACTTATATAAAGGAAGAAGCTAGCGTAACCTAGAAGCCAACGGTATCTTGCCACTGAAGTTTTACCGTCTTTCCATGATTTGGGTTTGGCACATTTTTCTATAGAAGGCTTTAAGAACTTTGAGATGAAGAGATAAAAGAAGCTTGTAGGCTAAGTCACCTACTTTCATTGAATTCAGATATAAGGCTCACAATATCTAGGGGATGACTTCTTATACTCCCCAAGAGATAAAGAACTTCTTTTGGGCCGTACTTGAATGAAAACCAAAACCTTGGTATCCAAAACACCGATTTTCACTTCTGAACTCATTGTTCTGAATCCTTAAAAAACAGGCGTGACTCCTGAGAAGTATTCTAGGGAGAGGGTCTTCCTTTTTTTAAATAGAATCTTTCTTTTATTTTAGAGAGGGAATAATTATAAGATCAAAAAGGGAGATTCTTACTCTTGTATACCTCGAAGGCTGGGGAGGAATCTTACATTCTACCCCACTTAAAAAAGTGCGAGATGTCCTCATCTCGCAAGGTAGAGGACAACTCTTTTTCTTAAGATCCAATTTTATTCTGGGGTTCCTTATATTATGGTCAACCCAACAGAATACTGGGATAAATATCCCTTAGAACTCATCATTAAATAACAATTCATTCACATCATATCATTCATATCTTTAACATGATAATGGTCCATTAGACCGAAAAATTTCCTTCTGAACATTCCTCCACGGGAATTTCAATCAAGTAAGTTCTCAATTTGTCATCCCTTAACTTGATCTAACGGTCAAGTGTTAACAGTAGCAATTTGATAGCACAATCCACTAATCTCATAGTGATTTGCTGAAATCATTATCATCATTTATCATCAGAGGGACTCGTCCCATTCATCCTCATTGTAGTTTTGCTCAGGTTATTATGTTTCAACTAAATTTCAAAAATCATCATTTTTCAATCAGAATCCAAATCAATTCATCAGTTCTCAAACAAAATTAAAATCATATCAACCACATTCGAAATCATCATATGGATAGCATTAACGCTTATAATTTCAAGTCTTAGATTTACTCGTATATACTGCCGGTAAAGAGTTGCAGTTATACCCTCGGTATATACAGGTCGTCACTCATAGTACTTTGAACTATAAGGTAAATACCATCATGTCTAGGCCTCAAGCAAGTCAGGGTTCCATACAATTGCGGTACTTCCATTTGCAGACCCAATTACTAATTTATGAATTTTCAGATTGAATATCAATTTGTATGAATTATATCACACAATTACAACCTTTTTGATTCTTGATAAATTTTTGATATATTTGGCTTCTCGGTTGATCCTCATTGACCACAAAGCTCTGATACCAACTGTGAGATCCCTGTTTCCACCGCGCAATGGATTCGGGGTACTAGCAGCGGAAGTAGCACATCGTGCGCGGGTAGGAGTCTCACTCGGGGCCTCGCCCACGGATATCCGGACAAGAGACTAATCCGTCGGTTTGTCCAAAACCGAAACCGAAAAAACTTCCTTTACCCGGAAAACACGGGCGATTCCACCAGGATAACTCTTTACTCTAACGTAGTCAAGATCATTACTAATCAAACTGATCTGACTGCACCTCTAACGGTACTTGGTCAGATCAAGGAAGAAACTTGCACTTGGATCATTGGGATCAACGCTTTTTTCCCCATCAAGAGGCACAGCCGTTGATTCCTATCCATAGAACAATTACTATCCAGGATTTACTTCATCTATCGTAATAATAGAAATTAAATCTCGATTTACGGATCCATTAGTCCAGCCTAACCCCATCCAGTCCCATGGGTTAGCCAACCGCCCAACCACTGTAGTGATGGGATCCAATTAAGAATTTGGTTAGGTTTTGTCCCGGGTACCAAGGAAAAGAGTTCCAAGGCCCCCTAGCCGGAAGTTCATGCAAACATAAAACTAGTCACACCACTTACACACCCAATATGAAATTGCCTTTTTCTTAGCATCAACTAGCTTTAAAACAATCCTTTAATAAAACCATTATGTCACTGATGACAATCCTCAAAGTCTCTGGTTGAATCCTTATTTCCAGTCATTCTTTCATCGGTGTACTTATGGCATCATTGGCAACCAGAACGCTCACCACCTATTCTCTCAGGGGCCTTTTCCATAGTTCCTAGCTCATAGTAACCGACAATATATTCATATAATAGAATGGAATCTCCGTGGAAGATCAGCAAGATCAACCCACAGATCCATATAAAAGAGCCATGGACTCATCCGTTGAGGACCAGCAAGGTTAATCAACCAGATCCATGCCCGGTTTCAGAAAACAACTCTTACTCCTTGTTCCAATATCTTCCACGACGCACGTGTGGGTATCTTCGGCGACCCAGAGCCCGAGCACCGTATGGTCAGCACCCTCTAGGATCCTTCGCAGGTGACCTAACGCTTCACTCATAGGCCGCTTCCTTGGTCCCTCATCCACCGTACCGGAAGCTCACCATTTAAATCGAACCGAGGTTGGTCAAGACCTCGGTCGACCTTGCTACGCGAGACGTCCTCCATTGACTCTCCGTCAGCAGTTGCAACTTTAACAGTTAGGTCTTCATGACCTTAATCCACAAGACGGTCAAAATGCTTCCCCAGCATTCTTGACATAAAACAGTCATTTACAAACAATCACAAAATACAGTTTCTAAATCGAACTCTCGTCTTTCCACATTATCCCTCCTTAGTCCACATTACTTATTCCACATTCCATTCAATGTGTACTCATTCTCATCCATTTCCTTATATCGACGACACATTAATTCACATACACATTCACATTCACATCCATACATCCACATCTACATGCATACATCCTTTTTTACATCCTCATTTATACATCCACATCCCATATCCACATTCATACATACACATCCTTACATCCACATCCACATCCACATTCACATACATACATCCAAATCTACATGCTTACCTCCATTTTCACATCCTCATTTATACATCCACATCCCATATCCACATTCATACATACACATCCATATCCATATCCATACATCCACATCCACATCCACATTCACATCCATACATCCACATCTACATGCATATATCATTTTTCACATCCTCATTCATACGTCCACATCCACATACATATATCCATATCTATATCTACACCGATACATCCACATCCACTTCCACTTTCACATGCATACATCCACATCTACATGCATACATCCATTTTCACATCCTCATTCATACATACATCCACATCCGTATCTACATCCATTCTTGCCCTATCACAACCCATATACATCTTATCCCATCACATACACTTCTTACCTCATCCCATACACATCTTATCACATCTTGACTTATCTTATCACTTCCTAACTCATCTCATATGCATCTTATCACATCTTATCACATCCCATACACCTCTTATCACATCCTATCACATCTCATACACCTCTTATCACATCCTATCACTTTCTATACACATCTTATCACATCCCATACACCTCTTATCACATCCTGTCACATCTCATACACATCTTATCACATCCTATGACATCTCATACACCTCTTATCACATCCTATCACTTTCCATACACATCTTATCACATCTCATACACCTCTTATCACATCCTATCACTTCCCATATCTATATATAGAATACAGGAGAATTCTTATATAAGATTTCTCTACACATTTATTTATCCATAAATTCCATTTAAGGAGACTAACACTTTTGAAATAAAAATCAATCTTTTATGCATCTTCCTATGCATAAATTCATTTTAAATGAAAATGACACTTTTGAATTAAAATTCAATCTTTTATGCATCTTCCTATGCATAAATTCAATTTGGATGAGAATAACACTTTTGAATTGAAATTCCATTCTTTTATGCATCTTCCTATGCATAAATTCAATTTGGTAGGAATTACACTTTTAGAATAAAAGAATTTCTCTTATGCATCTAAGTTATGCATAAAATCCATTTATGATGAAAATCACACTTTTAGTATAAAAAGAATATCTTTTATGCATACCTCTATGCATGAAATTCAATATGATAAAAGTAACACTTTTACAATAAAATAATCAACTTTTATGCATACCTCTATGCATGAAATCCAAATATGATAAAAGTAACTCTTTTATAATAAAATAATCAACTTTTATGCATGAAATCCAAATATGATAAAAGCAACACTTTTATAATAAAATAATCAACTTTTATGCATACCTCTATGCATGAAATCCAAATATGATAAAAGCAACACTTTTATAATAAAATAATCAACTTTTATGCATACCTCTATGCATGAAATCCAATTATGATAAAAGTCACACTTTCATAATAAAATAGTCAACTTTTATGCATACCTCTATGCATGAAATCCAAATATGATAAAAGTCACACTTTTATAATAAAATAATCAATTTTTATGCATACCTCTATGCATAAAATCCAAATATGATAAAAGTAACACTTTTATAATAAAATAATCAACTTTTATGCATACCTCTATGCATGAAATCCAAATATGATAAAAGTCACACTTTTATAATAAAATAATCAACTTTTATGCATACCTCTATGCATGAAATCCAAATATGATAAAAGTCACACTTTTATAATAAAATAATCAACTTTTATGCATACCTCTATGCATGAAATCCAAATATGATAAAAGTCACACTTTTATAATAAAATAATCAACTTTTATGCATACCTCTATGCATGAAATCCAAATATGATAAAAGTCACACTTTTATAATAAAATAATCAACTTTTATGCATACCTCTATGCATGAAATCCAAATATGATAAAAGAAACACTTTTATATTAAAATAATAATTCTTTTATGCATACCTCTATGCATGAAATCCAAATATGATAAAAGAAACACTTTTATATTAAAATAATAATTCTTTTATGCATACCTCTATGCATGAAATCCAAATATGATAAAAGAAACACTTTTATATTAAAATAATAATTCTTTTATGCATACCTCTATGCATGAAATTCAGTTATGATAAAAGTAACACTTTTACATTAAAATAATAATCTTTTATGCATACCTCTATGCATGAAATCTAAATATGATAAAAGTAACACTTTTATATTAAAATAATAATCTTTTATGCATACCTCTATGCATGAAATCTAAATATGATAAAAGTAACACTTTTATGTTAAAATAATAATCTTTTATGCATACCTCTATGCATGAAAATCAATTATGTATTATATAAAAATCAATTTCTCTATGATTACAATGAATATCTTTCAATTAATCTAGGATGATAATTCCTAGAATATGGTAGGAAGTCCTCTTTTCATGCTTTGAATGAAATTATTTTATGCATAATTTTTATAGAAATTTTGCCATAGCTCTGTTGCTATGACTGATAAATCTCAAATTTTCTAAGGGATAAAGCTTATCATTAAGGAAATAAATAGAATGATCCCTAATTGGATCATTAATCCATAATGGATTGAATCATCAATATTCATGAAATACATAAACTAAAAGCATAGAAAAAAGCCATTAATTTGGCCTCAAGCATAGATTAATCTTGGATTAAGGAAAAGCTTTATGAAAAGATTCATTTGGATTGAGAATGGGTCATGAGTATGACCATTTCTTGAGTGAGAGAGAAATATTATAAAAACCATTAGAATTAAGCATAAATGGAAATTTATGTAATTCTTACCTATCATTAATCAATTAACTTCAATAGCATTCATCAAATTATGTAACTCTTCACTACCATTCATCAATTAACTTCAATAGCATTCAAAAACCATTCCAATTAAGCTTCTCAAGCTTGAGAGGGGTTGAGAAGACAGAAACATTGAGAAATTATAGAAAATGATCAAAATTCACTAATTATCTTACAAATTGCTTGATTCTTTGTTCACGGTAGAGGCCCCCAACCAATCAATTGGTTAAGTATGTTGATGGAGCCACCAATGGGGATTAAAGAAAGAGGGAAGCTCCAAAAACTAGTGAATTATTAATGAATTCATAGTTCTTGGCTTAGGTGGAGTAGAGTAACGATGCATAAACACTATATATTTTTCAACAAGGGGGAGGCTTCTATTTATAGGAAAAATTGAGCTCCTAACCAAACAAACTGATTCTAGAATTTTCTAAATCAGTTTGGTCAATATTTGACCATTTTTAGGTCAGCTAAGCTAACTTTTTGGAACTAGACTTGAATGAGGAGAGAGGAGAGATGAAATATCTCAATTTTTATGAGTTTAAAACTCATTCAAGCATGTGAAATATGCACCTCCTTTAAAGAACTCCCCTTCCTTACGTATGTGTCAAAATGAAATCATTATACCCAAAATATCTCATATTTTTAATATTGCTCATAGTTTTTATTCTAATAAACCTTGTACATTTTCAACTCTTCATCTTATGTGAAATATGCACCTCCTTTAAAGAACTCCCCTTCCTTACATATGCATTAGGAACTCAATGGAGTCTTTTTGGGCCCTTTAATTTGCCATGAGATTATGGAAACGTTTAACTTTTTGACAAATAGGAGCCCGCCATTTAAGCAAAAACCATTGGTGATTAAGAGAGGTGTAAGAGTGGTCAAAGAGTGCACTTTTTCTCCCAAAAAGAGGGGGGGGGGGGGGGGAGGGGGCAATTTTACAATTTTCGGACCTCCATAACTTCTACATACAAGCTCCGATTTGAGCGGAGATTATAGATCCGTGATCTACGCATCAAGAGCTTTCCATAGATATGTTACATGATATGGTTTTATCCGCTAGATTTTAAATTCCATTTTTCCCCCAAAATTCAAATTCGAATAAAGTAGCCGTTTTGAAGCTTCAAATTAGAAAACGTTTCTTCTTAAGAGAAAAGGTTTGACTCCCTTAAACTGCCAAATAAAAGGGCCCAAGAAGACTCCATTGAGGTCCTAATGGTGTCAAAATAGAATCATTATATCCAAAATATCTCATATTTTTAATATTGTTCATAGTTTTTTACTAATAAACCTTATACATTTTCAACTCTTCATCTTATGTGAGCATTTACTCATTTTTGGATACCCAAAATATCTCATATTTTTAATATTGCTCATAGTTTTTTTACTAATAAGCCTTGTACATTTTCAACTCTTCATCTTATGTGAGCATTTACTCATTTTTTGGTATCTTCTTTTTCAAATTGGATTTATCTCCTCCCTACACATGGATTGATGCTATTGGCCCATAGGAACCTTAATGGGACCATAATCCAAAAATTTCTGAAAATCTAGACCCTTAGGCTAAGGTCCTTTATACCCATTTCCAATTAATTCCAATTGCACATTGGAAAATTCTTTCTGAATTTCTGTTTCAGGGGAATTCATTTTAATAAGATGAGATATTTTTCTATCCAAAAATATTCAAAATTGGAATATTCTCTCTCTAGAATATTTTCTCTCTCTATGCCAAAACAGGCAGAGACAAGATCTCTTATATTTCCGAAGAGGGAATTGATTACAGGGGAATATGCTGGACATTTTGAGAGGCTGGGGAGGAATCTTACAACAAGCGCCTCCCATGTGATGGTGTTGAGCCTCCCACCACTGATGAATCAAAGAGGATTAAAAATCTGAATACTGAGAGGTCTGATAAGACAGCAAAGTGATGGACATGTCCTTTGAAGATATCTCCTTCCCAGCTTGAAGAACCTCCTACTGAAGAGCCTACAACTTGTTGATGTGCTCTCGCATCATCGAAGACTTTGCAGCAGAATTCATCATCCGCATCTACACGTCCAAGGAAATCCGCTTCATGGGTGATACCCTGTTATACAGAGAAGCCAAATGCTGCCAAATCCCTTTGGCCAGCATCATATGTTTGATATGATTAATCACCTGTGGTGTGCAATTAAGGAAGATGAAAGAACACACACGTGCATTGACATGATCCCACAATTGTGCCTAAGCCTCCCGCTCTTTCTGTGATGAGTAGAGGGTAAAAGCTCCCTATCCTCCAACTCTGGCCATGGAACACCAACCACAATGAAATCAGCCAAGTCATAAGACCCCAAGACAGACTCCATCATTACCTTCCAAATGTCGTAGTTAGTCTCGTCCAACTGTCAATCCAACGAGAATGTGGGGAGAGTAGGGATCTTCACGTGCTTCTCAGCCACCTTAAGCAGATCTGCCATCTCAAGTGTGAGATCCCACTGCCCCCTCCGCACACTAGATTCCCGGTAGTAGCTGGCAAGCGAAAGAAGCTCCCTCATGCGCGGGGCAGGGTTTCCCACTCGAGGCCTCGAATGTCCCACTGCCCCCTCCGCACACTAGATTCCCGGTAGTAGCTGGCAAGCGAAAGAAGCTCCCTCATGCGCGGGGCAGGGTTTCCCACTCGAGGCCTCGAATGTCCCACTGCCCCCTCCGCACACTAGATTCCCGATAGTAGCTGGCAAGCGAAGGCAGCTCCCTCATGCGCGGGGCAGGGTTTCCCATTCGAGGCCTCGCCCTCGAATGTCTGGGCACGAGACTAAGCTCGTGGTCATTCCGAAAATTGAAACCGGGAGAATTTTCCATGCCCAGAAAACGAGGACGATTCCACCATTTTGAATTTCTTAACGAATTTTTCTAACGAGGTCAAGATATTGAACTAACCTTTATCTGATTAAACTAGATAGAAGGAAAACTATTACAGACTTATTTGATTAAACTAGATAAACTAGATAGAAGGAAAACTATTACAGACTTATTTGATTAAACTAGATAGAAGGAAAACTATTACAGACTTATCTTGAAGGAATCAATGCTTTTTTCCTAATTGAATCAAGCACAACCGTTGATCTATTCATTTGAGAAGTCTTCAGGTTATTATTTAACTATTCGAGTTCTAAGTGTATTCCTATTAATCAATTTTATTATTAAAACTCTACTGATTCCAGCCTAACCCCATCCGGCCCATGGGTTAGCCACCGCCCAACCACTGGAATTGGTAGAACCAGACAAGTACTCACCCACCCATAATTGAATGCCTTTCTTAACTTTTGCTTTAGAATACAGATACGCACACACTCCTCTTTAAACTTTAACTTATAAAACAATTAATTGACAAAAACAATTATTGGTTACAGATATCATAACTCTAAATTTCCATCTAGTTCCTTGTTTCTAAAAAACGTATCACTCTGGACTCTCCGTCGAGACCAGCTGGTCAGCAACGAGATCCAGTAACAAATTACAATAATTTTTCATCATCACACATATATATCTTCCACGACATATGCATGGGTGTCCTAAGCACCGCGAGCACATGCATCACCTGGTCAGAATCCTCCAGGATCCTCCTTAAATGTCCAGGCACTTCACTCAGGGACCGCTTTGTTGGCCCTCGCCCATCGTATTGGAAGCACACCATTTTTCACCATACCAAGGCTGGTCAAGACCAAGGTAGGTTTTTGCCGCGTAAGCCATCCTTTGAACACTCCTCGCCAACTGTTGCAACCGAACTTCCCTTAGAAAAATACATATACCAAATGCTCCCTCCGGTATTCTGGCATAAGACAGTCCTTCAAGAAAAACAGGGTTTCTATGCAAGTTTTCAGTTTTGAGTTTCTTTTGAATACAATGAGTATATCTTAAATCTATATCCCAAGACTTTCTAATCGCAGGTCTGAATTCCAAACAGAATTCCTCAAACTCTGTAACCTTGATCCTCAGATCAAAATCAAAGGGTCTCAACTTAGTTTCAGATTTGGTGGGTAATTTGAGTGAATTTTTCTGAACTGGTCACATCGTCTTTTCTTGAAAGAGTTATGTCTTGGTCATAGTCTGATTCATGGTTTGAGTCTTGAAAGGTTCTCCTGAACTATCTTTCTCGAAGGGTAATATTTCAATTACTACTTTATTAAATTTCATTCATTGAGTATTTGCTTAACTGAATTCAAAACTAATCACAAATTCCTATGAGGAATAAATTAATCATTTATCTAAAATTTTGACTTCGATAGTTTTTTTGAGTTTTCTCATTACCATCCTAGAGAATATGAAACGGTATAATTTTCTCTCATAGAGTATTTACTTATTCATTTACCAATATTCATGGGATTTAAACATAGGATTAAAGAGAACTCTTATTTTGATATAAAAATTTTGTATGCATCTATTTATGCATAAAATCCAACTTCTATGGAAATAACACTTTTATATAAAAGAAAATCCTTTTATGCATCTATTTATGCATAAAAATCAATTTTGATGAAAGTAACACTTTTATAAAAAAAAATCTTTTATGCATCTATTTATGCATAAAAATCAATTTTGATGAAAGTAACACTTTTATAATTAAAAAAATTCTTTTATGCATAAAAATCAATTTTGAAAGTAACACGTTTATAATAAAAAAAATTCTTTTATGCATCTATTTATGCATGAAAATAAATTTTGATTAAGGTAACACTTCTATAATTAAAAAAAATCTTTAATGCATCTATTTATGCAAAAAAATCAATTTTGATGAGAGTAACACTTTTATAGTTTAAAAAATTCTTTTATGCATCTATTTATGCATAAAAATTAATTTTTATGAAAGTAACACTTTTATAAGAAAAGAAATTCTTTTATGCATCTATTTCTATATAAAAATCAATTTTGATGAAAGTAACACTTTTATAATAATAAAAATCTTTTATGCATAAAAATCAATTTTGATGAAAGTAACACTTTTATAATAAAAAAATCTTTTATGCATAGAAATCAATTTTGATGAAAGTAACACTTTTATAATTAAAAAAATTTAATATGTATCTATTTATGCATAAAAATCAAATTTGATGAAAGTAACACTTTTAGAATTAAAAAACTTCTTTTATGCATCTATTTATGCATAAAAATTAATTTTGATGAAAGTAACACTTTTAGAATTAAAAAAATTCTCCAATATGCATCTTTTTATGCATAGAAATTAATTCTAATGGAAATAACACTTTTATAAAAAAAATATTTCTAATATGCATTTTTCTATGCCTAGAATGAAAATAACACTTTTAGAATACACAAACGGTGGGAATTACTCTTTTTGAATAATAAAAGATTAAAATTATTTCATAAAACTTAAGAAAATTTTGCCATAACCTCCTTTGTATGGTTGACCATTTTTCAATTTTTTTCATTCTTAAGTTACTTAGAAATTATCCCAAATGGTTTAAAGAATTATAAACTAATCAAATTCCACTTTTTAAAGAGAAACAATATGAAAAGTTTAATTCTAAGAATTTGATTACATATCTAGGATAAAGAAAGAGTGAATTCAAGAATGAAGATAGGGGGAAAGCCTTAACAAGACATAACATCATTTTTCATTTTAAAGAAAACAAAAATTAGAAAACCATTAAATGGAATAAAGAAAAAGTAAGATTTCTAGCTTACATGAATTTTTGTGAGCTTTCCTTTGGCTTGATGGTTTGAGGGATCTACTCTTGTTTGCAACAAGAGTGGCCACCAATTCTTTTGAAGAGGAAATGGTCAAAAACTAATGAATTATCAATAAATTCACTGTTTTTGGCTCTGGGAGGAGTAGAGAAATAGTGCATAAAACACTATTAAGCTTCTAAAAAGGGGGAGGCTTCTATTTATAAGAAAAATTGAGCTTTTAACCAAGTAAACTGATTCTAGAATTTTCCAGATCAGTTTGGTCAATTTTTGACCATTTTTGGGTCAGTTTAGTTCACTTTTTGGATCCAGTTTTGAATTGGGAGAGAGGAGAGATGAAATATCTAATTTTATTGACTTAAAATTCAAAAGCGATGATGGGAAAAAGGTGCCTACTTCATGAGGGGGAATCCCCACTCTGAGGTGTCAAAATTTCATTTTTTTAGTATTTCCTTTGGTCCTTAGTCCACTCTTCATCTTATGTGAGTATTTACTCATTTTTTGGGAGAATTTTCTTTATTTCTTCAATTTACCACCTCCCTATATTTGGATTAGTCTTATTGGCCCCTCAGAACCTTAATCTAAAACTTTCACAAAATCTGGACACTTAGAATAAGGCCTTTTGAACAGATTATAATTTGTTTCTAATACACCTTCTGAAACTCTTTTTGAACTTCTGTTTCGAGGGAATTTATTTTAATAAGATGAGATATTTTTCCATCCAAAAATATTTAAAAACTGAATCACCTCTCTCTAGAAGATTTTCTCTCTCTAGGCCAAAACAGGTAGAAACAAGATCTTTTATATTTCTGAAGAGGGATTTGATTACAGGGGAAGATACTGGACTTCTTGAGAGGCTGGGGAGGAATCTTACATTCTCTCCCACTTGAAAAACGTGAGATGTCCTCATCTCACAAACTGGGGGTAATCCTGCAACATTTCGGCGTCTTTCTCCCACGTGGCATCTTCAAAAGGATAGAACTTCCATTTGACCAATAATTCTCTCAGAATTTTGTTCCTCTGTGAACCTTTTCTCGAACATCAAGGATTTCTTCAGGTTGGAGTTCCATCTGCCCGTGGGTTGAAGAAGTTAAGATTTCATCATTAAGCACATGATTCAGGCTTGGTACATACTTTTTAAGAAGGCTGACATGAAATACATTATGTACTTTGAGATGAGGAGACAGAATAAGCTCGTAGGCGAAGTCACCTACTTTCTTTGTAATCAGATATGGCCCACAATATCTGGGGGATAACTTCTTGTACTTCCCAAGAGATAGAGAACTTCTTTTGGGGCGTACTCGAATGAAGACCATATCTGCTTCTTCAAATTTTCTGTCTGTCCTCTTCTTATCTGCATACTGTTTTTGTCTATCCTAGGTAGCTTTTATATCTTTGTGAATTGACTGCATCTACTGCTCCATGTCGTCAACAAGCATCTGTCTGGACATCTCGACCCTAATCAATGGGTTGAACCAAGTTAATGGAGTTAAGCAATCTTGTCCATACAGAGCTTTGAAAGGGCTCATCCCAATACTTCGGTGATAAGAAGCATTGTAGGCGAACTTGACTAGGTGCAGATAACTCAGCCACTTCTTGGGTTCCCTGCCACCACAACATGACTGAAGTATATCTTCGATTACTTGGTTTACCCTTTCTGTTTGACCATCGGTCTCGAGGTGGTAAGCTGTGCTGAGATCCAAGAAGGTTCCTATTGCTTCAAAAAATGCAGTCCAGAATCTTGACGTGAATTTGGGGTCTCGATCACTTACTATTCTTCTGGGTGTGCTTGAAAGAATGGCCCTAGGGCCATTCTAAATCACATTGTAGATGGTAGATGGCCCTAGGGCCATTCTCTATCCTCTTGTTCCAACTGTTTGGTCAATATTAGAACATGTTCCTAGGGCCATTCTAAATCACATTGTAGATGGTAGATGGCCCTAGGGCCATTCTCTATCCTCTTGTTCCAACTGTTTGGTCAATATTAGAACATGTTCCTAGGGCCATTCTATACAAGCTTCACCATAAAATATCAGGATTGTGCATACTAGAATGGCCCTAGTGCCATTCTTACAAGCATAATGTGCTTTAGAATAGGCCCTAGGGCCATTATACTCTACACAATGTGCTTGAAAGAATGGCCCTAGGGACATTCTAAAGTACATTATGCATGAAAGTATGACCCTAGGGCCATTCTCAACCCTATTGTGCGAACTACAGGTGAATATCAGAATGGTCCTTGTGCATAAAATATAAAGATTGTGCATAATAGATTGTACCTAGTGCCATTGTTGCACAAGCATAATGGGTATTAGTAGCGTTCTAAAGCACATTCTAGATGGTAGATTAGCCATTCTCTAACCTCTTGTGTCACCTTCTAGTGAATTTTAGAATGGTCTTTATGCATAAAATATCAAGATTATACACGGTAGATTGTACATATGGCCATTGTTGCACAAGCATAGTGTGTTTTAGCTAGTGACTTTCTAAAGCACATTGTGGATGGTAGAATAGCCATTCACTAACCTCTTGTGTCACCTGCTAGTTAATTTCAAAATGACCATAGGGCCATTCACTACACGTGCATGCATAAAATATCAAGATTGTGCATGGTAGAATTTCACGATGATCATAGGGCCATTCACTACATGTGCATGCATAAAATATCAATATTATGCATGGTAGAATAGCCCTAGGGCCATTCTACCATGCATAATGTGCTTTGAAAGAATGGCCCTAGGACCATTCTAAATCACATTAAGGATGGTAGAATGGCCTTAGGGCCATTATCTACTCTCTTTTGCTGCCAGCATCTAGTGAATATTAGAATGATCATACATGTTCTTACATAAAATATCAAGATTGTGCACGGTATAATGGATATAAGTGCCATTATAACAAGCACAATATGTTTTAGAATGTCCCTAGATCCATTCTACCATGCATAATTCGCTTGAAAGAATGGCCATAAGGCATTTCAAATCACATATCAATGATAGAATGGCCCAAGGGCCATTATATACCCCTTGTTCCAACTATTGGTGCATGTTAGAGTGGCTATAGGGCCATTCTCTACTCATGCATGTGTAGAATATCAAGATTGTCCATGGTAAAAAGGCCCTAGGTCCATTCTATACCCCTTGTGTGCCAACTCCTAGCACAAGGGATATAGGGCTAGTCTCTATATGTGAATACATAAAATATCAAGATTGTGCACGGTATCATGGCCCTTAGGGCCGTTCTGTCGCAAGCACAATGTGTTTTAGAATGGCCCTGGGACCATCCATGGTGTGCTATAGAATGGCCCTAGGGCCATTCTTTCAAGCACACTGTGCATAGTAGAATGGCCCTAGGGCCATTCTAAAGCATGTTGTGCTTTTTGCAAGAATGTCCTTACTAAAGCATTCTTTACCCTCTTATGCCAAATTATGGTGAATATTATAATGGGATTAAGGATATCCTCTACTCGTGTATGCATCAAATATCAAGACTATACATTGTTAGGTCATTATTGCAAGCACAATATGATGTATCATGGGCCCAGAACGATTCTATTATGCACCATTCTAGTATAACTTGTAATGCTTGTTAGAATTGCCCTAGGGCCATTCTATAACCCCATGTGTCTATTGGTGCATGCTAAAATGGTACGTAATTATTTCTTGTTTTTATAACAATGTGCATTGGACAATTTATACCCTCCAGTACTTTACAAGGCTTCTAACTATACCATACACACATAAAAATTTATAATTAGCCAAACAGAAACATAAGACTTATCAATTTTATATCACTAAAGAGCATGATCATGTCATTTCTTACCATTAAAATAGTTCTTACAACAATATACAAAACATGGGTCAATCCTCTTCATCCTAAGAGCATAAAAGGCTTTCAATCGCACTTGTAGGGTCAAAGTTTATTGTAGTTTGATGATTATTCATTTTGATTAGTTGGAAACTACATGTAATGGAGGTAGAGGCTTTGGATTTTGGTTATTCAATCATGAATCCCCGCCCATTATCCAATACCACTGTCCATCTTTGCAAGGCTTAGAAGCTTTGATTGCACCTTATCTTTTCCTTAAGCAGCACTGTCAACCAAGCATATCAAATCTATTTTTGCTTTGAGTGATAATTTTTTTTTACAAAAATACCATATATTTTATTGTGGATATTTTTGGTAGAATGGATTCCCTAAATTTCTAGAATTTTTAGGAATTATTTTCCTAATTTTTAAGAATTTTTTACAGCATTTTTATAGTTAAAAATGTATTTTTTATACATTTTTGTAGGTTTTTCCGCGAGTATGTGATCAAATTTCAGTCGATTTTATGCTGAAATGCAGTAGGGGATAGCATGTTGATGCATGAAATGCTCTCCCGTGTGCGTGGGACTCTCTTCGCCTCTCAATTTTGATTTTCCCATGTCAATTTCTCTTAAAAGAGATTTTTTAAATTAAACATTAATCATAATTAATGTTAATTATGATTAAGTAAGGGTTTAATTAAAAACTTTAATCCAAACTTTAATGTTAAGCTCTTTGTTAAAGAAAATTTCTCAAATTTTTTCTCTTAATTTTTTTTGGCTTTTCATCTTCCGAAAAACTTTTGGCTTTCCACTTTCCCGAAACCTTTTGGCTTTCCGAATTTCGGAAAAACTTTTGACCTTCCGTATTTCGGAAACTTTTGACCTTTCACATTCCGATTTTTTTTTTTGTCTTTTCATTTTCCCAAAACTTTTGGCTTTCCGTATTCCAGAAAAACTATTGGGATCCCGAAATTTTTTGACCGTTCGTATTCTAAATGCGTTCGAGGTTAATGAAATTTTTTGACCGTTCGTATTCTAAATGCGCTCGAGGTTAATTAAATTTTTTTTGACCGTTCGTATTCTAAATGCGTTCAGGGTTAATTAAAATTTTAAAAAATTCCCAAAAATTAGTGGAAAATTAGACAAAGGTTATTTTAAATTTTGAGAAAATGTGGGGTTGGTGTTTGGCATGTGGTGTGTCCATTCAGGCGCCCGTGACCATTCAAATTTCTTTAAAATATATTTTTTGATCCAAAAAATTAAAAATCCATTAAAATTAAAAAATTTCATTGGATTTGAGAATTGTCAGGCAGAATTGGAAATTTCGTGAACGATGGGATTCTCAGGAAAAATTAGGAATTTTCTAGAAATTATTTTTAGAAGTCTTGAAAATTTGGTATTTATAAAATATCAATGGTATTTTGGCAAATTAAGTTGCTAAAACTTTTCTGGAAAAATATAGGTTTGGAATGCCATAAGATAGGTTTGGTGGAATTCAAAATTATCGTATTTTGAGGCCCTATAAAATTAGGAAAAAATCATGATAATTCTTTTTCTCGAGAATTTAATATTTTGGAGGGTTATTTAATTTTGAAGTACATTTTCTCGTGCTGACATTAGATAGATGTGGGTTATTCGCATATCATTAATATGATTATACCTTGTATTACTAGATATTTCTATTTGGATTAATTCTAAATGATGTTTTCATGATTTTTTGCCATTGTTTAGCCATTCTTTTTGGACATGTTCCTTAATTTCTTTTGATGGCTATAATTTGCATTCAAAGTGTGTTTCACCTTTGACACTTTTCCATGATAATTTATTTTGCACTTGTTTAAGTGTGGTTTGTGCTTAATTTCTTAAGCCTAAGACAAATTCTATCATGGGTTAGTTGATCTGTTTGTTTTGGTAGATTTATTGGATATTTTCTAAGTTTTATATGGACTCATCAGGTTCTGCCTAGATCACTTGTATCTAAGGGTTTTTATTGAGTGTTACACACATGTGTTTCACTTGCTTACTTTGGAGTTTTGCTTGAATGACACCACATTCATATACTCCGGATTGATGAGTTGGCCACCAAATTTAATGCTTCTTTTGGCATGATTAATGTCCATTAGATGGTATGCATTGATTTTTATGATCAACTATGGTTTTTATGGATTCGAGGAGCTTCTATGCTTTTATCCATGGTTTTATAAGGATCTTTTGATCTTTTGGATAATATCATGTGCTTTGAAGGTAGCATTTGCCTTCATTTTTTGCACGTATTTTTGGACTATGTTCCTTGTACTTTTGTACATATTCCAACTCGAATACCTAGTTGTTTATGTATCTAGGTGAGTTATTTTTATACCCTAACTTTATTGTGTTTTGGGTAGCCTATACTTCAAAATTCTTTTCTAATGATGTACTCGGAAAGAGTTATTCCTTGATGTAGTCTCAGGTATATAGAGATTCAGGTATATAGAGACAGGTTTTAGTATATAGAGATTCAGGTATATAGAGACAGGTATATAGAGATTCAGGTATATAGAGATTCAGGTATATAGAGACAGGTTTTAGTATGTGAAAGTCTGGATAAGGCCATCGTATTTCTTTTATATAGGATTTTATTCATATTTCCTAGACGGCATACTAGGGAGTTTCAAATTGCTAAGGTATGTATGGGTGGTATCATGGTGGTATGGGACGCTAGTGATCCCTCACATATATTATCTTATGGGATAATTTGGGCTCAAGATTGTTTCTTTGCTTATATCACTTAGCATGTTGACCTCAACATTCAAAGACAATCTCATTTTCTAAATTCACTAGAAGTTATACTGTGGACATTCTCTAGATAAACTTCTTTTATCTATAGCCTGCATGTTTTGATGAGGGTAATCTTGTCGGCATTTTCACTTGTTGAAATCTCTTTCTTTAGAGCTCAAACAAGTTTATCTTATTTTGTTTGGATTAAGGAAATTTGGATTTTTCCTTTGTTGGCATTTCTTTCTCTAGTTCCGTACTTTAGGTGATTTATACAATCAACCTAATAGATTTACGGATGAACATATGTGAATTATCGAGACGTTGATGACTCTCTATGCTGATATGGATAACTCGGGACGTCGATTATCCCATGTGCAGATGTGGGTATGTCGAGGCATCGATGAATCCCTGGTTTCTGCTGTTATAATGCCATGTTTTCCTACTTTATTCTGAATGGTTTACAACAAGGAAGTTACTTTGAATGTGAATTGCTCTGATCATCCATAAACCTGATAGGTTTACGGATGAACATATGTGACTCAACGAGACGTTGATGACTCTCTATGCTGATATGGATAACTCGGGACGTCGATTATTCCATGTGCAGATGTGGGGGTGTTGGGGCGTCGATGAATCCCTGGTTTCTGCTGTTATAATGCCATGTTTTCCTACTTTATTCCGAATGGTTTACAACGAGGAAGTTACTTTGAATGTGAATTGCTCTGATCATCCACAGTCTGATGGGCAAACGGAGCCTATGAATCAGATTGTAGAGTATATGCTTTGTGCATATGTCTCTAGAAAATCATCATATTGGAAAAAATATCTTCCAATGATGGAATTTGCCTATAACAGTTTTAAATATACGGCTATTAGTTTTAGTCAGTGCATACTTATGTATGGGTATCAACCCAGGGTACCTATTGATGTCAGTCTTAAGGACATCGAGCTTGATGCATCGAGGGATTTCTTGTGAGATATATGCAAGAAATGATAACCGAAGCTCGGGATTCTATTTTGAGTGCTCAGGATAGAGTACGATTTTATACTAATAGGGGACGCTCATCTCGGTCTTTTGAACCAGGAGCGTTGGTTTATTTAAAAGTTTCTAAAGATTCTCAGACTTTGTCAAAAGGAAAATGCTTGAATTTATCTCCTAGATATTGTGGTCCATTTCGAGTTATACCATCGAATTAGCACGGTTGCGTAAGACCTAAAACTATCTCCAATTGTTAGAGTTCATCCAGTCTTTCATATTGATAGATTGAAAGGGAAACTGGGAGGTGAGGATAACACAGTTACTCCTCAAGAACTCATTGAAGTCGAAGAACTATCCTATGTTCCACATGAACCTGATAAGGTACTTGAATTCAGGGAAAGGAAACTTTGAAGTTGACTAATCCCTGAGGTTAAAATGAGGATTCGACTTGGGAGTCGGTTGAGATTGTTCAGCGCAGTTCTTCTTCTTTTCATTGCAAGAGTGCAATGTTTTGAGAGAGGGGAAGTATGTTATATGCACATTATGTGTGCATATACTAGGAGGATAACCCACATTAGGCTTGTGAGCATGGGAGCATAGGAACAAGGTCTAGTGGAGCATGGGTTAGGACTAACCTTAAGGGTTAAGATTAGGGTCAGGCATCCAAGGGTCACACATGGGAATCGTCAAGAGTCACTTGAGGGCCCTCCTATATTATAGGGGCATGGGGCACACTCAAGGAAGGCTTGGGGGGCTTGGAGGCTTAGGCTATGGTCTCTTTACAAGGGGAGAATCTGGACATCTTGAGGGGCTGGGTTGGAATCTTACATCCTACCCCACTTAAAAAACGCGAGATGTCCTCATCTCGTAGGTGGAGTATGATCTCTTTCATATGTTTCTTCTTCTTCAATCACTTATAGCGTTACTGCCTTGGAAGTGGACGGCCGGTTTGGGAACATCTCTCTTCACTTCCCCTATTATGAGGTGGAGGTCTTGCATTACTTGAGATTGAAACTACGGGTTGGTTAGAGGGTCTACCTCTGGGATTTCCTTGATTTTGGCGGAAAGAAACCTGATTACTCTGGAAGGAAGGAGCTGGAGTCTGGAAACTTGATCCCTGATTTCCCTACCCTAAAAACCTTGATCCAAAAGGAGTTGGGCAATCCATACTGCAATGTCCAATTCCTTGACAGTTATAGCATTTCACTCCCTTGTTCAAGGGTGGAACCTCTGAAGTTGAATTCCAAGGGATTGAGCTTTGGGAAAAGGACATTTCTTCCATTCTGTAACTTCCCATATCCTGGGCTTGACCATGATATCTCTTAGGCGGTGGAAGGTTGGAATCACCTTTTGAAAGGTGATGGTGCTGGCTTTGGTGGGACCTTGACATCAAAGGCCTTGGAGAAATCCTTCACCATTCGCACTGCTTCGGCCATGGAAACTGGCTTGGCATTCTTCACCAAAATATTCAAAGGTTTGTTCAGTCCCCGAATGAACCTGGCCATCAGCTGTTCTTCATCCAGTGGTGGCGAGTATTTGAGGAGGAGAGCGATCGCTTTGATGATATATTTCAATAGTTTTGCTCCCCTGGGTTAACTCTAAGAATTCGCTCATCTTTGTTTCCAAAAAACCGAGAGGACAGAACCTCGTCCTTAGGTAAATTTTGAGATCATTCCATGTCTAGGTATTCCGATCTAGACGGTTTGTCTCGCAGTGGTTTCTCCATGCCACTCTGGCTGTTTCTACTATCTTCAACCTTGCAAGAGCCATTTTGCTCTTCTCATTGTACCCAGTGACATCGAAGAACCCTTCCATTGCTTCGATCCACTTCTCCACAACCTCACCCAAGTTTTCCCCATCACCCTTGAGTGGTCCAAGCTGCGATCTTTGAAGAGTTTTACGAACATCCAAGTCGAGCTCTTCCTCATCAAGTTGGGGGTTATCATTTCTACCATGACGACCTCAATCCATGTTCCTATCAATACGAAAATTCTTGTTAAGTCCCTTTATTTATGATTCAAATCCGATTTTAGATTCAACTGATTCTGGGGTTCTTTAGATTGATCAGCTCCTCACAGAATCATGGGATAAAGATATTCATATAGGACTCATTATCAAATAACAATTCATTCACAACATATCATTCATATCTTTAACACAATAATGGTCATTAGATCGAATTTTCCATCTGAACAGTCCTCCATGGGAGTTTCAATTATACAGATTTTTAATTTGTCATCCCTTAACTTGATCCACTGGGTCAAGTGTTAACAGTAGCAATTTGTCAGCACAATCCACTAATCTCATAGTGATTTGCTGAAGTCATTATCGTCATTCCAGTTACGAACATCATCACAGGGACTCATCCCATTTATCCTCATTGTGGTTTTGCTCAGGTTATCACTTTTCAACCAAAATTCAGGAATCATCATTTTTCAATCAGAATCCAAATCAACTCATCAGTTCTCAACTAGAATTTTAAAATCATATCAACCACATTCGAGTTTATCATCTAGATAGCATTTTTGCTTATAATTTCAAGATCTTAGATTTGCTCATACATATTGCCAGTAAAAAGCTGCAGTTATACCCTCAGTATATACGGGTAGTCATGGTCCTTGGAACTTTAAGGTAGATACCATCATGTCTAGGCCTCAAGCAAGTCAGGGATTCCATATAATTGTGGTACTTCCATTTGAAGACCCAATTACCTATCATGAATCTTCATTCTGAATATCAATTTGTATGAAATTCATGACACAATTACAACCTTTTGCTACTACTTCATAAATTTTTGACATTTTTGGCTTCTCGGTTAATCCACTTTAGCCAATTCGCTCTGATACCAGCTGTGAGATCCTTGTCCCCACCGTGCAACGAATTCAGGGGTGCTAGCAGTGGAAGTAGCACTTCTTGCGCAGGGCAAGGTCCCACACTCGGGGCCTCGCCCACGGATATCCGGACAAGAGACTAATCCATCAGTTCTTCCAAAACCAAACCCGGAAAAACTTCCCTTGCCCAAAAAAAAACGGGTGACTCCTCCAGGGTAGCTTTTCTCTAACGTAGTCAAAAGCCTTAACTAACTGAACTGATATGACCGAACCCTTAAGTCCCATAGTCAGATCAGGGAAAAGATTGCACTTGGATCATAGAGACCAACGCTTTTTTCCTCATTGAGAGGCACAACCGTTGATTCTTTTCCCATAGAACAATTTTTGTCCGAGATTTACTTCATCTATCGTACCATAACAGAATTAAGTCTCAATTTAGGGATCCATCAGCCCAACCTAACCCCATTCAGTCCCGTGGGTTAGCCAACTGTCCAACCACTGTAATGATGGGATCCAATTAGGAATTTGGTTAGGTTTTGTCCCAGGTACCAGGGAAAAGAGTTCCCAGGCCCCCTAGCCGGACATTCATGCAAACTTAAAACTAGTCACACCACTTACACACCCAATATGAAATTTCCTTTTTCACATATTCAACTGTCTTTAAAACAATCATTTAATGAAATCATAGTGTCAATGATCATAATCCTCAGAATCTCCCATTGAATCCTTATTTCCAATCATTCCTTCATCGATGTACCTATGGCATCATTGGCAACCAGAACGCTCACCACATGTCCACTTAAAACTAGTCACACCACTTACACACCCAATATGAAATTTCCTTTTTCACATATTCAACTGTCTTTAAAACAATCATTTAATGAAATCATAGTGTCACTGATCATAATCCTCAGAATCTCCCGTTGAATCCTTATTTCCAATCATTCCTTCATCGGTGTACCTATGGCATCATTGGCAACCAGAACGCTCACCACATGTCCACTCAGGGGTCTTTTCGATGGTACCTAGCTCATAGTACTCGGAAATATATTCACATATCAAAATGCAATCTCCGTTGAAGATCAGCAAGATCAACCAACGGATCCATATAAAAGAGCCATGGACTCATTCGTTGAGGACCAGCAAGGTCAATCAACCAATCCATGCCCGAATTCAGAAAACAACTCTTACTCCTTGTTCCAGTACCTTCCACGACACACGTGTGGGTATCATCGGCAACCCAGAGCCCGAGCACCGTATGGTCAGCACCCTCTAGGATCCTTCGGAGGTGACCTAGTGCTTCACTCATAGGCCGCTTCCTTGGTCCCTCATCCACCATACCAGAAGCTCACCATTTAAATCGAACCGAGACTAGTCAAGACCTCGGCCAACCATGCTACGCGAGACGTCCTTCGTTGACTCTCCGTTCAGCTGTTGTAACTTTATTAGCTAGGTCTCCACGACCTTACTCACAAGAGGTCAAAACACTTCCCTAGCATTCTTGACATAGAACAGTCGTTTAAAAACAGGCCATAAATCCAGTTTCTATAACGAACTCTCGTCTTTCCACATTAATCAACATCACTTAATCCACATTCATTTCATATAAAATCCCATTCTCATTCAATCGCATCATTTTCCATCTCATCACTTCTTTCCTCAAATATCCTCATCAGATCTCATCCACTCGCATTTACCCATATCCACATCTCATCATGTCACATTCATTCACATCTCATCCATTCACATCCCATATCATCCATTCACATCCCATATCATTCATTCACATCCCGATTCACATGACATCACTTCCATTCACATCCCATATCATTCATTCACATCCCGATTCACATGACATCACATCCATTTACATCCCATATCATTCATTCACATCCTGATTCACATGACATCACATCTATTCACATCCCATGTCATTTATTCACATCCCGATTCACATGACATCACTTCCATTCACATCCCATATCATTCAGTCACATACCGATTCACATGATATCACATCCATTCACATCCCATATCATTTATTTACATCCCGATTCACATGATATCACATCCATTCACATCCCATATCATTCATTCACATCTCGATTCACATGACATCACATCCCATATCATTCATTCACATCTCGATTCACATGACATCACTTCCATTCAGATCCCATATCATTCATTCACATCCCGATTCACATGACATCACTTCCATTTGCATCCCATATCATTTATTCACATCCCGATTCACATGACATCACATCCATTCACATCCCATATCATCATTCACATCCCGATTCACATGACATCACATCCATTCACATCCCATATCATTCATTCACATCCCGATTCACATGATATCACATCCATTCACATCCCATATCATTCATTCACATCCCAATTCACATGACATCACATCCATTCACATCTATCCATTTATATCACATCACCTCCATCCATTCACATCTCATTCAATTCATATCCATAACATTCACATCCACATATATTCTTTCACATACATCCACATATCATTTCGAAGGGTCTCAACTTAGTTTCAGATTTGGCGGGAGTTTTGAGAGTATTTTTCTAAATTGGTCACACCTTTCCTTATAAGAGTTTAGTCTTGGTCATAGTCTGATTCAAGGTTCGAGTCTGATATTTCCTGAACTAGCTTTCTCAGAAAGGCTTAATAATCCAGTTACTATTTTACCGAATTTCTTTCTTTGAAAATTCACTTAACTAATTTCTAAACTAATAACGAATTCCAATGAGGAATAAATTTATCATTTATCTGAATATTTCAATCTCAATAGATCTCCTGAATTTTCTTTTTACAATCCCAGTGAATATAAAACGATAGAAATTTTCTTTTTTTTAAATAATAAATCTTTTATGCATAAAATTAAAATTAATGAGAATAACACTTTTGAAATAAAAATAAATTCCTTTATGCATCTTTCTATGCATAAAATCAAAAATAATGAGAATAACACTTTTGAATTGAAAATAAATTCCTTTATGCATCTTTCTATGCATAAAATCAAAATTAATGAGAATAACTCTTTTGAGTTAAAAATAAATTCCTTTATGCATCTTTCTATGCATAAAATTAAAATTAAGGTGAGAATAACTCTTTTGAATTAAAAATAAATTCTTTTATGCATCTTTCTAAGCATAAAATCAAAACTAGTGAGAATAACACTTTTGAATTAAAAATAAATTCTTTTATGCATCTTTCTATGCAAAAAATTAAAATTAATGAGAATAACACTTTTGAATTAAAAATAAATTCCTTTATGCACCTTTCTAAGCATAAAATCAAAATTACTGAGAACTATTTTTTTGAATTAAAAATAGATTCCTTTATGCACCTTTCTATCTATAAAATCAAATTTAATGAGAATAACTCTTTTGAATTAAAAATAAATTGCTTTATGCACCTTTTTATGTATAAAATTTAATGAGAATAACACTTTTGAATTAAAAATAAATTCCTTTATGCACCTTTCTATGCATAAAATCAAAATTAATGAGAATAACACTTTTGAATTAAAAATAAATTTCTTTATGCACCTTTCTATGCATAAAATCAAAATTAATGAGAATAACACTTTTGAATTAAAAATAAAATCCTTTATGCATCTTTCTATGCATAAAATCAAAATTAATGAGAATAACACTTTTGAATTAAAAAAAATAAATTTCTTTATGCATCTTTCTATGCCTAAAATTAAAACTAATGAGAATAACACTTTTGAATTAAAAATAAATTCCTTTATGCATCTTTCTATGCATAAAATCAAAATTAATGAGAATAAAACTTTTGAATTAAAAAAATAAATTTCTTTATGCATCTTTCTATGCATAAAATCAAAATTAATGAGAATAACTCTTTTGAATTAATATAAAAATAAACTTTATTTTCCATAAAATTCTGGAAAATTTTACCATAACCTCCTTTATATGGCTGACGATTTCTCAATTTTAACATTCAATTTATGACTTGAATTAATCCAATTTGAATTCTAATATCTCTAATCTACTCTATTTTTTAAAAATCAAGAGAGTAAACAATGAAAAGAGTTTAATCAATCTTTTAATTAAACTTTCTAGGATTAAGAAGGGTTGAATTGTAAAGAAGAGAAGGGGGGTGGCCTTTCCATCAAGGCATAGCATCATATTTTAATTCAAACATTTACAAAGCATAAAATTTAAGAAAACCATAGATTTAAAATTCACAATAAGTAAGAATTAATCTTACATGGAACTTGTAAGCTTTCCTTTGGCTTAAGGGATTGAGGGTTCTACTCTTGTTTGTAACAAGAGTGGCCACCAGTTCTTTTGGAGAGGATTTAGTCAAAAACTATTGAATTATCCGAGTGAATTGAATGTATTTGACTCTGGGAGAGGAGTAGAGTAACAGTGCATAAACACTATTAACCTTTTACAAAGGGGGAGGCTTCTATTTATAGAAAAAAATGAGCCTCTAACCAAGCAAACTGATTCTAAAATTTTCCAGATCAGTTTGGTCAATTTTGACCATTTTTGGGGTAGTTTAGCTCACTTTTTGGATCTAGCTGAAACAGGAGAGAGGAGATTTGAAAATATCTCATTATTTGTGAGTTTAAAACTCCTCCACACATGTGAAATAGGCGCCTCCTTCATGAGGGGAGATCCCCACACTGAGGTATCAAAAATGCATCATTTCTTCTAAATATCTCTTAATTTTTAACTAATAAACCTTGTACTCAGTCAACTCTTCATCTTATGTGAGTATTTACTCATTTTTGGGGGTTTTTCTGTTATTCTTAAATTTATCTCCTCCCTACATTTGGATTAATCTTATTGGTCCATAGGAACCTTAATTGGAGCATAAATCAAAAATTATTGAAAATCTGGACTCTTAGGCTAAGGTCCTTTTTACCTATTTTCAATTAATTCCAATTGTACATTGGAAAGTTCTTTTTGAATTTCTGTTTCAGGGAAAATCATTTTAATCAGAAGGGATATTTGTTTATTCAAAGATATCTAGAAACTGAATTATCTCTCTCTAGAATATTTTCTCTCTCTAGGCCAAAACAGATAGAAACAAGATCTGTTATTATTCTGTAAAGGAGATTGATTACAGGGGGAGAAACTGGACATCTTGAGGGGCTAGGGAGGAATCTTACACATAAGCCTTATACAATAGGTTTATGCATAAGGCCTTATGCAATAGGCTTGTTGCATAATATGTTAAAATGAACTAATTTTATGATTTTTTATGATGATCTTTTGTAAGTCTATTCAGGCTCACAACCACCAAGGGTTTAGGCCACGGGCGACTCATACGGATTTGGTTATAAGAGGTAAGCCCTCTTTTTCCATTATTTGTTTATGCTTATTCTCTTTGTGTTTTTGCACCCTTGGTGGGTGTCAGGGAACTAGGGTTAGGTAAATAGTCTTATGCATACCCTATGCATAGTGCTTATGTATAGGGTATTCATAGTGCTTATGCATAGCCTATGCATAGCTCTTATGAATATTGATAATGAACTAATGTTTTGATTTATTATGATAAAGTTTTGTAGGTCTATTCAAGCGAACGACCACTAAGGGTTTCGGCCACGTGGCGGTTCATACGGATTCGGCTAGAAGAGGTAAGCCCTCTTTTTCGATTCTCTGCTTATGCTTCTTCGCTTTGTGTTTTTACCCTTGGGTGCCAAGGATTAGGTTTAGGTCAAGATCCTATGGCCCCTATGCATAGGGCTTATGTATAAGCTATACATAGGGCTTGTGAAATAGGGCTTATGCATAAGGGTATGCATAAGCTATGCATAAGGTATGCATAGGGTATGCATAGGCTTTTGTATAGAGATATGGGGCATTGTTATATACCATCTAGAATGCTGCTTATGTCAAGTTAGGAGTGGTTATCCGTGAGTAGGTGGTTATAGTGGAGGGGGAACCCTCGATCTTCTCACTATCCTTATCTTGTAAAAGAGGAGTTGCCTTTGGCTTCAATAGTGTGGGGCGTGTGGAAATTCCTCACAAGATATCATCCCAAAGTGGCACTTTCCACCCTACTTGTCTAAGCAGTATTGTAGGAGGTCTTAACAATGTTCTAATATCACATATTGCCTTTATTGTCTAAGCTTGTGTTGTTGTTTTCTCTTGGTTGGCTTGACATTGTCGAGGTAAGCTCTCTTATTCATTCAACCTCATGTTTATCGTTCCCTTGGGTTTAGAGTTTAGGGTTTAGAGTTATGCATAGAGATATGGGGCATTGTTATATGCCATCTAGAATGCTTTTTATGTCAAGTTAGGAGTGGTTATAGTGGAGGGGGAGCCCTCGATCTTCTCACTATCCTTCTCTTGTAAAAGAGAAATTGCCTTTGGCTTTAATAGTGAGAAGCATGTGGAAAGTCCTCAAATGCTATCATCCAAAAGGGGCACTATCCACCTTGCTTGTCTAAGCAATATGATAGGAGGTCTTAACAATGTTCTAATATCACATGTTGTATTTTTTAGCTAAGATTTAAGCATGGATTTTCTTAGAGAAATCATATTTTGTTGCCTCATGCATGTATATATACACAATGTCGATCGAGCCCTCACAAGATCCTGATGTGGCAAATTTGCTATATATTATAAATGAACAATATTGTCCTCAACGTTCATGACCATGGACTAACACTAGATCCACTATTAGAGGACTCTCCAAGTCCATTAAGCACCTAAGATTACCACTCTACATGTGGTGTAATAGCATTAGTACTTCTTATATTTTCATCTTTTATTACCTTCACTAGTGCATACCAACTACTTCTTATATTTTCATCTTTTATTACCTTCACTAGTGCATACCAACTACTCATCTCATTAAAGACAACATGTGGTGTAGTAGCATTAGTACTTCTTATATTTTCATCTTTTATTACCTTCACTAGTGCATACCAACTACTCATCTCATTAAAGACAACATCTCTACCTATTTGCATCTCATGATTGGTAGGGTTATAACATCTATAACTTTTCTTCTCCAAATCATAACCAATGAAGATACATTTCTCTGCCTTCGGATCCAACTTTTTTCTCCCTTTGTTTGTGGGAACATGCACATATACACACCCTAACACTTTCAAGTGAGAAACATCTAGTTTTATGCCTATAAACTTCTATTTAGGTGTCATACCATAAATAGCTCTAGTGGGGATCATATTCATGATATACACAGCAGTTGCTGTTTGATGTGGCATATTCTTCTTAGACATCAAAGCATGTGCCATTTCTGCAATGTGCCTAGTTTTTATTTTTGCAACACCATTATGTTTTGCAGAGTGTACCTACATGTAAATTGTCACTTGATTCCCTATTTTATCAAGAAATCATTGAACTCATTAAAGGAATAGTCTCCCCGCACCATCTAATCTTAGGCATTTTATTTCTATGCATTTTTCCTTCTTGACCAAGACTTTAAATCTCTGAAAGTGAGAAAACACCTCACTTTTCAACTTTATGAAATAAACCCACACTTTCCTAGTGTGATCATCATCAATGAATGTAACATAATACCTATAACCTGCAATTGTTGCAGTCTTGGTTTGGTCCCCATACATCTGAATGCATAACATCTAATAGCCTTGCACAGTCATGCTTTTTATGTAGGAAAGCATGTTTGGCCTTCTTACCACACTAGTGGCATGACCCGTCTCCGACGAGCAAGAGTATTATTGCCCGTCGAAGCACATGCATAAAAACAAAGACTCAGCCTCGCGGGGGGGGTGGAGGGGGGGGAGGGAGGGAGGAAAGTAGATATAGGCTTTATATTTGATAGTGGCATGACCCATCTCCGAGACAAGTATGAGCTACGCACCCCGTTAAAGATAACTTAGCCAATGTTAACCCAATTATAGGGTTAACAAGAGCTACCACCAGTATCTTACATCAAGGATTCATGGTAAATACACCTAAGGGTCATAAATTCAAGATATGAAGCCATAGTGTCCAAAGCTAAAACTTGGACAAGCGCCCGTAATGGTGTCATGGAGTATTTATGTCGATTCTTGCTTCAAGAGCATGTGGCAACAAGATAGGATGAAGTCCTACGTGATCTACTTCATGGATATATTATGAGAGTAGTCATTGTAATAGCATTAGGCCTCTTATGAGCCTAAAGTGCCCGGCGAGCACAGTTTAAGTGAGTGTGAACACTTATGGCCATGTATATAAGTGAATTTCTCTCATAATACAACAGACTCTTCCATTGTACAATTGAGTCTTTCTCTTGCTAATCCTCTTGCTAATCTCTCACTAATGCATGCTAGTGAGTGTGTGTGTGAGTGAAGTGAAGTGAGAGGAGGGACGAAGACCCATAGTGCAACGTGACGGTGTGACAACGCTCGTGGGAGACACGATGGAATTGCTTCTCAAGGAGTTGTAGAGCTTAGAGACCTCAAGGGTTACGAGCTCAGCCATTGGAAAGATCCTCACGATAGTTTGCAGTTCACCAGGTAATCTCTTTTTAGATGTGTTTTAAGGAGGGTTAGGGTGACCTATAACATTTTTGGCACCGCTGCTGGGGAGCCATCCCTTGGCTTTTTCCATCGTTTTACCTCTCTAATCTACGCATAACCCATTACCCATTATCTTGATTAATGATTTCCCATAAAAAAGATGTGGATTTGATGGTGATTTATGTGAGATTTGGTGTAGAATAGCTCTTTTTTTTGTTTTTTGAAAAGAATGCTTTTGCTTAATTTTTAGATTAATTTGTGATTTTGTTGTTCTTTTGTGGTTTTTCATATTCTTAGGGCTTGCACATAGTTTGTATTAGGCTTAGTTTGCATCCATTGCATCAAACAATGCAATATAATGTAATTCTAGCTCTCTTTAGTTTAAACATAGAACTAAGACCATTAATTCTCGTATAATTGTGTGTTTTTCGTTGAAGTTGTTTGGATTAGAGTGTTAGCAAGCATTAGGAGTAGCTTAATCTTTCAAAAAAATTCTTAAAACCATTAAAAAAATCCTTGAATTTGACTAATTTCTCTTAATGGACTGGTTTTTGTCATTAAGAGGGTGATTAATCTTGTTCAAAAGGCCAAAAATTTAGAAAATGTGTAATTGGGGTCTAAATGGATCATATGAGTAGTCGAAATTGGTGTTTTTGAGTGTTTTGAGAGCATCTAGATGCATCAAAACACCTAATCATGTAAATGTTTTCATCAATTGGAGAAATTTGACTCTTTGCTTAAATTTACCTTAAAAGAGGAGATCATAATTAAGAGTCTAATTAATCTCCTATTTTAGATTAATTTGACTCTCTTTGCTTAAATTTACCTTAAAAGAGGAGACCATAATTAAGAGTCTAATTAATCTCCTATTTTAGATTAATTTACACAATTATTGATGCACAAAGATTAGCATTCCCTTGCTCTATCCAATGATGTGCTCAATTGTGTGAATTAATTAGAGATTAATGGTTAATTAGACTCCTTGATTAGTATAAAAGATGAAAAGATTAATATTTAATTAATCCTTAATCACTTTTTTACATAACTCATTAAGGCTAATGAGCATTCAATGAGTAGATGCTCATGAGTTGTCAAAATTGTCCATTTTGGGGGTCATTTATGAGGGGTGTAAGGGGTGTCATTAAAAGGTTAACTTTTTTTTATTCCCACTAACCTTTTTGGAAAAATGCCCATACCCCTTTCTTTTTAAAATTTAAAAAATATTCCCCCCCACAAAAAAGAAAAATTCGTATTTCCCACTAGACTATTAAACAAAAAAAAATTGGGCCGTTAACAGAAATCCGACCGTGAACGGAATTCCGACCATGAAAGTTCAAACGTGAAAAAAAAAATCAAATTTAATATGCTGTGGAGTCCGTTTCACGGCATGAAAACCTAAGGTTTCACGCGGAAAAAAAAATCGAATTTAATATTCCATGGAGTTCGATTTCACAGCGTGAAACATTGAACGTTTCACGGCATGAAAACCTATGATCCACAAATTTTCCACATCCCCACACTTCACCATCTTCCACATAGCTTGTCTTTTGCTTTCCCGAGCTTTGTAAAGGGCATGTCCTGCATCATGTGTAATTTGAGCAGGACACACCGCTTTTGTGTGCTACCGTGTAATGTGAGAGATGTTTTTTCCCTGCAATGGTTTAAGGTTTTGGGCTATAACTATTTTCACATAGTGAGATCTTGGTAGGAGGGGATGGAGAACACCCAACTTAAGCTAGAGAAGGATCTAGTCCTCCTCCTATCAAATCCCTCTTCAAGCCTATAAAATGAGCATGGAAATGGGGTCTGTGTGAGTAATATCTACTTGGGTGTTGAGAACAAATGTATATACATGGGGATGCCTAGACACTTGGCCAACTTGTTTGAGGTGTTAAAGGACATTGGCTAGCATGATGTGGTGGCAGGCAAGCACAAGTTCGGTAATAATTTCTATGCAAGCAAGCCCTTGTTTGTGCCTACTCTTTTTTTAATAAACCCTAGCTAAAGTACACACAAGATGAAAGCTACTCTCTTTGCTTGGTTCACAAAAAATATAAATCAAAGTCTTAGTTTTCGATGCACAATCTCCCACTCTCTAAATCATGGCCTCAATCAATGCTTGGGCTTCCTTGAAACACCAATTTAAGTTTGGGTTTCAAAAAAAGGAATTTTAGTCATAAACATTGGAATTTCAATACATTTTGTTATAAATCTTGGATGGCTTTTCAAAAATACCTTTGGTTTTTAAGGCTCTAAGAGAATTGTTTTTGTGAGCACTAGCCTTAGTGAAGCTTCCATAACTGAGCGCCTTGGCTAGAGATAAATTTACATTGCTAGGCTTTGTGTATTTTTTGTGATACCGTTAATGTGTGGGCCCTATGAGAATTCCTAATAAGCTCTTGTTGAAGCTTCCTATCAATTATGCATGGAATATGACAAGCATGTAGGATGCATTCAGAAATTGAAAGAAGTTCTCTCAAGCATTGGTTTACATGGGGGAGCAATGACACTTACGAAGGGCACAAAAGCTTCTGGCAAACCACAAGACAATCTGAAAAAAATTGCATGGGTGGTTCAAAGGCACAACATCTTCTTTCAAACCATATATAGATTTAGAAAGACACAAAATTTGAGATATGGAAGAAAGTATGTGATGTGACAACGTACAAAGGGAATGCAGCAGCAAGAATGGGTCTCAAACATGCAAAGGTTTGGATGACATTAGACAAGCTCATCCAACTTCTAGAGAAAAGGCACAACTCGCTATGGGATGAAGTGGTGGTGACCCTCACAGAATTAATTGACAATTTTAGTGATGACGCATGGGAAGAGACACACATCACACATTACATGTTTGCAATACGTGTACTAATGTTTTAGACGTTTCTTTGCTCATTCTGTTGCAACACATACTTTATGTGCAAAGAAGTAGGCCGGGGACTACTGCATTGAGAGAGATTTGCAAGTACCATAAATCCACCGACCCAATCATCCCCAACGCGCCCTTTGTGAGAGTAGTTAAAGAGATTATGTCTGAGATGAGCAACAAGGTCACTCGCATTCAAAGCACTGCTCTCATGGCACTTCAGGAGGACCTGGTGGAGATCATCACTAGCCTTTTCAAGATGGTGTTTTGTGCCATGTACATGCCAAGCCTGTAACGCTCAAGCCGACAGATATAGCCGTAGCCATGCAAGCTCCCAGAGGACCCATCCTTTCATAAGCAACTGTAATTTTGTAGACATGATCCGATACTTTGTAATGAAATTGATTAATGAGAATATGGGGGCCAAATTATTTTTTGTATTAATTTGTTATCGGTGAGAATATATTGTGTCTCATGAAATACTTTTATTTTGCTTTTTTGGTTTTATTAAATTTAAGGTTGTGAGTTTTATTTTTGAATTTTGTTGTGAATTGTATACGTCTTCGCCATGTTGCACGTGTAAGATGAATTTTTTATTTATTTTTTAAAATCAAAATGGAGGTTATAGTATTATTCCAAGAGAGAAAAAAAAACAAAAAAACACAAACTATCAGGCCTTAAACATCAAGCTTTTTAGAGAAGCTTAACTCAGATCTTGTATAGAGTTTTTTACATCAATTAGAGCCAAAATTGCTTGAGCTAACTCTTCTTCCTTGGCAGTCAGCTGTGCTGGCGGTCTACTTCATCCCACTCCTGATCCTAGATAGCTCGATTAGCTTCAATGGCATTGACTTTTTCTTCATATTCTTCCCTTGCTTCATTGATTGCAAGTACCTCTTCAACTTCATTCCTTGACTTCTGGGCTCAGCAAACAGTTCTGTCTGCTTTTAAGATCATCTTCATTTGCACAAACAGAGCACTCCTCAGGCCAGGGCAATTGTGGGTTACTGTATTTTCAAACAGTGCATTTCCTCATGATCCACACACACCACAGATATTTAGCTCTAATGACATTCCATATCCTTGATGAGTACCCCAGTAAAATCCCCAAGAAGAATTTTCTTCCAGTTTAGTTGGGTTGCATTGGCCAGGGAGAGGCATTGGTGAATCAGCTCCGAGAAGCTTTTGTTGTAGTGGCAAGATATAAACAAATGAGGGATGTTTTCTTCTTCTTGTCTACACTATGGGCATAAACCATCATCAATTCCCAATTTTTGGGCTCGAGATCATGTCCATATACCTTTATGCATGATGAGCCAGAGGAGAATTGACTTTTTTGGGGGTATAAATTTAGACAAGATTTTGGAAAAGCAGAATTCCCATTGTTTCCTATCCCAGAGGATGTTCCATTTAGAGTTAAGTCTCACATGCAAAAGTATTCCTTGGAAAGGCAGAGGGGGGAATGGGTAGCAACGCGCTGGATTGACCCCATTTAAGTGCATCTAGGGAAAGAGGGTTTCTGCACTGTATGAGCCTTGCTTTATCGGGATCCCAATGGCTTATTTTGGATTGAATGAACAATGAGTCTTCTCTGTTAATTATGTACATCAACATTAGTCTATCTATAGACCACGTTTGAGTTGAGAAATCCCATATATCCTCCCAGCATTGTATTCCCTTTTTTCATAGTTTGTGGGCTATCTTCAAACTGTCATTATCGATACTATTCTGTAAGCATATGGAGAACCAAATAGAATCCTCTCCGAAGAAGCCAACTACTTTCCTGGTTTTCTTTCACAGGCTTCTCACCACAAACCCGAACCAGAGGGTTTGATAATAATTTTACTGAAGAAAAGGGGCAGAAAAGGAATATTTCTCCATTGCAGCCGTTTCATCATCCTATGACCACCTAAGTTCCTATGAATAAGTAAAGACTAGTCAGAGTTTGGGTGAGACAGGCTTCTGATAATCCATTTGGCTACAAGACGAGTGGCAAGGTCCTCTATATTTGGGAGCCCAAGTCCTCCTTTCTGTTTAGGTAGTGTACAGTAGTGCCAATCTACCTTAGGGATTTTGTACATGTTCGCATCTCCTGACCACATGAAGTTTTGCATAAAGACTATAGCTCTTTGATATTGCTCTTGGACGGCATCTAACATGATAGGAAGTAAATGGTTGAGGGTATAAGGATATGCTTGAGAACCAAGCATCTTCCTGCTAAGTTCTGTTTTGGTATTCCTTCCACCGATCAAACTTTATTTTAACTTTATCGATAACCCACTGCCACCATTGTTTCAATGTGACTCCGAAGCCCATTGGGATACCTAGCAGACGAAATATATGACCCTCTTCTAAGATTTGTTGAACAATCCACTTTGGCGGTTCATTAATCATCGTTTTGATTCCAGATTTTTGATGATTAATTCTGGACCCAAAGGCCATGCAGAAGACCTGAAGGCATTTCCAAAACTTTCTAATAGATTTGTCATCATTATGAATCAATCCATTAGTGTCATTTGTGAACAGTTGTAGGCACATTTGCCCTTTATTGTTGTGAGGCAGTTCAATGCCTTTCATTTCCCCTTTCTGCATTGCATCTTGAACAAGCCATCTCAATCGCAAAGAGGAGAGGAGCTAGAGGGCATCCTTGTCTTATCGATTTATTCAGCACAAAAGGTGAAGAAAGTTTGCCATTAATCACTACTCTAGCTCTAGCATTCCCAAATAAGGTTGCTACCTTTTGAATAAACCGAGGACCTAGCCCCATATCCTTTAAGGATTGGAGGATGAATTCCCACTCCAGTCTATCATAGGCTTTATCAAAATCAGTTTTGAAGGAAATGAAGTCTTGATTAGATTCCTGGGCATGCTCAATCCCTTCCCATAATGCAATAATGGCATCTAAAATAAAACGTCCCTTTATAAACCCTTTCTGTTCCTCTCAGACCCACATTTTCAGCTTATCACTAAGCCTTCGTGCTAGCACTTTAGCAAATATCTTGTATGCAGTAGGCAGCATGGAAATGGACAAGTCTTCTTTTGCTCCTCTTTTGTGAATTAATTTGATAATCCCTTCATTCAAGGAAACTGGGAGAGCTCCGTAGTCAACACTCTCTTGCCACACCCGAAGAAGAGGGGGGATAAGCACATGTTTAAACTGTTTAAAGAATTTAGCTGGGAGCCCATCTATGCCCAAACTTTTTCCTTTCTTGAGACAGTCTATTGCCTCTGCAATTTCTATCTCAGTGATGTCAGCTTCCAGAGTTAAAGGTATGGAGCTAGGGATCGTTTTCTGTCTGCAATTAGCAATCATCATTTGGGCCTGTCTTTCTCTGCATTCTTCTGTAAAGGCGTACTGAAGATATTTGAGAAGTGGTCTTTTGCTATGTTCATGTTCTCTTCTATAGAATTTGCCAGCTGTCACACGGGGTTTTAAAAAACGAACAAAAGTCTTTTTCTGCTTTCTTCTTAAGAATTCTAAACATCTCTTTAGAAGGCCTGTCTATTTTTCCAGCCCCCCATTCCCTAATGAAGAGTTTCAGACCTTGGCTTTGAATTATTTCCTCCTTTTTCAGCTCCTCTCTAAGACCATTGATTTCACCACTCCTCTCTAAGAACATTGATTTCACCACTCAAGTCATCCTGAGAAGTGGCCATTCTGCTCTCAAGCTCCCTAAGACGAGAGTATGTGCTGTTCCGTCTGTGGGCACGGGCTTTGGTCACCTCTTTTTTAACAAAAACTAGGAAGTTTTGAGTTTCCCTCACACTGATTGAGTCCAGGCTCTAGCGAGATCACGAATGGAAGAGAATGACTTCTCCCATATTTGTTTGATTCCCTACTGAACTAAAGGCAACTGAAACAGTTTAGGGTCGGTGTGAAACCATCCATATTTCATCCTTACCTCGGATGATTTAATAGATGCAATTATAGGGTAGTGATATGAAAGCACAATGTTCTTCATGACTTTTCTAATGAGCTCAGATATTTCTGACTAAGGGCATCTAATATATAGCATCTATCAAGCCTGGCCTTCCTTGTTAGCAGATTTGACCTCCCATTGCTCCAAGTGAAGTCGTTATTAGAGGATGCCATATCGTGAAGCAAGTGGAACAGTTTGCATTCTTCCCAACTTTTCTTTTCCTGTCCTCTGATAGTGTGTCCCATTTGTTTGTATCTATCTAACTGAGCTTCCACCATGTTAAAGTCTTCTAGGAGGAGAATTGGTGGCTGAATTCTCATTAACGATGTCCATAGTTATAGTCTGGACCCTGTAGGGCGCAAGGCATATACTGATACAACAGTAAATACATCTTCACTCGTATCAATTCTCCTAGGAGGAGAATTGGTGGGCTGAATTCTCATTAACGATGTCCACAGTTACAGTCTGGACCCTGTAGGGCCCAAGGCATATACTGATACAACAGTAAAGACATCTTCACTCGTATCAATTCTTATAGCAATCCATCTATGTTGAGGGTCAATGCTAACCTCTTTAATGCATGCAACTAGAGAATTATTTATACCCATGATTGTGCCCGTTGCCCTGCTTATGGTCTATCACAAACCATCGGTGACTCTAGGAGACTGTCAGAAGATTTTTCTATAGAAGATCTCCCACTACCTTGATTTCTTGAAGGCATATAATGGTAGGCTTCAAGCCTGACTGCCATAACCAGCCTTTTATCACTCTGGGTCTAGTTTCATCAGTGAGTCCTTTAGTATTGAAGGACATGACTGTGAGGTTGACATGCATCATGTTTTGGGGGATTTGGAAGGAGGTTTCCTAGAAGGCTTGGGGGTCTTCTCATTGGGGGATGGGGAATGCATCCCTCCCACTTGAGATTGTCTTCTTTTGGAGGTACCTATATCACTGAAGTTACCATTCCTTATCCCTTGTTTAATTACAGCTAAAGAGAATTTTTTTTCTCCTTCTCCCGAAAGGGATTATTCATCTGCTTGCGTAGGGAGGAGTTGCTCTGCATGGAACTCCTCCTAGAAGTCCATATCATCTACTTCCTTAGCAAATGATTCTTGTCTATTTGCTGCCTAGGAACTCGGAACAAACAGGCTCCTCCACCTCACTTGATCAGCAAGGCCCATGAGAAGACGGGCGAATCTGTTATTATGTTTTACTTTGGGGTTTCCCTTGGGGTGCCAACTCCGGGCAAGGGTTTGTTTCTCCTTCCTACATTCTAGAAACCTTGGTTATCTGGCTCTAGGGCTGTTTGTTCTTCTGGCTTAGGAGGAGGAGGAGGGGGAAATTTGATAGGAAAATTCCTGATGTAATGATCCTTTACTCGTAAGTAAGTATTAGGGATATTATTATAAATAATTTGCTAGTCTATGGATTATCCACTACCTGTAGAGATGTTTAAACTTACTGGAAGTTCTTGAGTAATATTAATCAAGGCCTGGGGATGCCACCTAGGGTTGAGGTGCAGCGCAGATTCGGGAGCTCTACCCATATAGGGACTATGGAGGGGTTGGGACCCAAGGGAGAGAAGTCTGGAGACCATTTAAAGATAGATAAAGGAGAGTTTCTAATTATCCATTGTCCTGCACCAAGTACATTGCCATTTGTTCGTTTTTTAAAAGGAAACAATAATAATTATTGGGAAGAAATTGAGTCTTCTTGACTTCCCATACCCTTATTGTCCAGTTATTTCTGATCCATGTACGGAGAAATTCAACTGGTAGTTGAGGGCCAAAACACAGACCCACTACTGCCCTTACCTGGTAAGATGAACTCCATTCATTAACGAGATTTTTAGGTAATGACACAGGAATAGACTTACTAGCTCCAGATTGCTTATCTTTGCTTCTATCATGACAGTTGCCTCCTGCTTTGTCGTTCTTGGCTGAAGTCACAACACTTTGCCTTTTTTGACTCTAGATAGGGCCTCGTTGATTTGTCGAATCTCGTTCAAGTTGAGTGTCTCCATTTCTTCGCTCCGTAAAGCAACAATCCCAACGGCTCCTTCGTCTCCGATTCTACTTCCACCTTGGGAGTAATCCCCATAGAAGCCATATTCTTGGTTGAGGGTTGAGCGGAAGCTAGTTTGAGGGTCTGGTTGGAAGTAGCCAAAAGTGAAGTTATCTATTCCAAGAGACAATGTCATGTGGAGGCCATGTTGAGGGGGAGGAGTCTACATGTATTCACTCCTTTTGCCTGAAGAGTGCTAGGCCGCGCTTGCATGCTATGCAATGATGGTGCCACATGAAACGAAGAGTCTGGAGCATGCATGTTGATAGCATATTCTGGGCACCTTCTGACTTGAGAGGAGCTTGGGAGGAGTGCTTTGAGGCTGGTTTGGGGGTACCCAAGATGGACCCCCTGGTTTTTAAGGAAAAACACAGGGCCTGGGAACTAGGTTGCCGTACAATCAGGCAACCTCCCCTAACAAGTCCACACACACATTTCACATTTAAGGCAAATTTTTTAATAAATTCATATCAAAGTGTTGTATGATATTAAGGCTGCTTTCTTTGTGGTTCTGCAATATTATTACAGTTCAAATTTACGTGAATCCCAGATTAAAAAAATACAAATGCGATGAAAAGTTATAACACGTGTATTTATTTCATGCATGTTTGACACCGAGAAGATGAGGTCAAGGGGGGTCAAATATCGCTCCTACGGTGCCCATTTGCCCTGATTAGGCCTGCACGACGACACATATTTTGCATGATTTTACACATTTGGTGACATTTCACAGCCCGCCGCCTTGCCTTCTCATCGTTTCGCCCATGCATAGGCTCAAGCATGCATCAAATGGAGATTAAAAGAAACACTATGGACTTGAGATGTGTAAGTCTTAAGTGATGCCTCGTCACAACACACATGTTAAGGACTAAGGCCATGGAGGTCTCAGCCTGCTCTAAGAGGTTCTCAATCACCTCTAGAAGTATTCCTGGTTGCACCAAGTTTGCCTCTTTCACACCTTAGGGTTCTCCTACAAATCCTTACTCTCATGAAGTAGCAGCACCAAGGTCTTCCCCCTCTCACTCTTTCTCCCTTATCCACCCTCCCTCTCTCTCTCTCTCCGTTCCTCTATCTCTCTCCCAACCTCTTGTCTTTCTCTCTTCCTCTCTCTCTCCTTTTCCCACCCTCTCCTTCCCTCTCTCTCTCCCCTTTTCCCTCCCTATGCATAATCTCTCCTCTCCTCTTTCATATGTCTCTCCCTCTCGCTATGCATAATCTCTCCTTCTCTTCCTCTCTCTCTCCCTCTCCCTCCCTATACATAATCTCTCCTCTCCTCTCCTCTTCTCTCTATATCTCCCTCACCCTATGCATATTCTCTCTCTCTCTCTCTCTCTCTCTCTCTCTCTCTCTCTCTCTCTCTCTCTCTCTCCAACACATCCGAATCATAGCAACATTTTTTAGCAGTGTTTTTACAATGTTTTTGGAAGGAAAATATCGGGGGTTTTCAAGATGCTCAAGCAGCGATCTACGCAGCGCTTTTTCGTTGTTGCTAAGCATCACGTTTAGCAGCAAAAAAGCGCTGCTCAATAGCGTCTATAGCAGCAAAAAAGCGTTGCTATACTATAAAAATATCCCGCTTTTTGCCACTTCTTTTGTAGCCATGTAGTTTTATCTTTTGAATATAATAAACTTATACTACTCTGAGTTTTTTTTTGCAGGTTTTTGCCTTGTCTATCACTTCTACCTCTCTTACCCTATCTTCCTCAAGCTCAAGCAAGGTATGTCTATTGTTTTCCTTCATTTCCTATGCAAACAAGCTTTCCATGAAAGCTTTCTTGTGAGTATTTCCCTTCTCTGACCTCTCTTTTATGTTTTTCTTTTCTTCTTTTTTCCTACTCATTGAAGCTTGACCCTAACCATAGATTCTATATAAAAACCCTAATAAAGAGATTTGACTCTCCATCAAAGCTCTATATTAGGTTTTCTATTTAGAATCTAGGGTTAGGGTTAAGCTATAATGAGAAGGGAAAAAGAAAGATTCAATAAGTTTTCTATGTTATGCAAAATCTTTCATTTTTTATTAAGATTAGGGTTTTGTATATGCTTTCTATTAGGATTACTAATACTTGTTTTCTTTATTTGGTTTGAGTTTGTGGGTTATCCACACATACAAGCCTCATAAGGATAGAGATCTCTCCCTTTTAAGTTTTCTTTCTTATGCTTTTACATGTTATAGGGTTTGTAAGTTTTAGTATTTGTTATTCTTTCTCCCCTATATGGATAGCATAGCTCCTGTCTAGAGGTGGCCATATGCCTGAGCCTCATGCTTGAGGCTAGTGCATAAAGCTTATGCATTAGCCTTATGCATAAGCCTCGTACATAAGGGTAGTGCATAAAACTCATGCATAAGACTTATGCATTACTAAATGCATAAGACTTATGCATTACTAAATGTATAAGCCTCATCCATGAGGCTTATACATAAGGTTTATTCATGAGACTTTTACATAAAGCCTCTTGTATAAATCTTATGCATTAGCGATAAGCCTCTATGTATAGCCTTATATATAAGCTTATGCATGAGGCTTATGTATTAGCCATATACATAAGCATCATGTATAAAGCCATATGCATAAACCATGTATAAAGCCATATGCGTAAGTATTATATATAAAGATTATGCATATGCTAATGCATAAGTCGGGTACATAAGCTTTATGCATGAGGTTTTATGCATAAGCCGCATACATGAGGCTTATGTATAAGCTACATACATGAGGCTTATGTATAAGATCATGCATAAGTCTCACACATAAGCCGCATAGATGAGGCTTATGTATTAAGCTTATCCATATGGCAAATACATAAGCTTCATGTATGCGGAGACTTATGCATAAGGTTTATGCATGAGGCTTATGCATAGCTTTATGCAAGCTACGAATGCGTAGCCTCATGCAAGCTACGAATGCTATGCATAAACCTTATGCATAGTATGCAAGAGTCTTATGCATAAGGCTTATGCATTAGGCGAATGCATGTAGCTACCGGAATACACCGGAAGCTCCCATTACATGATGCCAAGTTCTATCTAAGCATGCTGGTGCTTACGGACATGCCGGTAGCTTCTTATGCATGCTGGTAGCTTCCTATGCATGCCGGTAGCAACCAACGTATGTCGGTAGCTTCCTATGCATGCTGGTAGTAGCAACCAATGCATGCCGATAGCTTCCAATGCATGCCGGTAGCAACCAATGCATGCTGGTAGCAATCAATGCATGCCGGTAGCTTCCTATACATGCCAGTAGCTTCCTATGCATAAGAGTTTTAAGTATTTATGTTTCTTCTTGGATAGATGACAAATAACTTGAGGCGTGATGTTACACATGAAGGAGGAGTCGATATCCCAACAATATTTGTAAGTATATATTAGCCTCAAATTGTATATTATCTTTTAATTGAAGAAATTTATCTTAAATAAAAAGTTTCTAAAATGTTCATTTGTTTGTATGTTTATATCTTGAAGCAATGGACCACCTCCCTACTACACAAGAGGAATATGATTTTGCATTACAAACAATGGGGTTTGCAAGCTCTAGTATTTGATAGGGTGCAAGATGAAGGATATATTTTTATTACTAGAGGAGATGCTTGGCAAGCATGTTAAGTAAGTACATTCCTAAACCCTAAACCTCTTTGATTTTGCAAAATTGTTTCTCACTTGTGTTAGTTCTATTATGTTTTAAGATCATGTAACTAGAAACGGTGGTGCAAACATCCATGCCGATAGCAATGGAAATGTGAGAGACGAAGGGGCTGGAGCTGCAACAAGGAACAATACCAATCACACGGCATGAGATTTAGATAGTCCCTAGCTCCATAGGTTTTTATTATGCTTTATCTTATATATGAGTTTTTTGAAAACATACACTTATGTAATTCCGCTAAGTATTGTAATTGAATTTTGACATTCCTAAAAACCATGGTTTACAAATGTCTTTTCTTTTTGGTATTTGTAAGTTTTACATTATACTTATCCATGATGATGTGAAGTTATGTTAGTTTTACTATGTCTACATTAGAAAAAAACGAGCTGGGGCAGACTGGGGATTCCTATGCAGACTCCCTAGTCTGCCCCAGCTTTTTTTTATTATGCAGTACGTTCGTTGCTCAAGCAGCGTGTTTAGTAGCGATATAGGCCCCACATCTCCGCACCCTTCTAGTTATAAAAGTGCTCCTATTTTCGCTGTTGCTAAACCCTCATTCTATTGTAGTGTATACATAATCTCCCTCTCCCTATGCACATTCTCTCCTTTTCTCTCTCTCTCTCTCTCCCTCTCTTCCTCTCCCTTCCTATGCATAATCTCTCCTCTCCTTTGTCTCTCCCTCTCCTCTCCCTCCCTGTGCATAACCTCTTCCTCTCCCTCCCTACGCATAATCTCTCCTCTCCTCTTCCCTCTGTCTCTCCCTCTCCCTATGCATATTCTCTCCTTCTCTCTCTCCCTCTCTTCCTCTCCCTCCCTATGCATAATCTCTCCTCTCCTCTTCCCTTTGTTTCTCCCTATCCCTATTTATAATTTGTCCTCCCTCTCTCTCTCTCCCTTTCCCTCTCCCTCTCCCTCTCTATGCATAATCTCTTCTCTCTCCCTCTCCCACCATCTTCCCCCTCTCTACTCATTAGGCCAATGCCTTAATTTATAGGGTTTACATCCAGAAGATGCCAAGCATCTAATCCCACTAATTTCTCCTTGATTTATGCCACTTCCCCTACATCTGGGGGCACCTTTTACTAGAATCTTTCCTTGATTCTCTCATCAGTAGATTCCTCTCACCTTTTCACTACTACCCACTTAATTAAAGACTCCCTTTTATAGTCTCTTGCTATAAGGGCTTGTTCCTGCACACACCCATTCACTTGCATATTTTAACACCTCCCCTCAACTGAATAACTCTAGCACTCATGGACCCTATACCAAGCTGCCCTCTTACTTGGTAGCCCACGACCAGTGCCTCAAGCCCCTAACTCATAGTCCTTGACATTCTATCTCTATGTGTCTAAGGCTATTACAAGTGCCCGTGACCTTGACTAAAGTGCTCACACATACATCTACCACATGTCCTATATCATCGGCGGTGGCTCGGATGTGGTTTTACTCTATTGGGGCAGGTTACATTGGGTTGTGGGGTTTCTCTCATTTTTTTCACCATAAAAACTATGAAATGTGTGGACAACATTGGTGACCAAGCCATGTATGTATGATTGTTTGAGTTAATTGGTTGGTGTCCTTAGTGAACTTCATGCATAGCAAGATGAGTGGGTCCAGATAAGATTATTGGTGAAAAGCGTGAGATAAACAACTTCCAGATTTGGAAGTATCGCATGACAAACTTCTTAAAAGGAAAAGGGCTTTGGAATTTGGTGATAGGTGAGGAGATGGATCCAAGGGTTCCTATAGTTATGCAGTTATGGCACAAGTAACAACACATAGGAATTGGACAAAAAGAGCATTTGTGATTTGCATTATTTCTTGATTTGTGTGTGACAGATAAGATGTTGTCATATCCAAGATGCATCAAATCCCAAGGTTGCATGGGGTACATTGGTGAAGTTGTACGACACAAATACTCAATTAAAGAAGATGCAGTTGAAATAAAAGATACATAGTGTGACACAGAACAACATGAATATAAATGATTATGTGCAAAAGATTAAAGGATGTGTAGATGCACTCGCATCTATCGGTGCACCTATGGAAGATGATGATTTGGTTGCTATTACATTGAATGGTATGGGAAAAGATTACAAGTAATTTGAAACCTCTATCAGGGTTAGAGGTGGTGATCTTGCAAATTTTGATGAGTTGGTCTCTTTACTTATATGGGGGAAATGAAGCTTGGATTAGGTACATCATCCAATATCAGTGGGCATAGAAGGGTCTGGGCATTTTACACTTAGAGAGGTGCTAGAGACAAGGAAAGATCCTTGAGGGTGTCACTCATAAATATGTAAGTGTAGCACGTGGGTTCACAGAAGGGGTTTTTTAAATCCCTTTTCTACACATTTTTTTACATACAGAAGGGTGCCATTTAAAGGGGGTATTTACAAATTGAATAGAAAAAGGGTGTGTTTTATTCATGAAAAATTTACATATAAGGAATTTTCAAATTAGGTCTTGAATGCACGTGATATAGAGAGTTACATATACTAAACCCCTTGAGGAAAGATCTAGTTTGAGAGGATGTATAGGTGGACATGGTTGGCATGATAGGCTATTGCAACGGCAAACATCATTCACATCCATCATTTGGTACATGTGGTGGTAGAAGTTTTTACCCTCATGCCAGAGTGAGATCTAGATCTTGAGATAAAGGTCATTATCACAAAATATGCATGGCATTGAGTGTCACTATTGTGGTAAACTTGGACATATGGCTAGAGATTATTACAAAAAGCATAATGATCTTCATGGTGGTAGAGTGAAACACGATAACTATGCATCATCTAGCAATGAGGGACATAAAGATCATTTGTTTTGCTATGAAACATGTGATGGGCACTATGATGTCACATAAGGAGAGTGATGAAACATGGTATATGGATTTAGGTGAATCAAACCACATTTCATGCCATGGAGAGTGGTAACATGATGCCTACACAATCTCAAGGATATGTTGCCTACTGGTGATGATGCGTCACATCCTATTAGACATGCTGGTAATGTACCATTGAGGATGCATGATGGCAGAGTGAAAACCATGTCTGAGCTGTTGTATGTGCCATTTGTTTACAAAGATTTTAGCATCAGTTTGACAATAGAACAAGGATTGTAATGAGTATGGATACTCTGTTGAGGACTTTAAGCTGAGGACTTTAAGCATGGCTGTAAATTGTTGAGAAATATGGTGCCAAAGAGCACAAGGAAAAGATAGGGAGTAAGTTGAGTAAGCCAAACAAGAACAAAGTCCAGGAAGAAGCTACATGAGCAAAGGGAATTATCACATTAATTTAAGATTAAGACTAATCACCATAATCATGCATATGGTACCCATGATTCTCAACATAAATTGATTACCAAATGTCAAAAACAAGGAAGATTGTTTAAGCTAGATGCAAGCATACCAGAGTTGAAGTCAGCCATGTTTTCTCATAGGATAGTGCCAAAAATTGATCTTACTCTACAACACACTTTATATCTTGAGTTGCAAGAGAGCTACCATCACTTTGACGAGATAGGTTTTGAAGAGGTATGAACCACCACTTTCTTTTCTTCTAGTATTGGGAAATTACAAGAAAACTCTAAATCATTATACAAACAAACAGGTGTATGTCAAGAGTGTGTAGGTAATAATGTTGATTGTTGGGGTGTTTGTTTGACACCCACCAAGCGTCCGACCTCCAACATATAGGAGAGTGAACGGTAAGGATGTATCTACTACGACCTTTGGGTTTACACACTTCACTGACCTTCTGAGTGAGTCACTCCGCCTAAAATGAAGACGTGCCACTCATATTAGGGGGACAAATAATCAACCACTATGGGGTGCAGCTGAGCAACCCGTTGAGACTACAAGGTATAGAATAAACATTACGCGATTTTTATTGATAATGATTCGATATAATGTAAGACATTGATCTTAAGTTTTTCTTCATTTTGGTAGGTGACTTCTTTGTTAATAATCCTAATATGGGATTTATCAACACTCAATTCTATTGCACTATTACAAATGAATCATACAATGATATAGGCTTTCTAGCCTTATCCCACTTTACATGTCATCATTCATGTGGCAACTCCTTTTCCACTCTTTTGGTCAACACTCACACACCATTCAATATTACATGTGGCATTCCTATCTTGCCACAATATCTTGCACCTCTAGGGTGCTTTCCCACATACACATAACACCACGATTACATCTCTCAACACCCCCTCTTAATCGAGGTGTTCCACAACTCACCCATCACCCATATCAATGCAGCATTGCACAAACGCAATCGCTACCTCTCAACATTCTTGGTACTTTCACAATGGAGGGAAAACCAGTACTTGATTTCTTTGCACGGACTAGTGTCATGGCTAAGGTATGCAAGAAGCTTTGCCAACATTGTATAAGCATAGAAAATGATTGGCTATGCTATATTTAGGAGTTGTCTCATTTGCAAGATGTGCCCATAGACCTAGGTTCCAAGTGGTTTCAAGGTAAAGAATCCAAGAAAATTATTCAAGCAAGCACGCAACCTCAAATTTCTTTGGGGAAACCTTGGCGTGGACATCCCCAATGGTTTCCACGGCATGCTTTATATGTACCAATGTGGTGCTACTTCTACAGCTTAGCAACTTTCTTACTATCCACGACCACCTGGAGCTACCAATATAGCCCGACAACTTGCTTATTATTCACCACCACTAGGAGTAAAAATGACACTAGGAATGATGCCATGCCCTAATGGTATACCAAAACCTAACATGATCAATCCATATCAGTATCCGAATTGTGGGGGGCCTCCACGACCCAACACAAACTAGCAAGATGATGCAACTTCAAGTAGTGATGGATTTTGTACTCACTTTCTCATGTATAGAAGTGACTTTTATCAATATCTTGCAAAAATGTGAAATATGTTGGTGTGTACATGTGTAAATATCGAGAGAGAGAGAGAGAGAGAGAGAGAGAGAGAGAGAGAGAGAAAGAGAGAGAGAGAGAGAGAGAAATGTCCTATGTGTTACATGTGAAATAACTTGCAAAAGTGTGAAATGTGTTGGTGTGTACATGTGTCAATATCGAGAGAGAGAGAGAGAGAGAGAGAGAGAGAGAGAGAGAGAGAGAGAAATGTCCTATTTGTTATGATTTCAACCAAGCACACTTATTGGTGTTTTCCATGGATTTCGTATTCAATATCTCATGTATGGAAACAAATTTTATCGATATCTTGAAAAGAGAGTCCACATGTGAATTTTATCGCTAATTTTGTGGTTGGGCATGAAATAAATAGGCACACTTGATGAATTTTCTCAATATGCACACGTGAAAAATTTTCTCAATATGCTAGAGGAACACCGAACTCATAGTGATCAACATAATTTGGATGTCATTTGGAATTTGACTAATTTTCTCAATATGCTAGAGAAACACTGAACTCATAATGATCAACATAATTTGGATGATGTCATTTGGAATTTGACTAATTTTAGCTAGTGCTCGCTAAAAGCAACATTTACATACAAATATGGGTCTTAAATTCTTCCTTGCTACCAATTAATTAGTGAGAGAGTTAGAAGGCCTATGGTGGTCATACAAGGCCTAAGGTGGTTATAATTAGTGAGAGAGTTAGAAGGCCTATGGTGGTCATACAAGGCCTAAGGTGGTTATAAGGTTTAATTTGATTATAAGGATTAACAGGTCTAAGGTTTTTGTGCCACCGGTTTCCAATGGAGGTTTCCGGTTTTGGCCCATGGTTTGTCCTCAACGGTGGTGGTTTATCTAGGACCTTCCCCTATTTGCCCATTGTTTGTCTTCGCCAAGCGGTGGTTTATCTGGGACCTTCGCCTATCTTTTCTCCTTCTGTTTTATTTGGGACCTTTGCTCTGGTTTTTGTTTGCCTACTACCCCTCCTATTTGTTTGGCTTCTCTTAACCTTACCAACAGTAGGGGTAAGAAAATGGGCATATCTCTGTGGCTATTATTGGTTATAAGTTAGTTCTTTTTGGTTTTTGCTGGTTCGGCGAGTTTAGACTCGGTTGGCTGTTGCCATGCGTCCCGACAGCACAATAGGTTTGTGGTGTTGGTCGTCAGTTTGTTGTGTGTGTGTGTGTGTGTGTGTGTGTGTGTGTGTGTGTGTGTATCTGTGTTGGTCAGTTGGTCGTATCGGTTGGTTTGCCTCCATGGCGCGCCGGAGACATGCGTCTGATAGGGGCTCCATAGGGAGATCCCAGATGAGGGCGTCCACTAGCACTATTGTCCCTCTTTTGCATGCTGCGTTACAACCCATGAATGACTCTGTGCACATGCCTGTTCAAAATGGCTCCCCCATAGGAAAAGAGAATATAGATCCTCAAACTAGGGCTCCTTCTTCTCTAAGGGCATTGAAAAGAATAGCCAGAGATATAGGTTTGCTTGGATGCTTTTTGTATTACGGATTCCTTTTTTAAAATTTCTTTGTTTTGATGTTGCTTGCATGCTTGTTTGCAAGTGTATTCGAGTCCATGGATGCACCTTCCAAGAGGAGAGAAATTTGTAGAGTTTCAAAACCTGATGGCTTAAGGATTTTGAAGTCTCTTATCACAATCGGTGTAGGAAGCACTGATCTCGACCTTCGTTTTCGGCAACCATATGTAATTTTATAAAGAATTAGTGTACAAAGGGCCTGGTTGCATTGGAGAAAGGTGCGACTACGAACCACCCTTACTATCAAATGGTGGTCAAGATGCAAGCATCTTCTCTGATTGTATCGAGAAAACACTCAAGTCCTACATGCATTGGGACACATGCAAACCTGATGGTGGGCTTGTCATGTGTCGTGCACTTCGACAAGTGAAGACGCATACCTTTGAGGGGATGTTGGGCTATTGCATGAAGGATATGCAAAATTACATTTTAGGGTTTTTGTGCACAATGTTTCTGCCAGCAAAACTGGCTATACACAGTATGGTTAGGGTGATTTGAAGAATCGAGTTTGCTTGGCCTCTCTAAACATCTTTGAGAGGGCATTTGTTTTCGTGGAGAACTTCATTTCAAATTGAATAGCAACCCTTGGAGTCACTCTCCTCAAGATGATACGCATAGGCAAGTTCTTCCGCTCTACCTCCTGGGTTACTCCCCGCACAGGAAATGGGATGAGCTTAGCTAAGTCTAGAGCCGTGTGGAATGGTGAAGGGTTTCATCACCTCATTCAAGGGAGAGCAGAGCTTGCGTACATTGGTGCCGCATAAACTCCACAAAGAGGTATCGATGTCATTGTTGATGATGCCAACGGTCATCACAAACACCTCCAGCATCTTGAGATTGCTATGAGTCGAACACTTCGTGCATGCAAGTGGTGCATCAAGCGCACGAGCAGCACACAAAATGGACAAGTCATCTACCTTTTTCCTCTTTGTGGTGGCGTATAACGTGTCGGAGCTCCTTGCAATCCATAGAAGAATACAATGGAACATTGAGCGGAACGCATACACGACAACATACATAGAAGCAAAAAGAACAGATGACACTACGAAATACATGACCTGAAGAACGAGCTCTTTGTTTTGATAGCCTTCACATTCTCCAAGCTAGTTGAATCTTTTGGCGGTGTGAAGATGCGAGCACTACAATAGAATGAGAGTTTAGCAGCAAAAATAGTAGCGTTTTTATAACTAGAAGGGTACGGAGATATCAGGTCCATTTCGCTGCTAAAAAAGTTGCTACTTTCGCTGCAACGGATTCGCTGCTTAGCAGTGAAAATAATAGTGATATTTTGCCGTGCAGCAATGAAATATCACTGCTATTTGTGTTGCTGAGCAATGAATGTACTGCATAGTAAAAAATGCTAGGGCAGACTGGGAAGTCTGCACAGGACTCCTCAGTCTGCCCCAGCTCTTTTTTTTCTAATGTAGACACACCAAAACTAACACAGATTCATGTCGTACTCATCAAAAACTTGACAAAAAAAGGGATAATTGCAATTCATGGTTTTAGGAATGTCGAAATTCAATTACAATACTTGGCGGATTTACATAAGTGCATGATTCCAAAAAGCTCATATATAAAAGAAAGCGTAATGAAAATCTATGGAGCTAGAGGTTGCATTTAGGGGGTCTATATCTCATGCATTGCGATTATTATTGTTCCTTGCAGCTCCACCCCCTTTGCTTCTCACATTTCCATAGCTTCTTTCTTGGACATTTGCACCACCGTTTTTAGTAACATAATCCTAAAACACAATAAAACTAACACAAGTGAAAATGAGTTTTGCAAAAACAAGGAGGTTTAGGAATGTACTTAGTTGGGAATGTACTTACTTGCCAAGCATGTGCTCCAGTAACAACAATATATCCTTCGTCTAAAAAAGTATTAATAACAAACCCTAATCTTAAAATCTCTAAAACTTACAAACCCTATAAACATGTAAAAGCATGAAAGAAGAAACATACAAGAAAAAGATTTCTTGTGAGACTTGTATGTGTTGAAAACCTACAAAATTAAACTAAGCTAAGAAAAAAAAGTATTAAGAAAAATCAAGTTCTCTTACATTTAAAGCTTTAATGGAGCTCTTAATTAGAGAAAAAGAAGAAGGGAAAATACTCTTAATGGTTAAGTTTCAATAAGAAGGAAAAAAGGAGAAAATAAAAACTTAAAAAGAGGAAAGAGAAAGAAAATACTCACAAGCTGAAAGATTTCATGGAAAGCTTGTTTGCATAGGCGATAAAAGAAAAGAGTAGACATACCTTGCTTGAGCTTGAGGCAGATAGGTTAGGAGAGGTAGAAGTGATAGATAAGGCATAAACTTGAAAAAAAACTCAGAGTATAAGTTTATTGTACTCAAAAGATTAAAACTATGCGCGCGACGGCAAAAGAAGCAGCAAAAAGCGAGATATTTTTACAATATAGCAGCATTTTTAAGCTGCTATATACACTGTTGAGCAGCGACAAATTGCTACTCAACATTTTTAAGACCTTTGATATTTTCCTTCAAAAATGCTGCTAAAAAACGTTGCTGTGCTCCTGATGTGTTGTAGTGTTAAGGAGGGATATTCTCGTTGTTGGATTCACATAACACGGCTCTGACATAGCAAAAACGGCATGCAGACAAACGCTGCTCACTCCCACATATACGCTACTCAACTTGACCAAACATAGCAACACAACATCAATGATGCAATGACAGTCCACGCAAACACAGCTCATCATCATGAATACACAATTCAAGAAGATCCGAGAAGAGGAGCATGCACATCGAAGGCCATACCAAAACCGGCATCCCGACGTGGTGAAGTGATGCAGCACCACAATATACAACACCCACAGAAGTCGGACATCTAGAGACCTCCGAAGAAAAGGTGATGCTAATGTAGTACGATCGGACCCTTCCACAAAAACACAACTACATACAAACGATGCAAGGATGATGAGCTCCACACATCGAGTAGCCACATCATATTATCGAGAGACGTCCACAACAAACAAGACGTCCATCCTCCAAGGAGGAATGGCGAGGAAAGCGTCCCAGCTAGAGTAGCATCGACACCATCGACACGCGCAATACAACCACGCACATGCCCAATATAAAAGCAAGGTAGCTCCATCATTACATGTGTAAACCAACCATGCAATGCCTGCATCATTATGCGTGTAACAAAACCATGCAGATTTCTCAAGAGAATGAAAACTGTGCCCGCGATTTAATTGATTAAACGAAACCGCCTCCGTTGTTTAATTAATTAAAAGAAGCCACAAACAACATTTTAGCACATATTTGAGAAGGCCCTCAGCCCTCCCCCTTGCTATCATGGGATGGGATATCTCCCCTTGCAGGGATTCATATGGTGTGTACGCTCGTGCAGGTAGGTGCGAAGGCTCCAATTTTCACATCCTCGTCACATCGACACAGATCATCCGGGCACTCTCCACCGCTCATTCGATGGTTCTAATGGTGGCCACATTGGATCTAGTTATCCCTAAAAAGCATCACTTTGGACTCAGGAGACGGTGGATTGTGACTCCTTGTGGGATTTTAATCGTCTCATAGGAATTAAAAAAGCACAAACCATGGTATACGTCAATTCTTAGTGTTACATTTTACATTCTTCTTCCAGTAATTAGTAGCTGAATTATTGAATTACAGGTGGAAAGTTCACATACTTACACCACTAACTTGCTAATGATTGTGGTTGATTAAAAACAAAATCTTTTTTTTTAAAGGCATGAGGGATTATATTAAAACAAAACTGAACCGATTAGCGTTTTACACAGAAAATCATAACTCTTTAACGGATAGATCTTTTTAATGCTACAAGTTCTAAAATTTTTTCTACTACTGATTCATCCCTCTGGTTGATGATTCTCATCTCTTCTTGTATTGCTTCCCATGCTTGATTGAACTGGGAGTTAGCTTCTTGGGTGAGTTTATCAAGTTTCTTGTTGGCTCTACTGATGTGACTGACTCTTGGTGCTTTTGTTGGAGCTTCTTCATTGTTAGTTCTTTGTCCAGTTCGAGTGCTGACTTCTTGGTATTGACAACAGCTTTATCCGCCTTTGTTAGCACCTGTAGAGCTGCAGACATAGAAGGCTGCTTGGGGTGTGAACCGGGTCCCTATGCAGGGCCTGAAAAACAACTGCATTCCTGGATAACCAAAAAGACCAGAAAAAGCAAGATCTTATTAAAATCCATAGATGAGAAGAACATCCGATAGACTCGCCCAGAAGCACTTGAGACCATGATAGATATGGCTTGATTGGAGACATGCATTCCAGCAGAGCAGAACACGTGCCTTCTTATTTGCTGGACAGGCCCAAAAAAGACGGGTGATAGATTCTGGGTGGTTCTGACATCTGGGGAAGGTACTTTGGCCTATGCCCAACTTGGCAGCCCTTTCATTGGTCCATACTGCGTGGTGTAGGATCAGCTAGAGGAGGCAAGAGAATTTTGAGGGAATTAAGCTGGACCAAATGTTTTTGAACTTTTTGTTCCATGTTTTTCTATCCCAAAGGATATTCCATCGTTGATTTAGCTTTACATGGGTTGGAGAAGGGTCGGAATACTTTGGTATGGGAGGAGAGGCTCCCCTTTACACCATGAGAAGGATTTTTGGTGGATTTTACCTTTGCTCAGAAGATGTAAGTATTGTCCTTCCCATAGATCCATTCTAGCTTGCAGCAGATCTGAACCAGCTTCATTGATTCTATACTTGTTGCTTATTTCCTCCTATGATAACCACCGGGTGCCTGAGATCATCCCAAACTTGTACACCTTTTTTTGACAAAGAAAGGGCCAATTTGACCTGTTGAGGTTGGATAGGGGGGAGGTTGATTGTCGGCCACCAAATTGAGTTGTTGGAGTGAACTCCCTGAGCCCATCTTGGGTTAGGATTTAACCGGGTGTTACCTTTAAGGTTGTTCCAGGCTCTCCAAAAGCTCTTAAGAAGGGTCCTTTGGGTTTAATCTGATAGGGGTTGAACCACAGAGTGGTCTACGGGAGGTTTCTCCAGGCCGGGTAGTTCTGCAGAGAGAATTTCTCCAGATCTCTGTTTAAGAGAATAGCCCAGTCCTCCTTGGGAGCCATCCAGTTCCTTACTATCCATTTCTGTTAGCCATTTTAGTGATGTTAATGATGCCCAAACCACCTTTTTCCCTTGGGAGGGTACATATCTTCCAGCTTACTTTTGCGATTTTGGTCTTCAACGGGTCCCTAGACCAGAGGAAGTTCCTACAAAGCCTTTCAATACCTTTCAGTGCTTTGTCAAAGGGTCTCCAGCATGAGAAAAAGAATAGAGTTGCCGGGATGAGGAAGTGGTTAATCGCCATTATTCTACCCCCCATTGATAAACTGGCATCCTGGCATCCTCTCCATTTGTCAAATTTACTTTGTAGTTTATTTGCAATCCATTCCCACCGTTGGTTGATGGTCACCCCAAACCCCATTGGGATTCCCAAGAGTCTCTTTGAGGGTTTGACATCCTGTATCAAATAGCCATTGGGGAGGGGGTTTCAACAGTGCCTTGATGCATGTTTTGCTATGATTGATCACTGAGCCTGATGCTTTACAGAAGATCTCAAGACATTCCCAAAAGTTTCTGAGAGAGTTGGGATCATTATTTACCAGCGCATTTGTGTCATCGGCAAATTGTTGGAGGCACATTTGACCAGCTCCCATCGAAAGCTGTATTCCTTTGATGTGACCAGCCTGCATTCTCTTCTAGATCAACCAGCTCAGCCCATTTGTAGCTATTGCAAAGAGGAGAGGAGCTAGCGGGCAACCTTGTCTGATGGATCTATGTAGGATGATAGGTTCAGAGAGCGTGCCGTTCACCAAGACTCTTGCCCTGGCATTGCCAAAGAGAGTGGAGATCCATTGAATGAATCTGTCACCTAGCCCCATATTCTACAGAGAATCTACAATAAAGTTCCATTCCAGCCTGTCTCATAGGCTTTGTCAAAGTCAATCTTGAAGAATACAAAATCTTGGTTGGATTTCTAAGCAAACTCTATGCCTTCCCATAGTCCTATGATCGCATCCAAGATGTATCTGCCTTTGATGAAACCTTTTTGTTCTTTTCTCACCCAATCCTTTAAGTGGATAGAAAGCCTTCTTGAGAGGATTTTTGCATAGATTTTGTAAGCTGTTGTTAGCATCGTGATAGGCCTCCTGTTTGAGATGTTCTCCTTCTCTCCTCTCTTGTGAATTAGCTTGATGACTCCATCGTTGATGCTAAATGGCAATGCACCAAACCTTGTGGCTTCTTCCCATACCAGGGCTAAAGGCTTCAGGAGGACATGTTTGAACTTTTTAAAGAACTCTACTAGAAGACCATCCAGGCCTAGGATTTTGTGATTTGGGAGGGAGTCAATGGCTTCTTCAAATTCTGAAGGGAGCATATCTAAGTCCAACTGGGCAGCCAGAGATGAGGGGGCTACCTTATCCCTTGCTTCAGCTATTATTTGGTTGCACCTTGACTTTTCTTCATCATCCTCCCCGAGGGGGACTGAAAATTTTGGCAAAGTGGTCTGATTATATGCTTGATGTTTTCTTCCATTGTTTCTGCTTTTCTTCCATCAGGACCTACCATCATGGGTAGGAAATATTTTGCTTGCTTTCTCTTAAGGGTTGTGAACATGTCTTTCGTGGGCCTCTCCCATTTTCCAACCCACCACTCTCTGAGATACAATCTTAAATGGTGGCATTGGATTTCCTCTTCTCTTTTGAGTTTCGCTTTGGCTTGCAGCACAGAGGGTTGAAGGGAGAGGTTGCCTTTGTTGACCTCTTGCTCCAACAAGATCACTCTTTTTTTGTATTTTGCATTTCTCCTCTCCTGTCTGACTTCAGCCACCACTGCCTTTCTTATATGGCTGAGGAATTTCTGAGTTTCCTTTCTAAAGACCATCTCCTGGTTGGAAGATATTTTCCTTGGAAGTGCCTGCGCCATATTTCTTCCACCCCTGCTTTGACTGACATTAGGAACTCAATGGAGTCTTTTTGGGCCCGTTAATTTGCCATGAGGTTATGGAAACATTTAACTTTTTGACAAATAGGAGCCCACCATGTAAGCAAAAATACGAGAGGTGTAAGAGTGGTCAAAGGGTGCACTTTTCCCCCCAAAGGGGGGGGGGGGGGGCAATTTTACAATTTTCGGACCTCCATAACTTCTACATAGAAGCTCCGATTTGAGCGGAGATTACAGATCCGTGATCTACACATCAAGAGCTTTCCATAGATATGTTATATGATATGGTTTTATCCGCTAGATTTTAAATTCCATTTTCCCCCCAAAATTCGAATTCGAATAAAGTAGCCGTTTTGAAGCTTCAAATTAGAAAACGTTTCTTCTTAAGAGAAAAGGTTTGACTCCCTTAAACTGCCAAATAAAAGGGCCCAAGAAGACTCCATTGAGGTCCTAATGAGGCAATTCAAAAAGAGCTGGATCATTGTGAAACCACCCTGATCTAATTTTGGAGTCACTTTTTTCCAGCTGTACTAAGATAGGTTGGTGGTCTGAGAGGGCTATGTCTATGGCTACAGTTACTTTGGACTTTAGGTATGTGTTGCAAAGGTTGGATGCCAGGTAGTAGTGGTCCAGTCTTGCCTTTCTAAGCAGGTGCCCCTATCTATTATTGCTCCATGTGAACTCCTTTTTTAGGTCTATATCCATTAGGTCTTTCAGCCCTGTAAGGTTCTCCCAAGCCCTCTTTTCCTTCCTGAAATTGTGATTCCTTTGACATTAGTATGTGTCATCTGGGATTCCAACATGCTGAAATCTCCAATTAGCACCATCAGAGGGGGAAGACTACATAAGGAGTTCAAGAGTTCTGGTCTAGAGCAGCCTGCTGGTCCTGATGCATAAACACTCACACATGTCAATGGGCTCGGTCCTCCTATCTCTACAGCCACCCATTTATTATTAGGGTCGGTGCAGGTTTTTGAAACCAATGGTAAGAGATTGGGAGAAATCCCTATTGATGTGCCCCCTGAACCTTGGCATGGTTGGTATAGTACCAACCAAGCATAGTCTTTTGCTATACTTTTAAATCTTTTGAAGATGTCTGGAGAGGAACATTTCAGTTCTTCTAGAAGGCATAAAATATCCGACTTTAGCTGCTGTGCTCTAAGCCATTGACTAATTATCATTGCTCTGGAAGGTCAGAAAGCCCTTTGACATTGAATGACGTGATCCTCATTTTTGATGTGAAGAGGTTTTCCTACTCTCCATAGTTCTAGGGATCTTATTAGGTGGGGGGGTAAAGGCTAGGTTAGCAGGCCTTCTTCTTTCCTTCGGGTCAGATTTTGGAGGTGAAGGGAGGGGGAGTCTCTCTTCCTCTGCTTGGGTTATGTGGTTATGAGCCATTTCTATGTTTTCCATATGATTATATAGCTGAATATCCAAACTGTTGACTTCAAAACAATTATAGGGTTTGGGCCTGGCGCACGGATTGAAGCTGGGTGTCCATCACAAAGCCCTCATCATCATCATTTTCTGAGTCATCCATGGTTTTTTGTTTGAAGCATGTCCTGAGAGGGGTCGTTCACCTCAGCTAGGAGTGCAGTGAATCTGTTGCCATTTTTGGCTCTGATGTCTGGTTTGGCAAATTTGGGTTTGCCAGTGTTTCTTGCTTTTTTATGTACTGCTTTAAACCCATTATCTAGCTTATTATCCTCAGCAACAATCTGAGGAGGAGCCTTAACAGGGCAGTTTTTGATAAAATGGCCCTTCTGTCCTCCACAGTGGAAGCATGCATTGGGGAGCTACTTGTAGAGCACCCTTTGGTTAATGGTGTTTCCTCCCCCCACATGAATGATGATCGTTTCGGTCAGGTCCTGATGATTAAGGTCTAGCTCCACCAGAATTTAGGGGTGCCATCTAGGGTTAAAGTCCTGTGCTGGTCTCACACCGAGGATCTTACCTAATGGGGCCACTAATCTTCTGATGTATAGGTGAAAAGGCAAGTTGGGGAGCTCCACCCACAAACCGGGCACAAGGAGGGTTTAGGCCCATCCTGGGAAAATTCAGTTGTCCACTTGAACAACACTAATGGAGCATTCCTAATCAGCCATTGGCCTGCACCTAGTGCATTCAGAGCCATTTCTTCTTCTTTTTGAATAGAAAAACAAAATAGTTGTTCGGGAGGAACTGAATAGACTCGATATTAATCCCTCTCAGGGACCATTCATGATTAATCCCTCTCAGGGACCATTCATGATTAATCCACATTCTGAGAACCTCAATAGGGGGTCTGGCCCCAAATATGAGGCCTACCAAGGCCCTACCCTGGTAGTCTATCGGCCATCTAAACGGATCTTGGTATGTGACCGCCTCTACTGAGGATCGGCGGCGTGGCGGGGATGCAATGGATTGTTAAGACGGTGTGAGGTGAAAAAAAGAAAAAAGACCACTGCCTCTATAGCCCTTCACCTCCCAAACTTGGAAAATAACAACACAATGGAGGCACCACCAGCCACCGGCTGGAACACTTCTCACACTTCACCACCCAACCCACGCTAGACACACAGCACAAAACAGGGGCACCATAGACCAAGCAAACACCCAGCAATATATTTCCAGTTACAACACTTCATACAAGCTTCTCCCGACACAGAAGCCTTACTCACACAACCATAAACAAAACACTCAGACCTGTCTCACTGCCGAGGATACACCACATCCCCAATCACCACGAACCTCTCGCCTGCATGTTGTGCCAATCACACCAGAAAGAACCCGGCCACTTCTCTCTTCAGAAGGCGCCCCACCAGCTAACCCTCAACTCTCTACAGCCCATCACTTCTGTATGTGTCGCCAGCACACCAACACTTCTTTCTCTCTTTCTATGCTGATCCTCTGTCAGCCTCACCCTCACACTTCCTCTGCAATGCTACCGGCCCCACCAGCTCAGCAGAAACACCTCATCTCTCTCTGCTTCACTTCGCACCCGCTCACGCTGTCCACTGTCTGCTTCACCTATGCAGCCCACACCAGCCCTCGTAGATCACCTATCAACCCCTTGCCAGCCAATCAGCCATCAGCCGCACACAGAGGCCTTCTCCTCAGTCACCTGCGCTGTCACCTCAAGGGCGGCCTTTACCTTCATCACCACCCCTTACCTTCTAGCCACTGCAGCGCCTTCCTTGAAGAAGTCTCCCTCTCTGTCTACAAGGCGGCCACACTCTGTCCTCAGCGACCACCGGCGACCCCACGGACCACCTCCTTTGCCTTCATTTGCGCCAGTCAGCTGCGCATCACCCACTTGAAAGGCGGCCTCTGCTCTCCACTATCACCAGCCCGTCACTCTTGACCAAGGCGGTCCTCTCTCAAATACAGTCGACGCTCTGCTACCACCACTGCAACTTAACACCAAAACCGCTTCTCCCACGCCATCCTGGTTCCCAGCCCGTCGTCCTCTTTTGACGCCAACAGCTTCTCTGGCTGCCAAACACGAACTGGCCTCTGCTCTCCATGCCTGCACAGCAGCTACCAGCTCTCTTCGCTGCTCTTCACAAGGGAGGCCCCCAGCCTCTAGTTCAGCCCAGCGACTCCACCACGCCGTTCTTCTCTGCAAATCAATCAGAGCCCCCCGAATATCACAAGGCGACGGCATCTTTATCTTCTTCGCTAGCCTGTCTTCCAGTCGACCAGCAGCCCTCCACATTTCTGTACACAAGGCAGCCATCTGCGCTACCCACCGCAGCGCCTTCCCTTCGGCTCTCTCTGTCAAGCAGCTGCGCTGCATAGCCCCACCACACTGTAACGCCAGCCCGTCACTTTTGACCAAGGCGGTCCCTACACTTCACAAGGGAGGCCCCCGTGTCCAGCCTCTGCTTCTCGTACCCAAGGCGTGCACCCTTCGCCACAGCGCCTTGCGCACCTGCACGCTCAACGAGACCCCCAACAAACAAGGCGGCTACTACCCTTTTTCTGCAGAGCTGCACCTCACCCGCCAGCTTCTCACGCTTTCGCCAACCTTCTGGACTCCTTCGCTCTGGCAGCAGCGTTAAGCTCCACGTAGCTTTGCCTTTTTGCCACTTCAATATTATTATTTTATTTTTCCTAAGGCCTAGAAGATGGCCACCATCTATGCTTTCACACCAAATCTTGGCTACATCCCTTTCTATAAATTGCCCATGCTTCCACGTATTCTTAAATTGCAGCCTTCAGTGCCCACTCCATTTTGGACGTATACACGTACAGAGCCATCGAACAGCTGATATCACCTACTGATCACACTCCGGACAGGCCTGCAACAAGCCCAAAACCAAACCGTCCACTCTGAACACCTGCCAACGCATTCCAAACCAAACTCTTCACACACGCCATGCACACATATATACACAGGCCCAAAACATCTTTCAGAAAAATGCCTGACATACTTGCCAACCCCCCCATCTGCTAGAGCATTCATGCTTAACAGCAAAAGACAAATCCCAATAGCTATCCACCAGGATCAAAAGGAAACAGCAACTGACCATCCCATTTTCCAATATCTGTGAAACACCATGGCTGCATCACTGCATACCAAACAACCATATCCAGAAAATCATTTCCGTCCACTTCACCCACAACAAACCTCCTCGTCTTCAAAACCTGTGGCATTGCAGCATCTAGCATCCAATCCATCATTACCAGTGAAGGCCAGCTTCCAGCATCTTGGCCTTTCTACACACAAAAATCCAGATCCTTTCCAACAGTAGTGTCCACAAGCACTTCCAGCTCTAGCAATTCAGGCATCTCTTCACAACCATACAGCTCAACTGGTTCAGAATCCTTGTCATCCATGGACTTTGCCTTTAGCATCTCAGCAACACGCAAAGAAGCCTTAGCTACACTCTCGACCATATCTGCATCCATCTCTATCTCTGGCTCCTGTTCATCAAGGCTAGCAACTTCCCACATATCATCCTCAGGCACAATACTCACCTCACAACGCTCTTCATCATCCAAATCTACATGCATACCTTCTTGAGTGTTGCCAACCCCCCTGGTATCATCGTCCAAAGACTCCCTAGCAAAAAATGCATCAAATGGACAAACATCCATACCATTCATCGCAGGTACCATACCACCATCAAGCTGTCCAAGAAAATCCATAATAATAGGATCTTCCTCCACACTCTCCACATCCGCATCACAAACCATCTTCACTTCATCACAGGTCTCTACCCCATCCTCCTCCCCTGTAGGATCTGACAAAGAATCATCCTCAAAGCATCCTGTATCCAGCTCCTCTTCCTTCTTATCATCAGCCAATCCCAAGGCATCATCCTCTTTGCTTCCATGTGCATGCATGTCATCTAAATCCGAATGCAATTGATCTTCAATAGAGCCTTCCAACTCATTGTCATGAACATCCACGACGTCCAAATCCAAAGAAGAATCCATTGGCAACTCCTCATCTGCACTTTGCTCCTTCACCTGCTTTAAGAACTTTGGAAAAAAATCAGAAGGCACATAAAACATCCCCCTTTGCACCTGTATAGGCCTTTTATCCACCTCAACCAAATTTATATGCATATCCCTTGCAGACAGCACAAAACAGGGGCACCATAGACCAAGCAAACACCCAGCAATTATATTCCCAGAAAACACTTCATACAAGCTTCTCCTGACACAGAAGCCTTACTCACACAACTCACAAACGCTCAGGCCTGGATTTACTGCCAAGGGAATTCCACCACGGCCACACCACCTCTGGGATTCAACCTTGCGTCTAACGACCAAGCCTATGCAAACCACAAACACACGAACCATCAACACTCTGACCTGTCTCACTGCCGCGGATACACCACATCCCCAATCACCACGAACCTCTCGCCTGCATGCTGTGCCAATCACACCAGAAAGAACCCGGCCACTTCTCTCTTCAGAAGACGCCCCACCAGCTAACCCTCAACTCTGTGCAGCCCATCACTTCTGTATGTGTCGCCAGCACACCAACACTTCTCTCTCTCTTTCTATGCTGATCCTCTGTCAGCCTCACCCTCACACTTCCTCTGCAATGCTACCGGCCCCACCAGCTCAGCAGAAACACCTCATCTCTCTCTGCTTCACTTGGCACTCGCTCACGCTGTCCACTGTCGGCTTCACCTATGCGGCCCACACTAGCCCTCGTAGATCACCTATCAACCCCTTGCCAACCAATCAGCCATCAGCCACACACAGAGGCCTTCTCCGCAGTCACCTGTGCTGTCACCTCAAGGGCGGCCTTTACCTTCATCACCACCCCTTGCCTTCTAGCCACTGCAGCGCCTTCCTTGAAGAAGTCTCCCTCTCTGTCTACAAGGCGGCCACACTCTGTCCTCAGCGACCATCGGCGACCCCACGGACCACCTCCTTTGCCTTCATTTGCGCCAGTCAGCTGCGCATCACCCACTTGAAAGGCGGCCTCTGCTCTCCACGATCACCAGCCCGTCACTCTTGACCAAGGCGGTCCTCTCTCAAATACAGTCGACGCTGTGCTACCACCACCGCAGCTTAACACCATAACCGCTTCTCCCACGCCGTCCTGGTTCCCAGCCCGTTGTCCTCTTTTGACGCCAGCAGCTTCTCTGGCTACCAAACACGAACCCTGGCCTCTGCTCTCCACGCCTGCACAGCAGCTACCAGCTCTCTTTGCTGCTCTTCACAAGGGAGGCCCCCAGTCTCTAGTTGCAGCCCAGCGACTCCACCACGCCGTTCTTCTCTGCAAATCAATCAAAGCCCCCCGAATATCACAAGGCGACGGCATCTTTATCTTCTTCGCCAGCCTGTCTTCCAATCGACCAGCAGCCCTCCACGTTCCTGTACACAAGGCAGCCATCTGCGCTACCCACCGCAGCGCCTTCTCTTCGGCTCTCTCTGTCAGCAGCTGCGCTGCATAGCCCCACCACACTGTAACGCCAGCCCGTCACTTTTGACCAAGGCGGTCCCTACACTTCACAAGGGAGGCCCCCGTGTCCAGCCTCTGCTTCTCGTACCCAAGGCGTGCACCCTTCGCCACAGTGCCTTGCGCCTGCACGCTCAACGAGACCCCCAACAAACAAGGCGGCTACTGCCCTTTTCTGCAGCTGCACCTCACCCGCCAGCTTCTCACGCTTTCGCCAACCTTCTGGACTCCTTCGCTGGCAGCAGCGTTGAGCTCCACATAGCTTTGCCTTTTTGCCACTTCAATATTATTATTTTATTTTTCCTAAGGCCTAGAAGATGGCCACCATCTATGCTTTCACACCAAATCTTGGCTACATCCCTTTCTATAAATTGCCCATGCTTCCACGAATTCTTAAATTGCAACCTTCAGTGCCCACTCCATTTTGGACGCATACACGTACAGAGCCATCGAACAGCTGATATCACCTGCAGAGCTGATCACACTCCGGACAGGCCTGCCCAAAACCAAACCGTCCACGCTGTCAATGCATTCCAAACCAAACTCTTCACACACGCCATGCACACATATATACACAGGCCCAAAACATCTTTCAGAAAAATGCCTGACAACGGCAACCAATAGGCTCGCGTGGCATTTAATCTCGTGATGGGCTTGCGGAAGGCGAATGCGTGGAGGGCATGCAGCAGAGCAGGGGGACCTAGTTCTCAATCAGGAACAAACACTACTGTCCGGGCTATTAATAGCAAAATCAAACAATCACACTTAGTTTCATGTTCTTTGAAAAAAAACCATCCTTTCATGAAAATTTCACGGCTAGGATTTCGAAAAACCGATTGAAATTTTGTGTAGTCTTGAAATTAACGCGACTGAAATTTCACTGATCTTAGTCCATGAAACCGATTCACAGAAAAGCTTCTTTAATGAAAACTGACTAAAGGAAACCCTTCCCCATTTTCAAGTGCTTGAGAAGAAAGCTTTTTTTCTAACCTGATAAAATACAAAAGCAGTTCTTTTTTTCTTTTTATAAATGTTGGCAAGTTCTTTTCTTCTTTTTATAAATGTTGGTAACTAGCTGCTAGAGATGGAGCTGAGAACCCAAAGGACCCCGCATATCCTTACAAAGCACGGGCAACGGGGCCGTCACCGAGGTACGTGACGGCCCCGTTGCCCGTGCTTTGTAGGGGTTGAACTCACGACCATGTTAATCACAAAACTCAGCACTGGGCTACCGCTAGGAAGCAATTCGTGTTTATGAATTGATTCATTGACAGCCATGATCAGAAATATGCATACAAAATATATTGCTCTTCATGGTTAAAGCGTGTTGCATCAGTAGATGCTTAGTGAGAGCCCCATCTTTTGATTAGTGGGGCAGTTGACATCGATGATTTTCCAATGCCATGTGAAAAATCCCATGTAGGAATTGTAGGCAACCAAAACATAAAAATGTGTACATAATCCATGTAGGAGCTCGATGCATACAAAACCAAAAATTCTACATCATGCGTGAGAAGGGAGCGAGACACAAATAGAAGAAAAACTTAAAGGAGATGGATGCAAAAATAACTTTAAAACTGATTATTACACCTCTAATCTGATTATAATTGCGGTCGATTGACATCAATGATTCGCTGATACATGGTATTAGAAATCCTAGGTGCAAGTAGAAATGTGTACATAATCCATGTAGGAGGAGGTTGCATACAGAGCAAGTGCAAATCTTAGCTTTAAATGTGAGGTATGATCCAGTGTGATGAAATCCAAGTTGGCTTATCAACCCTGTGCCAGTATTTGATGGTTGCGATGGCAGCCACAGTAGTGCATGCAAGCATCCAAACAATTGAACAAAAGGAGGAACTCCCACGGGGGCACTCGTATGGCGTCTCTTGGAAAACACGAAGCGTGAAGAGGATGCCCATAGAGAAAAACCAGAGAGATGAGGTCCAAAGATTATCAGGGTAGCGCTGTGAGGAATTTATGTACTCATAACAAAGGTACATCATTCCAATCATCATTATGCATACCATTGATGAAGGACTGGCAAGATTTAACTGCATGGACTGATCCCGCTTCATGGCCGCCTCGATTTCCTGCTGCTCACGCGGAGGGGCGAGATTATCGATGGAGAGGCGAAGCTGCTCCCACGCGAGGGGCTCGAGACGGAGGAGAAGAGGTCGATTGGGCAGATATGCGAGTCCATACAAGAGGGTTAATGAGAAGAAGAGCAAGATGCAGCAGAAGTGCGCGGAAACAACTGCCTCTATGGGGCTAACCTCAATGCCTTGTGCTAGCCGTAGAAGAACGCTGAGCAGGTACCCGCCCGCCTGAACGGCCGCTAGGGTAGCCCAGATTCCCACGCTGGGGGAGGTTCTCACCACGTGGAGCGCATCCAGCTCTTGAGGGCGCGGCGGCAGCAGCCCGGACTCCATCAAAGCTCGCAACCCCGATAAATTGAAGCGCTGCAAATCCGGATATGTGCATTGGCTAGTTTGGCTTCCTTCGGAGACAATCTCTGCTGCGCCTGCTGCGATCTCATTGGCTCGCGTGAGCAGCACCATGCTCTGCCACCCAACGAGAAAAGGCTGCAGGATGTTCATGATGTCGTCGCGCTCCCTCCAACCATAGCTACTGTCAATGGGCACGTGCACCCACAGGTCGCAGCTTGCTAGGATCCGCGAAAGGCGCAGCGACTCCGGCGAGGGCGCCTCCCCTGTGGCGATCTCCTGCAATTTGCATAGTGTTCTGGCGTTGTTAGCGCTAGTAAGAGTACGGTAAGCCAGCCAATGCGAGAGGAAGGGGCAGCCCAGCGTGGAGTAGAGAAGGCGGCGCCAGCGGCGTTCTGTGGAAGTAGCTGCCCAGATGCAGGGAGAGAAGGCGGCGACGGTGAGCAGGGCGCTCCACAGTATGGCGCCCAAGCACCTGCTGCACAATGCCCCTGCACCCCCTTCCATCGTCAAGATGAAAATGTAGGCTAGAACGAGAGCACGCAGAACTAAGAAGCCTTTGCCGTCCGTATTAAAGTCTACCAATTGTTTCTGCGTTGCAGGAGGGAAGAAACACGCCCCCGTTGACTAAGCTTCCCCGTTGACTAAGCTTGGGAATGACGCCAGCAAATTCACCCAATATTAAGTTACCACAGTCTTTTATTTTTTTCGAAGGTACAGGAAATTTTTAGAAACACACACACCCAGCCTCCTTGAGGTGGAGGCGGCCCCGCCGGGATGAGGGCTGGCGAACCCATCGTACATGCTTATAATCAACCCATTAAGGGTAGGTACCTAACAAGGCCCCCAAGACTTGAACACAAGACCTTGGGAGTAGAGACAACGCTCTACCAGATGAGCTAGCACTCGTTGGTACACAGTCTTTTAGGCCCCAAGTTGTATAGGTACACACATATAATTTAAATTATATTATCAAACACAAAAAAAAACTTCTAATCTTTCAAGAATCAATGATAAAATAAATGGATTCTCTCTCTCCCCACACCTCCTTGCTTTGCTAGTAGCATGTTGGCTTAGTAGTGCTCGCACAAATCCCCCATGTTGTCTTGCATTGTATCACTCTTAGCCTTGCCCATCTACACTCCTAGCAAGTCTTAGAGCCTCACACAAACCCTTACTACAAGCTAAACTCTAGCATCTCTTCTTTCAAAAAGCAACCAAATGTAGATAGGATGCCATTCATGACGTTCTAGTTGGGATCCTTTTTATTCATAATGCACAAAAGCTCTGTTATTCTCAAAATGAACACCATGTTGTTTTTCATGATGTTATTCATATTTTGATTAGGTACAACAAGGTTTGTGTATCACATGTATTTTTGTGTGTGTGCACATATGTGGTGTAAAATATTTATCTACCAACATTATTTTATAAAAATACTTTCTTTAATTTTTTGGTGGAGAGTGATCTCCAAGTTTATAATTTAAGTTTTTGATTGATATTGCATGTACATTTTAAAGAGATGCATGCACATCTTTACGCAATAAAGTCTTCGAGTTTCTTTTTGAAGCCCTAAATAGTGAGGAAAGTGGCATATTTGATGGCCAAGTTGAAGGGGGAAAATTGCATAATTTTTTTGATGAAAGCTGGCCTTGGGCTTCAAATTTAAGGTCTAGTTTGCCGTCCACCCTCTCATTTCCACCGTGGCTAAGTTATATATGTAAGCACCTAAGGGTACATATATATGGACATTCAGTGTGAAACATGTAGTGGTGGTTGTAACCAATGGTAGATAAATATGTTTTTCCTAGCCAGTGAGAAAAAAAGGCAAGTTGGAGTACAATGGTTTCCCCTATTCAAAATCTCCATATTAAATGATTTTTAGAGAGACGAGTAAATTCAATCATTTTTTAAAAGACAAGAAGAATTGTTTACAAAACGATCAGAGGTCCAGAGTTTTTGTATGACCATTATCGGTGTGTCCTCATCGAGAGTTTTTGTGTGAGCAATATTCGTATGCATTGGCTTTAATTTATTAATGCCACTAATGTGGCATTAATAAATTAACGCCTTTAGTCAAGCCCCCCCACTCTTGCCTCTCTCTCTCTCTCTCTCTCTCTCTCTCTCTCTCTCTCTCTCTCTCCTTTGTCTATGGCAAGGAGGCTCCTTGAACTACTGAATTCCTATAAGGATGTCTTTGCTTGGAACTATTATGACATGAAAGGGATTGACCCCAGTTTCTATCAGCACAAAATTAACTTGAAGGAAGATGCAACCCCTATAAGATAGAGCAGATACAAGATGAACCCAAACTACACCAAGCAAGTAAAAGAAGAGATTGATAAATTACTGAAAATAGGGCTCATTTATCCTGTGGATCGGGAAGAATGGCTATCGCCAATAGTCATTGTTCTAAAAAAGAATGGGAAGCTGAGGGTGTGCATTAACCACCGCAAGCTAAATGCTTCCACTTTATCGGACCCATTTCCACTACCTTTCATTGATTCCTTTGCGAGATGCAATAGTGGGACATGAAACATATTCTTTCCTAGATGCATTTAGTGGGTACAATCAAGTGCGAATGGCCGAGGGTGGGGGATAAAGAAAAGACTGCCTTCGTAACACAATGGGGAGTCTTCGCCTCTAATTTGATGACGTTCGGACTGAAAAATGCTCCTATTACATTCAGAGGATGGTGCAGGAAATATTCTATGAATATCTAACCACCTTCATGAGGGTGTTTATGGACGATTTTAGTGTGTTTGGGAAGAAAGAAGAACGCATTACACACCTCACAATATGCCTGAAAAGTGCAGGAGGGCAAGACTGAGCCTAAATCCATCCAAATGTGCCTTCGCTCTGTAATAACTAGTGAATCTCTCTTGGGACACATAGTGTCTGTGTAGAAGGGCTGGTGGTGGATCCAACCAAGGTTGCAATCATTTGTAAAGCTACAACCTCCCAAGAATTCCAAAGAGCATGCAAGATTCCTAGGGCTAATCAAATGGCATAGTAGGTTCACGAGGATCCTAGCTAATGTGGTAGTGCCCTTATACAGCCTAAAGGTGAAGGATGTGGAATATATCTGGTCCAGATCTCATGTCAAGAGGCATTTCTAAATCTGAAGAGAATACCGCACCCATCCTACAGTAGAGCCCAACTATGACTTGGTATTTCATGTGTTTATCGATACCTTGGATATGGCCATTGGTACTGCCCTAATGCAGGAAGCACAAGAGGGATGGTATAGACTAGTGTACTATGCAAGTAGGAGATTATCCAAACCAGAAAAAAACTCTACTCCACCACAGAGAAAGAGTCACTGGGAATGATCCACTCCATCAATAAGTTTAGGCACTACTTTTGCTGGGTAAGATGTTTGAGTTTCATGTAGATCATAAAGGTCTCATGTACTTATTAAACAAACTAGATCTGGTAGGGAATTTGGCCAGATGGATGCTGGGTAAGATGTTTGAGTTTCATGTAGATCATAAAGCTCTCATGTACTTAATAAACAAACTAGATCTGGTAGGGAAGTTGGCTAGATGGATGCTCTTATTGCAGGAATTTGAGTTCAACATAAGGCACACCCCCGGGAATAAACATACAGCGGTGGCAGACTTCTTGTCACGACTAGAAACAGGAGAAGAACCGGACGGGGTGGAAGATAATTTCCCGGATGCATAGCTTTTTCTCATAGAAGGAGAAAGGCCCATTTGGCATGATGAAATGCTACAATTCATGTGTGATATGTCCTTTCCAGAGTACATGTCTAGAGATCAGAGGAGGAAGCTCACATCTCTGGAGCGAGTCATTCATGGTAGTGGCTGGGCAGCTATACAAAATGGGCATCGACCAGATTCTCAAGAGATGTGTCCTCGAGCATGAGCAATAGGCCGTGTTAGCAGAAGCACATGAAGGTGTAAGCGGTGGCAATTTTTTTGGAGAGATCACACGATGGAAAATATTCTAGGTGGGTCTATGGTGGCCAACCACATTGAAAGATGTGCATAAGTTCTCAAAAGAGTGTGACATGTGCCAAATGATGGGGCAACCAAGTGATGCAGACAGAATGCCTCATAATCCATTCCTGCCACTTGAGCCATTCAAGAAATGGGGTTTGGACTTCATTGGCCCATTCAAACGAGTTGCTCACAGGACAGGAAATAAATACATTTTGGTGGCCACTAATTATTACACTAAATGGGTAGAGGCCAAGGCCCTTAGAGATTGCAAGGTGTCATTTGTGACAAAATTTCTTTATGAAACCATAATGACAAGATTTGGATGTCCTATAGAGATAGTCAGTGTTAAGGAACCCATTTTATCTATAAAGTGATCAAGAAATTGATGGAGTAGCACATGGTAATACACAAGAAGTAAACATTCTACTATCCACAAGCCAATGGGCAAGGAGAGTCTACCAACAAGGTTCTCAAGGGAATCCTGATCAAGGCAGTGAACGAGAACAAGAACGATTGGGACATGAAACTCAACGGCATTATGGGCATTCCAGATAGCTTATAAGAATGCAACAGGACTTACACCACACTCAGTATGGTGTACGGATTGGAATTAGTGGTACTCATGGAGTTAGTGACACAAAGTCTCGCGGTAGCAACTGTGGCCGAAAGGCTTTCCAGAAGAATCAGAGATGCACAGGATTGAACAGCTCTTGAAACTTGATGAAAAAAGACTGCACAGCGCTTGGATAGCGCCTGGATAGTAGAGATTGTATAGAAAAGAAGAAAGCTATAGGTGGACAGGAACACAAGGTTCAGGATCTTTGATGAAGGAGATGCAGTACTGCTGTTTACATAAATAATCGGACCCCACCTAGGAAAATTTAAAATGAGATGGACGGACCCATACAAAATCATCAGGAAGCTGGGGATAAGAAATTTTGAGCTGGCAAGTCTGGATAGTGAGAAACTCAAGAAGCTGGTAAATGGATACAGGCTGAAGCCCTACTATGGAAAGATGCCAGATGAAGGAAAAAAGTGTCCACAAAAGAAGAATCTTGATCCATAAGTGATTGAGGAACTAGAATCCGTGTCTGGCCAGGATCAGGAAGAAGGAAAAGATTTCAAAGATTTTAAAAATGCCAATGGCCCAAAATTAAATTCACCATATGTAAATATGATAACGGTGTCTACAGATACCGACGAGCTAGGTGGCAGTAGTGTGGTGCAAACGGGAAAGTCGAGGTTGTCGCCCCACAAAATGGGGAGCATGGACGTGTAAAGGCCATTAATGACCTCAAAAAGAACGCAAAAGGGATCGATGGTCAAAAAACAAGGGAGATCTAGGGTAATCATGGGAAGATGATGCAATTATGGCCGCCTTTGGGAAGGGTGCACCTCACGGAAACAACTAAATGCTTTTCCCATCGAACACCTATTTTTCAAATTCGAAAAGCCACCCCGCACTCTTGACCTTCTTCTTTCTCTCAACTCTCTTTCTTCTGATAAACCCTGCTCATTTCCTTTCCTTCTCTCAAGTCATCACAATGTTCCTGAAGAAGAAGATATGGTGCTAGAGTTCAAGCCCCTATTGGCCACAGTATGTAAGGAGGTGGACAAGCATGCGCAATGGCTAGACAGGATGGGTCTCAAAGGGTTTGCGGAGCTGCCATGGGGGGAGCTCCAACAGAACTGCAAAGTGGCAGAGCAGCTAGAGGAGCTATAGAAGACCAATATAATCATGCTCCCGTTGGGAGAGAAGCGGGCCTTCAATCCCCTTTACATGGTTGAGGTATTTAGGCTTCCGGTGGAAGGTGAGGGTGAAGTCAAAGCAGCGACGGACGACGATGAACTCGTGAAGGAGTTTAGTCCCCTTGAAGGAAAAGTAAAAGAGTTCAAAATCACAGGGACGCCTTATGAGGACATGCAAAAGCGTATGTGCTTTGTGGTGGAGATGATCAATCTCACCCACAAGCCATATTGCATGTAAATAAAGTCATATGGACTAGTTAATGCAGAAGAAGCAGGAACAAAGGTGACCTAGGTTGAAGTCTTGTACAACAACATAAAGGACCAGATTGGAAAATTCAACTGCCCAAATACTAAGACGAAGATCGGCCCCTACATGATGGCGCTATTTTAAAGCATAGGCAAGAACTGGGTAAGAAGAAAGGAGCGACAAGGAGGAAGCATGCAAGAAGAAGGGCAGAGAAAACAAGGAGGGAACTTCTGCAAGGCCCTAGGAAGAGGGAAGCTTAGGATAGACGCCATCTAGAAGGAAGAGGTCATTCGAGATTGGCGAAAAGAAGAAGGGGAAGAAAGGAAAGACAGGAACATAGGAAAAAAGAAGCAAAGACCTCAAGGAGGAATTTGCCGGAATCGAAAAGTCCATCCTTTTGCAAAAGCTTGAGGTGCAGCCAATAGGAAGCCCTCTCAGTACATTCAACACAATGCCTGTAGATACTATAGGAAAGCACCACCCAAGAACCTCAACAAGAACAGAAGGGCATCATGGTGGCAAGGCCCATAGGAAGAGCTCGCTAAACCTTGTCCTACTAGTTTTTCGGAAAGCATTGATGCAGGCTAGGTACAAGGGAGCTTAAATTACCTGCAGAAGTGCATGATGAATGGGGCTAAAGATATAACCACGCTATAGACGGAAGTTTGGCAGAAGGAGGCCGACATTCAAGAACTAAGAAGTCAATAGGAATCGCTCCCAGGAGGAGCAAAGAAGAAGAAGGGCAGAAGCGGTAACTCTAGAGGGCAGATGAAGAAAGAGAACAGAAGATGACCATCCTAAAGGAAGCCCTAGTAGTGAGAGAAGCATAGCTCTCTAAAGGCTATCCATAGAGCATGGAAAAAATAACAAACCCTAAACTTACAAACCCTATAACATGTAAAAGCATAAGAGAAGAAACATACAAGAAAGAGATCTCTTACCTTATGAGGCTTGTATGTGTTGAAAACCTACAAAATCAAACCAAATTAAGAAAAAAAATTATTAATAACAAATCCTAATCTTTAAAGTCCTAAAACTGACAAACCCTATAAACCTATAAAAGCACGGAAGAAGAAACATACAAGAAGGAGATCTCTTGTGAGGCTTGTATGTGTTGAAAACCTACAAAATTAAACCAAGTTAAGAAAAAAAAACTATTAAGAAAAATCAAGATCTCTTACCATATGAAGCTTTAATGGAGAGCTCTTAATTAGGAAAAAAGAAGACAAGAAAATACTCATAATGGTTAAGCTTCAATAAGAAGGGAAAAAGAAGAAAAGAAAAACTTAAAAGAGAGGAAAGAGAAAGGAAATACTCACAAGCTAAAAGCTTTCATGGAAAGCTTGTTTGCATAGGAGATAAAGGAAAAGAGTAGACATACTTGCTTGAGCTTACGAAGGATAGGTAGGAGAGGCAGAAGTGATAGATAAGGCATAAATCTATAAAAAAACTCAGAGTACAAGTTTATTGTATTTAAAAGATAAAAACTACACTGCAGCGACAAAAGTGAGACATTTTTACGGTATAGCAACCTTTTTTCGCTACTTTATACGCTACTGAATGAGCAACAAAATTTCATTGTAAAAAGCGTCGTTGATCAACGAGAAAATGCTGCGGAGCAGTAACAAATTATTTCTCAGCATCGTTAAAACCCCCCATATTTTCCTTCCGAAAATGCTGCAAAAATGCTGTTGTGCTCCCGATGTGTTGTAGTGATTCCAAGCCCCTTAAAGGCCATAGCCGGCTACTATGTGTATCCATAAGTTACTTTGAAGGTAGTTAAAGTGTAAATCCTTATGTTAAAATCTTTTTTGGGGGGGGGAAAGATGTATGTCCATATGATGCGTGATGAAGCTAATGCCATGAATGTACTGATATTATGTTTCCCATGCATGATCATGAGGATGTGCTAATTCCATGCCTATGCTATGCCTCAATACACTATGTCAATGCATGTCTATGAAAGTATAAATGGATGCCAATGCTATGTACACAAATGCTATGATAAAACTTCATGTGCTAGTATCCAAGATTATCATGATGAATATATGGAAGTCCTATGATGAATATGTGATGGAATGGTATGCATATTTCATGATGATGTAGAACTATGTCACTATGTATGCCAATGAAGAATGGATGAAGTTTATGGATGTTGTCTCAAAACAATGGTGATCCCATGAAGATCAATGAATATGGAGGCTACAATGATTATGAAGACCCAATGTTCTACTCCAACATGATGATGTCCATGATTATGGTATGCCTACCTTATAGATGTTATTCCTTAAGTTTATGCTATGTTCAATGGATGCTTTCCAATGAAGCCATGGGTGAAGAGGCTATGCGATGCTCATATGGTTCAATGATGATGATTCTCTATGTTATGGTGAAGCAATTTATGCAATACTCAATTTCTATGGGTTGCCTTTTGGATGTAAGTAACACAAGTAACCTTGTACGCATTAGGTTTGTGCTCATTTTTAGGGAATGACCTAACATTTTGTTTGACTTTCGTGTTTCTTAGGTTCCAAGGTCTCCTTCGTGGTGCTGAAGTTGGATGAGTGCCAGATTGTGAAGGGAAGAAGGCTAGAGAGAATTAGTGTCACACTCATGAACCATGCTATGGTGGCAACCTTTAAGTCTCCATCTGCTCTACCACTGTTGCAGAAGGGCCCAATGATGAGGGAGAGAGCTCAATTTGATTTTCAAGAGCAAGATAATGACAATATTTCACAGACTAAACCATCGTTCAGTTTTCAATCAGAGAAAGATATATGGTGGTTAGGAGCATTTGAGGTTCCCAAGGAGACACACGAGGTGCTATCATGGGTCTTTGAGAGGTTGCCTTGGGTTAGTGATGTGATAAAGGCACAAATAGGGGGTGAGAAGGCACAAATAGTGATGTGATAAAGGCACAAATAGGGGGTGAGAAGCTGGATGTTGATGGTTTAGGGAGATTTAACGTTGATTGGCATCTTGGCGGGGATTTGAAGATAATAAAGTGTATGCTAGGCTGCACTCAAGGTGCAAATACAGCTCACCCATGCCCTTGGTGCATGCATGGATTGAAACATAAAACCAAGAAGAAACACAAGGGGATGACCAATGGTGAAGAGGAATGTGAGGAAATAGGAGGTGGTGTCCTTTCATCACCTATGTTGGCTCCTCCAAATAGGGTCTTAAGGGATAATAGGTGTGGAACCCCATAATTTCTTTCCCTCTTAGAAATGTTCACTTTTGTACTTTGCATGCTTTCATGCGTATCTTTGACCGCCTCTTAAAGTGTCACATAGTCTATGTGTTCACTATGCCCAGTAAAACTCGACAGAATGAGGCGATTGGTCGAGTGGAGAAGATTTTAAATGACATTGGTTGCCATGGGGGCAACGTGGAGATACGAGTTAACCAAAAGACATTTGGAGTTTCATATATGGTTCCTCAAAAGGCTTAAATGAGTGGAGGCAAGGTGAGAAGGTTTCTCCCAGAAGCCTTTCAACAAATGGGACAAGGTTAAGAGAAATGCAGACAGGCAACATGTCGAGGAAGGTGAAAATGTTCCTGTGAAGAGATGGGAGTTGTGGAAAGACCTTTGTGCTTGTCCTACTTCGTATTGCTTGGATGCAAACATTGTTGTTTTGCGTGAGCAAGTGTCGGCAAATTTCAATAAGGTAGTGCGGTTAATGAGTCAAAGCAGCTCAACATATGAAAATCGTTTAAATATTTTCAATCAGAGTTGAAAAGCTTCATTGAAGCCGTGGTCCGCACATGGGGTGAATTGAATATTGTGCATTACATGGTAATATAATGCTTTTAAAGGTTTTGCAGAACAAATTTCTTCTTCTAATGCACTTTTCCTGAATGATGGTTTTATTTGGTATCTGAAGCACATCTTGTATGCTATGGTGCATATTTCATGAATGCCTATGGCTCGCTTTTGACATGTGGAGTACCCAAGGAATGGAGAAAAGTCATTACCGTGCAAGGGGAGTCTATTTCAAGAATACAAGACATGGAGGTGGCACGACTCGATAAAACTATCTCAAAGAAATGTTTGATTGGTTCTTCCATTATACCTTTGGAAGAAACCTTTCAAGGGAGAGGGCTTGAATGTCCAAATTAGCCCAAATTGCCAAAATGAAAAGTAAGGGTCAGAAAACAGCAAGGTGGAGGCCAGGGACAGGGACCTGCATGTCATGCGGCATGGAGGGTTACACGTAGGAGAGTTGGTATAGTATGGGTCCCTATAGACTTAAATGAGGCCTAGGGTTGATGTGTAGTTGATCTATGGAGATACTATCTATTGAATGTAATCGGGTGTTATAATTGAGAATGTAAATGGTTCTTTTTTGCCTAATATGCAACCATGTTATCTTTGGCGTAAAACCCATTTTTTTGGTGCGATATTTTTTTTTGAAAACTAAGGTTTCGTGTAATGATTACGTTGGCCACTATAAATGAGCACCCTCTCTCTTTTTGTCCATTTTGTACAAGCACTTTGAGAGCACAAAAGCACTCAACTTCTCATCGGCACAATCACTGCTTCTGAACTCGCACGGTACTTATTCTCTATCGAGGTCCCCATCCAACAACCTGATGAGGATGCCCTCTTAGCCCAGGAGCTAGAAGTTAGGGATTTGCACAACCTTGCCACCACCTAGATCGATAATTTTGTTTTTGCATGTAGCATATGCAAGGCTCAGTTTTCCATGCCGATGAGTGGGAGGCCACGTAATGACCCCTCCGTACCATAAGCGGACCGCACAAGGGCATTGCAGTTTGCTAGGAACTTTGCAGAGCACTGACAATCTATGGTGCAAATTTTGTTGCGGTTTTTGGAGTCCCCCTTGGTTTCGAGGACCATGAAGTCATGCGTCATTACCAATTTCATTATATTGATATACTTCCCTTGCTAGGTTTGATTGGTAGCGACAAGGAAGCTTTGTAATGTCTTCAAATATGGTTTTTTTGATGACTTGAATTGTATCCCAAAGATTTACGTTGCTTTGTAATACTTGAAGAAGTCTCAAGATGCTGATTTTTGAAATATGACATGCTTGGTATTTCACATATTCGTGTGTTTTGATGCTTTGTGATAAGTGTCCAAAAGGGTGCAAAAATTCACTATGCAATTTGGCTGGAAAGGCTAATTTCACACCCTTCCAAACCATTTAAATATTTCCTTGATTCTATCTATAGTCTCCAGTGAATGCTTATTTGAATGATGCCCCCATGCATTTAGCATGCATACGATTTGTTTGCACGCGTGAGCGATCTCTTAAAATTAGGGTTTTTTTAGGGTTATTACAATGATGGCATTTTCTTGTATAAATATAGGTCGACCTCTATTTTTTCCCATTCTTCCCATCCTTACCCCCTCAGCTCTCCTCACTGGCCCCGCGGACAAAGCAAATAGTGAAGAAGATGAGCGAAGAACGACACGCTCGATTGAGGGACAATGCAAACAAGAATTTAGAGCGTTACAACCGCAAACTCTAGAAAATATTGACAGAGCAAGCCAGCTCATCATGATGGCCAAGCAAACAGGCAAAGTTAGTGGATTACGGCACAGAAGATAGCAGTGCAACAGAAACCGACATCGACACCGACACCGCAGGGAGCCTACATAGGTACACATGGAGATTCCCAACCACCCAACCGTAGGGGGAAAGACCTTGCCACGCATTAACACGCAATATCAAGAGCCCCAAAAGGGGAGCAAGAGGAGTAGCAGGAGAAAGCACAAGAGCAAGAGCAAGAGCAAGAGCAAGAGCAAGAGAAAGAGCAAGAGAAAGAAGCACGGCCCCAGAAAGAAACAGAAGGAAGTTGACCTATTAGGCCTCGCCCCCTACAACCACGTCCCGCCGATCGTCTTCCTCATGGCCCTGCTCCACAAGAGACGCTCAGGGTACAAGGCGTTTGAGGAGATACGACACTACCAGAAGTCCATAGAGCTTCTCATCTAGAGGGCACCTTTCTCACAAACGTGCAAATAAATTTTATGGGACTACAAGATGGAATGTCGGATGCAGTTGGTTGCCCTTGAGGCCTTGAAGCCGCTAAAGCATATCTTGTTAATTTATTTGAGGACACAAACCTGTGCACCATCCATGCAAATTGGGTCACCATAATGATAAAGGATATGCAATTGGCCCGTCGTATTCGTCGTGCGAAGAAAAGGGGAATAAAAAATGATGTATCTCAATTTTTGATGTATCTCAACTTTGATATTAATGAATTTTTTATGTGTATTATATCTTCCTTTTGTATATTTGATTGTCTATTTGATTTAATCATGTAATATATCTTCCATTACGTTTCAATAAAGGGCCAGAATGGTGCAAAAAGGCCCCTCTAGGCCGTGTGTAATGGCCATTTTTGCACCCTTCTAGCCCACATGGTTTTTAATTGTAAGATGTATCAATCCAGGATAAACTATCATCTCGCGAAGGGCATGGGGTGGAAAAATGCTAAGGATCTTCAAGGAAGGAGACATAGTTCTTCTACGAGTGCGACCAAACGAAGTTCTCTATCACTTGGGAAATATAAGAAGCTCATCCCTAGGTATTGTGGTCCCTATACAGTTATCAAGTGTCTAGGTAAAAGTGCCTATAAACTCCAACTCCCAGCCCATATCAAAGTTCACAATGTATTTCATGTAAGTTTGTTAAAACCATATGTACCCAGTCTCGATCATATTCTTGATGATGAACAAGTTGTGATCCCTACTCAAGGAGTCCTTGAATTACAGCCCAGTAGCATCATAGATTCTAGGGAAAGGCAACTCCGAAATAGAACTCTTGTAGAACATCTAATACAGTTGGAAAGATTACCCTGAAGAGGATGCAACTTGGGAAGATGAAGCTACACTCTTAAAGGATTATCCCCAGATGAGGACATCTCGATTTCATTAAGGGGGAAAGGATGTAACATACCCATCTTCACTAATAAAAAGAAATGTCCATGTAATAGATAAATTTATGAGTTTTTATGGTATAAAAATCAATGATTTTATTATTTGAGTCATTTCTACTTAGAATCTTCAAATTTTGAGCCCAAATTTGGAATCTGCACGCGATTTCACCCTATTATAGGATTTTACAGCATCCAAAACGGACGTCGGATCAAGCTTATACGCAAATTTCAGTCATTTTAGTTAAAAAGCAACGACCTTTAAACCTTAATAAATGCACGAGCGAGCGTCCGATTGACGAACGGTCTGAACCCCAACGACCAGGAGAACCTCTCGGACAAAAAAAAAAATCGCCCCCCAGGGCGGTCCAGCACGCAAATCGAGGCAGGCGCCCCAAATTTAGGGACCTCGTCCCAAAATTTAGACCGTACACTTACCAGGGTGCCCGTACGATGGCCACACAAGAACCAAAGGACGGTCGCCCACTGTGTGGTCCACACGTACAGCTACGTGGACACCCATGCTGTCCCAGACCAGATAAGGTACATGCATACCACTCCTTTCCCTGATAACCGACCTCGTACCTTTCTCCTAGACCCATGCAGGCCACTGTGTGGTCCACACGTATAGCTACGTGGACACCCATGCTGTCCCAGACCAGATAAGGTACATGCGTACCACTCCTTTCCTTGATAACCGACCCCGTACCTTTCTCCTAGACCCATGCAGGCCACTGATCCATAGCCTTTGATGGTACACCATCCTTTCGTCCTTGCTTTGCGCAGTGCCCGTACCCGCATCCCACAGCTATATAAACCCCCGGGGTGCTCCACAGGCCACACGCATTTCTGCAAAGCGTATGCCCTATTGTACCGTCGTCCGTACCGCCGTCTGTCCATAGCCTTTGAATGATGGTACACCGTCCTTTCGTCCTTGCTTTACGCAGCGCCCGTACTCACACCCCACAGCTATATAAACCCCCGGGGTGCTCCACAGGCCACACGCATTTCTGCGAAGCGTATGCCCTGTTGTACCATCGTCCGTACCGCCGTCTGTCCTAGTGCAGTGTACTTGCTGTAGTACAGCCGCCCCTTGCAGCCACCCCTCTCACACCCCCTCATTTGCCTCTTTTCAGATAAGGTAATTTTCCTCTATCCCCCTCTTGCTAGGAGGTAGTGTCCTTAACTCTTTCCCCCCCCCCCCCCCCCCCCCCCCCCGTGTGAAGAGACTTACAGCAGCCCTCAGCCCTTCTCCCCTTTAGCAAAACGTTTTTGTCTTAAGGACATCTCACAAGTCCCCCCCCTCCCATTTGCGTAGACTTTAATAAGAGGTTTTTGCCTTAAGAAAGGGTTCATACGCTATAGTCTTTTGCTCATACGGTGAGCAAACGATCTCAGAATTGAGATCCGACTGAAGTGTTGTGACCACGACAGCGAGCCCTACAAGATGACATCCAAGATGGGCCCCTTTTCGAAAACGTCAGAATATTACCTCGAGAGGAGCGCGCAACAATGAGATTAAGGAAGAAGATGCTCCCAATGCGGCTCCAACCCTCCCTTTACAAGCTCCTCAAGGAAATGGTGGCCAGGTTAGCTTGATTATCTTTTAAAGAAGAGTTTTTTTTATATTAGTGCTAATAAATGTGTATCTTTTCCTTTTAAAATAATGACATAAAATTGTATGAAGTTACGAATTGTGTAATGCTGTATTCAATAAATTGCATTGAAATTGTTATCTTTAAAGAGTGCAAGTTTTTCGTGGCTTCAACGCTAACTCCGTTCCGTTCTTGTGTAGCCAGGCGGTGTCGTTAGAGCAAAGCCCGGGAAAGGTCCAAGGTATCCCTCATACCATTGGGAGAATAAGGTTCGCCGATTGAGGCGAGAGATTATGATACTGCCTAGTTCTGAAGGCCCAAGCTAGTGCCGTGAATAAGCCCACCCTAGTGTGCAGACATCCCTCTGAGGGGCGGGAGGATCGAGCGATGGAGCCTCAGAGGGCGACAGGTCGGTTTGAGTCCTCGCCAACGGCCGACGATGAGCTGTATGGTCCCGTAGGGTTTTGCCCAGCATGTAGAGGCTGGAAGGCCGAATTTTAGATCATCGGCAGTATAAAGGAAAAGAATAAGAGAGCCGGTTGCTTGTATGGAATTGATTCATGTATAAACTTTATATATATATCTTGTCTTTGGCATGATTGTATTGTGTAAAAAGGCTGTTTTAACAAACCTAGTGAAAAGGGCCTTAATTAAGGAACATGTTTATTTATGTCAAACAGTGTGGTAGGATTAATTAGAAAACAAATTGACGCGTGAGTAGGGTGAAAAGTGGGAGGATGGAATGCCCCGATGGCACCATCCTACGGACGGGTGGACCCGATTAGTCGGGTAGCTTTCCAACAGATTAAGTGAAAGCCCTACGCTGGATAAATAGGTTCTTGGGAAACTCTATTCTAGAAGACTAGGTCAGCGGGGCGGCTGTGCCTTGCATGGATGAGGAAAAAAGCGTTGCCTCTAGAAATCAAGTCTAGTAGTTGCCCAAATTTATGATCAATTACCATATGGGTGATTTGATTTTTAGAAGATCACGCTTCCCCTGCGGAATAGGACTAGGTCTTACCTATGAATCAAATCCTTGAATCTCTACATGGTCAAGGTGTCGATAAATAGGAAATTTTCTCCAAGTTAAGACTTAGTGGACTATCTTAAGTGTTTCTCCTATTTTAGAAGGGGGGAACCTTATAGATTCCAATCCTTGAATGCCTTTATATCTGCAAGAGTGGCATTCTCCTCAGATAACTCTGGAGGTGTCGATAAATAGGAAATTTTCTCCAAGTTAAGACTTAGTGGACTATCTTAAGTGTTTCTCCTATTTTAGAAGGGGGGGAACCTTACAGATTCCAATCTTTGAATGCCTTTATATCTGCAAGAGTGGCATTCTCCTCAGATAACTCTGGAGGCTCCTCATTGTCTCTTTCTACATAATCCCAAAATCCTTTACCCATTAGGAAATTAGTCATTATGAACTTCCAGGCATGTGAGTTATTCTTATCTAGATTCTCACTAATAATCTGATTAATTTCGTCAGACATGTTTTCCTACAGCAAATAACCTACAAACAGACAACTTCTGTATACAACCTGTAATACAACAGTATCTCCTGTAACTGCTACAGCAGCGATACTTCAGCACAGCCTGTGTGTCACCAAATATAATCAGAGTACATGTACATACATTTAGTATCAATAATACATGTGCAAATCCTGTTTGCACTTCCAAAATGCAATGCTGCACTGCAATAACTAGATTTCGAGCAAAAACAGTTCTCTACCAGAACTTGTTGAAAATACCTTGCAGTGACGAAACGGGGCCCGTAACACGCCTGGAAATGCGAATCTAGCTGAAAAAATTTAGTTCAATAGAACATAATACATGCCCTGTAGCTCCGCTCCTACGAAGACAGCTCCTTAATTGGAGATGTGTAACTCCCAGAGCTACTGAGGGGGTGTTGTATCTAAACCAAGAAGGGGAAAGAGATAATGGTTCTCTTACCTGTGTAGTACCACTTCGTTCCTTGCTTGTTCTTGTCTCTTGCTTGCCTCCTTAGCTCTCACACGAACCAGGCTCTGATGCTATAAAGAGAATGTGGGGAAGAGGGAGAGCTTTAAACCCTAGCAAGCAAACACACACACACACAAGAGAGAACAGACACAAGAGAGAGATGGATTATAGCTCAATTTTATTCTATATTCTTCTTCTCTACTCAACCAACATAACATAAAGATAAGAGTACACACTATATGGTTTAGTATTCAACTACTAAAACATACAAGGGTCGGTCCATAATGTGAACTCGACTAAATGTGTTGGTGTTATAACTATGCCAGTCTCTAATAATCCAAAATGATTGTCACACAGCATGTCATCCCATTGGCCACATATCAACCATAATCTCACCCACCATGCCAGTGGTATAGATGTGGAAGCTATCACCCAGGCGGGTCATCAATGTTCGCCCTAGCACTAGTTGAGCTCGATATCTCAACAAAAATGTCCTTATTATTCTAAAGTTAATTGGCTTATTACCCTAAGTTCATGCATTCATATACACTATCTATACCATTCCTTTTACTAAATTCATCCTTAATCCTCCCTTACAAAGGCCTTACTTCATACCCCCATGTAATAGAGAGTATCCAAAAATTATCATGGACAAAGGCAAGGAGATTAACCCTTATGCAAATTAACTTAAGATAAAAAGATGGATAATCTTAACATCATTCCCTAGGATATGTCTATTTATCACATACATCATCATTTCTCATATCTTACATGTGTGTTTATGATGACGCATATCCAACCATTCCAATTATCGTCACATCATTAAGTTTCATGTATCACAATATGTAGTTAGGGTTCTCTTTAAGCTATCCTTTATGACATATTAAATCTTTTATATGATTCACTAAGTCCCACCTCTCAATATCAAAGCCATATGTGGCTTCATTCATCATCCAAGAATTTACATGTACATTTCACATCCTCTTCTACTTCGTATAAAATTAACCATTGTTAGCCCGTGTGTGCATGCACTCCATGTGCACACACCCTTAGTAGGAGGGTAGCATCCACGTACATTAGCACTAAGATAGAGTTGGATGACTTCATTAGAGGTAATTGTCCATTCAAGAAAAGGGGTTACAAGCATGAGAAGTGGTTGGAGGTTACATAGGAGACTCGAGAACACCCACATGCTTGGGGGGTTACAATAGAGAGTGGGCTAGTGGGGTAGCCCAAGACTCAAGAATCACTCATCCATTGCTATACAAGCACCCCATTGCATCTTGTAAAAAGAGGTGATGATAATATGATCTTATTCTTATGCCCCAATTATGTGTGGTCATTAATTCTTGTTATGCCTTAACTAATTAAGTTCATTGAGTCATTCAGCATGTTATGTTAGGGGGTTATTATGTTGATGGGTGTGTTAATCTCTCTCTCTCTCTCACCCAAGGGAGCAGTGTTACCCTAACACTTTGGCATGCATGCCGAATTGATGTGAACCTCAATCCCCTTTTCACATCTCAAGAGGTCTTTTTGGACAGACTATGGTTCAAACTAGCATCAAGCAAAGGTTCTAAAAACATTCAACAGACAACCAATGCTGTGCTGGAATCAGTCACCGGTTTGGACAGATTCCAACATGGCTCCCAACAAACTGTACTGGGATCCATACAGGCTCCCAACAAACTGTACTGGATCCATACAGGCCAGGGTTCGGGAAAACAATTTTAGGGAAAAGGAACTAAATCCTTTTCACCACTAAATGAGAAGGAAATTGCTATTTTTGAGATGATATTTTCTATGTGAACTTAGAAAATATAACTAAAACTTGTAAAATTTGAAAGGGTTTTATTTCCTTCTCATAAGAATTTGAGAAGGATTTTCCCGAAGTTGAACAAGTTCTAGGCTAAAGCGAACCCGTCTTTTCCCGAACCCTTTGTTCTAGGCTAAAGCGAACCCGTCTTTTCCCGAACCCCGAGGCTGATACAGGCCACTATGGCCCCGATTTATTTACTTACTCCAGCGTTTCACACTGAAGGTCATTTGAGTCTTTGAATCATTGTCTCCTTGCTTGTGCCTGAGCTTCTGCCAAAGCCACGGCCAACATCATTTGCTCCTCAACGCTATCTAGAGGCATAGAAACTGGTGTAGTTGATGCAGGTGGCTCACCAGTACATTCTGTACGTGCAAGAAAATCGGGAGCTTCCCATGGCAGATCAGAAGGAGATGTCTATGCGACCAGTCCAAGGCTGTTTCCTCACCAAGCAGAAGTGGAAGGCTACACATTGTTATGAAGGCGACAGTGGAACAGAAGTTCCACGCCGCCCAAGTCTCCTCCAATTCTCGTTCCTCTACAGAGACGATGAGTAAATCGCAACAGTGGATTGGGGCCGAAGTAGAGTGGAAGGTGAACAGAAGCTCAGTCGTCGCCAACCATGGCGGGCTAGCTAGGTGGAGCTCTTCTCCATAGTGAGGAGCTTGCATAGAAGGGCTGCTTCACGAGGTTTCTTGCGGGCTAGCAGCAGTAGTAGCCAAGTTCGTCCTGCGCAGAAGAGGCCGCCATGCCATAGCCTGCAGTTATGGGGGCCAGTAAAGAATAATAGGTTTTTTTCCAGAAATTTGGGCTTTCAGACAGGGCATTGGGTTTGGGGGCACCACACCTTGGTTATCCTATTCAGTTTATATGTGGGCATTGGGTTTGGGGGCACCACACCTTGGTTATCCTATTCAGTTTATATGTGGGCATTGCCCACACCTTGGTTATCCTATTCAGTTTATATGTGGGCATTGCCCAATTCATTAAGCAAAATTAATAGGCCTTGGGCCAAAGGAAGAAAAAGGAAAATAGATAAATGAAAAATTAAAAGGAAAATAGACAAAAATCAAAATGTCTTCAAAGTGCTTTTCAGCACTAGCTCATATGTGGGAGTGCTAACATTGCGGGAGTCTGGAGCATCGCTCTCAAGACTATCCTGAATGTTTGTCATGTGGTGGATTCAGACACAAATCCAAGAATCGTTCAATTCCGACTTGCTCCAGATGTCAGCAGCTTGGCCATCGCGAAAAAGATTGTTCATTCATGTAGTGCAAGGAAGTTGGCCATGATGATAGTTATTGTGCTAGTGTATTTGAGGAGGAGGTATTGTACATTCCCAATGCTTTAAAAGTTTCTATCTATGCATGGTCTGACAGTATGGAGGATCCCTTGGTGCAGTCCATCATTATGTCTGACAGTCACAACGGGGCCGAGTTTTTTGCTTCCCGACTCTACTGCCAGTAGTCAGGTCATTTTTGGCATCGACATATTCGTCTACTTTCCGACTGTTGGCCTTCGAATCCCAGGCAAATGCTTCATGTAGAGCAACAACATATACTCCATATTCATGGAGTCTGGATCTTCTTGTGGATGCATGGTTTTACACTTTCATTTTGTACCCTATAGCATTGATGCACCTGTGCACAGTATGTGCACCACCCTAGCATTACACTATGATATATGTTATGTGCACGACACAGACATGGTCCTATGCTTATGGGTTTAAGTCGTTCAAATTGGGAATCCAACCCACCGGGTGTGCCAAGTGTTAGCCCATGAGTGCATGCATTCCATGTGCACACGTAAGAGGGTAGCATCGACTTACATAGCACTAAGATAGAGTGGGATTACTTGATTGTTGAAATTATATGCTCATATTTGAGATAAGGGGTGTGTGTGTGTGTGTGTGTGTGTGTGTGTGTAGCAAACCATGTCTTGTTGAGATAAGGTTTGTGTGTTACCAAACCCTATCCTAGAGGCTATAAGGGATCAACTCTCTCATATATGTGAGAGTTTATCCCTTTATAGCCTCTAGGGTAGGGTTTGGTACACACAAACCTAATCTCAACAAGAGATGGTTTGTTATGTGTACCAAACCCTATCCTAGAGGCTATAAAGGGATCAACTCTCTCATATATGTGAGAGTTAATCCCTTTATAGCCTCTAGGCTAGGGTTTGGTACACACAAACCTAATCTCAACAAGAGATGGTTTGTTACACACACACACACCTTATCTCAAATATGAGCATATAATTTTAACATTCATTAGGGGTAGTTGTCCATTTAAGAAAAGGAGTTACAAGCATGTGGAGTGGTTGTAGGTTACATAGGAGAGGGGGGAGCACCGACATTTTTGAGGGGTAACACTAGAGAGTGGGCTAGTAGGGTAGTAGGGTAGCACTAGAGAGTGGGCTAGTAGGGTAGCCCAAGAGTCACTCATCCATTGGTTGCTATATAAGCACCCCATTGTATCTTGTAAAAAGGGGAGATGATAATATAATCTTATGCTTATGTCCTAATTATGCATGTAAAAAGGGGTTACAAGCATGAGAAGTGGTTGGAGGTTACACAGGAGAGTGGGGAACACCCACATGATTGGGGGGTAATACTAGAGAGTGGGGTAGCCCAAGAGTCACTCATCCATTGCTATATAAGCACCCCATTGTATCTTGTAAAAAGGGGAGATGATAATATGATCTTATGCTTATGCCCCAATTATGCATGTTCATTAATTCTTGTTATGCCTTAATTAATTAATTTCATTGAGTCATTAAGAATGTTATGTTAGGGGTTTATTATGTTCATGGGTGTGTTAATCTCTCTCTCTCACTAATGGTGCAGTCTTGCCCTAACAACCATATACAATAATATGTACTTCATCTTGTACATTACTTCACATGAATCTTGCTGCATTAACCATCTTCTATTTACTCATAGAAACACATGTCGGAGTGAATTATCTTCAATCCATCATGCATATAATCTTTACCGTGATGCACTTGTGCACATAGGCATGTGTGTAACCTTATACATAATGCTAGGGTCATTTTCTTTATATCGTTCTTTAATCCAATTATGCGTGATCTATTCTTTGTGAACCCATTCATCATGAATAATCAAAACCTAAAAAACATTTTTTTATATTTTTACAATTTATCTACAATCTATGAGCTTCTTAAATAGGGGCTTAACCACCTTTTTACTAGGGATTTCAATTAATTTTAAATCTCTTCTCAATTAATATTAGCCCTTATTTAGAGATTTCAATTTATAAAAATCCCATCCTAGCCCATAATATATTCTATGTCAAAACCTAAAAAACATTTTTTTATATTTTTACAATTTATCTACAATCTATGAGCTTCTTAAATAGGGGCTTAACCACTTTTTACTAGGGATTTCAATTAATTTTAAATCTCTTCTCAATTAATATTAGCCCTTATTTAGAGATTTCAATTTATAAAAATCCCATCCTAGCCCATAATATATTCTATGTCAAAATTTCTACCTTAATCTCTACCATATTCTTTCATTTATAATCCCTACCATAATCTCCATTATACTTTTTAACACAATCTCCCTATGTTAATCTCTAGCATAATCCCTAACACATTCTTAATTAAAGTTTAATTAGTAATTAATCAGACAATTTTCACATAATTAGAGAAGCTAGGGCCATACATCAACCCTCAAGAATGATAAATAATTGAAGAACTACTAAAACCATATCTTGAAAATTTTTGTAGAAATCCATCGTTCAAGTTTTGACTAGAGATCCCAAACACGGAATCCAAAACTTTTTGGTACATCTAAAAGCCCTTAGTAGTAGAACTTTGTAGTTTTGGTCTAGAGTAAACTTGACTATTACAACGATGAAAAATGTATATTATCAAAGGGGTTTGTGAAAACAACATTCTCTAGGGAAGAAGAATATTGTGTTTTTCTCTCCCTCTAGCCTTCTTATATCACTAGTTTGGTAATAGGACATAAACTTTGTGTCCATGGACATATTTATGTACTCATTAATGATCAAATTTATGGAATTATTTGGAACACACGGATAGTGAAAATCTAAGGTTTCGTTTGTTCATATCATTAGGTACATAGTGAAGAAAAGTTAGGATTTTTTGGGATCACATTGGTTACCTCTATGCTTTTAAATCTCATAAGAATTTAATGGCCAAATTACAACGCTGTTTGGACTATATTTTGATCAAAGACTTTAGTTAGCCAATTTCTCATTACTTTACAAATTTTTTGGATGTGTATTGCTTCATAAACATCAAAATTTAGGTCGTAATGAAAATTCTAAGGTATCTAGTTATTTTTTAAAAAAGACTTTGAGGATTCTTATAGCTAATCAAAAAATCATAGACTAGAACCAAGTCTTGCACACATGTTCTGTACAATGTTATGCTTTGCTGGTGCATTTTGTGAGAGCCAATCATATATACACCTATCCTTTTAAGCACCATATTCATTACTATAGTATAAGAGACTACTTCATGCATTTTTAAACATCTTATAAGACTTTAAGTGGAATATCTAGTCGTTTTATATAAGAATAAACACTATTTTCATAAGTTTCTCATCACTAGATGAGAAACTTATGAAAATAGTGTTTATTCTCATCACTAGATGATCTAAATATAAGCAAGGGTTTATATTCGTTGTTTTGTTATCAATGGATTTTTGAAAGTTAATACCATCACCTTGTTTTTAAACTAAAATGAAATGTTTAAATATTTAGTCTTGATCGATTACTTTAGTAGAGCCATTGATTTATTAGTATAATTAAAGTAAATCACCATATAAGCTCACACTATTATCGTATCTTGGGTGTGAAAGACTCAACAACTAAAAAGACATTCTAAGAAGGAAATTTAATTTAATTAATTATTAATGTAAATAATTTTTTTATCATGAAAAATATCTCTCATCTATTAAATACTATGTAAGGTCTACGAAAAATTTATAATGAGTTAAGATCATTTTTTATTACATGTAGGAATCTACTTTGTAAATTTGTAACCTATTTGGATTATGGTGCTGGATATACCTCTACTTATGGTGATTTATCAATTATATTTAAGGTTGTATTTATCATTTTAATAAATTTATGAGGTTTTCCATATTCACGAAGACATGCCTTAGAAGAGAAATGTTAAAATACTGCTCCCATTCACAAGATATATGTTTTTTAGCAAACCTCTAAAAAGACATATTTATGTCTTGTTGAGCTATCAAACTAGTGATATAGGAAAAGGAGTATTCCACCATGCATGGGGAGAGATGTCATGTAGTCTCATGCACCCATTCATGCACTCAAGTTAGCCCCCATGCAACTCTTGTTAGGCTCCATGCAACTCATGTTAGAGTCCATATGCAAATTCATTTTTGAGTTAAGTGGAGTCTACAAATATATGTATATTTTCTCATTTATCATTTTTTCCTCTTTTAAATGTTTCCTTCATATTAAGGATGAATATACCTTAATTTATAGCATATATTCCCATGGAAAACACACATTTGAGACTAAAAGGCTCATGCATATACACACATAGTTCTAGATACATTTATGCCTTCGCATCTCCTCAACTTAATGATATATCGTCCATTTTTATATAATATTAATTATCTCTATATCCCAAATGTCTCATGTAAAAGCAATTACGATTAATCTACTCCAATCACATTCCATAAGCCTTTCTTTACCCATGCAAATTCTCAGGAAGATAAAACTCTATTGATTTAGGGTTTACTTCAGTGTTAATCTACTAGGGGTTTCAATTAATTTCAAATTCTCTTCTCAATTAATATTAGTCCTTATTTAAAGAGATTACAATCCATAGCAATCCCATCCTAATTCATAGCAATCCTATCCTAATTCATAGCATATTCGCTATCAAAATTTCTACCATAAACTCTCATTCATAATCCCTATCATAATATCCATTATACTTAATTTTAACACAATCTCCCTATCTTAATCTCTATAATAATCCCTAATATATTCTTAATTAAAGTGTAATTATTATATGTTTTAACACAATCTCCCTATCTTAATCTCTAGCTAATTCTTAATAAATTTTAATTAATAATTAATTAATCAATTCTCTCAAAATTAGAGAAGCTAGGGCCATACATCAACCCCTAAGAGTGATAATCAATTGAAGAACTACTAAAATCATACCTTGCAAAATTTTATAGAAATATGTCATTCAAGTTTTCTCATTGCTAGAGATCCCAAACTTAGAATCCAAAAAAATTTGGTACGTTTGAAAGTCCACAAGTAGCTACACAATTTTGTAGTTTTGGTCTAGATCAAACTTGACTATTATGATGGTGAAAAATGCATGTTATCAAAGGGATGTTTGAAAACAACATTCTCTATAATATTATTACCCATAAAGTGCCTCATAAGGTGGCATGTCAATTCTCTCATGATGCATGCTATTATGAGTGAATTCAGCAAGTGGCAACCATTCATCCCATACACCTTGTGTATCATGGCAATAATGCCTCAAATTGGTTTCAATCCACTTAGTAACCCTTTCCATTTTTCCATTAGGCTCAGGATGATAAGTGGTGCTAGGTGTCAAAAGAGTCCCCACCATGATCCCAAATTAAGTCTTCCAAAATGAGCTCATAAAATTAACACCATGATTGGGCACTTTCTTGGCTTTAAAGTTTTTGAATTCTCAAGAACTTTGAGGTAAAATTTTTCACTTTCTTAAAGGACTTTTTGGTAACTTTGATCCCACATAGCTCTTATCATATCACACGATCTTAAGCTTTCTTTAGACTATTGTACAGAACTTTCAGCATACCTTGAACATCTTGTAGAAGGTTTTTAACAAACTGTGTCTTTTCAGTTTTGAATAACACCCATCATGGGGGCTCAAGGTTAAAATTTGTACATAATCATAAATGGTCGAAATCCCATAACTTAGTGTTTTGGATTATTATAAGAAAACTCTAAGGGAGGCATACATGTCTTCTAGATGTTTTGCGTTTGCTTACATATGCTTGTAGTTTATCTTCTAGAACATGATTAACTCTTTTTGTTTGGCCATCACTCTTTGGATGATCCAATTTACTCATTCTTTTGAACAGTTCACCCCAAAATAATAAATTTTTTATCTCTGTCTAACACTATCTTAGATGGAAACCTATCCATATCATGCATTTTTTGGTAGGTATAAACATTATTGTTTTAGTTAATTGGTCTACAACTACCCAAAGTAAATCATGACCTCTATTTGATTTAGGTAATGCATTTATATAGTCCATTGAGATATAAAACTTTTTTTTCTAGGTATAAATGTTATTGTTCTAGTTAACTGGTCTACAACTATAAACCTCTATAACTAGAGGTTCTCTATTAAAAGCCTTAAACCATACAAGGCATTTTCACAACTTGTTTGGTAGGTATAATCCTAATTGTTTTAGTTAATTGGTCTAAAACTACCCAAAGTTAATCATGGACTTTATTTGGTTTAGGTAACTCATGTATAAAAGTCCATTGATATATAACGCTATTTTTGGTAGGTATAAACATTATTGTTCTAGTAGCTACATATTCATTTATATCAATTTCAATGGTGCATAAAGATTGGATAATGGAGATAAAAGAAGAATATGTTTTGGATGAGAAAGTAGTATCATTATGGCATAAATTACAGCAGAGTTACCATAAAGAATTACCACATTACAAGCTTCATAATGGACTCTTTACTATAAGGATAAGATCTATCTTATGTGTACATCAAGCTACAAGAAAAGGGTGTTGGAAAAAATGCTATCTTCTCCATTGTCGGGGCACATGGGGTTGTTTAAGACAAAGTGCAAAAAAGTTTTTATTAGAAGGGCATGTGGAAGGATGTGTATGCTTTGTGACTAGTTGTCTACCATGCCAACAATATAAGGATCCCACACATAAGCCCAATTGTTTGCTTCAGTCTTTGCCCTATTTTCAAGGGAAAATGGATACATATTTCTATGGACTTCATTGACACTTCATCATGGGGCTACCTCTCACAAGGAGGGGTTGTGATAGCATATTCGTGGTTGTGGACCATATGACAAAAGTGGCACAGTTCATTCCTTTCAAGGTCAAATTTTTAGCATCTATGGTTACAAAACGTTTGTGGATCATGCATTAGGGGAAATTTGGACTCAAATTGGGCCTTTTAAGGATTTCTACACATTCTCTCTCTACAAAAATGGGTACACGGTGATTTTTTTGCAAATCGATTTAGAAGTGAGCAAAGTTTCAACATTTGGAATCTACTCTTCAAAACCTTTCCAATTATATATAGCATGATGGGTATTTTTTCATATTCAAGAAGTCCTCAAATTTGGTAATGATGAGGTGGACACGTAAAAAAGTCCCCGAATTTGGTGATGATGTGGCATGTGCTACACTGAATTTGGGGCCTTCTTGAATATGCAAAATTGCCCATCATGCTATACGTCATTGGAAAGGTCTTGAAGAGTAGATTTGAAATGTCCAAACTCTGCTCACTTCGGAGTTGATTTGCAAAACTTTTACTGTGCGCCAATTTTTGTAGAGAGAGAATGTGTAGTAATGCCAATTTGAGTCCAAACTTTTGCTAATATGTTCAAGTTGCATGGAGTACAATGACAAACCGTTGGCCAAAATTTCACCAAGATACTATGGCCCATGCACAATAGAAAAAAAGAATTGTAGTGCTACTCATAAATACGCTTTTCCATAGACTTCCATGGTATATATAGTGTTTCATGTCAACAAAATTAGGAGATATGTGTGAGATCCCTGTTCCCACCGCGCAACGGATTCGGGGTACTAGCAGCGGAAGTAGCACTTCTTGCGCGAGGTAGGGTCCCACACTCGGGGCCTCGCCCACGGATATCCGGACAAGAGACTAATCCGTCGGTTTGTCCAAAACCGAAACTGGAAAAACTTCCTTTACCCGGAAAGCATGGGCGATTCCACCAGGATAACTCTTTACTCTAACGTAGTTAAGATCATTACGGATCAACTGATCTGACTGTACCTTTAACGGTACTTGGTCAAATCAAGGAAGAAACTTGCACTTGGATCATTGGGATCAACGCTTTTTTCCCCATCAAGAGGCACAGCCGTTGATTCCTATCCATAGAACAATTTCTATCCGGGATTTACTTCATCTATCATAATAATAGAAATTAAATCTCGATTTACGGATCCATCAGTCCAGCCTAACCCCATCCGATCCCATGGGTTAGCCAACCGCCCAACCACTGTAGTGATGGGATCCAATTTGGAATTTGGTTAGGTTTTGTCCCGGGTACCAAGGAAAAGAGTTCCAAGGCCCCCTAGCCGGAATTTCATGCAAACATAAAACTAGCCACACCACTTACACACCCAATATGAAAATTGCCTTTTTCTTAGCATCAGCTAACTTTAAAACAATCCTTTAATGAAACCATAGTACCACTGATCACAATCTCCCAATTTATCCAGTTGATTCATAATTTCCCATCATTCCTTCATCAGAGTATCTATGGCATCATTGGCAACTAGAACGCTCACCACCTGTCCACACAGGGGCCGTTTCAATAGTTCCTAGCCCATAATACTCAACAATATAATCACTTATCAAGATGGACTCTCGTTGAAGATCAGCAAGATCAACCAACAGATCCATATAAAAGAGCCATGGACTCATCCGTTGAGGACCAGCAAGGTCAGTCAACCAGATCCATGCCCGGTTCCAGAAAACAACTATTACTCCTTGTTCCAATATCTTCCTCGACGCACGCGTGGGTATCCTGGGCGACCCAGAGCCCGAGCACCGTATGGTCAGCACCCTCTAGGATCCTTCGCAGGTGACCTAGCGCTTCACTCATAGGCCGCTTCCTTGGTCCCTCATCCACCGTACCGGAAGCTCACCATTTAAATCGAACCGAGGCTGGTCAAGACCTCGGTCGACCTTGCTACGCGAGACGTCCTCCATTGACTCTCCGTCAGCAGTTGCAACTTTAACAGTTAGGTCTTCATGACCTTAATCCACAAGATGGTCAAAATGCTTCCCCAACATTCTTGACATAAAACAGTCATTTACAAACAGTCACAAAATACAGTTTCTAAATCAAACTCTCGTCTTTCCACATTATCACTCCTTAGTCCACATTACTTATTCCACATTCCATTCAATGTGTACTCATTCTCATCCATTTCCTCATATCGACGACACATTAATTCACATTCACATTCATTCATCCACATTTACATGGATACATCCATTTTCACATCCTCATTTATACATCCACATCCCATATCCACATTCATACATACACATCCATATCCACATCCATACATCCACATTCACATCCACATTCACATTCACATCCACATTCACATCCTCATTTATACATCCACATCCACATCCATATTCACATCCATACATCCACATCTACATGCATACCTCCATTTTCACATCCTCATTTATACATCCACATCCCTTATCTACATTCATACATACACATCCATATCCACATCCATACATCCACGTCCACATCCACATTCATATTCACATCCATATATCCACATCTACATGCATACATCCATTATCACGTCCTCATTCATACATCCACATCCACATACATACATACATCCACATCCACATACATACATACATCCACATCCACATTCCCATTCACATCTATACATCCACATCTACATCCACATACATACATACATCCACATCCACATTCCCATTCACATCTATACATCCACATCTACATCCACATTCATATACATCCACATCCACATTCCCATTCACATCTATACATTCACATCTACATCCACATACATACATACATCCACATCAACATTCCCATTCACATCTATACATCCACATCTACATCCACATTCACATCTATGCATATACATCTTCATGCATACATCCATTTTCACATTCATACATCCATACTCCTATCTCCACATCCACACATCCACATTCACATCTATGCATATACTTCTTCATGCATACATCCATTTTCACATTCATACATCCACTTTCACATTCATACATCCATACTCCCATCTCCACATCCACACATCCACATACATACATCCATTTCCACATTCCCATTCATGTAACCCCATATGTCTTCACATCTAATCTTTTACATCACATCCATTCTCGCCCTATCACAACCCATATACATCCTATTCTATCACATACACTTCTTACCTCATCCCATACACATCTTATCACATCCTATCACTTTCCATACGCATCTTATCAATTCTTATCACATCTCATACACCTCTTATCACATCTTATCACATTTCATATCTTTTTTTTTTAAAAAGAGAATTCTTATATTTAATATAAGATTTCTCTACACATTTATTTATACATAAATTCCATTTAAGGAGACTAACACTTTCGAAATTAAAATCAATCTTTTATGCATCTTCTTATGCATAAATTCAGTTTGGTAGGAAATTACACTTTTAGAATAAAAGAATTTCTCTTATGCATCTAAGTTAAGCATAAAATCCATTTATGAGGAAAATCACACTTTTAGTATAAAAAGAATATCTTTTATGCATACCTATATGCATGAAATCCAATATGATAAAAGTAACACTTTTGATATAAAAATTTTTCCTTTATGCATACTTCTATGCATGAAAATTAAAAATGATAAAAGTAACACTTTTGATATAAATTTTTTTCCTTTATGCATACTTCTATGCATGAAAATTAAAAATGATAAAAGTAACACTTTTGATATAAAAAAAAATTTCTTTTATGCATACTTCTATGCATGAAAATTAAAAATGATAAAAATAACACTTTTGATATAAAAATTTATCCATTATGCATACTTCTATGCATGAAATAAAAATGGTAAAAATAACACTTTTGATATAAAAACTTATCCTTTATGCATGATATTAAAATTCAATTTCTCCATGATTGTAATGAAATTCTTTCAATTAATCTAGGATGATAATTCCTAGAATATGGTAGGAAGTCCTCTTTTTATGCTTTGAATGAGATTATTTTATGCATAATTTTTATAAAAATTTTGCCATAGCTCCGCTGCTATGACTGATAAATCTCAATTTTTCTAAGGGATAATGCTTATCATTAAGGAATAATTAAAATAATCTCTAATTGGATTATTAATCCATAATGGATTGAATCATTAATATACATAAACTAAAAGCATAGAAAAAAGCCAATAATTTGGCCTCAAGCATAGCTTAATCTTGGGTTAAGGAAAAACTTTATGAAAAGCTTGATTTGGATTAAGAACGGGTCATGAGTATGACCATTTCTTGAGTGAGAGAGAGAATTTACATAAAAATCATTAGAATTTAAACATAAATGAAAATTAACTTCAATAGCATTATGTAACTCTTCACTACTATTCAAACTTCAATAGCATTTAAAAAAAACCATACCAATTAAACTTCTCAAGCTTGAGAGGGGTTGAGAAGAGAGAAACATTGAGAATTTATAGAAAGATCAATATTCACTAATTACCTTACAACTTGCTTGATTCTTTGTTCACGGTAGAGGCCCCCAACCAATCAATTGGTTAAGTATGTTGATGGAGCCACTAATGGAGATTGAAGAAAGAGGGAAGCTCCAAAAACTAGTGAATTATTAAATGAATTCACAGTTCTTGGCTTAGGTGGAGTAGAGTAACGATGCATAAACACTAACTATTTTTCAACAAGGGGGAGGCTTCTATTTATAGGAAAAATTGAGCTTCTAACCAAACAAACTGATTCTAGAATTTTCTAAATCAGTTTGGTCAATATTTAACCATTTTTAGGTCAGTTAAGCTAACTTTTTGGAACTAGACTTGAATGAGGAGAGAGGAGAGATGAAATATCTCAATTTTTATGAGTTTAAAACTCATTCAAGCATGTGAAATATGCACCTCCTTTAAAGAACTCCCCTTCCTTACATATGTGTCATAATGGAATCATTTTAATATTGCTCATAGTTTTTTTACTAATAAACCTTGTACATTTTCAACTCTTCATCTTATGTGAAATATGCACCTCCTTTAAAGAATTCCCCTTCCTTACATATGTGTCATAATGGAATCATTTTAATATTGCTCATAGTTTTTTTACTAATAAACCTTGTACATTTTCAACTCTTCATCTTATGTGAAATATGCACCTCCTTTAAAGAATTCCCCTTCCTTACATATGTGTCATAATGGCATCATTTTAATATTGCTCATAGTTTTTTACTAATAAACCTTGTACATTTTCAACTCTTCATCTTATGTGAGCATTTACTCATTTTTGGATACCCAAAATATCTCATATTTTTAATATTGCTCATAGTTTTTTACTAATAAACCTTGTACATTTTTAACTCTTCACCTTATGTGAGCATTTACTCATTTTTGGGTATCTTCTTTTTACAAATATGGATTTATCTCTTCCCTACACATGGATTGATGCTATTGGCCCATAGGAACCTTAATTGGACCATAGTCTAAAGATTTCTGAAAATCTAGACCCTTAGACTAAGGTTCTTTATACCTATTTCCATATAATTCCAATTGCACATTGGAAAATTCTTTTTGAATTTCTGTTTCAGGGGAACTCATCTGAATTATAAGAGATATTTTTCTATCCAAAAATATTCAAAATCTGAATATTCTCTCTCTAGAATAATTTTTCTCTCTCTAGGCTAAAATAGTTAGCAACAGGGTCTGTATATTTCTGAAGAGGGTTGATTACAGGGGAAGATACTAGACATCAAAAAGGGGTTGGGGGAGGAATCTTACATTCTACCCCACTTAAAAAACGCGAGATGTCCTCATCTCGCAACTTGTGATAATTTCGCAAGATTCACGAATATGAGACTTAGAGAAAAATTTTAATCAAGATTAACCACCAAGATAAGTCTTAAAGAGAGCAAGATTCAAAATACGAACAAGATTTAAACTTTATTCATTCTCGGAACTTATACAGTAAAGATAGAGGAACTCTTTACACTTCCATAAGCCCGTCCATCATATGGTCACAAAAGCAGTCCTCACAAGCTGCACAAGTATAAGGTAACTCATCTATGGGAATGATTCTGTGGGTTATTGCTGCGCCTATCTCAGTGGTATGAGGTGTTCTAACAAAAGGACCTCTGAGAGGCAAGCCAAAAACGGGGTAAAGGCATATCTTCTCATGAGGAAGAAAACACGCCAGTAAGAAGACCCGCTCAGAAAACCCAGGATGCCTTGATCTCATGACGCAGTAGTATCGGGGACCCAAACCCAAAGCTTCAATAACCATGGCCAAGCGAACATTGTTACGAAAGTGCTGCTGACCCCAGGGTGTTACCCTAGTTATGTCTTGATAGGTCCGCCATTTTGTCTGCGCTACAGAAGTTCCCAAGTGAGGGAAAAGTGAGCGCTCATACTGCTCTATAAAATCTTTCTTCACAGACTCCCTTGCGTCTTGAAGGTGAGAAATCATCATGGATAAAACTAATTCTTGTTGCCAAGCCATGAAGGAGATTAAGAAAGAAAGAAGATCGATGGAAGTAAGATTACTGTGAACGACAAGTAAAAGTTACGACTTATATAAAGGAAGGAGCTAGCGTAACTGAGAAGCCAACGGTAACTTGCAACTGAAGTTTTACCGTCTTTCCATGATTTGGGTTTGGCACATATTTCTATGAAATACATTAAGAACTTTGAGATGAGGAGATAAAAGAAGCTCGTAAGCTAAGTCGCTTACTTTCTTTGAATTCAGATAAGGCTCACAATATCTGGGGGATAACTTCTTAAACTCCCCAATAGATAAAGAACTTCTTTTGGGCCGTACTCGAATGAAGACCAAAACCTTGGTATCCAAAACACCGATTTTTACTTCTGTTCTGAATCCTTAAAACAGGTGGAACTCCTGAGAAGTATTCTAGGGAAAGGGTCTTCCTTTCTTAAACAGAATCGTTCTTTTATTTTAGAGATCAAAAATGGAGATTCTTACTCCTGTATACCTCGAAGGCTGGGGAGGAATCTTACATTCTACCCCACTTAAAAAAGTACGAGATGTCCTCATCTCGCCAAGTAGAGGACAACTCTTTTTCTTAAGATCTAATTTATTCTAGGGTTCCTTATATTCTGGTCAACCCAACAGAATACGGGGATAAATATCCCTTATATAGAACTCATCATTAAATAACAATTCATTTTAGATCATATCATTCATATCCTTAACACGATAATGGTCCATCAGATCGAAATTTTTTCTTTCTGAACATTCCTCCACGGGAATTTCAGTCAAGCAAGTTTTCAATTTGTCATCCCTTAACTTGATATACCGAGTCAAGTGTTAACAGTAGCACTTTGACAGCACAATCCACTAATCTCATAGTGATTTGCTGAAATCGTTATCATCATTCCAGTTATGAATATCATCACAGGGACTCGTCCCATTCATCCTCATGTGGTTTCGCTCAGCTTATTACATTTCAACTAAATTTCGGAAATCATCATTTTTCAATCAGAATCCAAATCAATTTCATCAGTTCTCAAACAGAATTAAAAATCATATCAACCACATTCGAATTCATCATCTGGATAGCATTAACGCTTAAAATTTCAAGTCTTAGATTTACTCATATATACTGTCAGTAAAGAGCTGCAGTATACTCTCGGTATATACGGGTAGTCACGGCCCTTGGAATTATAAGGTAAATACCATCATGTCTAGGCCTCAAGCAAGTCAGGGATTCTATATAATTGCGGTACTTCCATCTGAAGACCCAATTACCAATTTACAAATTTTAGTTTGAATATCAAATTGTATGACTTATATCACACAATTACAACCTTTTTGTGTTTCTTGATAAATGTTTGACATATTTGTCTTCTCAGTTGATCTTTATTAACCAAATGCTCTGATACCAACTGTGAGATCCCTGTTCCCACCGCGCAACGGATTCGGGGTACTAGCAGCGGAAGTAGCACTTCTTGCGCGAGGTAGGGTCCCACACTCGGGGCCTCGCCCACGGATATCCGGACAAGAGACTAATCCGTCGGTTTGTCCAAAACCGAAACTGGAAAAACTTCCTTTACCCGGAAAGCATGGGCGATTCCACCAGGATAACTCTTTACTCTAACGTAGTTAAGATCATTACGGATCAACTGATCTGACTGTACCTTTAACGGTACTTGGTCAAATCAAGGAAGAAACTTGCACTTGGATCATTGGGATCAACGCTTTTTTCCCCATCAAGAGGCACAGCCGTTGATTCCTATCCATAGAACAATTTCTATCCGGGATTTACTTCATCTATCATAATAATAGAAATTAAATCTCGATTTACGGATCCATCAGTCCAGCCTAACCCCATCCGATCCCATGGGTTAGCCAACCGCCCAACCACTGTAGTGATGGGATCCAATTTGGAATTTGGTTAGGTTTTGTCCCGGGTACCAAGGAAAAGAGTTCCAAGGCCCCCTAGCCGGAATTTCATGCAAACATAAAACTAGCCACACCACTTACACACCCAATATGAAAATTGCCTTTTTCTTAGCATCAGCTAACTTTAAAACAATCCTTTAATGAAACCATAGTACCACTGATCACAATCTCCCAATTTATCCAGTTGATTCATAATTTCCCATCATTCCTTCATCAGAGTATCTATGGCATCATTGGCAACTAGAACGCTCACCACCTGTCCACACAGGGGCCGTTTCAATAGTTCCTAGCCCATAATACTCAACAATATAATCACTTATCAAGATGGACTCTCGTTGAAGATCAGCAAGATCAACCAACAGATCCATATAAAAGAGCCATGGACTCATCCGTTGAGGACCAGCAAGGTCAGTCAACCAGATCCATGCCCGGTTCCAGAAAACAACTATTACTCCTTGTTCCAATATCTTCCTCGACGCACGCGTGGGTATCCTGGGCGACCCAGAGCCCGAGCACCGTATGGTCAGCACCCTCTAGGATCCTTCGCAGGTGACCTAGCGCTTCACTCATAGGCCGCTTCCTTGGTCCCTCATCCACCGTACCGGAAGCTCACCATTTAAATCGAACCGAGGCTGGTCAAGACCTCGGTCGACCTTGCTACGCGAGACGTCCTCCATTGACTCTCCGTCAGCAGTTGCAACTTTAACAGTTAGGTCTTCATGACCTTAATCCACAAGATGGTCAAAATGCTTCCCCAACATTCTTGACATAAAACAGTCATTTACAAACAGTCACAAAATACAGTTTCTAAATCAAACTCTCGTCTTTCCACATTATCACTCCTTAGTCCACATTACTTATTCCACATTCCATTCAATGTGTACTCATTCTCATCCATTTCCTCATATCGACGACACATTAATTCACATTCACATTCATTCATCCACATTTACATGGATACATCCATTTTCACATCCTCATTTATACATCCACATCCCATATCCACATTCATACATACACATCCATATCCACATCCATATATCCACATTCACATCCACATTCACATTCACATCCACATTCACATCCTCATTTATACATCCACATCCACATCCATATTCACATCCATACATCCACATCTACATGCATACCTCCATTTTCACATCCTCATTTATACATCCACATCCCTTATCTACATTCATACATACACATCCATATCCACATCCATACATCCACGTCCACATCCACATTCATATTCACATCCATATATCCACATCTACATGCATACATCCATTATCACGTCCTCATTCATACATCCACATCCACATACATACATACATCCACATCCACATACATACATACATCCACATCCACATTCCCATTCACATCTATACATCCACATCTACATCCACATACATACATACATCCACATCCACATTCCCATTCACATCTATACATCCACATCTACATCCACATTCATATACATCCACATCCACATTCCCATTCACATCTATACATTCACATCTACATCCACATACATACATACATCCACATCAACATTCCCATTCACATCTATACATCCACATCTACATCCACATTCACATCTATGCATATACATCTTCATGCATACATCCATTTTCACATTCATACATCCATACTCCTATCTCCACATCCACACATCCACATTCACATCTATGCATATACTTCTTCATGCATACATCCATTTTCACATTCATACATCCACTTTCACATTCATACATCCATACTCCCATCTCCACATCCACACATCCACATACATACATCCATTTCCACATTCCCATTCATGTAACCCCATATGTCTTCACATCTAATCTTTTACATCACATCCATTCTCGCCCTATCACAACCCATATACATCCTATTCTATCACATACACTTCTTACCTCATCCCATACACATCTTATCACATCCTATCACTTTCCATACGCATCTTATCAATTCTTATCACATCTCATACACCTCTTATCACATCTTATCACATTTCATATCTTTTTTTTTTAAAAAGAGAATTCTTATATTTAATATAAGATTTCTCTACACATTTATTTATACATAAATTCCATTTAAGGAGACTAACACTTTCGAAATTAAAATCAATCTTTTATGCATCTTCTTATGCATAAATTCAGTTTGGTAGGAAATTACACTTTTAGAATAAAAGAATTTCTCTTATGCATCTAAGTTAAGCATAAAATCCATTTATGAGGAAAATCACACTTTTAGTATAAAAAGAATATCTTTTATGCATACCTATATGCATGAAATCCAATATGATAAAAGTAACACTTTTGATATAAAAATTTTTCCTTTATGCATACTTCTATGCATGAAAATTAAAAATGATAAAAGTAACACTTTTGATATAAATTTTTTTCCTTTATGCATACTTCTATGCATGAAAATTAAAAATGATAAAAGTAACACTTTTGATATAAAAAAAAATTTCTTTTATGCATACTTCTATGCATGAAAATTAAAAATGATAAAAATAACACTTTTGATATAAAAATTTATCCATTATGCATACTTCTATGCATGAAATAAAAATGGTAAAAATAACACTTTTGATATAAAAACTTATCCTTTATGCATGATATTAAAATTCAATTTCTCCATGATTGTAATGAAATTCTTTCAATTAATCTAGGATGATAATTCCTAGAATATGGTAGGAAGTCCTCTTTTTATGCTTTGAATGAGATTATTTTATGCATAATTTTTATAAAAATTTTGCCATAGCTCCGCTGCTATGACTGATAAATCTCAATTTTTCTAAGGGATAATGCTTATCATTAAGGAATAATTAAAATAATCTCTAATTGGATTATTAATCCATAATGGATTGAATCATTAATATACATAAACTAAAAGCATAGAAAAAAGCCAATAATTTGGCCTCAAGCATAGCTTAATCTTGGGTTAAGGAAAAACTTTATGAAAAGCTTGATTTGGATTAAGAACGGGTCATGAGTATGACCATTTCTTGAGTGAGAGAGAGAATTTACATAAAAATCATTAGAATTTAAACATAAATGAAAATTAACTTCAATAGCATTATGTAACTCTTCACTACTATTCAAACTTCAATAGCATTTAAAAAAAACCATACCAATTAAACTTCTCAAGCTTGAGAGGGGTTGAGAAGAGAGAAACATTGAGAATTTATAGAAAGATCAATATTCACTAATTACCTTACAACTTGCTTGATTCTTTGTTCACGGTAGAGGCCCCCAACCAATCAATTGGTTAAGTATGTTGATGGAGCCACTAATGGAGATTGAAGAAAGAGGGAAGCTCCAAAAACTAGTGAATTATTAAATGAATTCACAGTTCTTGGCTTAGGTGGAGTAGAGTAACGATGCATAAACACTAACTATTTTTCAACAAGGGGGAGGCTTCTATTTATAGGAAAAATTGAGCTTCTAACCAAACAAACTGATTCTAGAATTTTCTAAATCAGTTTGGTCAATATTTAACCATTTTTAGGTCAGTTAAGCTAACTTTTTGGAACTAGACTTGAATGAGGAGAGAGGAGAGATGAAATATCTCAATTTTTATGAGTTTAAAACTCATTCAAGCATGTGAAATATGCACCTCCTTTAAAGAACTCCCCTTCCTTACATATGTGTCATAATGGAATCATTTTAATATTGCTCATAGTTTTTTTACTAATAAACCTTGTACATTTTCAACTCTTCATCTTATGTGAAATATGCACCTCCTTTAAAGAATTCCCCTTCCTTACATATGTGTCATAATGGAATCATTTTAATATTGCTCATAGTTTTTTTACTAATAAACCTTGTACATTTTCAACTCTTCATCTTATGTGAAATATGCACCTCCTTTAAAGAATTCCCCTTCCTTACATATGTGTCATAATGGCATCATTTTAATATTGCTCATAGTTTTTTACTAATAAACCTTGTACATTTTCAACTCTTCATCTTATGTGAGCATTTACTCATTTTTGGATACCCAAAATATCTCATATTTTTAATATTGCTCATAGTTTTTTACTAATAAACCTTGTACATTTTTAACTCTTCACCTTATGTGAGCATTTACTCATTTTTGGGTATCTTCTTTTTACAAATATGGATTTATCTCTTCCCTACACATGGATTGATGCTATTGGCCCATAGGAACCTTAATTGGACCATAGTCTAAAGATTTCTGAAAATCTAGACCCTTAGACTAAGGTTCTTTATACCTATTTCCATATAATTCCAATTGCACATTGGAAAATTCTTTTTGAATTTCTGTTTCAGGGGAACTCATCTGAATTATAAGAGATATTTTTCTATCCAAAAATATTCAAAATCTGAATATTCTCTCTCTAGAATAATTTTTCTCTCTCTAGGCTAAAATAGTTAGCAACAGGGTCTGTATATTTCTGAAGAGGGTTGATTACAGGGGAAGATACTAGACATCAAAAAGGGGTTGGGGGAGGAATCTTACAATATGGGGGTGAGGAAGATATGTCATAAGTAATGACATCCTTGTCAAGTTCATAGAACCTTCTACTTTGCCACATGAGTGTGAGAGGATCTTAGAATGGTGAGATTAGTACTCACAAAATTTAAGTTACAAAGAAGCTTTATCCAAGTGAAAAGATAAAGAGGAATAAGTGTTAACTTGGGAAAGATTCAATACAGTCATAAAGCAGTTTCCTAACTTTGTTTTTATGACAAAAAACTCTTCCAAAATAGGGGAATAATTTCACGACAATAATAAGTACAAAGATTTAAAGGGAGCTTGACTGCTCAACACACAAAGTATAATAATGATTAGTGGGCAACTAGACAGGCACATCTAAAAGGATAAAGTTCCAAAGGAATGTAAAGGAATTTGTTAATAAACAAGTATCTTAGGTGACTTTAGGTGGGGGCTTCAAAATATATCTCACATGTCAAAGTCAATGGCTTCATAGTGAGTTGAGAGCTCCATCATCTCCTATGCTTTGTGTGATACTATGACATTAATGTTTTACAATAGCGTCATAGCTACAAATATAACTTCAAATGCAAAATCAAGTGACATAAGTGTAGCATGGAGAGGAGAGAAGGGAAATCACACTTTAACTTCTTAGGCAAAGAATAATATATAGTGCTGGAGATTGTTTGAAGGTATATTAGCCCTTTGGACAAAGACATTCGTGTTGATGTTGGACACTCTACAAGTCCCACTCTTTTGTCTTCAAGTACCGGGTAAGTGCTGGCACATGTTTAGGAAACATATGTTCGTATACACTCCATGCCCACCTCTCATCATGTACCTACCTTTAGTATAAATTTCACATTTGTAAGGCCCCCCCCACTATGAGGAGAAGCCATGGGTACACGAGAATTTGTTGGAACCCTATCTTAGACGCTGGAAGGGGTCGTGTTTATGAGCATTTATGGTTAAGCATAGGTAGATGTGGCACACTACTAAGTAGGATTTAGGTAGATGAGGGAGTGAGTTAGCAGGTCAAGGCACTCCACTCTTGATGGCAGCCACCGAGCAGTGGACTATCGCCAAGCATATCCGTTGGGTAACATCTCTGGATCTTTTCTTGTAACAACCTTGTAACTATTCTTGGCAACGGGTAGTACCTAGGCAAATGTAAAAGAAAAGGAGAGTAGAGAGAGAGGGTGTGTGGAATTATACGGGCTAAGCCTCAGCATCTTCTAGACCCTTATGAGTTACTAAAAAATGTTTTGGAAAGGGATAAAAAACCCTTGGCTACTTGCGATCCCATTGAAAATAAAAAGGTCATTTTTCAAGATGCTACTCTTCTTTGGGCATGGAATTGGCATAACGATGATGCTCCTTATGTTATTGTCACAAGTGTAAGTGATTTTATGCTCAATGTAATTCAACATAATGCTAAAGCATGTGATGCTTGCACCATACTTGGTTGCATTAGTATGAGATGTGGACTTAGAACATGATTTAAAACTTGGGGAATCATCTTGCTACTAAGAGGCTTGCTAAAGGAGAGGCTATAAAGGCATTCATCAAGCAAATTAAAGATCTATATGACTAGATGGCTGCTATTGGAGTAGGAAAGACCCAAATGATTTGGCTTAGAGGTGCATCCAAATTTTGCCTCACAAATACGATGAGTTGATTACGGCACTAAACACTTAGGTTCAAGTACCACCTCTTAATTTTGAAGATTTTAGTGCTATGTTACTTGCGGAGGAGTTACAATTAAAGACCAAGAATTGTGGTGATGTCACAGTTATGGCCCAATGGTAACAAAGTCAAAGGCAAGGCCTCTTTTGATGCTATAAAGAAGAAGGCCAAGAAGAAGAAGAAGCTTAAGGGAGCTGCTACTTCTACTGTGCCAAGAAGGGTCACACTGGCAAGATTGCAACAAGGAGCATTCTAACAAGAAAAGAGGTAACTTGCAAAGTGGATCTTAACTCTTTTGTTTCCCATAGAGGAGGCATACTCATCATCCAAGACTCAATCTATTGATGATTCTTGGATTTTGGATAGTGGTGTATCACAACACATGATGAGTAAGAAAGACTCAATCTATTCATGATTCTTGGTGTATCCCAATACATGACCAGTAAGAACGACTAGTATAGTTCTTGGACGCGTTTAAACAAACACATCATCAGTGTGATTGGGAATAATGCTAAATTTCTTGTTCAAGAGTCTAGAACCATTTTTTGTGGTAGCAGGTGAAGAAAAGCAACTATTAAATGTTCTCCATGTGCCTCAAATAAAGAGGAATTTGTTGTTTGTTGTTGTGATAATAAATAACAGGCTTAAAGTACGCTTCAAGGAAGAGATTTTAGATATTGTTGTAGAAAATCAGCAAAGCTATAAGGCATAACCTATACAAATCGATTTCTCTTACAATGACTACACCCAAGAGAACTAGTAATTATTGGCATATCAATTGGATCACATTCAATTTTACATGTTGAAGGAGATATAAAAAATAGGGATGGTGGCTCATTTATGTGTATTTTTAAAGTTTTATAAATTGTGTGAAGCTTATATGATTGTGCAACAAAGAAATTCATTTCCACAAGAGAGTAGTAAAACAAGATAAAATCTCCTCTAAAGTTCGTACAAGAGTAGCAACAATAAGACAAAGATCTCTTATAAAGTTTGTGGTAAGATCTTCTTATTTCTTATTACAGTTGACAATTTCAATTGGAAGATGTGGATCTATTTCATTTGACTAATGATTTTGGTAAGTTTAAAGGCTAGCTTAAAAGCTTGTTGAGAATGAGACAAGAAAGAAGTAAAATGGTGTTGTAGAACATGTAATGGCATAATTATGGAGATGGCAAGGTGGATGGTGAAAGGAAGCAAGCTTTGAAATTTCTTTCAGGCAAACAAAATGTGAGGAGAATCCCACAACCCTCCTAAGCATGATGCATAGATGCATGCAAGGTCCATAAGATGGTGTGAGAAGGAATTAGGGTGGCTAAAGGCGGTGCATGGCTAGGTAAAAGCACACGTTGTCGTGACGTGGACGGTGTTGCTGGGAAAGTACAGGACTTCTAGCTGTGAGAGTAGGTACCAAATTCCACAAGGAAACTTACACACAAAATTCTCCAAGGAGCATAGGACATATTCATTTTTAATGACATATACATGTGTCAGTTCACCTCAATACATCCTTGAATTCAACCTGATGATTGCACAAAAATTGTGTACCAAGTGCTTGTCCTTTTCCAAGCATAGATTCACTGGCTCCTCTTTCCAAATCCCTCAAAACCAATCACATGTAGGCATAACATAACCTTCAAATATTTCCAACATACATGTGACCATTTACATTCCATACATCCAGTGTCATCAAATTCATCATCTCATGATGTTCTTTATCACCTGAAAACCTGCTCTTAAATTCTAACATCTCACAAACAAAAGACGATATATGGCATAACTATTACATGTTCACATGATTCTAAGAAATCCCATGACTTGCATTCCGAAACCATTTGGGTAGAAAACAAAATCAAATTTCTAGAATCCTTACTGCATTTTTGATGTCTTGAATCCGCGTATTTTTGATGCTTTGATATCACAACACTTCATATCCAAGTTTCTCTTGATTTACAAAACCTTTAAAGGTTTTAAAGCTTTACGATTTTCCAAATCGTAAGTAGGATAGTCAAATAAAATAATAATAAAAAACCCACCACTTATCTGAAAGTATTAAGGCGAATTTCTCTTGAATTTTGCTAATTTCCACACGGTCGCTTTGCTGCAGACGGCGCATAGCAGAATACATGTTTATGATGAAGCATTTCACTAGGTAGTACTCGTTTTGCTCTTCAATTCTAACTCCTACATGCCATGGACAGTCGCCGCCGCCAGCCTGGAATTAAACTCTCTGGTCGAAGGCACCTCTGGTCTTCTTTTTTCTGCAGACGGCTCTCTGATATATGCTCCCCCACATTGCTTATCTGGTTTTTCCTTATTTTCCCCGCAAGGAGTTCGGCGCCCCACCACCTTTTGCAGCTATTTATTCGTATTTCCCCGTTTGAAAAACAAGTGCGCCCTCTTTTTTTTAAATAAATTTCGGATATGCCTTCTTCGTTGCTGCCACGCAAGCTCCCCTTATAATACCTCTTATTAAAGGTATCTGATGCTACCAGCATTGTATGCCAATTCACAATACCAGGATGAAATGGCATCTCCTTAATTAAAGCTACCGCCTTGTCTACATGGCCTGCCCGGCCAAGGAGATCAACAATGCAAGTGTAATGCTCAAGAGTTGGGATGAGACCATAGTCATTGCTAATGGCCTCAAGGTACAACTGACCTTTTTCCATTAGACGTGCATGACTGCATGCATTTAGAACACTACCAAATGTAACCAGATTTGGCTTGATACCTTCCCCGATCATTCTACCGAGCATATGAAAAACATTTTCACTCTCTCCAAGTTTAAAGTCTTCTGGCATCAAACCTTCCAGTAACATCAGTTGAAAAAAAAATCCAAAGTATTCTGATTATATCGATTCTGAGCAAGCACAGAAATCATGGCATTCCAAGACACGATATCTCAAAAGGGCATTCTTTCAAAACCAATCCTCACATCATACATACTTTTGCATTTCCATACATGTTAAGAAGGGTGTTCCCTACTACAAGGTCTACCATATGCATAAAACTCCATAATTCACACCACACTCATGTACAGAGGCTTTGAGACCTGGCTCAGCCTCAGCTCATCTTATTGAACCTCATTTACAATATGAACATATGTACTCAGGCATCATATAATGACTCGTCATGGCACTTAACCCCATGCATCTGGATTTGCATTTGATGGCCTCACATGCATGGTTTCACACCATAGACGTGCCATGGCACGACATCCACCCCCTCTAAACCTGCACATCCTCTGCCAAATCATCATCAAGATCCACATATATCTGGATGTCGTCCTCATCTTCAACATTATTAGGAAAATCATCCTCTTCCTCTTCAGCCATATCCATGTTATCATTATCAAGCCTCTCATCCTGAGTTCCTTGTGAATCAAAAGGATCATTGTCAAGCCTTCTTTTAAACATCTTGATCCTTTTGCCTGCTACAAGATTCTTTATCTCTGTTCCATCAAGCTCACACAGAGTATACGTGGCATTTCCATGCACATGCTTGATAATGTAAGGGCCAAACCATCTTTTTGCAAACTTCCTTTGAACAGTGAACTGGTTGTCAAGACTACTATCATACATCAGGACCCAATCACCTTCTTCAATAGGTTTTGGCCGGAGTCTGTGTCTTCTATCAAATCTTTCTTTATTTTTCAACCTTGCATCTTTCAAGCGAGCTTTAGCAAGCTCTACATCTTCAGGCCTCCTCTCCAACTGCCTTATTCGCAATGCAAGGAGGTCTTCCCTGCTCAATCCTTCCATCCAGGGCAATACATTCCAAGTTGGAACTACTTCTTCAACTGGCATTACTGGCTTCTGACCATACATTAGTTCTGCAGGCATGTATCCTGTCACTGAGCTATGAGTTGTACGGTCAGCCCACAAGGCATATGGTAGCAGCCTTGGCCACTCTCGCATTCTTTCTCTGCATGCCTTAGCCAAAGCTTTAATGATTGGAGGATGTCCTCGCTCACTTTTACCATTGCCCTCAGGGTTGTAAGCACATGTTAGGGACAATTTGATGCCAATTCTAGAGAAGAATTCCCTTGCTTCTTCAACATCTAGTTCACCCCTATCAGCTGTTATTTTCCCAACACAACCATACCGACAAATCACATCTTCCAAGAGAAATTTGCATACTGTTTCCATACTCTTTGTTCTAAGAGCACGCCCCTCTACCTGATTTGTCAAATCTTCTCTTGCAAGTGCTATGTACCGCATCTGCCAAATTCCCAAAGGCCTTGTAACTAGATCCACTACCCATTTGTAGTGCATGGCAGGTGGGTAGGTTGGTTGCAAGCCATCACGATGTCGCACATTTGAGTACATTTGACATACCATGCATGTTTCCACATATTGGGAAATATCCTTGTACATTCCTTTCCACCAATATTTTTCCTTTATTTTGGTAAAGGTGGCCCACACACTTCGATGTCCAGCCCAGAGACTCTCATGGAATTCTTTTACAAGCTTCCCTTGAGTCTCTTTATCACATATGACTCTCTGTGGCATAGCATTCCTCTGCTTAGGATGCTTCCAGAGGTACCCATTCCTCTGCTTAGGATGCTTCCAGAGGTACCCATCCTTTAGAAAATAACCATATGCTTTTCTGCGAATCCTCTTAAATTCTGAGTCAGACCAATTTTCCTGTCTTGTCAGAGTACTCAAGTATTGACCAATAAGCAACCAATCTCCTTCATATATTTCCTCAGTAAAAGACTCAAGTGCATTTGATAGGCAAATATGGTCCCCCTTTGCATATGCAGTAGTGTAGAACTTTGTGCCCACATCATTAATGTCACTAATCATCTCCTTTTCATCTTTATACCTGGCTCTTGATAGCATATCTGCAACTGGATTATCTTTTCCCGCAATATGCTCAAACTCAGGATTTAGTGACTTGATATAAGCAATCCACCTAAGCATAGCAATATCTGGAGTGGTACAACTTGCTATCATCCCAAGAAGTGGCAAGCAATCAATTTCCACAAGTACAGATGCCCCAATAAGATATTCTTTTTCACATTTTAGAGCAGTGACTATTCCCCATAACTCTCTCTTGATCTGCGGATATTTTCTTTGTCGGATGCTTAATACCTTTGCTCCAAATCTGATTACATACCTGTGATCATCCTCATCATCTTGCCCTACTGCCCATCCTATCCCAGTAGGACTAGTATCAACTGTAACAATCACAGGCCTGCCACACTCATAATCTGCCTTCCTCAGAGTAGGTGATGATTGGAGCAAACATTTCAGCTTCCGCATAGCTTTAATATGTACTGCACTCCACAGAAATTTTTGATTTTTCCTTAAAAGTTGATAAAGAGGATCTGCTACATGTGCATAATGTGGGATCCAAATAACATAAAAGACACATGCTCCAAGAAATCTCCTCAGCTCTGTAACATTAATGCATGTCTCTTTCATTCTTTGTATTGCATCTATCTTGGCTGGACAAGGTCGGCGTCCACTAGTACTACAAAGATGTCCCACTATTAGCACTTCACCAACTCCAAACACTGATTTCAGCCCAGATAAAGTAAGATTCACTTCTTCAAGCCTGGATAGAATCATATCACAATCCTTTATATGATTTGCCACAAACTTGCGGCACCCCTTTGAATCCAAATCCTCATCTTTGTCTTTCTCATCACAGCCTTTTATTGGCACATCATCCAGAAATGGCATAGTTATTTGTGGTATGAAGTCTCGTAAGACTTTATTCATTCCATTCATCATATGTGCCACCGAGTTGGTGGCTCCCTGTGGTAAGGTACACATCCTTACTAATCCCAAAGGAGTTCTCATTGTGGTCAAGTCCCTGCTTTGTATATCCAGTTGGAACTGATCATATCCCGAATATAGATCACCCATAGAGTATATAGCTTTTCCTCCAAATGCTTCTGCAAACTCATCCACAATCGGACCTGCTCCCACGTTCCTGATTGTGACTTTGTTTACAGGTTGCATGTCTTGAATAAAGCGCAATGTCCCATTTTTCTTTGGCACAGTAAACCATTTGTTGGAATATGGAGCGCATGATGGCTCCAAAATTCCCATCCTGATCTTTTCTTTTAGTAATTCCATCAGCTTTGGCAAGAGAGCCTTTGGTACTGGAATTGGCCGCAGGTTCCAGGGCACATGTGGAACAGTAAAGATCACCATTGGTGCTGTTACACTTGGATCAACACAGCCTATCTCATGCGGCTGAAAAGCAAAGGCTTTCCCATGTTTCACAAGCATTCCCTCAAAGCATTTCTTTTCAACTGGCAACAAAAAATCCTTCTCACCAATCTTCAGCTTTTTTAGAGTTTCCTGTGTAAACTTATGCCCAATTTTCTTCGGATCTCTAAGATTTGGTTGCATAGAAGCTTCATCTATTTTCTCCTTGCTTCCTGGTGGCAAAGGCAAGGAAACTGGTTTCACCTTCTTTGCAACTGTTTTGTACTTTGTATCAACATGAGCATGCATCTCACAATTCATGTTTTTACATTCCACCCCCTCAAATTCCCGGATTATATCATACATCTCCACAGATGACACCTTTATCATCTCATTTCCACCCTGTAAGCATGCTCTTCCCATATCAAAAAGCACATCCATAGTATCTACAAATGACATCTCATCAAGCACCCCTAAAATAAACTCATTCTTCTCCAAAAGACCACACAGCTCAAAATTTTTTTGTTCATTTTGTACATGTCTACGCATGCCACGCTTCAAATCCTTGCTTTTTACAAAGACCAGTGACCCATAGCTAGAGAATCCCTAAAAATTTGCTGAAAAGTTATTTACATTGATTGAGTCCTGCGAGAACTCATTTCCCCTTGTACCATTGGAATCCCGCTTTACAATGGCACCTGGCCAAAATCCCTCATCTCCCTGTAATTCATGAATTCTCTATTTATCTTTGGGAGTGACTGTGCTCGAAGAGACTCACGATTCCTTTCATGGTTAATGCAAACTGTCAAAAACTGAACAGCTTTTTTGCCATCTTTACTCCTTATTCTCGCATATGCCGAGCTATCATCCAAAACCTTTGTTTCCATCCTTACAGCTGTAATGTAGGGTTGCCCAAGGATGAGGGGATACGATGACATCTCCTAAACAAAGAAGTTATGATCATCTTTCACATCTCCTATTGTTACCCTTACATTTGGACATGCTGCATAGAGCTCTCCAGATGAGTTATTAGCCGCTTTAATCATCCACCCATGATCTACATCCATGATCTACATCCACCCATGATCTACATCCATTGGCCACTTACATTTGTTGTAGAGATTTTTAGCCATAAGATTTATTTCAAACCCATGATCAATTAGAGCAACGTATGGCTCTTCCAAATCTCCTATTTTGACAAGGGTTTCAGTGGTTGCTCTTGCCCAATGGCTCCTGGAGTAATGACTCTTTGTAAGAACTTCTTTTTCATCATCCTCTTCCACAAAGCGCACTTGTCGTGCCCCATCAGCAGAGTGATTACATTCCACCACATTTTCCCTCTCTTCCTTTTGCTGTACCTGTACTCCATGAGTCTTGGAAGTGCTTGCCTCCCCTTGTGATGGAATAGATTCAATTATGGATTGCCTTTTCCTTCGTATAATATCAATTATCTCATCATGGAATTCTTTCTTTGCAATTCCCAAGACTTCTCCTAGTGTAAATTCCACCCTGCTCTTTAGAATCCTCTCTTCAAGCACCTTTTTGAGATCTGTTTGCGGCTTCAATATCAGATTGAAGCTTGTAGAGTGGACTTTTCCCTTTACCCTTCTCCTTCTCATGCTTCATTTTTGCTGGCACTTCTTCCATTGATACTTCCTGTGGAGGTCTGCTTATGCGGTGGAGGCATATGTGATGGCCCAGGATCCTTCTTTTCACTTCCACGTGTAACTCTTTTTGATGGCCCTCCTTCCTCATTTTCCCTTTTACGCTTCTCCTCTACCTGTGCCTCATCATTTTGACATTTAGCAATGTAGGCATGAACAGATAAAGAATCCACACTCCTCCCAGCCAGTCTCAAGACGTATACAGTCACCTGCCTCATGCAAAGCTTGCTTAGATACCTTCTTTGACGCAATTAATTCCATTGTTGATGGCCAAAAATCCTCATTCTCATAATCTTCATCATTCTCAAATCCCTGCTTTGATTGACCAGCCTTTAATCCATAGGTTGCTACCTCAACCATAGAGATGGCATGACTAGCAACCATATCCTCAACCAGCTTTTTCATCCCTCCTTTCCCAAAGTTTGTACTCAATGGAAGACCAGTCTCTGTAAGATGGATTTTCCCATCTTTGAAAAACACAAGTTGATTTTTAAGAGCTTCTTTATAGCTAGCACAATCTTTCTTTGCATGTTCTGGGTCATCACACCATATGCATCTGTATGTAAACCCTTCTTTGCTTTGTAGCCCCTTTTCTTCAATCCTGGACATCTTCAATTTTAGGTCACGCATACCCTTAATAAGCTCATCCATCGGCCCTTCTACCTTTGGGATTGTAGCAGCTGGTTTTGGTAGATTCTCAGGGGTAACAGCAGTTATAGGAGTTGCGGAACTCATCACCATTTTATCCCTCCTTCGCTGCCGCTTTGCTAACATGGTGACCGCATCCTCAACATTATTCCAATCACTCTTTAGTCCCTGCTCTGTATCCTTATCCTCAAGGAGGATTTCCAATTTCTCTTGGAGATCTTTCCCAGCTGCTTGTAAGAAGAGCTCTGTTTTTTCTCTGTCCAAAGTTGTGCGCTCTATCCTTGACAGCTGGGCATAGCGCTTCTCAAACTCTCTTAGCAATTCTATGGCAGAAATTCCCATTTTAGGTTTTGTGACCCATTCCAAAAAAGTTCGTTTGGTCACTCGCTCAGAATCCTCCATAAAATATTCGTCCTTTAAAGCAAGCTTGAACTCCTCCCAATTTCTGCCACCATGTGCTGTCTGCAATCCTCTTATGCGCTCTCTTATTTCAGGAACACATACCAGCTCAAAACTTCGAACCATATCCTCCTCAGTCACCCTGTTTAGCTCCATTTCCTTAATGTAATTGTGCAGGTACTTTGTGATATCCTTTCCATCAAATTGATCCACCTTTTTCACAATTGATTGTAGTGCTTTGGTCGTGGAAATTTGTCCCCTCTCAGCAGCTTGCTGCTGTTGCATGTACATGGTAAACATCTGAAACATCTGCATAACTCCGGGGTCAAAATGAACCCCCTGACCCTCAGAATTCTCAGCCATATCTTCCCTGTGTATTTCACCACACTCTCACCCCAGCAGTTTCACGTCGGGTTCACCAAAGAGCTGTCGTGACGTGGACGATGTTGCTGGAAAAGTACAGGACTTCTAGCTGTGAGAGTAGGTACCAAATTCCACAAGGAAACTTACACACAAAATTCTCCAAGGAGCATAGGACATATTCATTTTTAATGACATATACATGTGTCAGTTCACCTCAATACATCCTTGAATTCAACCTGATGATTGCACAAAAATTGTGTACCAAGTGCTTGTCCTTTTCCAAGCATAGATTCACTGGCTCCTCTTTCCAAATCCCTCAAAACCAATCACATGTAGGCATAACATAACCTTCAAATATTTCCAACATACATGTGACCATTTACATTCCATACATCCAGTGTCATCAAATTCATCATCTCATGATGTTCTTTATCACCTGAAAACCTGCTCTTAAATTCTAACATCTCACAAACAAAAGACGATATATGGCATAACTATTACATGTTCACATGATTCTAAGAAATCCCATGACTTGCATTCCGAAACCATTTGGGTAGAAAACAAAATCAAATTTCTAGAATCCTTACTGCATTTTTGATGTCTTGAATCCGCGTATTTTTGATGCTTTGATATCACAACACTTCATATCCAAGTTTCTCTTGATTTACAAAACCTTTAAAGGTTTTAAAGCTTTACGATTTTCCAAATCGTAAGTAGGATAGTCAAATAAAATAATAATAAAAAGCCCACCACTTATCTGAAAGTATTAAGGCAAATTTCTCTTGAATTTTGCTAATTTCCACACGGTCGCTTTGCTGCAGACGGCGCATAGCAGAATACATGTTTATGATGAAGCATTTCACTAGGTAGTACTCGTTTTGCTCTTCAATTCTAACTCCTACATGCCATGGACAGTCGCCGCCAGCCTGGAATTAAACTCTCTGGTCGAAGGCGCCTCTGGTCTTCTTTTTTCTACAGACGGCTCTCTGATATATGCTCTCTGGTCTTCTTTTTTCTACAGATGGCTCTCTGATATATGCTCCCCCACAATGCTTATCTGGTTTCTCCTTATTTTCCCCGCAATGAGTTCGGCGCCCCACCACCTTTTGCAGCTATTTATTCGTATTTCCCCGTTTGAAAAACAAGTGCGCCCTCTTTTTTTTTAATAAATTTCGGATATGCCTTCTTCGTTGCTGCCACGCAAGCTCCCCTTATAATACCTCTTATTAAAGGTATGTGATGCTACCAACATTGTATGCCAATTCACAATACCAGGATGAAATGGCATCTTCTTAATTAAAGCTACCGCCTTGTCTACATGGCCTGCCCAGCCAAGGAGATCAACAATGCAAGTGTAATGCTCAAGAGTTGGGATGAGACCATAGTCATTGCTAATGGCCTCAAGGTACAATTGACCTTTTTCCATTAGACATGCATGACTGCATGCATTTAGAACACTACCAAATGTAACCAGATTTGGCTTGATACCTTCCCCGATCATTCTACTGAGCATATTAAAAACATTTTCACTCTCTGGCATCAAACCTTCCAGTAGCATCAGTTGAAAAAAAAATCCAAAGTATTCTGATTATATCGATTCTGAGCAAGTACAGAAATCATGGCATTCCAAGACACGATATCTCAAAAGGGCATTCTTTCAAAACCAATCCTCACATCATACATACTTTTGCATTTCCATACATGTTAAGAAGGGTGTTCCCTACTACAAGGTCTACCATATGCATAAAACTCCATAATTCACACCACACTCATGTACAGAGGCTTTGAGACCTGGCTCAGCCTCAGCTCATCTTATTGAACCTCATTTACAATATGAACATATGTACTCAGGCATCATATAATGACTCGTCATGGCACTTAACCCCATGCATCTGGATTTGCATTTGATGGCCTCACATGCATGGTTTCACACCATAGACGTGCCATGGCACGACAACGTGCGCAAAACCAAAAGGAAGATGCATGGCAATCCAAAGAAGACCACAGATGGCAAAGTACTCTAGAAGAATTGAGGACGCTGACGGGCTCAGGGGAGGAATGAAAGAGGAATTGGACTCTTATAAATTTATTTATTTGTGAGGGCTGCAGGCTAGAATACCTGTAGTATTTTCAAGTCAGTCAGAAGAGAATAAGAAAGCGTAGTGTTAGGGGAGCTATTTGGATTAGAGTGAAGGAAGAGCTGGAGAGGAGAGTCAGCCCAGGTGGTGTGTTCCCTAGGACTTCTCAGTGCAGTGCCTTTATTAGAGACTTGATTTGATTCATCCTTGACTGTAGCTATTGGAGACAATGCCTTGAATTTTTTGTCGCCAGGGTTTACCTACGTGAATCCTTGGGCTTTTTCTTCTTACGTTGGTGCCCGTGTCTTAAGGCTGTTGAGACAAAGATGTGGTTTTGCTTATTTGATGAAATCTGAGAGTTTGAGATGTGTCAGTTGAGAATGATTGTAAAACCATTTGTCTTGAGGTTTCTATTATGATATGTGTTGATTAGATAGAGTTTATAAAGATTAAGTCCCTGCTGTGAGTATCATTCTGATGATTAACTAATTTTGAGTCAGAATAGAGTTGGTTAGAATCAGATGAAAGAGTAGAATGTTAGCTGAGTCAATTGGACATCAGAACAATTAGTTGAAAGTGTAGTGACCTTGGTTTGGCTTGTCTGTGTTTGTGGGAAGTTTTTGTGTGTCAGACAGGTCTATCAGTCTGTGTGGTCTATCTATTGTTACTCAGCAATCAAACATGTTAGTGTGGTTAGAATGATGGTTTTGGGTTAGCTGTGTAACAACTGCTATTTAGTAGAGTGGCTATATGTTTAGATCCTTAGGAGATTTGAGAGTTTTGAGGGATTCAGAGTGTCAGAGGACATAAAGGAAAGTCATCATGACCCAATTGGATTGTTTTGGTCAAGCATAGTTAGATTTGGGTCAAGATAGGGTAGGCTGCAATCAGCTATGAGTCCCGAGTGTAATATTTCTTTAGGCTTGGTGAAAGATCCCTGTCCCCTCCGCGCAACGAATTCAAGGGTGCTAGCAGCGGAAGTAGTACTTCTTGTGCACGGCAGGGTCCCTCACTCGGGGCCTCCCCCACCACAGATATCCAAACAAGAGACTAATCCCTCGGTTCTTTCAAAACCGAACCCGAAAAATCTTCCCTCGCCCGGAAAGCACGGGCGATTCCTCTAGGATATTTTTACTCTAACGTAGTCAAGAGTCTTAATTAAGTGAATTGATCTGACCGGACCCGTAAGTCCCATAGTTAGATCAAGGAAAAAACTTGCACTTGGATCATAGAGACCAATGCTTACCCAAAAATATCTCAATTTTGAATTACCTTCTCTAGACATTTTCTCTCTCCAGGCCAACATAGGGTAAAACAAGATCTTTCTTTTATTTCAGAGAGGGTAATAATTATTTCAGAGAGGGTAATAATTATAAGATCACAAGGGGAGGTTCTTACACCTGCACACCTCAAAAGCTGGAATTCTGAATTTCATACTAGAATTCCTCGAATTCTATAACCTTGATCCACAGATCAATTCGAAGGGTCTCAAACTTAGTTTCAGATTTGGCGAGAGTTTTGAGTGTACTTTTCTAAACTGGTCACATCTTCTTTCCTCGAAACTGACGAAAGAGTTTGGTCTTGGTCATAGTCTGATTCAAGGTTCGAGTCGGATAAGATCTTTACTGAACTATCTTTCTCGAAAAGGTTTGATAATTCAGTTACTATTTTACTGAATTTCTTTCTTTGAATATTCACTTAACTGATTTCTAAATTAGTTACGAATTCCAATAAGGAATCATTTATTTGAATATTGCAATCTCGATAGATTTCTTGAATTTTCTTTTAAAAATCCGATAGAAATTTCTCTCTTATAGTATTTAATTATTCATTTATCAAATACTCAAAGAATTTAAACATAGAATTTAAGAGAATTCTAATTTTGATATAAAAATTCTTTATGCATCTATTTATGCATAAAAATAAACTTCAATGGGAATAACACTTTTATAAAAAAAATCCTTTTATGCATCTATTTATGCATAAAATCAAATCTAATAAGAATAATACTTTTAAAATAAAAAAAAATCTTTATGCATCTATGTATGCATAAAAATTATTTTTTATAATAATAACGCTTTTATAATAAAAATATTCCTTTATGCATCTTTGTATGCATAAAAATCTAATTTAATAAGAATAACACTTTTGTAATTAAAAAAAAATTCCTTTAAGCATCTTTCTATGCATAAAAATCAATTTTAATGAGAATAACACTTTTGTAAATAAAAAAATTTCCTTTATGCATCTTTCTATGCATAAAAATCAAATTTAATGAGAATAATACTTTTGTAGTAAAAATATTTCCTTTATGCATCTTTCTATGCATAGAAATCAAATTTAATGAGAATAATACTTTTGTAATAAAAAAATTTCTTTATGCATCTTTCTATGCATAGAAATCAATTTTAATGAGAATAACACTTTTATAAAATAAAATTCCTTTATGCATCTTTCTATGCATAAAAATCAAATTTAATGAGAATAACACTTTTGTAATAAAAAAAATTCCTTTATGCATCTTTCTATGCATAAAAATCAAATTTAATGAGAATAAAACTTTTGTAATAAAAACATTCCTTTATCCATCTTTCTATGCATAGAAATCAATTTTAATGAGAATAACACTTTTGTAATAAAACAAATTCCTTTATGCATCTTTCTATGCATGAAAATCAAATTTAATGAGAATAGCACTTTTGTAATAAAAAAATTCCTTTATGCATCTTTCTATGCATAGAAATCAATTTTAATGAGAATAACCCTTTTGTAATAAAAAAATTCCTTTATGCAACTTTCTATGCATAAAAATCAAATTTAATGAGAATAACACTTTTGTAATAAAAAAAATTCCTTTATGCATCTTTCTATGCATAGAAATCAATTTTAATGAGAATATTAGTGATATCCATGCATATTCATAGGTGAATATGTACATGGAGTAATTAGAATATTTCTTTTAGATGCAAAAATAGTGGGAATTACTCTTTTGTTATAACATAAAAACAAACTTTCTTCTCCACATAAAATTCTGGAAAACCCCATAACCTCCTTTGTATGGCAACCATTTCTCATTTTTTTCATTCTTTATCTAACTTGAATTAACCCAAATTAGATTTATAGAACTCTAATCTACACAATTTTCTATATTTAAGGGAATAAACAATAAGAAGAGTTTAATTAATCACTTAATTAATCTTTCTAGGATTAAGAAAGGTTGGAATGTAAAGAAGAGAAGGGGGTGGCCTTTTTATCAAAGGCATAGCATTTGAATTTAATTCAACATCTGCAAAACATAAAAATTAAGAAAATCATAGATTCTTCATTAAACAAGCAAGAAAATTAGCTTACATGGAGCTTGTTAGCTCTCCTTTGGCTTGAGGGATTGAGGGTTCTACTCTTGTTTGAAGAAAGAGTGGCCACCAATTCACTTTGGAGAGGATTAGGCCAAAAATAATTGAATTATTAAAAAATTCAATGTAGATGGCTCAGGACAGGTGCAGAGTAATAGTGCATAAACACCATTAAGATTTTACAAAGGAGGAGGATTCTATTTATAGGAAAAAGTGAGCCTCTAACCAAGAAAACTGGTTCTAGAATTTTTCAGATCAGTTTGGTCAAATTTTGACCATTTTTGGGTCAATTCAGCTTACTTTTTGGATCTAGTTTTGAAATAGGAGAGATGAAAATATATCATTTTATTGATTAAAAATTGGGGGTAATGATGAGAAAAAGGTGCCTACTTCATGAGGGGAGATCCCCACACTGAGGTGTCAAAATTTAGTTTTTTTTAATTCTTTTCTTTGGTCCTTAGTCCACTCTTTATCTTATGTGAGCATTTACTCATTTTTGGGAGGGTGTTTCTTTTATTCTTCAATTTATCTCCTCCCTACATTTGGATTAATCTTATTGGTCCATAGGAACCTTAATTGGATCATAATCTATTTTTTTTGAAAATCTGGACCCTTAGGCTAAAGTCCTTTATACCTATTTTCAAATAATTCCAATTGCACATTGGAAAGTTCTTTTTGATTTTTTGTTTCAAGGGAAACCATTTTAGACACTAGGAGGATTTTTATATCCAAAAATATCTCAATTTTGAATTACCTCCCTCTAGACATTTTCTCTCTCCAGGCCAAAACAAGGTAAAACATGATCTTTCTTTTATTTTAGAGAGGGTAATAATTATAAGATCAGAAGGGGAGGTTCTTACACCTGCACACCTCAAAAGCTAGAGGGAGGAATCTTACATCCTACCCCACTTAAAAAATGCGAGATGTCCTCATCTCGTAAACTAGAGGACAACTCTTTCCCTTATTAAGATCCAACTGATTCTGGGGTTCCTTATAGTCTGGTCAACCCAACACAATCCTGGGATAAAGATCCCTTATATAGAACTCATCATCAGATGACAATTCATTTAGATCATATCATTCATATCTTTAACACAATAATGGTCCATTAGATCCACTAATCTCATAGTGATTTGCTGAAGTCATTATCGTCATTCGAGTTACGAACATCATTACAGGGACTCGTCCCATTCATCCTCATTGTGGTTTTGCTCAGCTTATCGCTTTTCAACCAAAATTCAAGAATCATCATTTTTCAATCAGAATCCAAATCAACTTATCAGTTCTCAACCAGAATTTTAAAATCATATCAACCACATTCGAATTCATCATCTGGATAGCATTTTTGCTTATAATTTCAAGTCTTAGATTTACTCGTATATACTGCCAGTAAAGAGCTGCAGTTATACCCTCAGTATATACGGATAGTCATGGTCCTTGGAATTTTAAGGTAAATACCATCATGTCTAGGCCTCAAGCAAGTCAGAGATTCCATACAATTGCGGTACTTCTATTTGAAGACCCAATTACCTATTTATGAATCTTCATTCTGAATATCAATTTGTATGAATTTCATCACACAATTATAACCTTTTACTGCTACTTCATAAATTATTGACATTTCTGGTTTCTCGCTTGATCCACTTGAGCCAATTTGCTTTGATACCAGCTGAAAGATCCCTGTCCCTTCCACGCAACCAATTCAGGGGTGCTAGTAGCGGAAGTAGTACTTCTTGAGTGGGGCAGGGTGGCCTCGCCCACAGATATTTGGACAAGAGACTAATCCCTCGGTTCTTCCAAAATCGAACTCGGAAAAACTTCCCTTGCCCGGAAAGCACGGGTGATTCCTCCAAGATATTTTTACTCTAACGTAGTCAAGAGTCTTAATTAACTGAACTGATATGACCGAACGCGTAAGTCCCATAGTCGGATCAAGGAAAAAACTTGCACTTGGATCATAGAGACCAATGCTTTTTTCCTCATTGAGAGGCTCAACTGTTGATTCTTTTCCATAGAACAAATTTTCTCTGAGATTTACTTCATCTATCGTACCATAACAGAATTGAGTCTCATTTTAGGGATCCATCATTCCAGCCTCCAGTCCTGTGGGTTAGCCAACTGCCCAACCACTGTAGTGATGGGATCCATTCAAGAATTTGGTTAGGTTTTGTCCCGGGTACCAGGGACAAGAGTTCTCACGCCCCCTAGCTCGATATTCATGCAAACTTAAAACTAGTCACACCACTTACCTTTTTCACAAATTCAGCTGTTTTTAAAACAATCTTTTAATGAAACTATAGTATCACTGATCATAATCCTTCAAAATATCCAGTTGAATCCTGATTTTCAATTTTTCCTTCATCGTTGTACCTATGGCATCATTGGCAACCTGAACACTCACCACCTGTCCACTCAGGGGCCTTTTCGATAGTTCCTAGCTCATAGTACCCGGCAATATATTCACTTATAAAAATCAAAATGGAATCTCCGTCGAAGATCAACAAGATCAACCTTTGGAAGTTCTTGCTTCAACTAACTCTTTTGAATCAATTTACTCTGTTTTTATCAGCCAGTCGGAGAGGGGTCAGAAGAGGGTCGGCAAGGGAGTTCTTGGGGTTGTCATAGAGTGGTCAGCTGACTTTGGAGGATTGCAGAGGAGCTTGGAGGACCTATTTGTGACTAGGAACTAGAGGAGGATTTCAAAGGTAGAATAAGATAATTTTGTGTTAGCATATGGAGTGGATTCTGGTGAGCTGGATGTGAGTTGAGGTCAAGAGAGGCTGAGGTGGAAGATTCGAGGCGCTGGATGTGAGTTGAGGTCAAGAGAGGCTAAGAGGTGGAAGATTCGAGGCACTGGAGGTCAGTGCTGAACTGGGAGGATAGTTGGAAGAGGTAGTTGGGCCACCTAGGGAGGTTGGGATGATGTAGATGTATTCGGAGGAGTCAACTTTAGGTAAAGGATAGGTGCAAGTCTGATCGGTGCCCTTGGAGCTAAGATTTTAGTATCCCCCAGTTTTGATCCCTTTACTTTTCTTTCTTGTGTGCCTACTGGTGGTGTAAAGAGGCCATCACCTAGCCACCACATTGTTTTGGTGCCCCCACTAAGGATCAAAAGGCTTTTGTTTAGGGCTTTGGTCAGCACGGTGGAGTCCACTTGTTGATCAACTTAAGACCTATGGCTAATTTTGGATATGGTGTGCTTAGAAGTCAAACGAATATTGAGGATGTTGCCGAGTTCCTTAGGAGGATTGAAATGGTAGCTTTGAGCAATAACAAAGATGATGATGCCTATAAGTTGAGGATGGCAGATCTATTGTTAGAAGATGAATCTAGGGAATGGTTTGAATATGATGCCATAGAGGTTGAGAGAGGAAGATGGGATAGGCTAAAGGGATCCTTAAAGAGAAAGTATGGGAGAGCTGACATCCCAGAAGAGTTGTGGAGAGAGCTCCATAGGCTGAATTAGGAAGAAAGTGAAGAGATGTTTGTTTTTGTTGAAAGATTTGAAGCTGTTTGGAGAAAGCTTCTAAAATATTTGGTTGAGAATTAGGTTCCACCTAATTTTCTGAAAAAAATAGGTTCATTGGTGTGTTGTATGAAAGCATCAAAGTGAAGGTGGAGTTAAAAGATCCTTGTTGAAGCTATGAGGGTAGCAACTGGGCAATAGAGAAATAAATTGAGGAAGAAGGAAAACTGGCTAGGAAGGAGAGGGAAGTAGATAGGTATAAGGTGAGAGCCTTGCCCATGGGTGGTTATGCATCATGTACAGAGGAAAATTTGTGTGGAAACTCTAAGGTTTGTGGAGTCATGTAGAAGACAAGAGGGTTTGCATCAAGAGGTTCAGAAGCACTGACTAATTAAGTAGGAACTCTTAATCTTGCACTATTGGAGATGATTAGAGTGGATTGGAATCAAATGCAACTCCAGGGATACGGGTGATGTAAATATGTTGGAGCAGTACATGAAGAAGAGGATCATACGGGTGTTTTGATCAGTGAAAAGGGGATAAGCCCTAATGGTTGTATAAAAGGAGAGCTAACAAGAGGTCTAGTTGGGTTATACCATTTGATGGAAGAACAACACTGAGGTTGTTTGTAGAGTGCCTGCTAGGTAGCTAGATCAATGCAGTTGTATGGTTTTTGATGCTTTTGATACCCTTTTGATCCAGGAGGGAGATGAGATGCTGGATCATTCCTTTGTTGTATAGGATGGTTAGAGGGTGAAAAGAGTTTGGAGCAAAAGGAGATAGTGACAACATGAAAGTTTTCACTTAGGTTGGTGGCTATATGTGAGGAGAATCCGGAGCCCCTCTTTAGCATGATGTATAGATGTATGAAAGGTCCATAAGATGGTGTGAGAAGGAATCAAGGTGGCTAAAGGCGGCGCATGGCCAAGTAAAAGCACAGGTGCTCAAAATAAAAAAGGAAGGCACATGGCAATCCAAGGAAGATGGGTAGCAAGGTACTCTGGAAGAATCGTGGATGTCGACGGGCTCAAGTGGCAAGGGAGATAGTTTCAAAAAGATATGCAAGAGAGGTGGCTAGAGATCCCCCCAAGGGGGAGGAATGAAAGAGGATGACTGTAGTGGAGTGGACTCTTGCAATTTCATTTTTTTCGTGAGGGTTGCAAGCTAGAATACCTACAGTATTCTCACCCCATTGTTGTAGAGCACGCACATCCCATACTAGGCCAACCAAGTTAAGAGCACTGGTAGCTCACATTATTTGATATGAGAAGCACTCCAAAATGTATCATATCTTTCCTACATTTCTCAACTTCAGCATTTGATGTTGAAACCTTCCATTTTTTACATAGCATCTTTCTGTACTTCTTGATCCAACATTTTGCATGTTGAACCATGTTCATTTCCCAGTAGAAAGTTCATGTTCTTTGCTTTCCCTAAATAACATTGTAAGGTCTCCCATTATACACTTTTTTGATAGCCATCCAGTTATTTTGGGTTGCATCTACCACATAAAGCCTCTAAATTATGGCAATGGTGGGTAAACATTTTTCAACATTTGTTTGTTTAACATTCTGTTTAGGCCTCATGATCTTCCTCTTTGAATTCACATGTGGTAATTATGAGTAGATCTTTTTTATGAGGTTCATAAACATGTTCTCCCATTGTATTCAAGCCCTTCACATGATGCACATGATCAAAGTCAACCCATTGGTAACCCAAAATGCTTCTTGGGCTCATCCTATTAACAAGATCCACACTTGATCCTAGACCAATAGTCGACATCTTGAAAATGTAAAACATATTCATATCCCCAATCTGTCTAAGGAATAAAAAAGTGTGGAAAAGAGGATACATGCATCTTCTATTTAAGGATAGAATTGCTTTAAGACCTTCATCTCCTTTATCTAAACCCCTTCTAGCAATTTGTATAGACCTATAAAGATGTCTCTTGTGAGATAGAGGAGTTATTTTGTCGAGAACATCATAGAATTTTAGAATCATCAAGCTCATGGTATTAACATGTTACATATCCATAGCCAAGTCTTGACCAATTTTAGAATCATCAAGCTCATGGTATTAACATATCCATAGCCAAGTCTTGACCAATTGAAATTAACATATCCCTATAACCAAGTCTTGACCAACTAAAATCTCTATATTTTTAGAGTGTTACAAGACACCAAGTGAACATAACCAAGCAAGCCCCAAATTGAAGAAACGGCAAAAACCATATAGTGCTCTAGGTGATGGATCCATCCCTATATCCATCCAAACCACTAGGTCTTGTAATAGCTTTTGAATATATTAACACATTGTGAGAGAAATCCCAAGCCCCTCCTAAACCCAATGTATAGATGGATGCAAGGTATGTGTGGTGTGTAGTCAAGCCATGATAGTAGAAGCAACACATGGGTATCCAAATGTATAGGTGCAAGTGCGCTAATGAAAATAGAAGGAGCATGGCAATCCAAGGAAGACGGGCGACGAAGTACTTTGGAAGTATCAAGGACGCTGACGGGCCCAAGACAGCGGGGGAGATAGCTTCAAAAGGACAGATGCAAGGGGGTGGGCTCGATAAACCACCAAAGTTGAGACTGCAGTGAAGTGCTGCTGTAGGTCAGTTTTGTTTGGTTGCAATTAGTAGGCTAAAGTTCCTATAGTTATATTGAGGTTTTGTAGACAAAAGGATAGTATAGTGTGGAAGCTTGGAGTCGTCCAAATCAAAGAGTGCTAGAGAAGAAGAGGATCTTATAGGAGGTGTGATCCCTAGGATCCCCTTAGATCAGCTCTTTTAGAGACTTGGACTAGTTCAACGTTTTTCTCAACTGTTCCTTACTATATTTGAAGGTGGAGACCTACAGTTTCTGGCTGCAGAGACTTTTGATGTTGGTTCTTGGAGAATTAGTCCGTTTTCTTGGTGTTTTCTTACCTTTTTTGAACCCAAGTGTCAGGGTTGTTGAGACAATAATATGTTTTTGCCTATCTGATGAAATCGGAGTGTTTAGTTCATGATGTCAACAGTGAATGATTGCAAAGTCTTGTGTTTTTAGGATTCATTTGTGGTAAATGAGTTGATTTGATAGAGTTTGAAGAGGTGAATCCATGTGAGTATCAACCTTATGATTGGGGAAATGATAATAAGTCAATGCTGACTCAGTCACAACATTAGAGAGGTAGTACATAATCTATTTTGTGTCAGTAGAGTGTCTATTGTGATGGATCCTTGCTTGATTTGAATGTTTAGTGGGTCTAGAAGTGTCAGCAACAACAACTAACACAAAAGAGAGGACATTGGAGTCAACTGAGTCAAATCAGTGAGCTTTAAGAGGACAATCAATTTGAAGGAAGCTGTGTGTCAGCTACAGTCGGCAGAGATCTCAATGTGTGATATCTCTCTAAGATTAGAGGTGCCTGAGGGTCGGAGATTTTCAAAGGACATCTCAGGAAAGGTTCTGAAGCTTCTGAGTTAGTCGGTTCTGCGTCAGACTACTGCTGAGGTAGTTTTCAACCGAGTTTAGTCAAAGAGTGCTAGAGATAGGTCAACAAAGGGTCTAGGGAGGTCCTAGAGTTGTGATTTTGAGGTCAACTGATGTTGGAGGAGCGCAGAGGATCGTGGAGGATAGATTTCAGTCAAAGAGAGGTCAACAAAAGGTCAAAGAGGGTCAAAGAGAGGTCAACAAAAGGTCAAAGGTCAAAGGTCAAAGAGGGTCAAAGAGAGGTCAACAAAAGGTCCAGGGAGGTCATGGAGTTGTGACTTTAAGGTGAACTGAATGCTGGAGGACAACAGAGGATCCTAGAGGATAGATTTTTGATTGGAGACAGCATTAGCCATTTAGAGGTAGAATCATATAGTTTTGTGTCAGTTGGGAGTTGTTTTGGTCAGCTAGATGTCAGGTGAGGTTATAAGAGGCCAATATGTGAAAGGTGAGAGGCGTTGAAGGTTGATGCTCACCTAGGAGGATAGTCAAAGGTGAGAGGCCAATATGTGAAAGGTGAGAGGCGTTGAAGGTTGATGCTCACCTAGGAGGATAGTTGAAGGAGGTAGTTGGGTCTGATAGGGAGGTTGGGAGGGTGTTGAGGTGTCCCATTGAGTCTTGGGGACAACAATAGAGTAGGTTGAAGCCCTTGGAGTTGGGATTTCAGTATCCCCCCCCAGTTTTGATCCCATCATGTCTTGTTCTTGTGTGCATTTTAGTGGTGTAGTAGAGGCCATCACCCATTGTTTTGGTTCCCCCATTGAGGATCAAGAGGCTTTTATTTAGGTCTTTAGTCAGAAGGTTTGTGTCCACTATCTACTGATCAACTTACGGTGGCCAATGGTTGATTTTGGATATGAGGTGTTTAGAGGTCAGAAGAATGAGGACCAGAAGGCTTTTATTTAGGTCTTTAGTCATAAGGTTGGTATCCCCCTTGATAAACTCAGGGCCAATGGATGATTTTGGATATGAGGTGTTTAGAGGTCAGAAGAATGAGGATGTTGCCTAGTTCTTTGGGAGGATTGAATTGGTGGATTTGAGCAATAACAAAAATGAGGATGCCTATAAGTTGAGGATGGCAGATCTATTGTTGGAAGATGCATTCCGAGAAAGCTGACACAAATCTAGAGGATAATGGCCTTAAAGGAGATACTTGGGTGTGTATTATAGGTGACAGAGGATTCAGTAGATGCTGTAGATGATGCGTGTGTTCAAGCTGAGTTGGAAAATGTCCCTCTAGAAGATACCTGAGTGTGTACTACACGTGATAGAGGATTTAATAGATGTGGTAGATGATGCGTGTGTTCAAGCTGAGTTGGAAAATGCCCCTCTATGTTTTGTTAGTAATTTTCTCAATACTGTTGATATTTCCTATTTTTAAGTGGATGATGGGGGAATTGTTGCAGATGCTGCTGAGTCTATGGATGTGGGACATATGGGTATGCGGTCAGGTGACTGTGGCATTATATCTAAGGGGAGATATTTCTTGCATAAGGTAGACTGTTTGAAGAAGAGCCAAGGTTTGGGTGTAGTGGATAGTGAGTAGGATGATGGTGTTAATGGAGTTGCTGCTTTACACGAGAAGCAGCTTGTGACTTCATGCTGGGATTTGATCATCTTGTTCATGTGAAATATTTAGCTACTAGTTTTGATGACTAGCCTTGTAATAATAAGGATGTGTTTGAGGAAGAAAAAAATCTTTAGCTACTGGTTTGGATGACTAGCCTTGTAATAATAAGGATGTGTTTGAGGAAGAAAAAAATATTTTTCTCGTAGATATAGATGCGTTTGGGAATCGAGATGAATGCCTGATGGAGGCACATAGGCTGGGAAGAGGATATGGGTTGTATGATGGTACTAGGGTGTCTATGGATGGAGGGACTAAGAAGAGGGCTAGCAAGAGATCTGGTTAGATTTTATCCTTTATTGATAGGAGCAAAGTGGTGAGGGGTTTGTAAACTGTCTGCAAGTTTTTGATCTCAGCAACTGGATCAATGTAGCTGTATTGTTTTGGAAGATGCTTTTATATCCTTTTGATCCAAGAGGATGATGAGGTGCTGGATCAAGCCTTTGTTGTATATAAAGCTATATAGAATAGTTTGTGGGTGAGAAGAGTTTGGAGCAGAAGGATGCAGTGAAATACATGAATGTGTTTCACCTAGGGGAGTGGGCTATATGTGAGGGAAACCCCAAGCCCCTCCTAAACCCAATGTATAGATGGATGAAGGTATGTGCGATGGTGTGCAGTCAAGCCATGATAGTAGAAGTGACACGTGGGCATCCAAATATATAGGCGCAAGTGTGCTAATGAAAATAGAAGGCGCATGGCAATCCAAGGAAGATAGGCGAAGAAGTAGTCTAGAAGTATCAAGGATGCCGATGGGCTCAAGACGATGGGGGAGATAGTTTCAAAAGGACAGATGCAAGGGGGTGGGCTAGATAGACCATCAAAGATGAGATAGGAGCTATGATCCCTACTATCCCTAAGATGGAAATGTGTTAGAGACTTGGAACAATTCAATGTTTTGCTCAACTGTTCCTTGCTATATTTGAAGGTGGATACCTGTAGTGTCTGGCTGCAGAGACTTTTGATGTTGGTTCTTGGAGAATCTCTTCGTTTTCTTGGTGTTTTCATATCTTGTTTAAACCTAGGTCTTGGGGTTGCTGAGACAATAATATGTTTTGGCCTATCTGATGAAATCAGAGTGTTTGGTTCATGTCAGTATGAATGATTACAAAGTCTTGTGTTTTAAGGATTCAATTGTGGTAAATGACTTGATTTGATAGAATTTGAAGAGGTGAACCCCTCTTAGTGTCAGTCTTATGACTCGGGAAATGAAACTAAGTCAATGCTAACTCAATATTAGCATTAGATAAGAGGTACAAATCTATTCTGTGTCAGCACAATGGTCCATTGTGATGGATCCTTGCTTGTTTTGCATGTTTAGTGGGTTTATAAGTGTCAAAGCTGCTGACACAAAAGAGAGGAAACTAGAGTCAGTTGAGTCAAACTAGTGAGCTTTAAGAGGGTAGTCAGTTGAGTCAAATTAGTGGGCTTTAAGAGGATAGTCAGTTCAGAGTGTGTTAGTTGCAATTAGCATAGAGGTCAAAGTGTGATATCTCTTTGAGATTAGAGGTTCCTAAGGGTCAAAGAGTGTCTGAGGACACCTGAGAAAAGGTTTTGATTCAATTGTGAAGCTTCTGAGTCAGTCGGATCTACGTTAAGACTGCTTAGGCAGTCTTTAGCCGAGTTCAATCAAAGAAGGTAAGAGAGAGGTTAGCAAAGGCTCCTGGGAGGTCCTGGAGTTGTGAGTTGTGTCTTTGAGATCAACTAATGTTGGAGGACAATAAAGGATCTTGGAAGACATATTTCTAACTAGATACAACATCAGCCATTTGGAGGCAGAATTAGACAATTCTGTGTGAGAGCTGGATGTCAATTGAGTTCAAGAGAGGCCAATAGGTGAAAGGTGAGAGGTGTTGAAGGTATGTGCTAGCCTGGGAGGACAGCTAGAGAAGACAGTTGGGTCTGATAGGAAGGTTGGGAGGGGGTTGAGGTATGCCATTGAGTCAGTTGGAGGGCTAGGGATGGCAATGGAGTAGGTTGGTGCCCTTGGAGCTGGGATTTCAGTATTCCCCAGTTCTAATCCCATTGTGTCTTCTTCTTGTGTGCCTGGAAGTGTAGTAGAGGCCATCACCCAACCACCTCAAAACGTATTGTCATTCAAGAGTTCTCAACTTAACATACAATCACAAAAGGTGAATTACGCAACATACTCAAAGCACTGAAATGATTACCAAAATAGACAAAACAACCAACGCAGCCTCACCCTACAACTATGTGGTTTTCAAGCATTGATTTATCTTAGCAATCTATCAATACATATGAGATCCATGAACCAAATAAAACAAAATGGAATTCAAAGTGTACATGACATCAATAACATGGAGGAAATATGCGACTGGACAATTAAAGAGAGCAAGTGTATTCATTCGAGAGGATGACATCAATAACATGGAGGAAATATGCGACTAGACAATTAAAGAGAGCAAGTGTATTCATTCGAGAGGATGGTTGTTAGTGTTGAGATATCGAGCTCAACTAGTGCTACGGGCAGACATTGATGACCCGCTCGGGTGATAGCTTTGCATCTACACCACTCGCATGGTTGGTGAGATGATGGGTGATATGCGGCTGGTTGGATGACAGGTTATGTGACAACCATTTTGGATTACTAGAGAGTGGCATAGTTATAGCGCCAGCTCATTTAGTCGGGTTTCCATTATGGACTGACCCTTGTATGTTGTAGGAGTACTAACCCATATAGTGTGTACTCTTATCTTTTTGTTATGTTGGTTGAGTAGAGAAGAAGAAGATATAAGAAAATTTAGCTATCCATGTCTCTCTTGTGTCTTGATCTGTCTTAGGTGTGTGTGTTTGCTTGCTAGGGTTTAAAGCTCTCCCTCTCCCCCACATTCTCTTATGGTATCAGAGCCTCGTTCATGTGAGAGCTCAGGTAAGCAAGAGGCAAGAACAAGCAAGGAAGGAAGCAATACTACATGGGTAAGAGAACCATCATCTCTTTCCCCTTCTTGGTTTAGGAACAAAACCCCCTCAGTAGATCTGAGAGCTACACATCTTCGATTGAGAAGCTGTCTTTCATGGGAGCAGAGCTACAGGGCAGGTATATTGTCCTATTGAGTAGTAGTGCATTTTGGAACTGCTGTATTACAAGTTGCATATAAAAGTTGTCTGTTTTGAGGTTATTTGATTGTTACAAGAAAACATGTCTGATAGAATTAATCAGATTGTTAGTGAGAAGCTAGATAAGAATAACTTCTAGGTTGAGGAATGATGCAAGTACACATGTATCACCGAAAGGGAAGGAAAAGGTAGATCAACCTTTTACGCCGCCTGATCTATCAGCAGGTCACTCATATGTGGATGGTGACTCTAGTGGCTCTGAGCAGAGCCTTGATGATTGCATTCTGTCTATGGTTACTCCTAGGGAGAACCAGGGATATTTTGAGGACACCTGGCAGTGATCCAAGTGTACGCATATCTATGAGGGTTAGATACCCTGTTGACAGGTTGAGATATGATGGATATACAGCCCATCATTATGCTTACATGGTAAAAGAAATACAGGAGATTGAGCCCACTTGCTTTGAGCAGGGAATTGGAAATAAGAAATGGGAAGATGCCATGGATGAGGAGATAGCAACATTGGATGCAAATGCAACATGGGAGTTAGTGCCTTTGCCCCTAAGGAAAAGAAGGCAATTGGATGTAAGTGGGTGTATAAAGTCAAGCACAATGCTAACGGTTCAGTGAATAAGTACAAGTAGGCAAGATTAGTTGCCAAGGTCTATGCGCAGACTTATGGCATAGACTATGAGGAGACATTCAAGAATGGAAACCGTGAGAGCTGTCATTGCTATGGCTACGCTATGGCTACAGCGAAGGGTTGGTCTTTACATCAAATGGATGTAAAGAATGCTTTCTTGCATGGTGATTTGCAAGAAGAAGTGTACATGCAGCCACCAGGTTATGAGAGTGGACATTTAGATTTTATGTGTACAGGTTTACGCAAAGACTTGTATGGCTTGAAGCAGGCACCCAGAGCATGGTCAAACAAGATCGGGGAGTATCTTGTTACCATCGGATTTCAAATATCCCTAATGCAAATTTTTCACTATATGTGAAAAAGACAAATAGAGGGATCATGCTATTAGTCATCTATGTGGATGACTTGATTATCACTAGTGATAATGATGCAGACATACATAATGTCAGGATTCTTTTGAAGCAGAAGTTTGAGATGAAGGATTTGGCTGAGCTGCGGTATTTCTTGGGCATAGAGGTGGTGAGATCACCTCATAGCATTTTGCTATTGTGCCGAGGTAGTATGGCTTGGACATGTTGTCCAAGTATGGTATGACAGGCTGTAAGCCTATTTCAGTGCCATTGGAGTGAAACACAAAGCTTTTTGCAGATAGAGGTGAGCTTTTGGATGACCCCACTACATACAGGCGCATAGTGGGTAGTTTGATCTACATGACCATTACAAGGCCAAACTTGAGCTATACTTTTGGACTTGTGAGTCAGTTTATGCAGGCCCCTAGGAAGGCACACTGGGATGTGGCTAACTGGATCCTCAGGTACATAAATTCCATAGTTGATTATGGACTTTTCTAAGAGGCTGGTACAGAGATACAGTTGCATGGGTACACAGATGCTAATTGGGCTGGTAGTATTGCAGACAAGAGATCTACCAGTGGTTTAATGTTCTCATTTGGGAGTGCTGCTGTGAGTTAGAGTAGTAAGAAGCAGCCACCAACAGTTTCCTTGTTGAGTACAGAGGCAGTGTACAGGGATGCTATTATGGCAGCTTGTGAGGTAGCTTGGTTTTCAGAAGCTACTTGGTGACATGGGAGAGCCCTTGGATAGGGCAGTTGTCATATGTTATGACAACATGAGCAACATACAATTGGCCAGTAACCCAGTATATCATGCTAGAATGAAGCACATTGAGGTGCATTATCACTTTGTGAGAGAGAAGGTTCTAGTAGGAGATGTAGATCTAGTATATGTCAGCATAGAGGATCAGGTGGCTGACATCTTCATGAAGGCATTGGGAATAGAGAAGCTCCACAGGTTTAGGAGCTTACTAGGAGTGCAGTGTGTGGAGTTGAGCTCGAGGGGGAGTGTTGAGATATCGAGCTCAACTAGTGCTACGGCGACCGCCTGGGTGATAGCTTCCACATCTATACCACTGGGATGGTTAGTAAGATTATGGGTGATATGCGGCCTTAGGAAAAATTTGGACTCACAAATTGATCCTCTAAGGTCTTTCTCTCTCTTCCATGAATCAAGGAGAAGCGTAAAAGTAATGTTATAATATTGCTCCTCTCTCTTCTCTTTTTGAATCTTGTACATCTCAAAATATTAGTTTTATAATAGATTCACTTATTATTTTATTGACTGCCCAAGAACTGACTAGCCTCTCAAGACTTGAATATCTCAAAAACTATTTTTTTATTTGAGCTGTTTTCGAATATCTCAAAAGATATGACATTCTTAAATGCCTAGATTCATTTATGACTAAAGAAACAATCATTTCGTGATTCTAGAAGGATTTTATCTTTAAAATGGAATATCTTGATTTGTACTTTGTATTTCATAATTTCTTTTTACAAGTACGTAGATCCATGCTTTATCTACATTCTTGTGCGTTTTCATGTTTTTTTATAGAGATTTGAAGAGAATATACATTTTTTAAGATTTTAAGAATGTGTTTAGATTTATTAATTTAGAGAATAGTGCTTACAAATTTTTCTTTTTTTGTGATAGAGCTTCGTCTTCTCTTTAGGTCATTTCTTCTTTCCATAGCTCATTTCTTCTTCTACTTTCAAATTTGCATCTCCAAATAGTTTGTATTTCCCTCCATCTCCAAAACAGTTTGTATTTCCCTCCTATTCTATTGCACTTGTCTTCTACAAAGCTAGAGAATGAAGATTGATTTGATTTTTTGGTGCCATTTTCTTGGAGCCAACAAACCATTTTCCTCTTCATTAATCTTGCTATCAAGGAAAGAAGAAACAAAGAGACAACATAGAGCCAACACAGAGAAGCAACAGAGAACAAAAATGGAGGTTATCAATGTTTTGACTCAATGTTTTGACGTTGGTTATGTTCAATTGAGTTTTATAAGTTATGTTTTCCTGTTGGTTATGTGCATTACTATTTGTAAATAATAAAGTTAATAGTAAGATAAGTTTTACTATTGGTTAATAATAATAATATAACACCATATTAGATAATTTGGGAAAAATCCCATTCCCATTTGAAAAATGGGAGCATGGTGAACTTGTCCAAAAGTTTGTCAAAACCCCCTCATGTGACATATCATTGGAAAGATCTTGAAGAGTAGAATCTAAATCTATGATCTCCGACAAATTTGGAGTTAGTATATTTAAGATATGTCCAAAACTATATGGAGTAATTGACTCCCAAAATGTGAGATTTTTCCCAAATTACCTAATATTGACTTATATGTGCATTACTGTTGGTTAATAATAATAATATGTGCATTACTGTTGGTTAATAATAATAATATGTGTTATAGTTGGTGTTAAGTTACACATGTGTTAATAATCATGAAATTTTGTGTGAGTTTTCTTGTAGGCATTAATTGTACTCAATGGAGATAGTGATGTATCTAAGTGTTTCTAGTTTTTTGATGTTTTAGGAAGCAAGAAGATCTAAGAAGATAAGTATACACTTCCAGCTAGATAAAGAGTATGCCCCATTATACAAGAGAATCGAGGATTCAATGATGAATCCATCGGTGATGCAATTACACAGAATAGCAGGGAAAAAACATATAGATCTTTGGGTTGATAGGTCTATATATCCACCTGATCCTATTACACAACAATCTCCCCAATTCTCAAGACTAACATCATTTGTCCAGTATGTTTGTGAGGGTAATGCAGGGTTACATGGTTATACTTGGAGACTTACAACCCAAGCCCATGTTTCTGCACAACAAATCATGAAACTTAATAGATCATTGTTGGCAAAATAAGAAGAGAAAAATGTTTTGCAAGATGCTATGCATGACATGGTAATGAAAAATGCTAGTTTGATTAACTAGGTTAATGATTTACAGGCTAGCAACAATAAGAAGATTAAGACAATGCTAGAGAAGACTGTCACTTATGGGCCCACAACGACACAGGAGGTACGTGAACGCCAAAGGTCATATAAACCTATGCACATGTTGGCAAAGACAGGTGGACAATACAAGCAAAGGATCTATGCACAATGTGATAACATGCAAAAGATGTTTAGCAATCTAGAAAATGAAGTGAATCAAGGAATTGAAAAGGTACTCACTAAAGATATGGTGAAGTCCGTGCTTCAATGTCCAAAGTTTAAGTCAGTTGTTGGTGATAAAGTTATCATAGCTTACAAGAGGTAAGTCATTCCTTCACATCAAATGATATACACGGAATATGTGATAAGGTAAGAATAAGTTCTCAGTCTTATGGCATGATATACAAACATTTAGATACAAGGTTTAAAAAAGTGTTGCAAAAGAAAAGGGTATTGCCTCTTCCTAAACCATTTCATGTGGTCCAAGCATGACAATCATTAAACAGTAAGGTGGAACAATTAATTTGTGAGCCAATGCACTTATGTCACAGACATGTATGCAAGTATGGGTTAAAGGAAGTGCCATTTGTCTTGCACACAAATAACAATTTTGTATTAGGATGTATGCAAGTTACAATCTCTAATGGTAAAATTTTACAGTATATCTGTTTGCAGAATGTGAAGGCAAGCTAAAATTTTACAGTATATCTGTTTGCAGAATGTGAAGGCAAGCTAAAATTTGTTTTGAAATTTTATGAAAGTGAGGTTATCAAAGGTCAAAAGTTAGAACATGTTAGTCTAACTCTTATAAATAGAGCATTGAATCGTAACATCTTCCCTGGTCATCGTGATTACTTAAGTGTATAGTCTGAGAATGAAACTTGGTGGCTTGCTGCATTTGAGTACCAAAGAAAGATCATGAGATTTTGAAGATTTTCTTTAACTTGATAGAGATACCTAATACAGTGCAACGTTAAAATCATGGTGAGTATTATCTGTGATGGGTTTACATCGAGGCCAGGTAGAAATAAAGAAGGATGAAAAAAAGTCTGGAGCAAGCGACAATGTACCATGCAAGCCTTGCTTTGGCAGCTCAAAAGCAAGGAAATTCCTCTCTGCACCACTAAATGAAAATGGAGAACTACTAGTACAACAACCAGAGAAATATGAAGCGTGGAAAAAATACATATGGCCGTTCTTCCTGATCGAAGCAATGGAGGAAAGACTAGAGTAGCGAAAGAAAATGTGTGGATTTCTCTTGACAAATTGGCAATGCTTTTGCTATAGAAGATGACATTTGAACCAGATGATTCCAAGGAGTTTAAGGAGGTGATTCGTATATTCTATGCATCAGTTGTTGAAGCCTGGAGACTTCAAGTAGTAAAACACATTACATGGTAAGTGTGACATTACAATAAGTGTGACATTACAATTTGTGAGATTCCTCCCTCTAGCTTTTGAGGTGTAAAGTGTAAGAACCTCCCCTTCTATTCTTACAATTATTCCCCTCTCTGAAATAAAAGAAAGATCCTGTTTTACCCTGTTTTGGCCTAGAGAGAGAAAATGTCTAGAGAGGAGGTAATCCAAAATTGAGATATTTTTGGATATAAAAACCCTCCTAGTGTCTAAAATGGTTTCCCCTAAAACAAAAATTCAAAAAGAACTTTCCAATGTGCAATTGGAATTAATTGAAAATGTGTATAAAGGACCTTAGCCTAAGGGTCTAGATTTTTAGAATTTTTTGGATTATGGTCCAATTAAGGTTCCTATGGGACAATTGGATTAATCCAAGTGTGGGGAGGAGATAAATCGAATGAATAAAAGAAAATACCCAAAAATGAGTGAATGCCCACATAAGATGAAGAGTTGACTGCGTACAAGGTTTATTAGTTAAAAACTATGAGATATCACTAAAAAAATGAGATCTTTTGGTATAATGATACATTTTTGACACCTTGGTAAGGAGGGGATAGACTTGAAGGAGGCGCCTATTTCACATATGTGGTGGAGTTTTTAACTCAAAAAAAATGTGATATTTTTATCTCTCCTCTCTCATGGATCAAACCAAATCAAAAGGGAGCCAAACTAGGTCCAAATCTTGTCCTCCAAATTCAGCCAAATTGAACCTAGAAAATTCAAGAACCTAGTTGGACTTGGTTAGAGGCCTCCCTCACCTGTAAATAGATCCTTAGTATTTTGTAAAAAAAATATGTGAACTATACCCAGCTAGTATTACATTAAAATAATGATATTTTTTATTATCCCCTAAAAATCCTCTACTTTTGGAGAGAGTGGAGCCTCTCTCTCTTCAACCATCCTTGCAGCTTTCCTTTCAACACACTAACAAATTGATTGGTTGGGGGCTTCTTCTAAGATAGAGAAGCAAGCAAAAATAGGAGGTAAAGTGTAATTTTATAGTTTTTCTCTACTATTCTCAATGTTTTCACTTCTCAACCCTTCTCAAGCTTGAGAAGTTTCTAAATTAAGTGTTTATAATGCAAATCAAGCTTTTCTTAAGAGTTGCAATGAATAATTAAGAAAAGTTTACATTTATGCTTAATTAGGATCCTTTTTATGTTTATCTCTCTCTCCCCCAAAGAATGGTCATTCCTATGACCAATTCTCTATTCAATTGATGCTTCTCATGGAGAAATTCTCAATTCACAAATCAAACTCTAGGCTTGTGAAGCTAGAGGTTAAGAAAATGGTTTTTATACTTATATGCTAGTAAATTATAGTAATCTTATGAGGTAAATCCATAAATTGGATTTAAGGTTAAAAGATAGTTATACTATCATAATTACATTACTAAGTCTTATTCTTTTTAAAAATATTAAAAATTATCAGTAATAGCAGCAGAGCTATGGCAAAATTTTTAAGAAATTGATACATAATTCATTCTTATGCATAACGTGAAAAGAGGACTTCCTACCATATTCTAGGATTGAATATCCTAGGCTAAAGAATGATTTTCATCACACTCAATGGAAAACTAATTTTTAAGGTTTATTTATAATTAAATAATTAAGAAAAGAGAAAATTATGGTATTTCTATTTAAATGATGAAAAAGGAATTCCCATGATATTTTTAATTCAATCATTTAAATAGGAAGAGTGGAATTCTTAGTATATTGGAATTAATGGATATTTTATTTAAATTCAAAGAGAAATTTCAGATAAATTTATTTTATGCATGAGAAATATTTAAATAATAAAAGAGAAATTTCCATGACATTTGGAATTCAATCATTTAAATAGTAAAAGTGAAATTATTAGCATATTGGAATTAATGGATATTTTATTTTAGATAAATTTATTTTATTCTTTACAAAAAATATTAAAAATTATCAGTAATAGCAGTGGAGCTATGGCAAACTTTTTAAGAAATTGATACATAATTCATTCTTATGCATAACGTGAAAAGAGGACTTCCTACCATATTCTAGGATTGGTCATCCTATGCTAAAAGAATGATTTTCATCACATTCAATGGAAAACTAATTTTTTAAGGTTTATGCATAATTAAATAATTATGAAAAGAGAAAATTATGGTAATTTTATTTAAATGATAAAAAAGGAATTCCCATGACATTTGGAATTCAATCATTTAAAAGGAAAAAGTTAAACTCTTAGCATATTGGAATTAATGGATATTTTATTTGAATTTAAAAAGGAATTTTCGATAAATTTTTGGGATGTGTATGAATGAGATATGATGTGGATGTGATGTAAAATGGATGGAATGAATGAGATATGATGTGGATAGATGTGGAAGTGATGTAATGTGGATAGCATGTCTGTGATGGAATGGGGATACAATGAATGTGAATAGATGTGATGTGATGTGGGTCGGGATAAGTGTGAATGGGTGAGATGTGGTGTGAAATGGATGTGATGTGATATGATGTAAATTGGGATAGATGTGAATGGATGATATGTGACGTGAATGGATGTGATGTGATGTGATGTGGATCGGGGTAGATATGAATGGATGAGATGTGAATGAATGTGATGTGATGAGATGTGGATAGGGGTAGATGCGAGTGGATGAAATGTGATGAGTATAAATGTGGAAAGATGTGATGAGATGAAAAATGATGTGATTGGATGAGAATGGATGAAGGACAATGGGAATACATATGATTGGACTTGGATTAAGTAATGTGGATTGATGTGGAACAATGTGGAAAGACGAGAATTCGTTTATAGAAACTGTATTTATGACCTATTTTTAAATGATTATTTTATGTCAAGAATGCTGGGAAAAATTTTTGATCATCTTGTGAATGAGGTCGTGGAGACCTAAGTGATAAAGTTGCAACAACTGACAGAGAGTCAATGGAAGACGTCTCGTGTAGCACGATCGACTGAGGTCTTAACCAACCTCGGTTCGGCTTCCGGTATATGGATGAGGGACCAAGGAAGCAGCCTATGAGTGAAGCGCTAGGTGACTTGTGAAGGCTCTTAGAGGGTGCTGACCATACGGTACTCGGGCTCTGGGTCGCCAAAGATACCCATGCGTGCGTCGAGGAAGATAATGGAATAAGGAGTTAGAGTTGTTTTCTGAACTCGGGCATGGATCTGGTTGACCTTGCTGGTTCTCAATGGACGAGTCCATGGCTCTTTTATATGGATCTGTTGGTTGATCTTGCTGATCTTCAACGGAGAGTCCATGTGGATTTTTATAAGTGAATATATTTTTGGGTACTATGAGCTAGGAACTATTGAAAAGGCCCCTGAGTGGACAGGTGGTGAGTGTTCTGGTTGCCAATGATGCCATAGATACTATGAGCTAGGAACTATTAAAAAGGCCCCTAAGTGGATGGATAACTTGCATTGACACCTAAACAAGCTCAATGTTGCATATCAACACCAACCAAGGTGTGACATACCAAATTTATCAAATCCCCTTCTCTGTTTTGAGAAAAACCAGTAAAACCAGAAAAGACCAGTCATAAAAGTGCTCTAAGTCCTTTGATTCTTGTCCAAATTGAGAGACCAGGCATTCATTAGCTTAGCATTGATGTCTACTAACTCCATGTAAAAGGAATTAGACCAATTGTTTAAGTTGAGAGAGTAATTAGCCGATTAATCACCCTCTGTTTCACTAATCATAGTAGACAGCCTATTGAATTAGCTCATAATCAGCTCCATAATGCAGAATTGCTTCAACCAATCATATAGAAACCTCCTCAAGTATGTGTATCACACAATTGCTAAGCAAGTTTTAAATTTAATCAATGCCTGCTCCTGAGGTGATTTGACAAGTTTATATTGGTAATTGAAGGTGTAACTAGATTCCCAACACACTAGGCATTTGCCCAATCCATCAATGTGGTGATTTTTGCAAACTAGCTTTAATTGCATCAACAATGGACTTCACTTCTCTGTTTTTGTGAGGGCTTCAAAACAGTGAATTTCCAATCATTTAAATGCATCAAACTTGCTCCAAATTCCATGTAGGGCTTGCACATGAGTTGCCAATACATTCCCCTTTGCCAGATACATGATTCTTTGTCAGATTTGCAACTATTTAGATCATATATTCACCACACTCAAGCCTTAATGGAGAGCTTGCAAAACATAAATTTCTCTTTGCTCAAATCTGGTGTTGTTTGTGTTTTTGCACCTACAATCCTCTCAACGATGTTTAGTAGTCCTTACCCGCTGGTAGGCCAAGCTCTCAGATTTGATGGAAATCGGTGTGCTCCAAGCTTCACAGCTCCAATGGCAAGCTTCACAGCTTTTCTTCTTCTCCCTTTTCTCTCACTCACTCATAAACCCTAATAGAGAGCACCAAGCTCTGATACCATGATGAAAAACAGGTAGAGGGAGAGGAGACACACACAGGAGCAAACCCTAATGTATTATGCAAACCCTAACCATAGAGGGAAGTCATCTCCCTTCTCACACAATGCAGAAAGCCATAATCCATAATCTACAACACACACTATGTGTTGTGCCCACACACTGCTAACCCTAGCTAATGTCCACACACTATGATGTGACGAGCTGGACGCAATCATTTATGTCTCACACATGTTACTACCTAACATGCCAGCACATAGTGCAACTGGCACAAACTGACATCGAGCTTGAATCTCAACAGCCCCTCTCAAGCTCATGATGATGTACTGCCATAGATGAAGATGTAGATGAGCTTGGGCTATCAAAGTTCTCACCACCACGAGTAAATCTAAGAGCTTGAAATTATAAGCAAAAATGTTATCCAGATGATGAATTTGAATGCTAGTTGATATGATTTTAGAATTCTGGTTGAGAATTGATGAGTTGATTTGGATTCTGATTGAAAGATAATGATTCCTGAATTCTAGTTGAAAGAAGATAAGTTTAACAAAGCCACAATGAGGAATGAATGGGACAAATCCTAGTGATGATGATAATAACTGGAATGATGATTGTGACTTCAACAAATCCCTATGAGATTAGTAGATTGTGTTGACAGATTGCTACTATTAACACTTGACCCAATGGATCAAGTTAAGGGATTTAAATCTATAAATTAGATTTAAGTTTAGAAGATAGTTATACTATCATAATTGTAGTACTAAGTTTATTCTTTACAAAAATATTAAAGATTATCAAGAATAACAATAATGGAGCTATGGCAAACTTTTTAAGAAATTGATACATAATTCATTCTTATGCATAACATGAAAAAAGGACTTCCTACCATATTCTAGGATTGATCATCCTATGCTAAAAGAATGATTTTCATCACATTCAATGAAAAATTAATTTTTTAAGGTTTATGCATAACTAAATAATTACAATTTTATTTAAATGATAAAAGAGGAATTCCCATGACATTTGGAATGCAATTAATTAAATGCAAAAAGAGGAATTCCCATGATATTTGAGATCCAAGAAATTAAATGGAGAAAGAGGAGTTTTTAGTATAATTCAATTTATGAATATCTATCAAAAGTGAAAATATGGGTAGAATTGATTTTTGTAAATCCCATGAATTCTTTTATTCAAAAGAGAAATATTTAATTAAATTCATTTGAGAAATTGAGAAAGAATATGGAAATAGTCTCGTCGAGAAAATGAACCTTTGTCTAAGACAAACAATTGGCAGAAATTCAGAAAAAAGTCCCATCATCGGTATATCGAAAGTAGGAAAAACTACTAAATGGGAATAAGATGTGAATGGGATGCGATAGGATGTGAATGGATGTGATAAGATGTAAATGAGATGTGAATAGATGTGATAAGATGTAAATGGGATGTGATAAGATGAGAATGGGATGCGATAAGATGAGAATGGGATGTGATAAGATGTAAATGGGATGCGATAGGATGTGAATGGATGTGATAAGATGTGAATGGGATGTGATAGGATGTGGTGTGATGAAAATGAATGTGGATGAGATGTTAAGTAAATGGATGTGGATGTGAATGATGAGATGAGAATGAGATGAGAGGATATGTGAAAGAGTGAGATGGAAAGTAAATGAATGTGGATGTGTATACGAAAGAATGTGATGTAAATGTGATGTAAATGGATGTGGATGTGTATGTGAAAGAATGTGAGGTAAATAGATCTGGATGTGTATGTGAAAGAATGTGATGTAAATGGATGTGGATGTGTATGTGAAAGAATGTAATGTAAAGGGATGTGGATGTGAAAGTGATGTAAATGTGGATGAGATGTGATATGATGTAAGGAGATGTGGATGTGAATGTGATGTGATGTAATGTAAAGATATGTGGATGTGAATATGATGTGGATGTGGATGAGATGTGATGTGATATAAAGAGATGTGGATGAAATGTGATGTGATGTGAATATATGTCGATGTGAAGTGATAGATGTGAATGTATGGATAGATGTGGATAGTCATGCATGTGAATGATTGGATGGATGTGGATGAATGAGATGGGATGTGTATGAATGAGATATGATGTGGATGTGATGTAAAATGGATGGAATGAATGAGATATGATGTGGACGTAATGTAATGTGGATAGAATGTATGTGATGGAATGGGGATACAATGAATGTGAATGGATGTGATGTGATGTGAGTCGGGATAAGTGTGAATGGGTGAGAGGTGATGTGAAATGGATGTGATGTGATATGATGTAAATTTGGATAGATGTGAATGGATGATATGTGATGTGATGTGAATGGATGTGAATGGATGTGATGTGGATCGGGGTAGATATGAATGTATGAGATGTGAATGAATGTGATGTGATGAGATGTGGATATGGGTAGATGCGAGTGGATGAGATGTGATGAGTATAAATGTGGAAAGATGTGACGAGATGGAAAATGATGTGATGTGATGAGATGGAAAATGATGTGATTGGATGAGAATGGAAAATGATGTGATTGTATGAGAATGTATGAAGGGCGATTGGAATACATATGATTGGACTTGGATTAAGTAATGTGGATTGATGTGGAACAATGTGGAAAGACGAGAGTTCGTTTATAGAAACTGTATTTATGACTTGTTTTTAAATGACTGTATTATATCAAGAATGCTGGGGAAGCATTTTGACGGTCTTGTGAATGAGGTCATGGAGGCCTAAGTGATAAAGTTGCAACAGCTGACGGAGAGTCAACGAAAGACGTCTCGCGTAGCACGGTCGGCGGAGGTCTTGTTGACCAACCTCGGTTCAATTTAAATGGTGAGCTTCCGGTATACAGTGGATGAGGGACCAAGGAAGCAGCCTATGAGTGAAGCGCTAGGTGACCTAGGAAGGCTCCTAGAGGGTGCTAACCATACGGTGCTCGGGCTCTCAGGAGCTGAAGATTCCTAGGCGTGCATCGAGGAAGATAATGGAACAAGGAGTTAGAGTTGTTTTCTAAACTTGGGCATGGATCTGGTTGATTGACCTTGCCAGTCCTCAACGGACGAGTCCATGGCTCTTTTATATGGATCTTTGGTTTATCTTGCTGATCTTCAACGGAGAGTCCCTTTGGATTTTTATAAGTGAATATATTTCCGGGTACTATGAGCTAGGAACTATTGAAAAGGCCCCTGAGTGGATAGGTGGTGAGCGTTCTGGTTGCCAATGATGCCATAGGTACATCGATGAAGGAATGATTGGAAATTAGAATGCAACTGGATATTTTGGAGGATTATGATCAGTGATTCTATGGTTTCATTAAAAGATTGTTTTAAAGACAGCTGAATCTGTGAAACAAGCAATTTCATATTGGGTGTGTAAGTGGTGTGACTAGTTTGAAGTTTGCATGAAGATCTGGCTAGGGGGCCTGGGAACTCTTTTCCCTCGTACCCGGGACCCGGGTCAAAACCTAACCGAATTCCTAAATGGATCCCATCACTACAGTGGTTGGGCAGTTGGCTAACCCATGGGATTTAGGCTGGACTAATGGATCCCTAAAATGAGACTCAATTTTGTTATGGTACAATAGATGAAATAAATCCCGGACAATCCTTGTTCTATGGAAAAGAATCAACGGCTGTGCCTCTTGATGGAGGAAAAAAGCGTTAGTCTCTATGATGCAAGTCTTTTCCTTGATCTGACCATGTGACTTACGGGTTCGGTCGGATCAATTTGGTTAGTTAAGGCTCTTGACTACGTTAGAATAAAATTATCCCATGGAGGAATCGCCCGTGCTTTCTGGGCGAGGGAAGTTTTTTCGGGTTCCGTTTTGGAAGAACCGAGGGATTAGTCTCTTGTCCGGATATCCGTGGGCGAGGCGTCGAGTGAGAGGCACAGCCTTGCGCAAGAAGTGCTACTTCTAATGCTAGCACCCGCGAATTCGTTGCGCGGAGGGGGCAGGGATCTTTTAGCTGGTATCATAGCAAATTAGCTAAAGTGGATCAACCAAGAAGCCAGAAATGTCAAAAATTTATGAAGTAACAGCAAAAGGTTGTGATTGTGTGATGAAATTCATACAAATTGATATTCAAAATGAAGATTCATAAATAGGTAATTGGGTCTTCAGATGGAAGTACCGCAATTGTATGGAATCCCTAACTTTCTTGAGGCCTAGACATGATGGTATTTATCTTATAATTCTAAGGACCGTGACTACCCATATATACTGAGGGTATAATTACAGCTCTTTACTGGTAGTATATACGAGTAAATCTAAGACCTTGAAATTATAAGCAAAAATGCTATCCAGATGATAAATTCAAATGCTTGTTGATATGATTTGAGAATTCTGGTTGAGAATTTATGAGTTGATTTGGATTCTGAGTGAAAGATAATGATTCCCGAATTCTAGCTGAAAGAAGATCAGTTTAACAAAGCCACAATGAGGATGAATGGGATGAATCCTAGTGATGATGATACAAACTAGAATGATGATTGTGACTTCAGCAAATCCCTATGAGATTAGTGGATTGTGCTGACAGATTGCTACTGTTAACACTTAACAAATTAAAAACCTGCATAACTAAAATTCCCATGGAGGAATGTTCAGATGGAATTTTCAGTCCAATGGACCATTATTATGTTAAGGATATGAATGATATGTTCTAAATGAATTGTTATTTTATAATAAGTTCTATATGAAGGGATTTTTATCCGAGGATTCTGTTGGGTTCACCAGATTATAAGGAACCCTAGAATCAGTTGGATCTTAAGGAAAGAGTTGTCCTCCAGCTGCGAGATGAGGACATCTCGCGTTTTTTAAGTGGGGTAGGTGAAAAGATGCAAGGGGGAAGAGAGCTTTAGCTCTTGCAAAGCACACACACACTCACAAAACCCTAAAAGAGAACCCACAAGGTGAGAGGTGTGAGGTGAAAAAAAGAAAGAAAACCCTGCCTCTATAGCCCTTCCACCTCGCAAACTTGGAATAACAACACGAATGGGGGCACCACTAGCCACCGGCTGGAACACTCTCTCACAATTCACCACCCAACCCACGCCAGACAAACAGCAAAATAGGGGCACCATAGACAGAAGCAAACACCCAGCAATATATTCCAATCACAATATTTCATACAAGCTTCTCCCGACACAGAAGCTTTACTCACAAAACCATAAACAAACACTCACTCAGGCCTGTCACTGCCGAGGATACACCACATCCCCGATCACCACGAACCTCTCGCCTGCCTACTGTACCAATACACACACACGGCTGTGCTCCACCAACCACGCTAGCCCCCGCTTTTTGTATCTCCACTTGCTTCGCCTGCCTTTGCCTTTAACGCCAGCACCCTCTGTGGCCAGCCTCTCGGCTCCCCTCTGGCTCTCTTCTCTTCACACGGGAGCTACTCTGCAGAATGACGAGGCCCCCACAAGAACAACACCGCCACTCCTTTTTCTGCCAGCTGCGCATCACGAGCTTCGCCAAGCTTCATAAATCTCCAGAAGGTGCGCTGGCAGCTGTTCAAACTCCCAAGTGGCTTTTCACACTTCAGGCCACGTAATTATATTATTATTCATTTTTTTTATTTCCTCTAATGCCTAAGAGATGGCCACCTTCTTTTATATCTTCACACTATGTCCAAGCTACATTGGCCCATTAATATTTATTTGCCCATGCCTTCCACACTTTCAAATGCCACTTAGTGCCCATTGTATTTCTTGGACGCCCACACAAATTCAGACGACCGAGTGCTGATATCAACTCAAGCTGACCATGTTCCAGACCGGCCTCAAAACAAAACCATCCACAAAATCACTCTGCCAATGCATTCACAGGCAAAACCTTCACACACGCCACGCATCCATATGTACACTGACCAAAAAGACCTCTCAAAAAAACGCCTGACAAGAGGCTGAAAATCTTCTTCTTCTTCACTCAACACTCAACACGCCATATACAAAGATAAGAGTACACATATATGAAAAGATACTCAACCAAATACATACTAGGGTTTTCTCTAGTGTGAACCCAACTAAATGAGCTGGAGCTATAACTATGCCAGTCTCTAGAATGGCTGTCACACAACCTCTCATCCCACTGGCCGTGTAATATACCCATCTTCACTAATAAAGAAATGTCCATGTAATAGATAAATTTATGAGTTTTAATGGTATAAAAATCAATGATTTTATTAAATGAGTCATTTTTACTTAGAACCTTCAAATTTTGAGCCCAAATTTAGAATCTGCGTGCGATTTTACCCTAATATAGGATTTTACAGCATCCAAAACGGACATCGGAGCAAGCTTATACGCAAATTTCAGTCATTTTTAGTTAAAAAGCGACGACCTTTAAACCTTAATAAATGCACGATCGGGCGTTCGATTGACGAACGGTGTCTACCCCAACGACCAGGAGAACATCCCGGACCAAAAAAAAAATCGCCCCCCCCCCCCTCGGGCGGTCGGGCACGCAAATCGAGGCCGACGCCCCAAATTTGGGGACCTCGCCCCAAAATTTGGACCATACACACTTACCAGGGTGTCCGTATGATGGCCGCACAAGAACCAAAGGACAGCTGTCCACTGCGTGGTCCACACATACTGCTACGTGGACACCCATGCTGCCCCTGACCAGATAAGGTACATGCGTACCACTCCTTTCCCTGTTAACTGACATCGTACCTTTCCCCTAGAGCCATGCAGGCCACTGATCTACAGCCTTTGCTGGTACACCATCCTTTAGTCCTTGCTTTGTGCAGCGCCCGTACCCATACACCAGAGTTATATAAACCCCCGGGGTGCTCCATGGACAACACGTATTTCTGCGTAGCTTATGCTCTGTTGTGCCGCCGTCCGTACCCTCGTCTGTCCCTATGCAGTGTACTTGCTGTAGTATAGCCACCCCTCTCCACACTCCCTCATTTGCCACTTTTCAGATAAGGCAATTTTTCTCTATCCCCCTCTTGCTAGGAGGAGGCAGTGTCCTTAACTCTTCTCTACCTCCCCCGTGTGAAGAGACTTACAGCAGCCCTCTCCCCTTTAGCAAAACGTTTTTGTGTTAAGGACATCTCACAATTCTCCCCCCCATTTGCGTGGACTTTAGTAAGAGGTTTTAGCCTTAAGAGAGGGTTCATGCGCTATGGTCTTTTGCTCATACGGTGAGCAAACGATCTCAGAATTGAGATCTGATTGGAGCGTTTCGATCGCGATAGCGAGCCCTACAAGACGACGTCCAAGATGGCCCCTTCCCAAAAATGTCAAAATATTACCTCGGGAGGAGTACGCAACAACGAGATTAGAGAAGATGCTCCCGATGCGGCTCCAACCAGCCCTCCCTTTACAAGCTCCTCCAAGCTCCTCGAGGAAATGGTGGCCAGGTTAGCTTGGTCATCTTTTAAAGAAGAGTTTTTTTAAAATATTAGTGTTAATAAATGTGTATCTTTTCCTTTTAAAATAATGACATAAAATTGTATGAAGTTACGAATTAAGTGATGATGTATTCAATGAATTGCATTGAAATTGTTATCTTAAAGAGCGCAAGTTTTTCTTGGCTTCGACATTAACTCCGTTTCGTGCTTGTATAGCCGGGCGGCGTCGTTAGCAAAGCCCGGGAATGGCCCAAGGTATCCCTCATACCATTGGGAGAATAAGGTTCGCCGATTGAGGCGAGAGATTATGATGATGTCTAGTTCCGAGGGCCCAGGCTAATAAGCCCACCCTAGTGGGAAGACATCCCTCTGAGGGGTGGGAGGATCGAGCGATGGAGCTTGAGAGGGCGACAGGCTGGCTTGAGTCCTATCTTGTCTTTGGCATTATTGTATTGTGGAAAAAGTCTGTTTTAACAAACCTTGTAAGGGCCTTAATTAAGGAACATGTTTATTTATGTCAAACAGTGTGGTAGGATTAATTAGAAAATAAATTGATGCGTGAGTAGGGTGGAAAGTGGGAGGATGGAATGCCCCGACGGCACCATCCTACGGACGGGTGGACCCGATTAGTCGGGTAGCTTTCCAACAGATGACGCTAGATAAATAGGTTCTTGGGCAACTCTATTCTAGAAGACTAGGCCAGCGGCGGTGGCTGTGCCTTGCATGGATGAGGAAAAAAGCGTTGCCTCTAGAAATCAAGTCTAATAGTTGCCCAATTTATGATCAATTACCCTATGGGTGATTTGATTTTTAGAAGATCACGCTCTCCCTGCGGGATAGGACTAGGTCCTACCTATGAATCGTATCCTTGAATCTCTACATGGTCAAGGTGTCGATAAATAGGAGATTTTCTCCAAGTTAAGACTTAGTGGACTATCTTAAGTGTTTCTCCAAGTTAAGACTTAGTGGACTTAGTGGACTATCTTAAGTGTTTCCCCTATTTTAGAAGGGGGGAACCTTACAGGCCGCATATCACCCCTGATCTCACCAACCATGCCAGTGGTGTAAGTGTGGGACCTATCCCCCAGGCGGGTCATCAGTGTCCACCGCCTCACTAGATGAGCTTGATATCTCAACACTCCCCCTCAAGCTCAACTCCATCTCATGTACACCAAGCGAAGCCCTGAATCTGCAGAGCTTCTCTGTACCCAATGCTTTGGTGAAGATGTCAGTGAGACCTGATCCTGTGTGCTGACATAAACAAGGTCAATGTCTCCTACCAAAACCTTCTCTCTGACAAAATGGTAGTGGACCTCTATATGCTTCGTGTGAGCATGAAAAAATGGGTTCCTAGCCAACTGTATACTGCTAATGTTGTCACAAAAAATGACAACTTGTCTATCCACCACTGATAGACCCAAATCTGCAAGTATCTCACATTTCTGTTACGTGGAAATACATGCTTTGTTTGCTTTCCAAATTGGTATGTTTCACATATTTTCTGCATACCTTCAACTTTAAACTTTGGCAGCCCTGTCACAATTCCTTTAATCTGCATAGACTTCATTCTCTGCACATTCACATGTCCAATTCTTTTATGCCAAATGTATGTGTCTGCAACAATTCCTGAACCATTTGCAAACATCGCAGCACTCACTTCAGGCATGTTTACATTCAATGTAAACATTCTGCCCACTCTGTTGCCTTTTGCAACCAACCTGCACTTGTCTTTAAAGTCTTTAACATAACAACCATCAAGGTTAAACCGAACCTGCAAACCCTGCTCAATCATCTGGCCAACTGAAACCAGATTCTTTGTTATGTTTGAAACATAAAGTACATCTACAAGGTACTTCACTTTGCCATCCTGCATAGACAATGGCACATCTCCAACATGGGCAATTGGATGAGTAGTGTCATCCCCTGTTTCCACAAAACGTGGTCTTTCAAGGTTTTTCATCTCCTTGAATCCCTCCATGACTTGTCATGTGGTTCCGAAGCACCTGAATCAACGTACCATACATCATCTTGATGTGCTGCTTCAACATTTTCAGACATGGCATTAACGACATGCTACATAACAGACAACCTTTCATTATCCTCATTGTTTCTGCTCGAGGATGCATAGTTGTTTTGCTGCAATTTCCCATTTTTCATGTCAGCTTTGCTAATTTCCACGACCTCTTTGACTCCCCCTGCCTCTGAATTGGCCTCTTCCACCTGTGTATTATTGTTGTGAATTCTGGGACTGTTGTTGTTGTTGCTATTGGCCATAATTCTTATTACCTGTTCGGCCACCTCCTTGACTGCGTCCACGGCCTCCTCTACCTCATCCTCTTCCCGAACTTGTGTAGAAGGCCTGTTGCTCTCAACTGTTTTTGTTTTGTGAAGGCTGTTGGTCTTCACCAAGCTCTTCTCTTCTATAATCAACATAGACACCAAATCTGTGAAATTGGGAATGTTTTCCCGAGTCTGAATAGACATCTTGAATGCCTTGTATTGTGGCTCGAGACCACGTAGATAGACTTCCACCTTATCATCATCATCTACTGATACACTAATAGATGCAAGGGATTCCATAATACCCTTGATCTTCAATGCATAGTCATTCACAGACATACTCTTTTTCTCCACAGTATGAAGTTCATTCTTCAAGTGTATCTTTCGTACCTTGGTATTTGTTTCATAGAGTTTTACCAAGGTATCCCACGCCTCCTTGGGGGACTTGGAATCTTGTATGTGCCCCAATCATGGTGTCCTGTATACTGATAGAGAGCCAATACATAACTTTTCTGGCTCCTTGGTTCCAATCCTTGAACTCTTTCACATCTACAGCAGTCGGATTGATCTCCGATATCTCCGGTGCCTCTTCATGCTCACCTTCTATATAGTCCCTAGCAGTAACCCTTTCCCATCAAAAAATTTGTCAGCCTAAACCTCCAAGCATGGAAGTTGTTCTTATCAAGATTCTTAGCAACAATCTGTTTTATGCCATCATTTGACAGCAACGGTACTGTACTACACTCAAATGTCACAACCAGTGACCTCAAGGTGCATACATACACCCAATGGCAACTGTTGACCTCTTTGCAGCACACACAATGTCTACACAACCAACTTGTCTTCCTGCAGTTCTTTAAACAGAGTTTTGCAAAGAATCGATGACTTACCCACAATGCTCAAAATCGATGACTTACCCGTAGTGCTCGAAATCGCCTGCTTTCTGAAAATCGGAGGTGGTAACGCGCCCGAAACACGTTTTTGGCCCAAAAAATAGGGTCCGATAAGATAGTATAGTTGCCCCATAGCTTTACTCCCGCGAAGAAGGTTCCTTAATCAGAGATCGTTTGCCGGTGCCTCCCATAAAGCTCCCGACAAGGGTGTAGTCGCCAACACAAATAGGGAAGAGTAGTTGAAGCTCTTACCCTCATACCACTTCATGTGCTTCTCTTGCTTGCAACTCTGCCCTTAGCATGAACTAGGCTGCTTTGATACCATGAAAAGATGCAGGGGGGAAGAGAGCTTTAGCTCTTACAAGCACACACACACTCACAAAACCCTAAAAGAGAACACACAAGGTGAGAGGCTGAAAAATCTTCTTCTTCTTCACTCAACATTCAACACGCCATATACAAAGATAAGAGTACACATATGAAAAGGTACTCAACCAAATACATACTAGGGTTCTCTATAGTGTGAACCAACTAAATGAGCAGGCGCTATAACTATGTCAGTCTCTAGAATGGCTCTCACATAGCCTATCATCCCACTGGCCGCATATCATCCCTGATCTCACCAACCATGCCAGTGGTGTAAGTGTGGGACCTATCCCCCAAGCGGGTCATCAGTGTCCCAGGCCTCACTAGATGAGCTCGATATCTCAATAGTAGGATATAAGATTCCTCCCTCCAGCGTTTGAGGTGTACAGGTGTAAGAACCTCCCCTTCTGATCTTGTAATTATTCCCCTCTCTGAAATAGAAGAAAGATCCAGTTTTACCCAGTTTTGGCCTGGAGAGAGAAAATATCTAAAGAGAGGTAATCCAAAATTGAGATATTTTTGGATATAAAAATCCTCCTAGTGTCTAAAATGGTTTCCCCTGAAACAGAAATTCAAAAAGACTTTTCGAATGTATAATTGGAATTAATTAAAAATGTGTATAAAGGACCTTAGCAGCCTAAGGGTCTAAATTTTGAGAATTTTTTGGATTATGGTCCAATTAAGGTTCCTATGGGCCAATAGGATCAATCCAAGTGTGGGGAGGAGATAAATCCAATGAATAAAAGAAAATACCCAAAAATGAGTGAATGCCCACATAAGATGAAGAGTTGACTAAGTACAAGGTTTATTAGTTAAAAACTATGAGATATTACTAAAAAAATGAGTAAATGTCCACATAAGATGAAGAGTTGACTAAGTACAAGGTTTATTAGTTAAAAACTATGAGATATTACTAAAAAAATGAGATATTTTGATATAATGATACATTTTTGACACCTTGGTAATAAGGAGGGAGGAGAGACTTCAAGGACACGCCTATTTCACACATGTGGTGGAGTTTTTAAGTCAAAAAAATTGTGATATTTTTATCTCTCCTCTCTCCTTGATCAAACCAAATAAAAAGGGAGCCAAACTAGGTCTAAATCTTGTCCAAATTCAGCCAAACTGAACGTGAAAAATTCTAGAACCTAGTTGGACTTGGTTAAAGGCCTCCCTCACCTATAAATAGATCCTTAGTCTTTTGTAAAAAAATCTGTGAACTATACCATGCCAATATTACATTAAAATAATGATATTTTTTTATTATCCCTTAAAAATTCTCTACTTTTGGAGAGAGTGGAGCCTCTCTCTCTCTTCAACCATCCTTGAAGATTTCAACACACTAACCAATTGATTGGTTGGGGGCTTCTTCTAAGATAGAGAAGCAAGCAAAAACAAGAGGTAAAGTGTACTTTTATGGTTTTTCTCTACTATTCTCAATGTTTTCACTTCTCAACCCCTCTCAAGCTTGAGAAGTTTCTAAATTAAGTGTTTATAATGCAAAACAAGCTTTTCTTAAGAAAAGTTTACATTTATGCTTAATTAGGATGCTTTTTATGTTTATCTCTCTCTCCCCAAAAGAATGGTCATTCCTATGACCAATTCTCTATTCAAATGATGGTTCTCATTAATAAATTCTCAATTCACAAATCAAACTCTAGGCTTGTGAAGCTAGAGGTTAAGAAAATGGCTTTTTATACTTTTATGCTTCTAAAATTATGATAATCTTATGATTTAAATCCATAAATTGGATTTAAGTTTAGAAGATAGTTATACTATCATAATTGTATTACTAAGTTTATTCTTTTCAAAAATATTAAAAATTATCAGTAATAACAGTGGAGCTATGGTAAAATTTTTAAGAAATTGATACATAAATCATTCTTATGCATAACGTGAAAAGAGGACTTCCCACCATATTCTAGGAGTGGTCATCCTATGCCAAAAGATTAATGGAGAACTAATTTTTTAAGGTTTATGCATAATTAAATAATTAGGAAAAAAAGAAATTATGGTAATTTTATTTAAATGATAAAAGAGAAATTCCCATGACATTTGAAATTCAATCATTTAAATGGAAAAAGTGGAATTCTTAGCATATTGGAATTAATGGATATTTTATTTGAATTTAAAGAGAGATTTTAGATAAATTTATTTTATGCATGAGAAAATTTAAATGATAAAAGAGAAATTCCCATAACATTTGGAATTCAATCATTTAAATGGTAAAAGTAGAATTCTTGGCATATTAGGATAATGGATATTTTTATTAAAGAAAAGAGAAATTTTAGATAAATTTATTTTATGATAAAAGAGGAACTCCCATGACATTTGGAATTCAATCATTTAAATGGTAAAAGTAGAATTCTTGGCATATTAGGATAATGGATATTTTTATTAAAGAAAAGAGAAATTTTAGATAAATTTATTTTATGATAAAAGAGGAACTTCCATGACATTTGGAATGCAATTAATTAAATGCAAAAAGAGGAATTCCCATGATATTTGAGATCCAAGAAATTAAATAGAAACAGAGGATTTTTTAGTATAATTCAATTTATGAATATGTATCAAAAGTGGAAATATGGGTAGAATTGATTTTTGTAAATCCCATGAATTCTTCTATTCAAAAGAGGAATATTGAATGGGATGTGATAGGATGTGGTGTGATGAAAATGAATGTGGATGAGATTTGAAGTAAATGGATATGGATGTGAATGATGAGATGAGAATGAGATGAGAGGATATGTGAAAGGGTGAGATGGGAAGTAAATGAATGTGGATGTGTATGTGAAAGAATGTGATGTAAATGGATGTGGACGTGTATGTGAAAGAATGTGATGTAAATGGATGTGAATGTGTATGTGAAAGAATGTAATGTGAAGGGATGTGGACGTGAAAGTGATGTGGATGTGGATGAGATGTGATGTGCTGAAAAGAGATGTGGATGTGAATGTAATGTGGATGTGGATGAGATGTGATATGATGTAAGGGGATGTGGATGTGGATGTGGATGAGATGTGATGTAATGTAAAGAGATGTGGATGTGAATATGATGTGGATGTGGATGAGATGTGATGTGATGTAAAGAGATGTGGATGAAATGTGATGTGATGTGAATATATGTGGATGTGAAGTGATAGATGTGAATATATGTGGATGTGAAGTGATAGATGTGAATGTATGGATAGGTGGATAGTCGTGCATGTGAATGATTGGATGGATGTGGATGAATGAGATGGGATGTGTATGAATGAGATATGATGTGAATGTGATGTAAAATGGATGGAATGAATGAGATATGATGTGGATAGATGTGGATATCATGTAATGTGGATAGAATGTATGTGATGGAATGGGGATACAATGAATGTGAATGAATGTGAATGGATGTGATGTGATGTGAGTCGGGATAAGTGTGAATGGGTGAGATATGTGATGTGAAATGGATGTGATGGGATATGATGTAAACTGGGATACATGTGAATGGATGATATGTGATGTGAGAATGGATGTGATGTGATGTGGATCGGGGTAGATATGAATGGATGAGATGTGAATGAATGTGATGTGATGAGATGTGGATATGGGTAGATGCGAGTGGATGAGATGTGATGTGATGTGGATATGGGTAGATACGAGTGGATGAGATGTGATGTGATGTGGATATGGGTAGATGTGAGTGGATGAGATGTGATGTGAGGTGATGTGGATGAGGATCGGAGTAGATATGAATGGATGAGATGTGAATGAATGTGATGAGATGAGATGGAAAATGATGTGATTGGATAAGGATGATGGGAATACATATGATTGGACTTGGATTAAGTAATGTGGATTGATGTGGAACAATGTGGAAAGACAAGAGTTCATTTTATAGAAACTGTATTTATGACCTGTTTTTAAATGATTGTTTTATGTCAAGAATGCTCGGGGAAGCATTTTGACCCTCTTGTGAATGAGGTCGTGGGGGGAGACCTAAGTGATAAAGTTGCAACAACTGATGGAGGAGAGTCAACGGAGGACGTCTCACGGAGCATGGTCGACCGAGGTCTTTGCCAGCCTCAGTTCGATTTAAATGGTGAGCTTCCGTGGATGAGGGACCACAGAAGCGGCCTATGAGTGAAGTACTAGGTGACCTGTGAAGGATCCTAGAGGGTACTGACCATACTGTGCTCGGGCTCTAGGTCGCCAAAGATACCCACGTGTGCGTCGAGGAAGATAATGGAACAAGGAGTTACAGTTGTTTTCTGAACTCGGGCATGGATCTGGTTGATTGACCTTGCTGGTCCTCAACGGACGAGTCCATGGCTCTTTTAGAAAAACTGATGGATCTATAAAATGAGACTCAATTCTGTTATGGTACGATAGATGAAGTAAATCCCGGACAATTCTTGTTCTATGGAAAAGAATCAATGGCTGTGCCTCTCGATGAGGAAAAAAGCATTGGTATCTATGATCCCAGTGCAAGTCTTTTCCTTGATCTGACCATGTGACTTACAGGTTCGGTCGGATCAATTCGGTTAGTTAAGGCTCTTGACTACATTAGAATAAAAATATCCCATGGAGGAATCGCCCGTGCTTTCTGGGGGGGAGTTTTTTCGGATTCGGCTTTGGAAGAACCAAGGGATCAGTCTCTTGTCCGGATATGCATAGGAGAGGCCCCGAGTGAGAGGCTTTGCTCTGCGTGCAAGAAGTGCTACTTCTGCTGCTAGCACCCCCAAATTCATTGCGCGAAGGGGGTAGGGATCTTTCATGTGTAATGGTCTACTTGCTACTTCATCATGCCCAACATGATGAAGTCAAATTTATAGGCAAGCTGGCTAAAGTAATTGCACTGGGAACATAACCATAATTCAAACCATAGGTTACCCCTCAATGGATTACAACTTGTCTTCTTGAAGCTTAAGGCTACTACGAGGGTAACACATGGATTTGGGTGCCGAAGAGGATGTAGATATCTATAGCCTCATGATTCACAAACACATATATCGGCCAATCAACAATCTCTGCTAACCCTAATGCTAGAGCAAAAAAGGGAAAACAAATTGATATACCTCCATTGCCAACATCCCACAAGATTTAGATTCCAATAGCTATTTAAAGATGCCATGTCCCTTAAAAAAATGAGACTCTAATATATGCTCTAGTTTCCATGAGGCCTCTATAAGTTCTTCAATGCCTATTCAACCTCCATTTTCAAAAGTACTTCAAGAAAACCCCGTACTTGAGCAAAGGCCTGCTACTCAACAAGTTCTTGCATCAATGTCAACACCTCTCCAAGAACCTATAAGTCCTATCCGTGCAAGTATGAAATCATATTACCACCTTTAATCCTCAATTACTCAACAACATCAACAACCAAGTGTGCCCCAAAGCAAGAGTCCCAAGTGGATAAAAGCTAGAAAGGATGGCTACAAAAAGCAAGAGTCCCAGGTGTGCCCCAAAGCAAGAGTCCCAAGTGGATAAAAGCTAGAAAGGATGGCTACAAAAAGCTTACATAAGCTTTCGTGAACATCCAGGGATAACCTGTAGCAATACGAAGGGTGGTGTTATCATAAAGCCTAAATCTTTACCCCCATGTCTCACTCCCCGACAAATTTCATGTCTATATTAGGAGGGAGCCTATTGGAAAATGATACCCCATGACAATATAGCTTGCACCAACATGTACAACAATATAGCACCTATAGACATACTAAAACTCCGACTAACATAAAAATCAGAGCATGCTTACGACCTATGGTTATCTGATGAGTGAGCTTGCTAGATGATTTTGAATTACATGTTATTGAGGTGAAGTCGTGCAGACCAAATCCAAATTTTCAACTTACATTGGACGTGCAACCTTGATATGGACTGGACTTTTCCACCTACTCAGGTGTATCCTAACTCAATCTCAACTTTAAAACTATTCTTGCACATCATTACAAGCATTCATAGAACTAAAAGACCTAATCACTGGATATAATTTTCTTCCTAAGTATCACTTAAAGAAACTTTAAGGCCATATTCTTTCTTAAACTTAGTAATGTTCCTACCTATCCATGACTGACCTTAAATTATGCCGATGGAGTTTGCAAAGTACCCACTTAGCTTTTAGTGACTTTTAGCTCAGTTGTAGGTGAAAAAATAAACAAATTTTTTTAAGAAAAAATAGTTTCTTAAAAAAAACACAAAAAAGACCAAGAAGATAACTACCACCATATAGGATCCTGGTAGAACTTTGGGCTACTAGAGTGATGGTACCTTAAGACTGATTCCTTGTTTCTTATGGGGTAGGACCTTGTGTTGTTAAAAAAATAATAAAAGAGAGACTAACCATCGCCATCTTAGGAGATTCCTGGAAGTCCTTAAACACTGTTGGCAGAGGTCTCGACCATTATCTTGATCTCCACAGATTGGTGGTGTCTTATCTCTTATATTATAATTGGTAAACCAAAAGAAAAAAACACCTTTTGACTTAGTGTTGTCCACTAAATTCTATGTAACTTGAGATTGAATCATAACCGTAGGAATATGACTAAGACTAGTTTAGGTATAGATAGGCTTATTACTAACCTCTGAACTCAGGCTCTCTGACTCTTTAACAGCTACGTGTGGTGTGAATCGGTTGCATGGCCTCCTTGACCACAACCTCTACCTATGCCTTTACCTGAATTGGAGTAGAAGACCTAATCTGATGTGTTCTTGCTTTGTGAAGAAGATTCCTCCCCAAGAGATGTTTCTTCTATGATCAGCACACAGACGCTAAGTCCCAAAAGTTGGGAATATTCTCCCTAACTTCAATAACGGTCTTGAATGGCTTATACTCTTGGCCAAGCCCACTCAAAGACACTTATTAAATCATCATCTTCCACCAATACATTGATAGAGCCAAGGGATTCAGGGATTCCCTTGATCTTTAAAGCATACTCATTGATAGACCTAAGGGACTAAACAATTCCCTTGACTCAACATGCTTTTCTTTTCCACAATATGCAGCTCCTTGCCTTTGTGTTCTTCTAGAACATCTGCACCACCAGATTTTGCTATGGAATGTTTGCATCCTATATGTGTCCTAATTGTGTTTGTGACACTGACTGAAAGCCAAAACATGACTTTTCTTGCATTTTGGTTCCAGTCCTTTTGAAGGCCTTTATATCTATTAGAGTAGCATTCTCTTCAGACAACTCTAGAGGCTCCTCATTGTCTCCTTCGACATAGTCCCAAAATCCTTTATCCATTAGGAAATTGTTCATTCTAAAATTCCAAGCATGGAAATTGTTCTTGTCCAGCTTCTCACTGACAATGTGATTGAGTCCATTAAGCATGTTTTCCTACAACAACCAGAAACTTGCAAACAGATAATTTCTATATGTAACCTTTAACAGAGAAGTATCTTTTGTGAGCGATGCTTTAGCATAGCCTGTATGCTACCAGATGTGACAAGAGTAAATGTACATACACCCAATACTAGCAATACATGTGAAAACATTTTCTGCACTCCCAAAATGCACTGTTGCATTGCAATAACCAGATTTCACCCAGAGATAGTTCTCAACCAGAACTTCCCAAAATTGGTGAAAACACCTTACACTAACTGAACAAAGACCAAAATGTGCCCAAAATGCAATTATAGTCGCAAAATTGTAGTAAAAAGTACTACGCGCACCACAAAGGCACCTCCAAGCCTATGAAGACAGCTCTTGAAATGGAGATGTGTAACTCTCAGAGCTACCTAAGGGGTGTCATACCTAAAGAAGAAGGGGAAGAGATGATGATTCCCTTACCCATGTATTGCTTCCTTGCTTTTTTTTTTCTTGCCTCTTGCTTGCCTCCTTAGCTCCCACACAAACCATAGCTCTGATACCATAAAGCAAATGCAAGGGAGAGGGAGAGCTCAAATCCTTGCTAGAAAACATGCACACACACAAGAGAGAGCAAGGCACACAAGAGAGATGGATGGTTGAATTTTCTTCTATCTTCTTCTCTTCTCTATAACTATATAACTAAAAAGATAAGAGTACATAATATAAGGGAAAGTACTCTCCTACAATAACATACAATGGTTGGTCCATAGTGTGAACTCGACTATATGAGCTCGCACTATAACTATGGCATAACTCTAGTACTCCACAGTTGCTGTCACACAACCTGTCATCCACTGGCAACATATCAACCATAATCTCACCAACCATTCCAGTGGCATGACTGCAAAAGCTATCACCCATGCGGGTCAGTGGCATGACTGCAAAAGCTATCACCCATGCGGGTCATCAATGACCGCCACACTAGTTGAGCTCGATATCTCAATAGATATCCCTTACTAATGAGTGCTAACACAACATAGCAAGCATAGATAGGAGAAGAAAGAAAGTGAAACTATTGTGTGTGCTGAAAGAAAGAACAATAGAATTTAGGATTGGGAGCAAAAAAATGTTTCATGTACAAAGAGCTTCGGCTTGTGCATACACCTGATAAATTTTCACTACACAAGCAGAATAGTAATTATTTCTTGCTCTTAAACTTTTTCTTAGAGCTTTCTTAAATTAGGCATGACTATGGTTCTTGTAGTTTTGAGGTGTCATAAAATTTCTTGCTCATTGTTTGTTATTTAAGAGAGAGAGAGAGAGAGATGTCATAAAATTTCATGCTCCTTTATCATTATTTAATAGAGAAAGAGCGAGAGAGATGATGTTGTCAAACCTTTAATTTTAAGAAGTTTGAACTATTCATAGATCTGTATCCTTCAAACTTAGAGGATTGGCCACTGCAAAGCATTGTGGGGATTTTTGTATGTTTATCATGCGTCCATAGGTGAGCAGCTATACAAGGGGAAAACCTCTAAACCTTTAGCAGAGAGTGGTGATTTTTTCTATGATCATTTCTATTATCCTCCGTCTTCACGTGCTTCTCAAGGTCATCTAAGTAGAGCTTTCCCTTTAAGCTTTCAATACTAGAGAGCGACCATTACCATCGTCAAGCACTAGCAAAAGTTTTAGGTGTAAGCTCTTCAATGACATTGATAAGTGCCTAGAACCCAACATTGCATCGAAGGAATTGGAAATAACAAGCTTGATGCTAATCAATGTCCTTGTAGATTTCTTCTCATATGCACACATTTTAGTTAGAACTGTCACCATTTATGTCATAAATGTCACCATTTATGACATTTTAAATTTGTAGATGAAGGTTGGGATAGTCTATAGTGTGTAGATGAAGGCTTGGATAAGAGAGTGGTGGATGGAGTTGAGTGCAAAGTCAATCTTGTTTATTTATGTCAAAACAAACAGTGTGGTAGGATTAATTAGAAAATAAGTTGATGCATGAGTTGGGTGGTGGAAAGTGGGAGGATGGGATGCCCTGATGGCAACATCCTATGGACGGGTGGACCCGATTAGTCGGGTAACTTTCCAATAAATTAATTAAAGCGCTACGTTAGATAAATAAATCCCTGGGCAACCCTACTCTAGAGGACTAGGTCAGTGACTGCCTTGCATAGATAAGGAAAAAAGCGTTGTTTCTAGAAGTCAAGAATAGAGGTTTCCTGAATTAAAGTCGATCACTCTATGAGTGGTTTGATTTTAGAAATCCTTTAAAAAGACCACGCTCCCCCGGTGAGATAGAACTAAGTCATACCTACTAATCGTATCCTTGTATCATACCTACTAATCGTATCCTTGTATCTTACATGGTCAAGGTGTCGAGACGAGTAGGAAACTACCCTAAGTTAGACTTAGTAGACTATCTTCCGCTACTTAGGAAGCAGGGGACCTTACAAGTAGTATTAGAGCCAATTTTAGTTCCTGGGACTTATTAATAGAGATTGTTTTAGAATATATGTTACTTAGTAGACTATCTTCCGCTACTTAGGAAGCAGGGGACCTTACAAGTAGTATTAGAGCCAATTTTAGTTCCTAGTCTACTAAGTCTACTAAGTTAGACTTAGTAGACTATCTTTCGCTACTTAGGAAGCAGGGGACCTTACAAGTAGTATTAGAGCCAATTTTAGCTCCTAGGACTTATTAATAGAGATTGTTTTAGAATATATGTTTTACCTAATGCTGATTTATAAAATAACTTATTAGAATAATTTGAATTGGTTATTAAATGATTGTAGGAAGAGGGTCACGCCTACTCAAGATTCTTAGTCTTCCAGTGCATCTTCTAGATAGCATGTCTCTTGCCAAATTTTGAATTCTGTAACACTATGGTGCAGATACTTGAGACATTGTCCCTCCCTCATACCTCTCGTATCCAAAGAGGGTGGGGTAGACATCACGTTTACAATTGCGGGCCGAGGTATTTTTTCATAAGGGCAGACCAAACTGGGAACATTATCACCAATTCAAAGAGGATTTGTTGGATTGAAACGTTGAAAATGGTCCATTTATTTTGGTTCGTGGGTACTCCCAGGCCTGACAGTTTTGTGACCATAGATGGTAATCACATACCACAAGACCTTTGGGTATATGACCAAGTAATGTAGGTCTTACCTGCCGACAATACCTACCGACAAGGTAGCTCTTTTGGGACATAGCCCAATCTAGAGTCTACCACCCTTACTGTTAGTCTTTTGTGTCTTAGAGACTACGGCGGAACCCCTATATTTCACCTATGTGGACCGCTCTAGTCTCATGTCTAGTTAAGCCTAGGATTTTTCTTTTATGATAAATAAGACTAATTATATTAGTCAAAAACCTTTGTAATAAAACTTGTCCTTATAAATATTTGAGAAATAAAATTATTTCAGAAGTTTTACTTTTAAAAGCATGAGCGTAATGTAAAGTATAAGTCTTGTAATCCTAAAATTTAATCGATGAATGACCACGACGTCTCCACTCCCCAATGCATTATATACGGATGTCCAAGAGAAGAAGCTCTTGCTCAAGCAAATGCAACCTCCCTCCTTTAAGGGGGAAGGTTCAAAGATTGAGAAGGATGCTAAGGTTTGGATCAAAGCAATGGACGATTATTTCTTAGCTGCCGGTACTGGAGCAGAAAACCAGTCCATGCTTGCACGATTTTGACTCACCGAGGATGCTATGCTCTAGTGGAAACAATGGTGCCATGACAAAGGAGTCCCTCCTCCTTTAAGGGGGAAGGTTCAAAGATTGAGAAGGATGCTAAGGTTTGGATCAAAGCAATGGACGATTATTTCTTAGCTGCCGGTACTGGAGCAGAAAACCAGTCCATGCTTGCACGATTTTGACTCACCGAGGATGCTATGCTCTGGTGGAAACAATGGTGCCATGACAAAGGAGTCACTGAAAACTCCCAAACCTGGGAGGATATCAAGCAGGATGTGAAGGAATGATATCTCCCACAATCTCATGAATCCATCAAGATGACTGAATCTTTTAGTCTCAAGCAGGTCATCTTAACTTTGGAAGAGTACTATTCTAAATTCATCACTCCTCGGAAGTATGCCCCCACCATGATGACTTCCCATCAAGTGGCTCATTTCTGCCAAGGCTTAAATGAACCCTTGGATTCCCACCTTGAAGTAATGAGGCCAAGTACATTGCAAGATGCTCTTATACGAGAAAAGCCTCTTGTGAAAGAACTAAAGTCTAGTAAAGCCAAGCCTCAGAAGAGATCTTACCCTGAAGCAAACCCTAAAGATCAACCTTACAAGAAGCCCCAACAAAATGCTCCCTACTACAATCGAGGGTGGCAAGCCAATTCTTTTGTTCCCCGATCATATGCTACTTCTTCTAGAGAGTCCCCTCTCTGTTTTGAATGCAATGAGCCAGGACACTTCAGGGTCAACTGTCCCAAGCTAGTATCATCTCTACCTCAAAGCGGTAGATCAAATCAAGGTCGTGGAACCCCCATCCATCAAAGTGCAAGGGGTGGTGGACGTGGCAGAGTCCACGGAACAGTTGCTCACACCGCATGTGCTATAAGCGAAGAACCAACTCTAGAGATAGCTAAAGAAGAACGTGCCACAATCCATGCGATGTTGAAAGAAACGGTAGAGGGGGAGGAGACACACACACAGGAGCAAACCCTAATGTATATTGCAAACCCTAACCATAGAGGGAAGCCATCTCCACTCTCACACAAAGCATAATGCACTAATCCATAATCCACACAACACACTATGAGTTGTGTCCACACTCTACTAACCCTAGCTAATGTCCACACACTATGACCAGCTGGACACGCGGTCATTTATGTCTCACACATGTTCCTACCTAATCTGCCAGCACATAGCATAGCTGGCTCACACTAACATCGAGCTTGAATCTCAACAGCCCCTCTCAAGCTCATGATGTACTGCCGATGAAGATGTAGATGAGCTTGGGATATCAAGACTCTCAACACTCCCCCTCAAGCTCATCCCATGTACTCCCAACCTCGGGGGGGTCACTCACAAAAAAATGTAAATATCACGTGCGTTCAACAGAAGCATATTTTTAATTTATGAATCTTACAGAAATATATTTACATAAGGGTATGATTTAAAATTTTTTCAAAAAAATTTACAGATTCATAAAGAAAAGGGGATATTATATGGATAAAAAAATTCACAGATAAAGGATTTAAAATATAGGCCTTGAACGCACGCGATAGGGGTATTCTACATATAGTGACCCCCCCGAGCTCCCAACATAGTCCGAAAGTACTCAAACTTCTCCCTGCTAAAAGTGGCTTTGTGAAGATACCTGCTCATCAGTCTTCACATACTGAAGATCAATTGTACCATCCAGCACCTTTTCTCTGACAAAGTGATAATGGACCTCTATGTGTTTGGTCCTCGCATGAAACACTGGATTCTTTGCCAACTGTATACTGCTCATGTTGTCACAATGAATGACAACTTTGCCATCAATAGGCTCACATAAATCTGCCAAGAGACTCTTTAACCATATAGCCTCACAAGTAGCAATGGTTGCACCCCTGTACTCAGCCTCTGTACTAGATAAAGCAACTGTAGGTTGCTTCTTGCTACTCCAACTCACCACAGCACTTCCAAGTGTAAAAGCATATCCACTAGTAGACCTCCTGTCATATGTGCTACCTGCCCAATCAGCATCTGTGTAGCCATGTATGTCCAAGCTTTTACCACTCTCATAAAGTAGACCATAATGTGCAGTGGTCTTCACATATCTCATGATGCGTCTCACTGCATCCAAATGTGGTTTCCTGGGGCTCTGCATAAACTGGCTGACTAGCCCCATAGCATAACTCTAACTCAAATCCAGGCGTGTGATAGTAGTCATGTATATGAGACTACCAACCATCTTCCTGTACATAGAAGGATCATCCAATTCCTCGCCATAATCAGCCCGCAACTTTACATTTTGCTCCAAAGGTGTACTCATAGGCTTACACCCTGTCATGCCATACTTTGCCAACATATCCAATGCATATTGGCACTGTACTAACCATGTACTTGCATGATCTTTGACCACTTCTATTCCAAGAAAGTATCTCAACTCACCAAGGTCTTTCATGTCAAATTTCCCACTCAAAGCTTTCTTGACATGCATCACATCTGCACCATGATCACCTGTGATAATCAAATCATCCACATAGATGACGAGTAAAACAATCCCATGCTCTGTCTTCTTCACATAGAGTGAAGAATCTGCTGTAGAAATCTGAAAACCAAGTGAGATAAGATATCTGCTCATCTTATCACTCCAAGCACGAGGTGCTTGCTTCAGACCATACAATGCCTTTTTCAATTTGCATACGTGAGTGGGATATCTGGGGTGTACATACCCTTCTGGCTGTGCCATATAACTTCCTCTTGTAGATCTCCATTCAGAAATGCATTCTTGACATCCATTTGATGCATTTCCCAGCCATTAGCTGTAGCCATAGCAATGACTGCTCTCACTATGCCCATCTTAGCCACTGGACTAAACGTCTCATCATAATCCAATCCTTGGGTCTGTGCATAATCCTTTGCTACCAATCTTGCTTTATGTCTTTCAATAGAACCATCAGATTTGCACTTCACTTTGTAAACCCATTTACATCCAATAACATTCTTGTCCTTTGGTAATGCAACCAAGTCCCATGTATCATTACGGACCAATGCGTCCATCTTAACATCCATTGCTTTCTCCCATACATGCTCTCCAATAGCCTCTGTATAGCATGTAGGTTCCACATGCTTCACCATAGATGTCATATATGCATAGTGCATAGCAAAATCTATATATGTCAACCTGTCAACGGGATATCTGACCCTCTGGGATCTCCGCAATGCATGCGGGTCACTCTGTACACCTGTAACTCTAGCATGTGGTGGCACATATCTATCCTGTCTAGCACCAGGTGTGAGTAAAACAGGTATGCCAAGCTCCTCATCCAAACTCTCAGAACTAGATGACTCATAACCTATGATTCCAATTCCTTCGACCTTCTTCTTTCTTTTATCCATAGCACTACTCCCAGTGCTCACACTCTCATGCCTCAAACATCCTGCTGACCATGGACGTACACTGCTACTCTCAGCTTCTGCTCTGCTGGCCCAGACATAGTAGTAGAACTAGAACTTGCTTGTGGTGGCAAGTTCACATGCACATCAGCCTCAAGTGACTCAATAACACCCTCATCTTTTGCTTTGTACCAACTAGCAAGCTCATCAAACACCACATCTCGTGAGATGACCACTTGTCTAGTTTGTGGATTATAACATTTGTATGCCTTTCGATCCTGTGCATATCCAACAAATACACATTTCTCTGCCTTAGGATCCAACTTCCTTCTTCTTTCATCAGGCACATGTACATAAGCTATGCATCCAAAGACTTTGAGGTGTCCAATGTCTGGCCTGTAACCTGTAAGCCGCATCTCTGGCGTGCTTCCATGAATGGCTGCTGTAGGTGTTTTGTTCAGTATATACACTGCAGTGGCACATGCTTCTGCCCAATAGTAATCTGGCATGCTCTTTTCATTGAGCATTGCCCTAGCCACTTCATATATAACTCTATTCTTTCTCTCAGCCACACCATTCTGCTGAGGTGTATACCTGCAAGTCAATTGTCTTCTTATTCCATGCTTCCTCAAGAAATGCTCAAAAGCCTTTGAGGTGTATTCACCACCTCCATCTGTCCTCAAACATTTAATCCAACAGCCATATTGCTTTTCTGCGAAAGCTTTGAAATCCATGAACTTTTCCAATACATCACTCTTCTCTCTCAGAAAGTATATCCATGTCATCCTGCTGAAATTATCTATGAATGTAACATAGTATAAACTGCCTTTGATAGATGGGTTTTGTGCAAGACCCCATACATCACTGTGTACTATCTCAAGTGGCCTGTTACTCATATTTCCTTCTCTAGGAAACCTCAACCTTGCCTACTTTCCAAACTGACAGGCTTCACAAACATGCATATGTCCATCATATTTGAACCTAGGCAATCCACTGACAATGCCTCTTGTTTGCATGTTCTTTAATCTCTGTATATTGACATGTCCAATCCTCTTATGCCACATATCAATGTCCTGTACCACATTTCTGCTCTTTGAGAACATGGCTGATTTTAGCTCAGGAATTCCAGCATCCAGCTTAAACAATCTGCCTTCTTTCTTGCCTTTAGCAATGACTCTACATCCATGTTTAAAATCTTCAACGAAGCATCTACTCCTTGTATTCAAAAGAAAATCAAACTGAAAACTTGCATAGCATGAGATGTGATGTGAATAGATGTGATGAGATGTGATGTGAATCAGATAGATGTGAATGAATGGATGAGATGTAATGTGATGTGAATCGGAATGTGAATAAATGAGATGTGATGACATGTGAATCAGGATACATGTGAATGAATGAGATGTGAATAAATGAGAATGTGATGACATGTGAATCAGGATAGATGTAAATAAATGAGATGTGATGACATGTGAATCAGGATACATGTGAATGAATGAATGGATGAGATGTGAAACGGGATGTGAATGAATGAGATGTGATGTCATGGGAATCGAGATGTAAATGGATGATATGGGATGTGAATGGATGTGAATGTGTATGTGAAAATGGATGTGAATATGTATGTGAAGAATGGATATGGATGTGTATGTGAAAATGGATGTGAATGTGTATGTGAAGAATGGATTTGAATGTGTATGTGAAGAATGGATATGGATGTGTATGTGAAAATGGATGTGAATGTGTATGTGAAGAATGGATGTGAATGTGTATGTGAAGAATGGATATGGATGTGTATGTGAAGAATGTGAATGTGTATGTGAAGAATGGATGTGTATGTGAAAATGGATGTGAATGTGTATGTGAAGAATGGATATGGATGTGTATGTGAAGAATGGATGTGGATGTGTATGTGAAAATAGATGTGAATGTGTATGTGAAGAATGGATATGGATGTGAATGTGTATGTGAAGAATGGATGTGAATGAGTATGTGAAAGAATAGATGTGGATGTATGTGAAAGAATGGATATGGATGTCTATGTGAAAGAATGTGATGTGATGTGACATGAATATATGTGGATGTGAAGTGATAGATATGAATGTATGGATAGATGTGAGTAGTCGTACATGTGATGGATTGGATGGATGTGGATAAATGAGATGAGATGTGTATGAATGAGATATGATGTGAATAGAAGTGATGTGATATAATATGAATAGAAGTGATGTGATATAATGTGGATAGAATGCATGTGATGGAATGGTTATGAGAATGAATGTGGTGGATATGAATGAATGAATGTGATGGATATGAATGAATGTGATGTGATGGATGTAAATGGATGTGATGTAAATGCATGTGATGGACGTGAATAGAAGTGATATGTGATGTGAATGAATATGATGTGATGAGATGTGGATATGGGTAGATGCGAGTGGATGAGATCTGATGCGGATAAATGAGAAAAGACGTGATGAGATGGAAAATGATGTGATGAGAATGGGATTACATATGAAATAAATGAGGATTGATGTGGAACAATGTGGAAAGACGAGAGTTCGTTATAGAAACTATATTTATGATTTAAATGACTATTTTATGTCAAAAATGCTGGGGAAGCATTTTGACCATCTTGTGAATGAGGTCGTGAGACCTATCTGATAAAGTTGCAACAGCTGAGACGAAGAGTCAATGGAGGACATCTCACGTAGCAAGGTCGGCCGAGGTCTTGACTAGCCTCGGTTCGATTTAAATGGTGAGCTTCTGGTGTATGGTGGATAAGGGACTAAGGAAGCGGCCTATGAGTGAAGCGCTAGGCGACCTGCGAAGGATCCTAGAGGGTGCTGACCATACGGTGCTCGAAGGATTCAACCTGATATTTTGGAGGATTATGATCAGTGATACTATAGTTTCATTAAAAGATTGTTTTAAAAACAACAAAATCTGTGAAAAAGGTAATTTCATATTGGGTGTGTAAGTGGTGTGACTAGTTTTAAGTTTGCATGAATATCCGGCTAGGGGGCCTGAGAACTCTTTTCCCTAGCAAAACCTAACCAAATTCTTAAATGGATCCCATCACTACAGTGGTTGGGCGGTTGGCTAACCCATGGGACTGGAGGCTAGACTAATGGATCCCTAAAATGAGACTCAATTCTGTTATGGTACGATAGATGAAGTAAATCCCGGATAAAAATTGTTCTATGGAAAGAATCAACAGTTGTGCCTCTCAATGAGGAAAAAAGTGTTGGTTTCTATGATCCAAGTGCAAGTTTTTTCCTTGATCTGACAATGGGACTTACGGATTCGATTAGATCAGTTCAGTTGATTAAGACTCTTGACTACGTTGGAGTAAAAATATCTTGGAGGAATCGCCCATGCTTTCCGGGCGAGGAAAGTTTTTTCGGGTTCGGTTTTGGAAGAACCGAGGGATTAGTCTCTTGTCCAAATATCCATGGGCAAGGCCCCGAGTGAGGGACCCTGCCCCATGCAAGAAGTACTACTTCCGCTGCTAGCACCCCTGAATTCATTGCACGGAGGGGACAAGGATCGTTCAGCTCTGGTATGAGAGCAAATTGGCTAAAGTGGATCAATCGAGAAACCAAAAATGTCAAAAATTTATGTAGCAATAAAAGGTTGTAATTGTGTGATGAAATTCATACAAATTGATATTCAGAATGAAGATTCATAAATAGGTAATGGGGTCTTCAAATGGAAGTACCGCAATTGTATGGAATCCCTAACTTGCTTGAGGCCTAGACATGATGGTATTTACCTTAAAATTCCAAGGATCGTGATACCCGTTATACTGAGGGTATAACTATAGCTCTTTACTGGCAGTATATACGAGTAAATCTAAGACTTAAAATTATAAGCAAAAATGCTATCTAGATGATGAATTCGAATGTGGTTGATATGATTTTAAAATTCTAGTTGAGAACTGATGAGTTGATTTGGATTCTGATTGAAAAATGATGATTCCTGAATTTTGGTTGAAAAGCGATAAGCTTAGCAAAACCACAATGAGGTTTAATGGGAGGAGTCCCTGTGATGATGTTCGTAAACTGGAATGACGATAATGACTTTAGCAAATCACTATGAGATTAGTGGATTGTGCTGACAGATTGCTAGTGTTAACACTTGACCCAGTGGATCAAGTTAAGGGATGACAAATTGAAATTCCCATGGAGGACTCGTCAGATGGAAATTTCAGTCTAATGGACCATTACTGTGTTCAAGATATGAATGATATGATCTGAATGAATTGTTATCTGATGATGAGTTCTATATAAGGGATCTTTATCCCAAGATTCTGTTGGGTTGACCAGACTATACGGAACCCCAGAATTAGTTGGATATTAAGGGAAAGAGTTGTCCTCTAGTTTGCGAGATGAGGACATCTCGCGTTTTTTAAGTGAGGTAGGATGTTAGATTCGACACTAGCATTAGAAATGATAGTTGTTTCAAAGGATGCATGAAGAGGACTTGCACAGTGGGCCTCCCATCCATACATAATGGGAAGATCATTTTCCACTACTGTTGCAAGAAGCTAGCTACATGCAAGGGATCATGTGTTTGTTATGTGTATTATGTCATGCCTAGTGTGATGAGACCCTCAATTGGTTAATGATACACATGGGCAATCATTCACACACTATGCAAGAGGCAGGAACATCGAAGAAATTATTAGACAATACAAGAGAAATGGTGGAAAACATTGTTAGTGTTGATAGGAATGCCAGTCCACCAAGAAAGGTGCAAATGTGTGTAACCAAAGAATTGGTTCTGACATCATTGGTAAAGGATGGGGGCCACGCAGAGCAGCTTGGAGAAAGGAGTTCAACGATGTGTTGGAGGAGCTTGGACCTCTAGTTGACAATAATAAGTAAGTATGCATTGAGAACTACTTGACGAGGTGGTGTTAGCTTATTGAACCAATTATATATTGTAGGTTTTGCAGGTCAGTATTGCAAGCATGTAAGGGTCCTCCAATAGGGTCTTTTGGCTATGATGATTTGCTGCAGTTGAAGAGGGATTGTACCTATGATTTCTTTCATGGAAGCAGATTTCTAGGCCAAGGGAGTGAATTTGATCGATGTTTTATCTTCAAGATGTCAACAAAGGGACCTGCACATCAGGTGTTGATCTTGTAAATAGAATAAGGCATTCTGGCAATGGTGATCTAAGGAGAGCCTGTATACAATTTGACCACACACGTCGCATTTTAGATTGGGTGACAATGGCATGCCATGTGTATGATCCGAGGTAGCAAGAAATTCATTTATGAAAACACTATAATAGCATTAAATGTACATCATGTCATCACTTTTTTTGTTGTTTTTGTGTGCTAGCTTGCAAGAGCTTCTTACAATAGCTACATGTGAAATGAAAGAGGAGGACAAGACCTCCCAAGTCTTATTTTGGGAATCCTTAAATAATGTCATGGTGACACATGTGTTTGAGAAGGCCAATTGTTTTGGGTTCATGGTAGATAAGGCCCAAGAAAATTGGAATGCCATAAGAGAAGTATACAATCAAGGGCTAGAGATGAAGGGTCAAGAACGATCATGCTTGTTTCACTGGGAACAAAGCCTCAACCTTCATACCACAAATTATGTCATGAAACCAGTCCAAGATGTACACAAGAACATGTGTGATAAATGGCGAACGGCAATGACAAAAATAGTAGCACAAGCGCAAGCTTGTGTCATCTGACAATGGTGGTCAAGTGTCAATGTGAGTGATCGAGACATACTTGCTATGGACGTATGGTTCAGTTGGTGAGAAATTCGTATTGCCCAGTAGGGCAATATAATGATTTTTGTATGACTACTACCCCTATCTCTTGTTAAGTTTGGGTTTTTGGAAACATAACGTATGGAGAAATTATTGGCATTGGCTTGTTTGAGTAATTATTGTAGGTAGAGAAGAGTAGTGATCAAGCATGCCTACTATGCTCAAACTTATCAGAATCCAAGCATGGATGTTGGCTAGCCAGCAAGGGTTTCAAGCAAAGAATATCATTATATGATGCTTGTGTTGCAGACATGGCCAATGCCCTTGCAAAAATGCCCTTGCAAAGTGCAAAACAGAATTCTTACAACCTAAACACATTGGAGCAGGGCCTAGTCTTGAGAAGCTTGTTGAAAGGGTAAATTCTACCACTCCTAGTCGAGCGCAAGTCATACAGACTATGAAAAGCAGCACTGCAGCAGCAGCAGGTGCTCCCATGTACAAGGCACCAACTCCTTTAAGTAGTGATCGAGAGTCAACAAGGCATAAGAGGCAATATTCTATAGTAATTGATGTGGAGGATGATGCAAGCCATAGGCCAAAGTTCAATATGCATATTGGAGATAGAAAACCAATTGGAAGACCTAGAAAGATTCATTTCTCAGATGAAGAGACAAGTGCAGGCAGTGAATCCACATATACTAGTGCGGTAGAATCACCAATACATCAAACCTTCTGGGCAATTAGGAGGACTCTAGAAAATAGCAAGGTAAAATTTCTAGGGCATTTAGGAAGGATGGGAAAATGTGGGCGAACTATTGTGTGGAATGTGCAAACGGGGCACTTGCTCCCTCGTTTTTTTCAACAACAAGGTCTCATGTGGCTGGGAAGACTAGTCAGATGATGTGGTTTTGCAACACAGATGTAATGCACACATGGGCCATTGATAAGAACATTGATCATCCTCCACACAAAGTCCCTTCAGTTTGGCCTGTGGGGCAGAGGGTACCAAACTTTCAAAAGATGAGGTCGATGCATTGCTTCTTGTAGGTTTCAATTTGCAAATGAAGAAAGTGGAAGGAAATATATCCTCCTCTACAGTACAAGGAGTGAGCCAAGAGATTCAAAAAGAGGAAACAACAGCAGCAAATGTCACATCTCGAGAGGGGCGATGCATGAGATACATGACTAACATCTCAAAGTAAGTAGCAACAAGAATTAAAAGAGCTCTCGAAATGAAAGTAAGGGTAACACAAGAAATGGTGATTGAGTCTAAATAACATGAGGTTTTCACTGTACAAACTTTTAGGGAAGGCATAGAAGTTGGTGTTTATGATATACATATCAAAGGTCATCCAACATGCACCAGATTTCATGGGAAGGATTGAAAAGAGGAAGCCATATCTTGCATGTAAGCACCTCTACTTTTTGTACTTGAGGGTTCTCGGCCTCAGCCAAAATGAGAATATGTGTATTCACCAACCAATGTTGACTAAAAGGGATGTCGCTGAGGCTCTGAATAGACACAGGATATACCCAAAGTTAGCCTAGAGTGTAAGCTAGTACAAACATTTGTATTAGGTTGACCTTTCTTTGGCTTTTTAAACTTGTCTTGTGAACAATATGGATGCAAAGAGATTCCAAAACTTCAATGGCTAATGTCCTTGTCCACTTAGGGCATGAAGACCTTCTTTTATATGTAATGGCATTCTCCCTTCACAAGAAAGAAAGGTGTCTCTCTACAAGCATCATAAGCATTAAGGTAATCTCATGATCTTGTATTTTTTGTTTTCTTCAAGCTTTTTAATTTAAAATAAACTAATTAATACCATTTTTTGTGTAGGGTTTACAATGCTCTTACCTCTTCTCCCTTCATAAACAATTCATAAACAAGCTCCCCTTTCCCTTCACACAAGTAAGAAAACCCTCTCTCCATAAGCATCAAAAGAAAGATTAAGGTAATCTAAAGCAAAACAAAATGATTACATGTGTTATTTAGGGTTTAAGAGTTACCTCAATGTGCTTGCTCTCTTTCTTTTCATTATGTTGCCCTCTTCTCTTTCTCTTCTATGTGTGCCTTAATAGTTCACTTAAGTTATTAAATAAAAGCTTTACTAATCTTTTCCTTATGTTTTCCTCTTCTTTTTTGCTTACATGCATGACTTAATAGTTCCCTTAAGTTATTAAATAAAAGCTTTAAGAATCTTTTAATTTTTTTGGTTAGGTTAAGGTAAGAAGCCCACATCTTTGGCAAGGAGGCTCGGATCTTATGCTTCTCCAAACTCCCTCAACCACCCGCAAGGTTCCAATAGGTTTAAGCCCTTGACTTGAATCTTTGCTATTTTTGTACCTTTGGGTTCTAGGGATTTATTCATTACTTGTGTTGTTTTGCCTATACATAGAGCTTATGCATAAGCCTATGCATAAGCTTTATGTAGAGAGCTTATGTATGAGCTTAATGCATAAGTCTATGCATAAGCTTATGCATAGAAGCTCATGAATAAGTCTCTATGCCGCCTCATGAGGTTCTATGTATGCATAAAGCTTATGTATTAATCCTATGAATAAGTTTAATACATAGAGCTTATGCATGAGCTTAATGCATAAGCTCTTTGCATTAAGCCTATACATAAGCTCTATATGCATGGAGCTTATGCATCAGATTAATACATAAGTCTATGTATGCATATAGCTTATGTATTAATCCTATGCATAGGTTTAATACATAGAGCTTATGCTTGAGCTTCATGCATAAGCTCTATATGCATAGACCTTATGCATGAGATTAATACATAAGTATATGTATGCATATAGCTTATGTATTAATTCTATGCATAAGTTTAATGCATAGAGCTTATGCATAAGCTCTATGCATTAAGCCTATGCATAAGCTCTATATGCATAGAGCTCATGCATCATATTAATACATAAGTCTATGTACATATAAACTCATAAGTCTCTATGCATAAGCCTCATTTGTTTGCAATAAGCTTTATGTTTATGGTTTATGGTCCATGTGTTTGTCGGTCTTCATGGAGTGTCATGCATAAGCTTATGCATTAAGATCATGCATAAGATCTGTGCATAAGCCTTAGTTTTTTACAAGAAGATTTATGTTTATCGTTTATGTTTCAAGTGTTTGTAGGTATTCTTTTCTTTTTGGTCCAACACCTTACCCTTCCTAAATATTCGGTAAGCTCTAAACCCTACACCCTTTCTATTAATTGTATACCCTCAGATGCTATAGGAGTTTTGTTTTCTCATGTTACTAGTAGGTTTAAAGAGATGTATGCATAAAGAGGCATCTATGCATAGAGATATTATGTATAAGAGACCTATATACATGCATATTATAGCATACATGTAGATCTTAATATCCATGCATACATATACATGCTTTATGTATGCATATATATGCTTTATGCATGCATAATAGAGCATAGAAAAGGCTCTAGTATGCATGCATATGTATGCTCTATGTACACTAGACATAGGAATTTTAAGTATTTATGTTTATGCAAGGATAGATGGAAAACAACTTATAGCACAATTTTACACATGAAGGAGGAGTAGATATCCCAAAAATCTTAGTAAGTATATTGCCTCGAACTATATCTTATCTTAAAAAAAGGTTACCTTATAAATAACATAAAATCAATGTTCGTTTATTTAAATGTCTATAGCTTGAAGCAATGGATGCCTCCCTATGCAGGATGAATATGATTTTACATTACAATGGGGTTTGGAATCCCTCTTTGAAAGGGTGCAAGACGGAGGATGGATTGCTATTTCTAAAGGCCATGCTTGGCAAGCATGGCAAGTAAGTACATTCCTAACACCATAACCTCTTTGTTTTCTCAAAACTAATTTTCACTTATGTTAGTTTTGTTGTGCTTCATGATCTCGTGCATGATCATGTTATTACAAACTGTATTACTGCAAATAGTGAAAATGTGCAAGCGAGAAGTAATGGAAATGTGAGATAAGAGGGTGGAGCTGGAAGGGACGATGATAATCAAAATGCATGAGATGTGGACCCCTCGATGTCAGGCCCTAACTCTGTAGATTTTCATTATGCTTTATTCTCATACACTTATGTAATTTTGCCAAGGGTGGAGCTAGAAGGGACGATAATAATCAAAACGCATGAGATGTGGACCCCTCGATGTCAGTCCCAAACTCCATATATTTTCATTTTAATATAATTATGACATTTTCCAAGTATGAACTCCAATTGTTTGTTTTTGTATTTGTAATGCTTTATATTATATTTGTAAAAAAAACTGAGGACGGAATGGGAGAGCTATGGGGACACATCTCTTTTTCCCATTCTGTCCCTATTGTTTTATTGCAGACTGTAGCACTGCTATATAGACATGGCTACCATGCGGCTATAGCTGTGTGCTCCTAGTGGCATACATAGCTGTGCCTATAGCTACATGGGGGATTTTTTCTAGCTAGTTTCTTTTATAAGTGTAAGGTTTTGAATGCAACTAGGCTCCCCATGTATTGTAGTGTTTATTAATAAAGAGGTTGGACATGAGCATTACCTTTCTTTATGTGCTAATAAACTAAGGGGAGAGTCGATCTCTAGAAAACATCTACTAACAAACGGGAACATATTATATGTATGTACTATAGATTGTTGGGAGCCAATCTCTAGAAAATGTTAGATAATGGGAACAAAGTATAAGGATTGTTGAGCAAAAAATCGAGACCAAATTCTAATGGTCCCAGTCATTGGAAATTTATCTTCATAGTTTTATGGTGTTGGAGAGCATGCAAGGATCCAAAACTTCTAATCATGCTAGTTATTGGGAAGTTTTCTTCATAGTTTTATTGTTTTAGAGGGCATGGAAGGATCCAAAAGATAAAAAAGGGAGACAAAATTCTATTGGTCCTAGTCATTGGGAATTTGTGTTCATAGTTATACAGTGTTGAAGAGCATGCAAGGATTAGAAAGACATTTGTCAATTGAAAATTCCACAAGCGACAATGAATGCAAGAGAAGAAAATGTCCAGAAGGGAAATGGTGGTTTGGCTGGTAGCAAAAGTCACTTCCCACAAGCTATAATGAATGAAACAAAAGAAAATCTTTAGAAGAGGAATGGCTACTAGAAATGCTAGCATGCCTTTTAGTCTTCTTTATTATAAGCATATATTATTCTATTTACACACTGTTTAATTCATGTAATAAAGAAGAATCAATGATCTAAATCTATTATTATTGATAACTAAAGATTGACTGATAGAAGGTTGTTATCTTCAACATATATATTCTAACAAGATTCTCTTACAAAGGCTATCAACATGATGAAAGTGTATGTAGCTTTTTTTTAGATTAAAACAATTTGAAAGAGAGATGGACCCAGCATTTCAACTTTGTAATTTTCTTCATGATTACAATAACTATTCACATAACACCCCAAAAAATGAAATTAGCACAAACAATTGGGTAAATTCACATATGGAAATGATAAACAAAAAATGTTTAAGAAACTAAAGTGTAAGGTTAACAATGTCTTTTTTAGAGGATTTTTTAAACAAAATCTCCATGTGTGTCAGGAATCCCTTCTTTTATACATTCTTTTGTAAATTGGCATATGTTCATAACTAGTTTTGATTTATGAAATAGTATGTGTCATGAAAAAATATGTTTATTTCGTGCAAAGAAAATGGTAATCATATATGTGCCATCTTTGTCACATTTGGGTGTTTTTCCAAGATGCAAAATCTTGAACCTATCCTACTTGGCTATTGCAATTGAGAGAAAGGCTTTAAAACATTTTACCTTTAAGAAGGCTCCAAAGGATCCTTCAAGTTAAGAATAGGGGGAATTATAGTAGCACCCAAGGAAAGTGGAAAATCAAGCCTTGATACCAAGGAGGGGTGAGGGCATCTTTTTGTAAACTTTTGATGGAATTCTTTTAAAAAACCTATTATTTAAACAAGTTAAGGATTTTAGCAAGCACTTCAACGACAAATTTTAGTAGAAACCCAAGCTAGTTTGTTTGTTATATCTTATTGTTCCCTTTTAGTGCGTGCATTAGTGTGTGCAAAAAAACCCAGGTACAATGTATTTTTTCCATGTTCTAAAACTTGAAAAATTCTTGCCAATTTAGAGTTGAACGTGTGGAAATTGTAAGATTTTGGGTGGTTTTAGTTATAAATATCTTCCAATTGTTTTCTTTTAAGGAGAAAAGCTGGAGAATCTATTAAGAAATGATGGAAGGCTGAAAATACCTCTATTATTTAAAGATAAAAGGTTCTTTCACCATTTGGTGGAGGACTTTTTTTTTTGGGAGAGTACACTGGTTTGCATCAAAGCTGATGCTTTATCTCTATCTCTATATCTTTTCTCTATATTATATAACTAGTGGGCAACCCGTGCTTTGCACGTCTTTAGAGACTCCAAATTAAAATTCTACCCAAACCTCCTCCTCCTCTTCCCGAACCTCCAAATTCTTACCACTTGACAGTTTCGTGAAACTCTTCCTTAGAGAAGAGATATAGAAATAGAGAAGAGAAGAAAAGGAAGAGTTTCATGAGACTGCTTATGTGACAAAAAATTGGAGGTAGCGATCGATTGATCGAAGACGGGTGAGGTTACTCGTTGTGATAAACGATGGGAGGGAGGTGGGGTCGTCAGCTGCTTGTGGCACATCAAAGCTCCGTCTCCTTTCGTCAAAACATGAAAGCTGCAGCTTGCGGTACCCAGTCATCCATCAAAGCATGAAAGTGAAGATGCGCCGAAATTATTAGCAGGCGCTTTCATTTTTGAATTTTGTGGAAAGGGGGGCAGGGGGGTGTGCTTATTGCTACTACTCATAAGAGAGAGAGAGAGTGGAAGTGTCTTGTCGCGTCTCTATGCTAGGCCGCTTTCTTGACCTTTCCGACAAGACTATGCTCCGTTCTACCACCACTCACCCGGAGCAGCTCGATCACATGGCGATGCAGACCCACGTCATGTCATACGGTTGGCTGTTCTAACTAGCAGTTTCCCTTGCTCTCCTCTTGCCTAGTCTCCCTTGTAACTTCATGTGTAACAGCTTCGTCTACATCTTGGAAAGCTTGGGCGCTCATCACCTGCTCTTGTAAACATTTGTTGTACTGTTTGATTTGAATTATAGAAACCTGTAAACATATCCTTTGTAAGAAAGAGAGAGAGAATTCACAGAACTTTGCCTAGTGTCCTTAAAAACCAGCTCTTAGGAGCCATCCTAACTAGTGGTGAGAAACACTCCCAAGGATGGTGCGAGTTCAAATCTCCCTCTCCCTCCGCTCCACAAGATGGGGTGGTGTGAGTAACGTTTCTCTATGTTTAAAAACAAAAAAAAAAAACCTCTTCCTCAAGAATTTAAATTCGTCCAAGTCAATTTTATAATGCATCTATGATATTGTCAAAAACATTATATAGCAAGTGTAAAAAGAAATCGAATCAAATCTTCTCGCATTAAAAAACCCTAATACTTACTTTAATAGACTATCTATTCCCATGAAGTGACATGTCCCAAATAGATGTTTTCATTTCTTCTGGAGTGGCATTCTCTTTAGACAACTCAGGAGGCTCCCCATTGTCTCCTTCGACATAATCCTGAAATCCTTTACCCATAAGGAAATTGGTCATTCTGAACTTCTAGGCATGGAGGTTATTCTTGTCTAACTTCTAATTGACAATCTAATTGATTCCGTCATCTCACTAGACATGTTTTCCTCTAATAATCAAAAACTGTAACAGAAACTTTCTATATGTAACATGTAACACAATAGTATCTTTTGTGATTACTACAACGGTACTTCAGCACAACCTATAAGCCACGAGATCTGTATGCAACCTGTAACACAAGAGTATCTTCTGTGACTACTATAGTAGCGGTAATTGAGCGCAACCTCTAGGTCACCAAATCTGACCAAAGTACATGTACATACACCCAATGTCAACAATACATGTGTAAACATTGTTTGCACTCCCAAAATACACTGCTGCACTGCAATAACAAGATTTCAACCAAAGATAGTTCTCAAAATCGAAACTTTCCGAAACAATAAAAAATACCTTGCAGTGTGACAAAACAGAGACCGAAACGTAATTCTGGCCAAAAAACTTCAGTACAAAGTACTACGTACCACACAGATGCCTCCAAGCCTACGAAGACAACTCCTCAATCGGAGATGTGTAGCTCCCAGAGCTACCGATGGATATTGTACCTAAAACAAGAAAGGAAAGAGATGGTGATGCTCTTTCTTGTGTACTACTTCCTTGCTTACTTGTTCTTACCTCTTATTTGCCTCCTTAGCTCTCACACGAACTGAAGCTCTAATACCATAAAAAGAATGTGGGGGGGAGAGAGAGAGCTTGAGTTCCTTGCAAGAAAACACACACACACACACACAAGAGAGTGCAAGACATAAGAGAGATGGATGGCTGAATTTTTTAAATTTTCTTCTTTCTTCCTCTCTTTTCTACAACCATATAACTAAAAGATAAGAGTACATACATAAAGAGAAAGTACTCTCCTACAACAACATACAAAGTAGTCAGTCTGTAGTGTGAACCCGACTATATGAGCTGGCACTATAACTCTGTCATAACTCTAGTACTCCAAATAGCTGTCACATAGCTTGTCATCCACTGGCGACATATCAACCATAGACATAAGTGTGGAAGCTGTCACCCAAGCGAGTCGCCAATGTCCACCATAGAACTAGTTGAGCTCGTTATCTCAACAACTACGTTATATATTCCTAGTAAGTACCCCACTTTGAGAGATATTGTACCCCACCTACATGTTGACTCAATTCCAACCTCCTCTTATGCACTAAAATAAAATCATGTCATTCTTGCATCTTTATCCAACTAGCCTGGTTGAATTGATTATTGTGTGTGCCCTTTTGATGCCTAGCAAGGAAGCTTTTGGTACTCAAGCTAAGACTTCAGACAATACTAAACCTGCACATAATTGAAAATTCAAGGAATATATACAAGCATGTTAACTCTTGATAAATCAAGAAACAAAGAAATTAACTATCTTTTGTATGGATGATGGTGGTAAGAAACTACTAAAGAAAGAATCAAACCAATCTTAGAGGTAAGATGGATTTTATGGTTTTTTTTCAATTTCCTCAAATGACTTCTTCTTCTCAACCCCTCTCAAGCTTTAGAAGCTTTTCAAATGATTGTTTTAGTTCAAATCAAGCTTTCCCTAAGAGTCTTAATGTTTAATTAAGAGAAAGTTAATCTTTATGCTTATTTGTAATGCTTTCTTTAAGTAAATCTCTCTCTCAAAAATATTAGTCATCTCTATGGCTGATTCTGCAGCAAAAGAATGTTTCTCAAAGATAATCTCTTATTTCAAAACTAAACTCTAGGCTTGATGAGCTAGAGATTAAGAAAATGATATTTTCATGATTTTGTGCTATTAAAATAATGGTTAATTATTTTAGATTATTTTTATGAGTAGTTAAAAAACTACTTTAACTCATTTTCAATGAGAAATGGATTATCCTAACAAATTGGGAAAAGAGGAATGTTGAAATTAGCTTAATCTAGTGGGATAATCATAATTATATTTATAATTACAGTTAAAATTATGATTTAAATTCAAGCTTAAAAGTAGAACTTCTATCATATTTTCATTACAAGCTTTTATTCTTTTAGGAAATTTAAAAATTATTAGTAATAGCAGCAGCGAAGCTATGGCAACTTTTTCAAAAAAATACATATCTTATTTTTATACATAATACTAAAAGAGAAACTCCTACCATATTGTAGGTTTAGAAATTTTAAGTAAAAAGAATAATTTTGACCATATTCATGAAAGAATACTTTTTGTATTTATGCATAATTATTTAATTAAGAAAAAAGAGAAAATTATGATAAATTTATTTTATGCATAAGAATTTTTAAATGATAAAAGAGGAATTCCCATGACATTCAGAATTCAATCATTTAAATGTGAAAAGGAAAATTTTTGGCATTTTCAAAATAATGGATATTTTTATTTATTTTAAAAAGAGAAATTTTTGACACATTTATTTTATGCATAAGAATTTTTAATTGATAAAAGAGGAATTCCCATGACATTCACAATTCAATCATTTAAATGCAAAAACAGGAATTTTTGGCATATTAAAAAAATGGATAATTATATTTAATTAAAAAAAGAGAAATTTTCATGGTATTTTAAGTAGAAAAGGTTTAAATTAATTTTGATGACAAAAGGGGGATTTTCACCATAATTTCACCTAGGAAAATAGGGTATATTAATGAATAAATTGGTGGGAAGAATATTCTTTGATATTTTTATGTGGATAAATCAACAATTTGTTATATACCCAAAATTGGATTAGTGGAAGAAGAGTATTTTTATAAAATCCTGATATTCTCGTATAGAACTATTTCTTAATCTATTGTGGTTAGGAAGAAATGAAATTCATAAAGTTAGAATTTTCCTTACGGTTAGAAGTTCAGTAGATTTTATCTAAAGAAAATCCTTAGGAATCAAAGTTAGAAGTAAAGTGAATAATTTTGGTTAGACCACGACTGTGAGAATGGTGGCCAGTAAACTACTTGTCCATCTCCCAGATCTGAATCAAGCAAAAACCTCGAGACCAATTCCAAATCTTGACAAAGAATAGACTACCATTAAATTAGGGTAGTTTTCCCTTAGCCGATATCACCAAGAATCAAGTAGAAAATTGAGTCAAATGATGGGTAGATTACCCTGATGAGGGATCAATGATTCTCATTAAGAAAATTTGGATTACATGGGAAAAGGGTTTTGTGAATCAAACTCAAACCGAGAATTCTACTTGCATAGAACCTTTGTTTTTTAAAAGGACTGTTTTATGCCAGAATGCTGAAGAAAGCATTTGTTTTGTGATTAACTAATAAGGAGAGACTCGTTGGTGGCAACAACTGGCGGAGAGTTGTCGAAGGGACATCGCTCCGGCAAAGCCTACCAAGGTCTTGACCAGCCTCGGTATGGTTAAAATGGTGCACTTCTGGTACGATGGGTGAGGATCGACGAAGCAGTCCCTAAGTGAAGTGCTAGGACACCTAAGTAGGATCCTAGAGGGTTCTGACCAGGTGATGACAGGCTCGCGGTTGCTATACATCCAGGAAGATACGGATGAACTGAAGTGAATTACTTTTGTGAACTTAATTTTGATATTGGATCTCGTTGGTTGACCAGCTGGTCTTCAACGAAGGGTCTGGATGATATATTTTTGTAAAACAATGGACTCAATATTTTGAAGGATTATGATCAGTAATACTATGGTTTCATTTAAAGATATAGCCGAATCTATTAAAATGGCAATTTCATATTGGGTGTGTAAGTGGTATGACTACCTTGAATTTGGCTTGAAGTGCCAGGGCTAGGGGGCCTGGGAACTCTTTTCCTTGGTACCCAGGCAAAACATAACCAAATGTTTATAAAGGAATCCTACCAATATAATGATTGGGTGGTTGGCTAACTCATGGGCTGTTGGGGTTAGGCTAGATCGAGGGATTCCTGTGATACAAATAGTTATGATTAAGTTACGTTAATTAGATTAAGTCCTAGGAAGACCTTTTTCTGTGGGAGGGAATCAGCGCCTGTGTCTCACATAAAAGGGGGAAAAAAGCAGTGATTCTATGGTCCAAGTGCAAGTCTCTTCCTTGATCCAACCATGTGACTTTTGGGTTTGGTCGGATCAGTTCGGTTAGCTAATACTTTGACTCGTTAGATCAATTCTCCCGTTAGATAATTTTTCTTGGCGGAATCGCCTGTGCCTTCCAAGCGAGGGAAGTTTTTCCGGGTTCAGTTTTCGGAGGAACCATTGGGCTAGTCTCTTGTCCGAATATCCGAGGGTGAGGCCCCAAGTGTGGATCCCTGCCCCGCGCGAGAGGCAGATACTACTTCCACCGCCAGTGCTCTCACAGCAGGGGACGGGGGTCTCACACATGCCGTGCCACTTGATCTAATATTTAATCCTAAAAAGGAAGAGGATAATGATGCCTCTTTGTAGCACCATTTAGGGGTTTGTAAACCACATAAACTATCCACTTATTACCCTTATTAGGCACAATAACTATAGGCGACAACCACTTTACATCATCAACAGGGTATATGAAACCATCCTGTAACAATCTAGTGACTTCTGCCTCCAAGATCTGCCTTTGTATTTTCCCTAATGACCTTAATTTCTAGGCTATTACCTTTTCTTCCTCCTTCAACTTGATCTCATGAACCACACTAGATGTACCCCTCATTTAAGTATAGTCCTTAACAAAAAGTTGGAGGTATTTGTCAAGCAACACTCCATATTTCTCTCTTTCCTCATCATCACTGGTCAGATCATCTACAAGCATCCCCATTAGCTCAGCTTTTGGAATGTTGGGGGTCTCACCTTGAGCACAAATTGATTCCGTCGTGTGGTTTGCTATTTGCATGCCACAAATATCTGCTTCTTGAAAGCTCCAACAAAATTTTATCCATTGTTGATTCTCCATCAGTTTCATCTGAGAAACCAGTAGAATAATCATCATAACTATTATCAAAAGAAGTTGAATCTTCTTCTCTCTTTGACTCCAAATTTTCCCCAATCTCCAGAATCTTTCATGTTTTTAAATCATATCTTATCCTCCTTTTTGGGCCTATCACATAAACAAATAAATACATTCTGTGTACTAGTCCTGTGCCTAGTTTTCATTGCAATTAGCCAGGGTCTTCCCAAAATAATGGGATATGCCCCAACCCCTACTAACATGACATGCATATCAATGACTACCTTCTTTTGTCCAAGTACATTCAACTCCATACCCTCAATCACACCAAGACATTTAGCGTTTTAACTATTGGCCATCTTGACACTGAAGATAGATTTACATGTTACTTCCAAACCTAAATCATGTACGATAATGGCTTTGGGAGATACTGCCTCTATAGCTCCGTGTCCCAAAACACACCACTCTGAGAGGAGACTATCCCAAGCACCAGAGCCCAAAAAGAACAACACTAGAAGGCACCAGCACACCCAGCTAAATGGCCACCTCAAACCAGAAGTACAACCAGTTGGAATGAAAACTTCACTAAGTGAATGCCTTTATTAGTAACAAATCAACACCTTCTTTTGCTCTTATGATTGGATTGAGTACAAAAGGGAGTTCTAAAATTCACATCTTGACACATCTTTCTTATGTTATCTCTTATAGGTGACATCAACATAGAGAAGTATCCAACAAAAGATAAATGGGCATGAGAGAGTATGATATACAATGTGGATACAATATCGTTGTGGAGATCTTCTTTGTGGTTCTCTAAGTGCATACAAAGCAAAGTTTGGGAACAAACAAATGGAACTAGTATCTTCAATCAAGGTCCTCTTCTTCACAAACTTCAATGTGATAGATCCCTTCAAATAATTTCGATGGAGTTTTCACGTCCTTCCAGGCCTCAGCACCTTCAGCAATAGAAACCACTCCCAACTTGTTCACAATGAGGTAACCACCTCACAAGAAAATTCCCTGAAAAAGGTTCTACTTATCCTTGGATCTAAAAACAAGAAAAGGATCATGATGTAGATATATTTATCTTACAGACCCACATGACACATTTTGTAAAAGGGATGAGATATAACCAATCACCAATATCTAACCCAATCACCAACACCAACTCACAATATGAGATCACATACCCTTGATCATTGCAATTGATCACACACCTTAAAACTTGAGGTGGCTTTCCATGTGCACATGCACACACAATCTTACACCCAAGATGCCCACACAACCCCCTCAACAAACATAGCCTTACACCCAAGAGGCCCACAAAATCCCCTCAACACACACCACACCGGTGTGAATTTTACAAATCACAATCTTATATAATGATGTCTAGGAAATGGTGGTACTTAGTTATGGAATAGCACAACTCACTCAAAAACATGAGACAAAATACATCTTGTAAGATTCCTCCCTCCGGCTTTTGAGGTGTGCAAGTGTAAGAACCTCCCCTTCTGATCTTATAATTATTCCCCTCTCCGAAATAAAAGAAAGATCATGTTTTACCCTATTTTGGCCTAAAGAGAGAAAATGTCTAGAGGGAAGTAATTCAAAATTGAGATATTTTTGGATATAAAACTCCTCCTAGTGTCTAAAATAGTTTCCCCTGAAACAGATATTCAAAAAGAAATTTCCAATGTGCAATTAGAATAAATTGAAATCAGGTAAAAAGGACCTTAGCCTAAGGGTCCAAATTTTTTGAAATTTTTTAATTAAGGTTCCTATGGACCAATTAGATTAATCCAAATGTAGGGAGGAGATAAATGTAAGAATAAAAGAAAATCCCCCAAAAATGAGTAAATGCTCACATAAGATGAAGAGTTGACGAAGGACAAGGTTATTAGTTAAAAAAGAAGAGATATTTAGAAGAAATGATGTATTTTTGACACCTCAGTGTGGGGAATTCCCCTCATGAAGGAGGCACCTATTTCACATGTGTGTTTGAGTTTTAAACTCACAAGTAATGAGATATTTTCATCTCTCCTCTCTCCTGCTTCAACTAGATCCAAAAAGTAAGCTAAACCGACCTAAAAATGGTCAAAAATTGACCAAACTGATCTGGAAAATTCTAGAATCAGTTTGCTTGGTTAGAGGCTCATGTTTTCCTATAAATGAAGCCTCCCCCTTTGTAAATGGTTAATAGTGTTTTATGCACTGTTACTCTACTCCTCCCCAGAGCAAAAATAGTGAATTCATTGATAATTCATTTGTTTTTGCCATCTCCTCTTCAAAAGAATTGGTGGCCACTCTTGTTGCAAACAAGAGTAGATCCTTCAAACCATCAAGCGAAAGGAAAGCTCACAAAACTCCTAGTAAGTTAGAAATTCTACTTTTTCTTATTCTATTTTATGGTTTTTTAATTTTTACTTTCTTTAAAATGAAAATGGATGTTATGTCTTGCTGGAAAGGCTTTTTCCCTTCTCTTAAATTTGAAATATAGTAAGGAGGTTATGGTAAAATTTTCTTAAATTTGGTGAAGTAAGTTTTATCCTTTTATTATTCAAAAAGAGTTATTCTCATCAATTTCGATTTTATGCATAGAAAGATGCATAAAGAAATTTATTTTTATTTCAAAAGAGTTATTCTCATTAATTTTGATTTTATGCATAGAAAGATGCATAAAGAAATTTATTTTTTTTCAAAAAGAGTTATTCTCATCAATTTTGATTTTATGCATAAAGAATTTTTTTTCTTCAAAAGAGTTACTCTCATCAATTTTGATTTTATGCATAGAAAGATGCATAAAGATTTTTTTTTTAAAGAGTCAACTTTGATTTTATGCATAGAAAGATGCATAAAGAAATTTATTTTTATTTCAAAAGAGTTACTCTCATCAATTTTGATTTTATGCACATAGAAAGATGCATAAAGAAACCTATTTTTATTTCAAAAGAGTTACTCTCATCAATTTTGATTTTATGCACATAGAAAGATGCATAAAGAAATTTATTTTTATTTCAAAAGAGTTATTCTCATCAATTTTGATTTTATGCACATAGAAAGATGCATAAAGAAACCTATTTTTATTTCAAAAGAGTTATTCTCATCAATTTTGACTTTATGCATAGAAAGATGCATAAAGAAATTTATTTTTATTTCGAAAGTGTTATTCTCTTTAAAATTGAATTTATGCATAAATAGATGCATAAACAGATTTTTATAAAAGTGTTATTTCTCACTAAAGTTGTTCTTATGCATAAATAGATGCGTAAAGAATCTTTATATCAAAAATAAGAATTCTCTTACATTCTATAAATAGATGTGATAAAATGTGATATGAATCAGATAGATGAGAATGAATAGAGAATGGATGTGATGAGAATAGAAGTGAGATGTGATGTGAATCAGATAAATGAGAATGAGATGTGATGTGATGTGAATCAGATAAATGTGAATGAAAAGATGAGATGTGATGTCATGTGAATCAGATAAATGTGAATGAATAGATGAGATGTGATGTCATGTGAATCAGGATGTAAATGAATGATATAGGATGTGAATGAATGTGTTATCATGTGAATCTGGATGTGAATGAATGATACAGGATGTGAATGAATGTGATAGCATGTGAATCGGGATGTGAATGAATGTGATAGCATGTGAATCAGGATGTGAATGAATGATAAGGGATCTGAATGGATGTGATGTCATGTGAATCAAGATGTAAATGAATGATATAGGATGTGAATGAATGTGATAGCATGTGAATCGAGATGTGAATGAATGATAAAGGATGTAAATGAATGTGATAGCATGTGAATCGATATGTGAATGAATGATAAGGGATGTGAATGGATGTGATGTCATGTGTATCAGGATGTAAATGAATGATATAGGATGAGAATGAATGTGTTAGCATGTGAATTGGGATGTGAATGAATGATATAGGATGTGAATGAATGTGATAGCATGTGAATCGGGATGTGAATGAATGATAAGGGATGTGAATAGATGTGATGTCATGTGAATCAGGATGTAAATGAATGATATAGGATGTGAATGAATGTATTAACATGTGAATCGGGATGTGAATGAATGATAAGGGATGTGAATGGATGTGATGTGATGTGAATCGAGATGTGAATGAACGATAAGGGACGTGAATGAATGTGTTAGCATGTGAATCAGGATGTGAATGAATGAGATGTGATGTGAAATGGATGTGATGTAAACTGGATAGATGTTAATGTATGTGAAGTGATGAGATGTATGGGTAGATGCAAGTGGATGAGATCTGATGAGGATAAATGAGGAAATAAGTGATGAGATAGAAAAAAATGTGGTTAGATGAGAATGGGAATACTTATAAAATGAATGTGGATTGATGTGGATGGATGTATGGATGATGTGGATGGATGTGGATGGATGTATGGAAGATGTGGTGGATGTGTGGATAATGTGGATTGATGTGGATGGATGTATGGATGATGTGGATTGATGTGGATAGATATATGGATGATGTGGATTGATGTGTGGGTAATGTGGATTGACGTGAATGGATGTATGGATGATGTGGGTTGATGTGTGGATAATGTGGATTGACGTTTGGTGTATGGATGATGTGGATTGATGTGTGGATAATGTGGATTAATGTGGATGGATGTATGGATGATGTGGCACAATGTATGCTTCTTGCCATACACGTAAACCTTTGTTGGTAATCTAGAACGTATTTTCAACATTATGAGACTGTGTTACTCCAATCAATGGTAGGAGTAACACTATAAAGGCATGATGACCTGAGTGTTCTTTACGTGATCAATGAACCTAACTAAGAATACCCTAAGAGGAGGCAATAGAGAAATGGAGGCAAGAGAATTACCCACCACTTCATGAAATGATCTTACCCACACCATGTCTGTTCTAGGAAGGAGTAGGCAAGTTTATAGATGATTTCTAGAGCGTGAGATGCTTGACAAACTTACCTATATTACCTAATCCCTTTCATTGCCAGGATGCACGGAGACCATTGCCTTCCCATCCTGCCTAAGGCTATATTGTAGGAAACCTAAGTGAGGGGAAAGATCAACCTAGTGACATCAAATCGGAGCATGCTTAGAAGATATAGTCATCTAGCGAACAGCTTGCTAGATGATTTTGATTTATAAGTTATTGAGGTGCAATTTTGTAGACCAGATTTAGATTTATAACTTAGAGTGGACATGAAATCTCGATATGGACCAGAATTTCCATGTGCTCAAGTGTATCTTGACTCACTCTTAACTTTGAAACTACTCTTGCATATCATTACATGGATTCATAGAACTAAAAAGACTTTGTGATTGGGTAGAATCTTCTTTCTAATTTCCACTTAGAGGAACTTCAAGGCCATATTATTTCTTAGACTTAGTAATATCCCTACCAGTCCATGTGACTGACCTTGAAATATGCCAATGGAGTATGCCAAGCACTCTCAACTTTCAGTGACCTTTAGTTGATGAATTTTTTTTTAAAATTAAGAGAAGGAAAAAATTTAAGAGAAGGAAAAAAATAGAAAAATACCAAGAAGATAACTATCATGATATAGAATCTTGGTAGGACTCTTAGGGTTACTAGTGATGGTGCCTTGAGACCAATGCCTTGTTTCTTATGGGATAGGACCTTGTGTTGTGAATAAACTAATAAAAAAGAGGCTAAGACATCACCATATTAGGAGATTCCTAGCGGTCCTTAAATACTCTTAGTGGAGGTCTCTTGACCATTACCTTGGTCTCCATAGATTGGTGCCTTATCTCTTATATTATATTACTAAACCAAAAACAAAAACACCTTTACACTCAGCTCTAAGTCTACTAAAGTCTGTGTATCTCGAGACTTAACCAACTATAGGCATATGATTAAGACTATTTTAGGTATAGATAGGCTTATTACTAACCTCTAAGTTAAATTGGCCTTACCTTTCCTCTTTGTAGCACAACTTGAATTTTACCCAATCATAATAAAAAAAGAAAAAAAATGCATTCATAACCATGTTTCATCTTATTGTTACAAGTAACTCTTTACTAGTTGATTTGTTTTTTACGCAAAGTATCACAACACTTGGCCTTCAACTCTATCATTGACGGCATCGAGTCATCTTTACCAACATATTCTAAGGATGGAATCTATATCAAGAAGGCATATTAACCCTCATTGGAAAGCTCTCACTATTATATAGGCGGGTTGATTTTCGACACTTTTTTGATAAAAATGAACTTGTAAAAAATCTCCAAAAGCATCGATATAAATGTTGATAAAAGCAACAATATGGAACCATCAATATACGCGTCGAAATAAACATGTATATATGTGTCGAAATACGTGGCATTAAAACCATTGAAAGCAAAAGTTATTTTTGATTTCCTTTTCAACGCTTATTGTGACACTATTTTCGATGCTATGATAACGACATTTATTTGGACTGGTATTTCGACGCGTACAACAATATCTATTTCAATAGATGCAAGTTGTTTTTAAAATAATGGTACACCTAGGTACAGTCCTATAGCTGAATGTACACGTATACCAATTTTACAGAGTACTTCCCTATTCTATACTGAAAGGTCACAAAACTTCAATTTTTATCAAGTAGAATAAGTTAAATAGCTCGACAAAAATATGTACACAAAATATGCTTATACATAGAGCCAACAAAAATGTATTTATAGGCCCGACTCTTGTACATAGAACCTAATCATTGTCGTTGCCCTCAGGGTTTGGCACTGGTCCCTGCGAAAGAGTATTCAAGGGACAAAAACTAAAAAATGAAAAGTGAGGAAAAATTTATTTAATGGGTGGAAAATGTAGAGGTTTACCATATTCACCACATTCGTCCAGTTTACGTTGATGCCCTCTCACTCAAGTTGCTAGAGGGCATACGTCCCATGCATTAGGACATACATTTCCTTCGCATCACTTACAGCATGGCCAACCACTCTTTGATGGAAGCATGAAGCATAAATACTTATTAAAACAAAAATGAAATTCCCATTATGCCAAAAAAATGAGTGATGGTACTATTAACACTTACAAAGTATGTGTCGAAAGCATCCCAACCACCAATTCCAAGATGGGAGCTCCTTATTCTCTCCATTCGCTTTGTTATGGCCTCCTCCTACTGCTTATACCTTTGGGGATTTGCATGGTACTTTCTACACTCCTCTTCCCAAATCTCTTATATACAATTCCAAGGCTTTTATTCCCTTATCTTTACCTTTGTTGTGATGTCGCTACGCCAGTGCTTCATCATGTTCACCATGTGATCTTTTATCCATCAAGGATGGACCTCTTCACTACTTGGTATTGGCATAAACTCACTCTTGATTTGATTCATGACTCTTTCCTTCTTTATACTATCAAGTTTATGCCATGTAGTCATGCGGTCGTGGGGGAAAAGGCTATATGGCATAACTTGTGGATTTGACACTTTATCTCGTTGCCAACATCATCCAAGACCACATTTCTATCCAGTACTTGGTACCGAGAACAAGCCAGATTGGGGGTAGAGGAATTTGTATCGAAGCGGCGGGATGAGTGCAAGCACAACTGGCAATGGGTGGGCACTTTGTGGCCCTGAGGGGAAGAAGTGTTTATGAAGTCACCATCACGATGGTAACAAATTGTTGAGAATGATCTCATCTTCTAAGATTGGAAGTAGTCAAGTGAGCCATGGGGGCAAGGTTCATCTGACATGTCGCGTGGAGCGCCCGAAGGTGTGGCCTATGTGGTGGTGGGTTGATGGCTATGCAGAAGTGCTAGAGCCTCCCCCAAAGTAGGCTTGAGCCATAGCCTTTTTCTCGGGGCTCATCTGTGACATGAAATGATAAATTTGGCTTGGGGACATTGCCTGTGTTGTAGGCATGATGGAGAGATTAGGGCTATATGCAGGTGTGTCTTCGGGTGTACCATCAATGGTCTACACACATACTATCACAACATGCCCATGCTTATGGGTTTGCCCAACAACATGCCCTTGCATATGCCATGACATGGGCAACATCAAAACCAAGAAGATAATTTAAAAAAAACCCATAAGCATGATATTAGGGCACTTACTAGATAGATTGTTTCTATTTGGAGTCTTGAGGAAGGGCTTGAGAGCAACATACCAAGAGAGAGCTAAAAATGACTAGAAACCTACTGTAACAAAACAAACACAAACACAAACAAAACACATCATATTAGCTACTTTTGAAAAGCACACACACCACATACCACACCACACATAAATCAAAAGCATTAAGCTCTATGCATAGAGCTTAATCTATGCACTCATTAAGCTCTATGAATAGAGCTTAATGTGAGATCTTAATGCATGCATTAAGCTTTATGTATAGATTAATCTCTATGGGCGGATGCATGGTACAGTGGACTCGAAACCTATGTCCTAAGCATGGCTTTTAAACTGGTTCTTAGACATTTGAAAAAGTCATTTTCTCCCACATTTTGTATGTTTGAAAAGCCTAAAAATAAAAAATAGTTACAAGCAGCTCGTGGTGCACTCATTTTTCACTCTCCCACGTCTCTGCTACCACATTGTTGTTTACCTCTCTCTCTCTCTCTCTCTCTCTCTCTCTCTCTCTCTCTACCTATTACAGACCCCTTACTGTTGTTTCATCGACACACACACAGATGCATGGACCTTTCACCCATCATAGATTCCCAAGCATTTAGAGGTAGATGTAGAACTTGAGGGTTGCAAGTCATGCATAAAGTTCTTTGCCAATGCAATCAAGGATCATCATGCACATAGGAAGCAAGAACAAAGTGCAAGGATAAAGTCTAAGGTAGAAGAACATGAGCACAATGCAAGTCATGGTGTAAACGAGAAGAAGCGTCAAAACATATGCAACGATGTTTATTACTTTAATGAGTGGACCAAGGGTTTAAACGAGAAGACCAGGTTTCATTAGGAAGTGAATGGGGTCTTCTTGGGCCCTTTAATTTGCCCCAACCTAATCAAGGTGATTAAGGAATAGCCAAATGGGGGGTTGCCATGTGGACTGAAATGTTGGGTTTTTAAGAGAGGTGTAAGAGTAGTCAAAGGGTGCACTTTTTCCCCCCAAAAGGGGGGGGGGGGGGGGGGGGGGGGCAATTTTACAATTTTCAGACCTCCATAACTTCTACATACAAGCTCCGATTTGAGTGGAGATTACAGATCCGTGATCTACGCATCAAGAGCTTTCCATAGATATGTTACATGATATGGTTTTATCTGCTAGATTTTAAATTCCATTTTCCCCCCAAAATTCAAATTTGAATAAAGTAGCCGTTTTGAAGCTTCTAATTAGAAAACGTTTCTTAAGAGAAAAGGTTTGACTCTCTTAAACTGCCAAATAAAAGGGCCCAAGAAGCCTTCCATTGAGGTCCTAATGAAGATATTATCTCAAGTTCTCCAACATCGCTCCATGAGGGAAATTTCTAGTAGTTTTCCACTATGGAACTAGACAAGTTCAATCGGAGGGCATACAAAATACACTTGAAGCAGTGAAAGTGCCATGAAACTCTGAGGAGCTATTTCTTAAAAGGTTTATTCCAATGATTCTTATAAATGGTGCTAGCATAAATACATCCTCTCTTAACATTGCAGATGCTTCAAGGTAGTTGAACATACACATACATAATTTCTATGCAGCTAGAGAGCGTTTGGAAACCTCTACTGATGGTATTTTGCCATTATCTTCACGCCATAGGCAAGCCCGTGTGCAATAGGCATAATTAGTGATGAGGTGAAAGATCTTGTTTTAAATTTTTGGTTACGCCATATTGGTGTTTCACCCAACAAAAATGATGTATGTCATAAGCAACTTGGTAGAAAATCTTATGTTAAGCATCTGACACACCTTCTCGATCAATCTGAGGTAACACCAGCAATAACCCGTGCTCCAACACCTATGCTGATTTGGTGTACTTTTATACATTACATATTCCTTCAGTATAGATTCAGATTCTAGATTAGATGTTTCCAACCAGTATACAAATAAATGCCAAATTCTCTACTCTTCTATGATTCTATCATCCTTGTAATGTGCGTTGTTTCCTTCTTTTATCATGTGTCTGTGTGTATTATGTTTGACTGTCAGATTTTCAGTCAGTCAACCTATAGCTCTTGGACTACTTGGGGAAGTTTAGGACTCAAAAATCTAGCAAATAAAAAGAAACCATCCTCCCTCACAAGGCAGGGCGGCATGGTTCTAAATGGTTCTAAATGGTTTTCAACTTGGGGGGCAATAAACAAAGCCAAGAAAACCGGTGTAAGACTAATACGATATTGGTGTTAAACTAGTAAGATACCTGATCGAAAACAAGATGTATACACTTAGGCTATAGCAAAAACAAGCTTAACAGGCTCGCCGCTATCGCCCCTAAAATTAGCCCATGCATATATTCATTGAGCGACAAACATGTATATTTTCTGGAATATATGTATACATAAGCTGAAACTCCATTGATACTTGAATATTGTTGTCTCTTCTACAATTCTATATGTGCATTGTTTCCTTCTTGTATCCAGGTCTATGTTGAAACTTGAAAGAGGACTATAGAGGGATACTAGTGAAATGAAACCTGAAATATATTAATCACGAGAGATCATCGGAATAAAAAAGAGGAGTGTTCTATTACAAATGCCTATAAACATAACTTGCTCCCTTTAGGTTTTGAGGTTCGGACAACTAAATTGTTGGCTTCTTTTAGCTCAGTAGTAACTTCGTTCTCATTCTCACATGATGCTTGCTTATGTCTAACTCTGAATTCTCTGTTCTCACCCTCTACAAACCCAGATGTTGTAGTTGTTGGGCTGATTTCTTAGGCAACAAAACATCTTCTTTCGAGTGCACACCCCTTGAGGGTGGCAGAACATCACTCTTTCTCTTCTTCTTCTTCCTCTTCGCTAGTTGGTGCAAAGTCACATCCGGTGAACCTTCTTCAACACAAGAACAAGAAAATATAAGTGATCAGCACTAGAATAGTGGTTAGCTCTTTTCATATGACTCATAAATAATGCTCACCTTAATCATCACATAACTCTTCCTTTTTGGTGTCCTAGAATGTGTCACACGGTTAGTATAAGCTTGCCCATTTGGAGAGCTACCTTCTTTCCTCACAGGTGAAAGTTGAACATTTAGCACACCTTGATCCTCAAAACCTTCTTCTTTGGTGACCTAGAACAAGTCACGTGATTAGTACATGCTTGCCCCCCACCAGTTATGCACGTGTAGTGTGATTGTGCCCACTTGGAGAGCTTCTTCCATCATGCCTCACGGGGCGAGTGATAGCTCTCCTACACTCAACTTAGTTCTCGGAGTGGTACTCTTTGGTTCCTTGTTGACATCGCCCTCCTCTTCTTTTCCAAGCCAACAATGATAACACTTATTGAATCAATAGTGTGGTCTCATCATGTGAAAACATGATGATGGAGATCAAAACACAGTCACCAGGTGTTATTCCCACACGATACATTTGCTCTAGGGTTCCTCTGCTCTATTAGGAAGGACAATCCTATGCTCCACAACCTCAATTAGATCAACATGTTCATGTCTTACTTCTACCCCTCCTTACCTCTAAAAGACGGTGCTGAAGTGTAGCCTGCACATTTTGAAATTCATTGCTAGCAACACATCTTTCAAATGATTAGAAGAAGACATACACAAATCTCTTCAACTTATGGTAATTCATTTATGAATTTTGAGGTTGGGAGCAAAGCATGTGATTTGCAACACAAAGCTTTCCAACTAGTTGATGGTTTGTCCAACTAGTGGATTCTGAGTTTATAAGTTGGGGCACCCCTAAGGGTTCTTTACCACCCACAAGTTTCCAACCGGTTGATAACCATATAATAGGTTGTGAGGGTTTACAACCCAATGGTTTATAAATTGGGCCACTTTAATGGTTTTTAACCCTTGGTTTCCAACCCCTTTGAAACCAGTTTATGGGTTGGAAGGGTTTATAACCACAACTGGTTGGCAGCTAGTTTATAAATTAAGAGCATGACAAATGGCAACTGGCTACCAACTTGTTGACAACCGGCTTACATATTGAGAGTATGACAAATGGCAACTAGTTGAAGACAAGTTTATAAGAGAAGGGGCACTTGAAAGGGTTTTGGACTATTGGTTTAAGTCCGCTGACAAACCAGTTTATATGTTTGGAGCATAATAATAGGTTTTCAATCACTAGATTGACATCCACACTGTAATAGCTTGGAAGCACTACAAAAGGGTTTCATCGGTTTCAAATGGGCTGGCATATAGCAAGTGCTGAAGGTGGTATTAACAAATGCCCAACAGTGCTAATCAAACAAAACCAGTTAAAGAGTATAGTTTGCTCTCTTTATTTTCAAGCGTGGCATGACCAGGTGATTTCCTTACAACCATTTTTTCCCCTCTTTAGGTATGGCCTGCAACCAATTGTGATGCACTTACCTTTGACACATACATAAGAGTAGCAAAATGCATGGTACGCATGCTTGCAAGGTAATATAAATAGACCAATAACAAATTGGTCCACTTCAAACCTGAGGCCACACTCTGGGTAACTTTCCATCACAATCAGCATACTATCCTCATGTAGAAGAATATTTGGCGATTGTGGAATGATCATCGTGCTAGAGTTCTCTAACTTCACGCCCATCATGAAAGCTCTACTAGCACCTGCTTTCTCCACAGCTTCATTCTTGTGGTCTAAATCAGCTTATAAATAGAGACAAAGAGGAAATGAACATGGCATGGACTTTATCCATATGTAGAAAATGCATATACATACCTTTGGACACATCATGGTGTGGTATTCAATTGCACCTTCAATGTGATGCAAGCTGCAATTTGCCTCCTCTACATTTACTGTCACTATACGAAGAGCCAGTAATGCAGCTTCTTTGTTGCACTCAATATTCAGTAGAATGTCATCCACCACTGTCTACACCTGAGACCTGAGACCTCCACCTTTGCCTCATATAGGCTACCTTATGCCAACGGAGTGCATGCATTCTGAGATATCTAGTGTTACACCATAGCTCATAGATGACATCAATTGTACACCTACCTTGCACCACTGTCTGCACGTGAGACCTGAGACCTCCACCTTTGCCTCATATAAGCTACCTTATGCCAACCGAGTGCATGCATTCTGAGATATCTAGTGTTACACCATAGCTCATAGATGACATCAATTGTACACCTACCTTGCACATCCATTGCATTCTTTTTTTTGTGCAACAATTACCATCGACACTTGTCTTATTAACAACCTTCTCAGCAAATAAGAGCCACTTCATAGGACTAGTGCAAACCTAGTAGACGTAGCCTTGGGAAAATTAAAGGCCCACATAATAGTTTGAGGGTGTAGTTTGGTAAACCTCATACAACAAATAATAATTACCCCGCCACTTTCAGTTATCCCCCACTCTCTTTTTAGTTATGTACTTTTTTTTCTTAGTTTTCAAAATATTTTTATTTTTTTCCAATTCAAAGTTCATTTCCAAATTGCAAACTAGAACCAAAAAACCACTATTTCTACTGGTCCAAAGTGTACCACCTTACCATGCACCCACCCACCTATGCATAGAGCTTAATCTATACATAGAACTTAATGCAAGCATAGATTAAGCTCTATGAATAGATCTTAATCTATGCATGCATTAAGCTCTATGCATAGAGCTTAATCTATGCATAGAGCTTAATTCATAGATTAAGATCTATGCATAGAGATTAATGCATGCGTTAAACTCTATGAATAGAGCTTAATCTATGAATTAAGCTATATGCATGGATTAGAGCTTAATGCATAGATTAAGCTATATGCATAGAGCTTAATAAATAGATTAAGCTCTATGTATCAAGCTTAATGCATGCACTAAGCTCTATGCATAGAGCTTGATCTCTACATTAAGCTTAAGCTAGATGCATGCACGCTTAAGCCCAAGCTTATCTTGAAACCAACACTCAAGGGTGAAATAATCAAAAGAAAGGAAAATAAAGGGTGAAATAATAAAAAAAAAGGTAAATAATAAATTAAAAACAAGAGAAAAGGAGAAGGGCTACTTGGAATCTCAAAGGTGTAACATGAGGCCAATTAGAAGTTGCAAAACAAACAAAAAACACAGCATGTTAGCCCACACACATACAAAAATTTTGAAGCAAGAAAAGGATGGATGAAGGGATTAGGTTTAGGGTTTAGGGATATGGGATATGGGAGGTGAGAGGAGAAATCTTGTAGAAATTTGGGGGAGAGAATAGAACCTACAAAACAACCAAAAAACACAGCATGTTAGCACCACACACATAAAAACAAATCTCAAGCAAGAAAGGAAAGGGGAAAGGGTTTAGGGATATGGGATATGGGAGGTGAGAGGAGAAATCTTGTAGAAATTTGGGGGAGAGAATAGAACCTACAAAACAACCAAAAAACACAGCATGTTAGCACCACACACATAAAAACAAATCTGAAGCAAGAAAGGAATGGGGGAAGGGCTTAGGTTTAGGGTATAGGGATGGGGGAAGGGCTTAGGTTTAGGGTATAGGGATGGGGGAGGTGAGAGGAGAGAACCTACAAATTTTTGGGGAGAGAGGTGAACCTGCTAAAGAAAATGCTTATAGTGAGGCACCAAGGTTCTGTAAAAAATTTTCGAGAGTCGAAATAAACGTCAAAGTATGCATTGATACAGGTGTCGAAATAAACATCAAAATAAAGGTCAATAAAAACTATTTTTGACGCTTGTTTTGTGACGGTTATTTTGATGCCCGCCTCAATCCACTTTTTTATGCAAATTATCAATAAAATTTTAAATTTTTGGACAGCCAGACACCTTTCCATAAAAAATAAGAATATACTGACTAGGCCATGCATGAACTATAAAAGAAGCTCCACCTCCCCCTCATTTAAACCCAAATTTACTCATAATTTTAGAGGTGTAAGTATGGTTTTTTTCCTCTATTCATTGAGGAAAGGTGGCCCATGTGTGAGCACACCAAAGGAAAGGTAGTGTTAGTTAAGTTTCTCATAAGTGGATGAGCATAGCATGAGCTAAAGAGAGATTGTGCATTAGGAACCTCAAGGTTTCTAAAGAGAAACCTTGAGAAATAGCACACTTAAGAAGATAATTACCAGTCAAGAAGTACTTTCACTGCATTGCAAGAGAAGATTAATAATTTTTGCATCCTTAAATCATATGCTATGGAGAAATGGATCGAGAGGTATAACCTAGCAAAGAGGTAAAGAGACCAAGATCGTTTGAATTTTAGAAAGAGTCGAACAACTAGAGCATTGCCATACCCAGATTCACTCGTGAACTCAACTTCTAGAATTTCCTTCTAGTAGATGGCTTCAGCAAACCATAAAACAAGATAAACATAGTGTCCAGGTTAGCGACGATGAGGAGGAGAAGCTTTCATATGGTTGTGATTTTCATATAAGTGAGCTTTTATATGTACACAAGAGACCGTGAGACATATCCTTGTATAAGTTTTTGTTCTTGATAATACAATTTCATGGTTTTCTTTTGCTTGCAGTATCGCAAATTTGGTGAACTTTGGTCACGTGGTCGTCACTTTTGAGTAGAGAAAATAGATAAGAAGAAACAACATTTGAATGTGGTGTCAAAGAAAAAATTCATGCAAGAAAGGCGTTCAAGTACAAGTGACCTAAGTAGTGCAGTTGGCATGTTGTGGAACGATACAAGACATTATCAAGGTTGGGTTCAGAAAGCTTTCTATGTTCATTTTGGATGTGAAGTGGTTCAAGTAGTGACTCAAGAACCACAAGCAACCATGCGTAGAGATAAGAGTGGATTTGTTCAAGTAGACTCCACAAAGATATGGGAAAACCAAAGGGACATATTTGTGCTACCAGAGCATTGTGAGGAGGTCGCCCTCAAGGTGGACCCGAGAGATCATAGGTGGTTATTTGTAATCCAAATTAATCCACACAGTAAACAGATATTTGAAGATATGGAAATATCAAATGAAGTAGAGGTTGAGAAACCCACTCAAGAAGCATAAAAAAATAGATATTGATCCAGTTGAACAACTAGAAGAAGGATCAAATGAGGGTATAGTAATTCAACAACTAGCACTTGAACCATAAGTAAACACAACATATAATCCAGAGTTTAAAGAAGAAATAAAAGAATAACTTTCAACACAACCACCTCTAATGCCTGAAATAGAAGAGGACAATATGGAGGGTACACCCCTTGATAAAGATGTAGATGGAGATATATTTTTAGAAATACATGTATTTGGATCCATGAGTCTAGCTAAGAATGAGAGAGTCGATGATAAGCTATAATATCTTATTTCATTTTTATTTACCAAGTAATATTTAGCTTTTGTCACTATTTTCTTGTTTGGGACTAGTAATGGGGGCTTTAGCGGTCAATTATCATATTCTTTTGTAAATATTGCTACATATATCCTTGTATTTGGGAGGATCATTAGTGCAAGATTTGGCAAACAAATATTGGTTTTTTATTTTTTATAAATATTGTTACATATCTTTATATTTATTTAAAAAGTAACTAAAAATTGGGTCAATAAGCACTATGAGAACAGGTGCACACTTGAATTTTTTTTAAGAAGTCACACAAAAAAAGGAACAAAAAGAGTTCTCGATACGCTTTTCGACGCTTATACCAATCTTTTTTTCAATAATTATTTTGAAGCTTATTTCGATGTCCATTTTCTCCCCTTATATTGGCGCTCATTTCAAGGTGTGTTTGCGATGTTTATATCGATACGTATTTTGACGGTGTGGCCACCGTTTGAAACTAGGTGTCGAAAATATATTTTACGTATATGATTGCTGCTTGTCTATGAAAGGCGTGCCACAAGATTTATTATTGAGATTGTATGCTTAAAGTAAGTATTTTCACAATCCTAGGCGGCCTTGGAAAGCCAAGGACCTATATTTTAAGTATGGTCAGCCAGGGTGTGAAGGCTCAGGGCCAAGATACGGGTCAATTTGTAATTCTCACAATTCATTCTCTTATGCAGCTATAAAATGCTCTTCTTCTCCATTCTCTTGCTTCTTACCTAATCTCTTACCCAATCCAATTAGAGCTGTTATATGCTCATTGTGTATAAGAGAGATTGAGTGAAAGGAGGGTTGAGCTTCCATTGGAGTGTAGCAGCGATGGTGGAGTGAAGCTCTCAGGTACTCATGCAACGATGGTTATAGCCAACAAGAATCCCACCAACATGCATTCAACAAGGTGAGTGACACCCATTGCATTTATACGTTAGGCCATGGTAAATTGGCTTCTCGGTTGATCTGTTTGTGCTCCTAAAGTGAGATTGTGCGAAGCCCAATTACATCTGGTCATTCCTTGTGCCCTTCTCGTAGCATACATGCCACCCATTACATTTGTCATAAGGCTCATTTTCTCCTTCAATCTTGAAGCATATAAGAATATGGAGCACTTTTAACAATTGCGATAGGAGAATTATCTTTTTTATTTTAGACTCATCTCTTTGATAGAAGAGGATGATACTATCATGTGGTGGAAAGGAAAATAAAAATTTAATAAATAAGATGTAAGCAAATCGAAGTACTATGTTTACTTAGTTTATTACTTAAATCCTCTTTTCAAGTGGCTCCTCCTTATACTACTGAAAAAAATGATCAATACTTAAAACATCTTTTTGCATGCTTCTAATTCCTAGTGGTGTTTTCTTAAGTCTTAAGAGTATATTTTGAAGGCCTTGATTCTGTCTTTGAATAAAATCTGTTTTACAATACCAATATTTGAGAAACTGAGACATTTTTAACTTTCAAAAATTTCCTTTTATGGTTATAAAATATTTGTAGAATTATTGTGAATGTTTTGTGACAGAATGAATATGAATATTTAAAATCAAGTTTTGTTATCTTTTAGCTATACCTTCTTCTTCTTTTTTTGGTAATATCTAAGAAATCTTGATTTCCCATATGATGCATATTGTAAAAATGATGTAGGATTATTGAATCTTGGAGAAGCTCTTGAAAGTTGGTCAGTGGGGATACATAGAACAATCACACCAAAGAAACAAGAATTTAGATCATCAATGTTTGAGTTCTCTCAAATCTTAAAGTTTTAAACTATTTCTACTTTGAAGACATCTAGTTGGACTCGAAACCAGATTCCTGCGAGTATATCTTAAGGATCAATCAATATTTGACTCAGCTATTTTTGATCCTTTCATCTTAAGATGATATGAGTTTTCTTTCAGGAAAGATACAAGAAGAATATCCACCTTATGGGTCAAAATTATTCTTATAAGCACACGATAGAAATGTTGAATCATTTTTTTGAATCAAATGAGATAAATCAAATTGACACACAAACTTATCATTTTTTACAAATTTTCATTAAGGAGAACTGTTATAACAATTTTATTGAAGTTATTGAAGTGTCATTAATAGAGAACCACCACAGGCTACTAGTAAGATATTACTACTAAGATATTGGGAGACTATATAGAACTACTTTCTGGGGCAAGAAAGTGTATGCAAATCTTTTGCATTGGCATGCAAAGAAAAAAATACAAGAATGTTTTTTCTTAGAAGGTCCTTTTGAGGACCTCTAATGCCCCCCCTCCCCCTTATTGTATTCTACTATAACTCATAAGAAAATAGTACATCATCCGAACATAAAAGGTTACAAGCAACTTGCATGTGTATAAAGGTAAGGTTTCACGTAGCTCATAAGATAACATGTTAACAACTTAATCATGTACACAAACATACAAGAACTCCATAGAAAAATTAAGTGTTTGCCTAGACCATCTAAGACCACTCTAGGTTCATTTACTTACCGGTCTTCATTGTGATTATAATGAAGTGAAAATGGAATCTAGAATTGTTAATCTTCCAACCATAAGAAGCCTATAAAATCATAGAGTGAGAGAATATGCAGACACCAAACCAACCATCATGAACCACATAAAAATGAAATTTTAAAATTAAACATCAAGATCCATAGTCCTTTGAGTTTATCATGGAAATACAAGTCCTTTGAATTTATGAGAGAAGTACAAGTCCTTTGAATTTATGAGAGAAATACAAGTCCTTAAGGTAATACATCCATATTCTTAGCACAATTAGTAGTCACCATGACGACGGACATACAGATAAGAAGCCTCCTTTTTTAAGGGTTAAAAAAAATATTTCTGTAATTTATATCTTTGTCCAAGAAAAAATCAAAAGAAAAGATTGAAAAGGCATCCTAGCTACTCTCAACAAAGAGAAGGTACCATGCCAAGTCATTACTACCATAGAAAATAAACATTAGTAGGCTTGGAGGTACTTAAATTTTTTTAACAAATTCATACATTTGAGTAGTTGCAATAAGCAAGTCAAAGATGTAAAACTTCTAGATATACATTTGTGTACACATGAGGAGACTTGAAATTCTTCAATATTTCTTTGAAATTCCATAATTAGTTCAAATAGGTATCTACACACATTCAAAATGTATTAAAGGAGTCCAAAAAATCTCATTGCAAGGAAAAAAAGTAACTAGGTGCCAATAAAAAGATTCCTATCACCATCTACTAGTGATGGACAATGCACTTCAAGTCTCCATGACATTTGACTAGAAAAATAGGGTCTCTACATATGTGAGACCTATTACAAACAGAAAGAGAAGATAATAGTACAACATAACATGAAAATTGGAAAATATAGTTCAATGATCATTTTCACAACTTGAGCAATGATGCTTCTAGAATAAGCGTAAAAGTCAATACTATGAACAATATAGGTTCCACATCAAGCTTTAAGAAATTCCAAGGTTACCTCCACTAAAAGATGGTTGTACATAGAAACATCAAATACAAGAAACACTATGCATTAGAAAGAAACACTCAATTAAAATATGTCAATTCAATCACCTCCAAGTAGAACAAGAAGAGAGGTGAAAATAAAAGCTTTACAAATGAATATGGTTGTAAGTTTATTATAAAAAAAGCATGTAAAACTTTGCATCAACTTTAAATAAATCCAAGAACTTGATTATACATGAATGGAAGTCCATAAATAAACCTATATCCTACACCATCTCTCAAGAGCTTCCATTATTGTGCTCGACCTAGCTATGTTCAAGAGCTTCCATCATTCTACTCGACCTAGGTATGTTCAAAAAAGATTATTGAAACCTCCATATTTTGGTGTACCAAGACCCTAACAAAACTATGTTGAGACCCTTTACATGAAGAGACAAATCCCATTGCATGTTATAGAACTTAGAATGAAGGTGTTGGTAGAATAAAAAAAGTCTTGGAATGGAGGTTGCAATTCTACCATCACAAATAATAGTCATCAAGTAGTAGTGTAGGAAGATGCACCTCATCACATCACTTGATATCCTCCAAATGTTAGAGAAAGTTAGTCCCTTTTGATTATGTAAGATTGGTTTTTAAATGGTCGGAAAAATAAATAATTATGCATGCCTATACCCTTCCTTCCTTCCTTTAAACCAAAACTTTCCCTCTTTAGGGCTTTTCTTTTGTTCCCAAGAATGTAGTTTTCAAAAATACCTTCCTAGAAATTGAATCTAACCATATTGTAGTTTTGTTATGATAAAGTTCATATAGTAAGAAAAATTATGCAAAAAAATAACATGTGAAAATCTGCCACCATCAATGCCTTGCAAAGACCCCTCAAAGATCCTACAAAACTTTTTATCTATGTTACCAAACTTTTTTTAAGGTATCATCCCATTAAGGTTTATGTGTATTATATGCAATCAATATTATCTAGTTTTTTATAGTATGCACATTTGCTATATATTAGGTTCTACATTAAGGAGGCTACATAGGCATAATTCATAGTTATAATCTCGCAAGTTATAGCTAGTGATGATATTTGACTATAAGGGTCGAGGTAAAAAGTTGAGGTAGAAAGCATAGTGGATAGAGAGTATACATAGTAGTAACCATAGAGAACAAATCATAATTAGTAGTGTAGGTGACTACAGAACTAGTAGTGCAAGTGATAGCACCAATTTGAATGTACAACTTAATTTAAGTACGCTAAAAAATATGTAAAAAGTATCATATACTTCACATGCATAAATCTATAGTAAAAACATTATAAGAAATAGAAAATCAAAGAAAAAGAGTTGTAAAAATACAAATTTTAAAAGAAAGAAATAATAAAAAGAATGCATAATAGTTGGGTGAACTCAAAATCGATGGTAGCTGGATAACTAAGAAAATTATTCTGATTAAATTTTGGTATTCTATCCAAATTACAAGATTAAATATTATATAAATGTTATAACTATATACATATAATCTAAAAAAGTTTATGAAATGAGCACATGCTATAGGGTAGATCGACGTGCATAAATAATAAACTTAAAAATATAAGAAAATGAAGTTTAAGGTGAACATTGGCTTTTGTGGAGATTTTTGTTTAAACAAAATTTTGCATGTATCTCACATACCTCTTCATTTATGTGTGGAGATCCATTACTAGTTTCAAATAATCAAATACACAATTGAACCTTTGATATATTTATCTTTTCTACAAAGATATACCAGAAGAATTCATGGAAGAAGTCTTAACGTTCTATGAAATAGTATGTCTGATATAAAAAAATGTTAATTTATTAAAAAAGAAGAAGAAGCTATTCACCCTTTTTTTGTTCGTTGACTGGGCTTACGCCCAAGATCCTCATGTAGTTACCATTTTTCATGACCCGTAGTAGTAGGCACTTCACTTGCTTGTAGACGCTTTTTTATCCATCCATAGGCAATGTCACTGAGAAAAGTACCATGTGGGGTTTTGAACTCGGGTCTTCCTGGACCTAGGCAAATATCTCTACCACTTGAGCTATCACCTCATTGGAAAAGCTATTCACACTTAAATAGCTAGAAACGAAGTAAATACATTTTTGCCTAAGAAGGCTACGAAAGAAATACATTGGCAAAGCTATTAACACTCTCACCTCATTAGCAAAGCTAGTTAGACATGCAATAAATACATTTTCCCCTAAGAAGGCTATGAAGGAAATATAGTCCAAATCTAGGGCAAGAAGTTGAAAGTTTGGAAGAACTTTTAATTAAAAAACAATTTAAAAGGCCAATGTCCCACTGCAATTTGTTTTTGTTCTTTTCTTTTCCAATTTGTTTTTGTTCGTGAATTGGTCGCTTTTTTTTTCATCAAAGCTATTCTTCATACAATAAAAGTGGATATATAAATTTAAAAGGTTCCAACTGTTTTCTTCAAACATGAAAGCTACACCGCTTTTCATACTCAATATAATCCATGAAAAGAAAGTGAAAATAGAGGTCGTGGGTTCGAAACCCTGACAACACTTTAAGGTTATGTGTGTGAATGGTGTAGCTTCTAGCTCGAAAGGGGGCTTTTGAAGAAGGGAAAAAAAAAGGGTCTTCTTATTTCGATTTTGCTCCTTCAAAGATGCGTTAGCCTTACTTAAGATTCAAATTATTGAAGCGTGAAAGTGTCTTGTCTAAGGTGTTCTTTTTAGGGAGTTCTATCATATCATATATATCATATCATGCCAGTCAGTGTGGCTACCACTGCCAGCTCGTCGTTCCCTTTCCGTTCTGGTAGTGTCGGAGGCATCTTTTGACAAACGAGAGCCCAAAAGGCACCGCAATAATTATATATGTGTATCTGTCCACTTTGTTCGAGATCGCAGTCTCTAGCTCCATGTATTACTTCAGTTCTTTCAAGTTTCCACTGGCTATCTAGCTCGGCCGACACTGTCTGAAGCTCGGCCAACATTAGAATTCCTGTTATCAGTAGCCACCATGAGCATCTCTAGGAGAGCCGCATGCGCTAGCTTGAAAGCTTCAAAACAGAAATCTGCACGCGTGGCACATGCGGATAGCACCTCTTGTGATGAAACAGCTCATCAGATGCAAGATGCAACAGACAGAACTCAAAACAGTAGAGGTCTCTTGAAAAAGCTGAGAGGTTTCCCCATCTCTATGCTAAGCCGTTTTCTCGACCTTTCCGACAAGCCTGTGCTGCCCAAAAGCCCTGCTACCACCACTTACGCGGAGCAGCTCAATCACATGGCGATGCAGTCCACCGTCATGGTATACGGTTGGCTGTTCTAATTATAGCAGTCTGTCTTACTCTCCTTTGCTAGTCTCCACGTGTAAATTCGTCCGTTAAGGTTTGGTTTGCAAGAAGGAAACCTTGTAAGTATATTTTGTATAAGGATTCCCGTTCGATGTACAACATATACCATGGGTCGTTTGGTTTTCAAGAAGAAAACATATTTTGTATCAGTATTCCCGTTTGATTTAAAACACATACCATGGCTAGTTTGTTATATATTGCATCTTTCTTTGTGTTAGAGGATGAGAGATGGATAATCTTTCTTTGTGTTAGAGGATGAGAGATGGATATTGATTAATGATCTTTTGAACAAGGTTTGACTATAAAACTCATATATAAACAGATGTAGGACTTTAGTATTTTGATGATAGAAGCTCTGATACTTTGATGTAAAAAATTTCAATCAATCAATATATATATATATATATATAACTTTTGATTTTTTTCTTTTAAATGCTTGGTGGCATACTTGGCTCTTTTTCACAGTTAAAATTTGGCCAAATTGGAGACAGCAAACGAGGCTGTGTGCGGTGAGTGAGACACAAAATCCATTTTTTCTTATAAAGGTAGCCTCTGCTGAGACGCACGAGTAAGAGATACATGGAGAGGGAGGGTAACCTTGGTGATGTCTGCGCAAAAAGATTTAACCTCAAGTATCCTTTTAATGAGCAATAGCCCCCATTAATTAATTAATAGACGCTCGCCTCATTGTGCTCCCCTAATGAGTTTTGTAAGCGCATTCAATAGTGGAGTGAATAGTAAAAATAGTATTCAATAGGGGCCACAAAATGAGTGAAAAAAAGAGAAATCTTTTCAATTAATCGTGAGAAGCTAAGGTTTTCAGGCGCTAGCGTTAGGCAAGGTTAATGCTATCGTATTTGGTAAAATATTTTCTATTAATTAATTAAGTTTACTAAAATCATAGGGGCATTGAAGCTTTGAACTTGAGCGGATTGTATTTTGAGAAAGGAGAGAATGTTGTGAATTATTCGACACGTGTCCGACACGTACATGCATGGAATTCTTTCCCTTCTCGCCACAGTGTCTCGTGCTTGTAGACGAGTCTTTGGATGCCCCTCTCTGTGTCTTTCTCGTTGCAGGGTCAGGCCAAGCAGCAGGGAGGGAGGGGATGCCCTCTGCACGTCGCCCTAATGCTAAGATTGTGTTGGTAATGGAATTGCTATATAGTGTGATTGTGTACTTAATGCTAAGATTGTGTTGGTAATGGAATGGCATGCCAAGAATAATATCCATGCAATGAAATGACATAATCAAGAAATTACAATGCTCTTTGTATGGCCCTATTTGAATTTGAAGACTTTTAATTTCACGATGGGTACCATTGTAACAAGTTCCTTAAAATCCAGATTTGACTATATATGCAAAAGAAGAGGTGTGCAATTATAATTTTTGAACAAGATTTTCAAAAAATAAATCATGCAAGCTTCTATCGTCATGTAAAACACAAACTTAACTACCATTGATAGATCCTTTCATGCACAATAATGAATGGAAAGATTGGGAAATACATAGAGGGTCAATTGATTCTTGAGTAACCTTATTATAATGAAGAGGATGTAGTGGATTGTGATAGTTGGTTTCTTTGGAGTTGGTAACTTGGAGTAGCAATTTATCGCAATGTGGCCCAGTTTTTAATAATGGTGACAAATAACACCAAGTCTAGGGATTTTGGTAAAGCATTGTAGATACTATTGTGACTAGACTTGGAATTTGAATTTACAATATTTGGCTTTTAAATTATCAGATTCCCATTAAATATATTTTTAGGAGAAAGTATGCATACATGTGAATTTTAAAAATTACTAGTGTAATTTAAAGTGAAAGAATTGGGTTGAAAAGACGGCTTGAATGGACGATTATTATCCACAAAAAATGATTACCAATTATGGGATAAGGCCTTGCATATGCCCAACAAATTTACCGATGGACCGAAGCTTTTTCTCTACGCCGTGAGCTAGAGAAAGAGCTTCATAGGGAGAAGGAGGTTTGAACATATTCACCTTTGCTTGAATATCTTTTTTGAGACCATCTTTGTATTTTTATTTTATCTTCTTCAAGACCATCTTTGTATTTTTTTTGCAAAGTATAATCAAGGACATCCTTAATCATGCAAGTATGTAGTAAAGTTTGCTAAAAATACTATGTATACTAAGATATAATAACGCTCAAGAAGTGGGGATATTTTTTACCTCGTTTGCATAATCACAATTGGGTTGATCAAAATGATGCCTTGTGCCAAATGTAGGTAGAGGTTCACCTTGTTTGATAATACCACCTGACTAAGTTCCTTTGGTGTGTTTCTGACCACCGCAAAATAAAGATTTGTAGGCATTGTAGAGGATGAACAAGGGTTCACTAGATGCTAGAATTGATAATGGAGACTCACAAGAACACTGATTGTGAGCCTTGCTAAGCTCAAAACTGATGAATACGTTTATAATGTTTTTTGAGATTTTATGAAACATTTTCATATTTTTTGGATTTGTTTTAGTTTTTCTAGTATTTCTTGTCCTTTTGGAATTTCTAGGCTATAAAATTTTAAAAAAATAGATAATAAGGTTGAATTTTTTTTTGAAAATATGGATACAAAATTGAAACTCTCAGGAAAGATACATAATTTTTAAACATATGATTGGGAAAACAAAACTAAAAATAATAAAATTTTAACAGATTTTTTAAACTTAAAAGCATGTAACCTTTTATTGTTCAAGCTTGAAAATCATGGTTTTTCACAAAAACAAAATTGCGGAGAAGAAAGATTTTAATTTGGAGTCTCCTACAACCACACTAATTGTTTGACAGGATTTGAAGTCTCCCATACTTGCAAAATGCATCTATGGTGATGTCTAATTAAGAAGAGGATTGGTGTAGAGAAATATGTTTTTGTATTTTTGAGTGGATTGTGAAACCATAAATAGTTTCCTACCTCCTATGGAACTTTGGACAATAAACAATATGTATTAAATTACCTCTAGGTTTTAAGGCTTGATTAGAACCTTCGATTTGCCCTATCTTCCTTTAATTTATTCACGTCCATGTCCACTGGTCCTTCACCACTTCAAGATTTGGACTTGTCTTTGGCTTTTATACCATTGTTGTAATAGGGTGATAATCCTCTTACACAAAAATAATTAAAGTAATCTCCATAACTCTCTCTTTTTCTAATTTCTTGTTCAAAACTATAGCATAAAAATATCTTCAACTTGCTAGAATACACAAAGAAGAAGAAGAACATGCACACCACCAAAATGGATTAACTATTCCCCAGTTTCATGCTTTGAAGGAAGTGTATTTAAATATCTTTTGGTATTGTCAAAAATAGTTTTTACACTCCACTTTAGGGCTTGCTCTTAAAAATAGAAAAGTTTAAACTTTTATGCATGAACCTTGCTACTATAGTTTTTACACTCCACTTTAGGGCTTGCTCTTAAAAATAGAAAAGTTTAAACTTTTATGCATGAACCTTGCTACTATAACTTGAACCTTGCTACTATAACTCTAAATAAATTAGTCCATAAAACTACTAAGGGTAAATAAACCATATGAACAAATGTACTTGGCTGCCATTTGGCCATAAAATAATGACGTCCATAAATCCAAAATAATAATAGCTATATATCTGCTATATAGTATAATGTCACTAAAAAGTGCGTGCATGTGCAACCCTCATCAAGTCGCCCGTACTAGCATTCTCCCTAAGATGTTCTTTCACTATTATCCTCAATATGGGTACTAAATTTTCTATAGGCTTACTACCTTAATCCCATAGGCAAGCCAAAATTAAAATTATCTTGCAGCTACCTTATAGGATGTCTTATAGACCTACATTTTTGCTGTTAACTTATGCTCCCAATCATTATGAATAGATTCTATTGTCTTGGTCAAGATACCATAAAAGACATTATTATTACTTTTTGCCTACCCATTAGCTTGAGGATAGTATCACTACCTTAATCCCATTGGCAAGCCAAAATTAAAATTATCTTGCAGCTACCTTATAGGATGTCTTATAGACCTACATTTTTGCTGTTAACTTATGCTCCCAATCATTATGAATAGATTCTATTGTCTTATAGACCTACATTTTTTCTGTTAACTTATGCTCCCAAATCATTATGAATAGATTCTATTGTCTTGGTCAAGATACCATAAAAGACATTATTATTACTTTTTGCCTGAGGATAGTATGGTGTATGATAGTTAAATATTAAAACATCTTTACTTACATGGTAGCTGCATCCCCTTGCATAATCCCATTCTTCTCTTGTAATCTCCTCTCTCATCATTTCAACTTGCTCTAGGGCATCTCTTATTCATTCAATATTGCAATCCTTTGTAAGAGACTTTAAGTTGGGTGGCCCATGCCATGTGCCTTTGTGTTGACTTCTTAAATTTTCTTCTCTCCTCTCTCCTTATCTTTATTGCATCTTCTTTCACACATGTATGGATTCACCTGCATACACATAAAGTAAGCTACGATCACCCAAATTCAGAAAGGCGTCTTAATCTAAACCCATCTAGGAGAATTTACAACATAAAAACCTAGAAATATAAATATTCCATGGATTATTTTAAGAATCTATAATTTACACAACATGGGAATATATAAAAATTCCATGAATTCATCCTCATAACATGCCCTAGGGGTGACAAGAAACTATCCTCAGTTGTCACAAAATCATCAATAATAATCATGGGCTAGAATCCCTATAAGATGTAGTCAAGGATGGATAGGTGGCGATGGCATGATTAGGTAACCATTGAGAATCTTCAATTGGGTGACCTTTATATTTGACCAAATATCTATGATAGACATTGCCTTTTCTTGTGGTTGTTTGCTCGCGGTCTAAAATAATCTCTGGTTCCATGATTTCTAAATCTTCTTCTAATATAGGAGGGTCATCATATACTCGATATGTAGGAAGAGGACCCCTAAATGTTTTTAGGAGAGTAATGTGAAAAGAGTTATGAATATGCTAATGTGATGGAATATCTAAACGATAGGCATTGTCATTTATTTTGGTCAAAAATGTGAATGGGCCATAAAATCTAGGGGCTAATTTAATTGTAGGATGTTTGTCGATACTTTTGAGTGTTCTTTTTTCAACACAAAGCTATACATGATCACCTTGGTTGAGAGAAAATGGCTTGTGTTTCTTATTTTCTTGGGTAGTATATTTTGTTTGAGATTTAGCTATAGCCTCATGTACTTATTACAATATTATGGGTGTGATCCTAGTGAAAGTCGAGAAGCAGGTGTCGGTAATTTCTTACCATGCACTACTTCAAAGTGAGCTTTTCTTGTAATTTAGTGTGGTGTATTATTGTAAGAAAATTGTTGTAAATGAAGATGTTGATCCCAACTTACTGGTGTAGAGATTGCGTAGGACCTCAATAAATCTAAGATATACTCTTAGTAGCTTCAGTCTGGCCATTACTTTCAGGATGAAAAGTAGAGGTGAAATCAATTTTGGATCCTAGATTTGAAAATAAAGCAATGCAAAAGTGATCACAAAATCTAGAGTCATGATCAGATACAATAACTTTAGGTAGACCATGGTGTGTAAAAACATGTTTGATAAAAAAAATGTGTAACTTGTAAAGCAGTAAATGTCTTTTTGCATTCAATGAAATATGATTGTTTACTAAATCTATCAAGAGTAGTCCAAAGCATATCATTTTATGCAGAAGTAACAGGTAAATCAGTAATGAAATCCATAGATATTTCTTGCCAAGGACCTTCTAGAATAGGCAAAGCCATAAGTAAGCCATGCTATTTTCCATGATGTCTCTTAACTTGTTGGGGTAAATAAGACATTCAAAAATAAAATTGGTAATATTATTCTTTACATTAGGCCAATAAAAATCATCGAGCACACCTTTGAGAGTAGTAATGATTCCTCCTATGGCTAATGTAGGGTGGATTATGCAATTCTTCTAAAATAAGTTGTCTAAATGGGAGGGTTATGTATAAATGCTTTTCAAAGAAGTTAAATCCATCATGATATGAATAAGGCAAGGAGTTATTAGAGTGTAATTTTAACCATACATGATGAAAATCAGGATCATGCTCATAGATATCACGCCTAGTATCAAAAGAATACATATCAAGAATAGAAATGTTTGTAATTCAAGGACGTCTACTTATTACATCATCTACCACGTTTTCTTTGCTTAGTTGATATTGAATAAGAGGATGAAAACTTTGAATAAATAATGCACATTTAATGTGATGGTGAGATATTAATGGTTGGGTGAGTAGATGTCGTATACTCAGGTGGTCTGTTTTAATGAGAAATTAAGAACCCATTAAATAATGTTTCCATGTACAAAGTGCATGAACTACAACAACTATATTTAGTTTTGGATGGTTTTCTACTTTCATATGCAAGGGGATGACCATCTTGCATGAGAACTGCACCAATACCGAATCCACTAACATCAATGACAACAAGGAAGAAGGGTCTATAAAAATTAGGTAATTGAAGCAGAGGGGTATGTGTAAGAATATAATTAAGCATATCGAAGGTTTTTTGTTGGGGTTATCCCCAATGAAAAACATTTTGTTTTTTAAGAACAAAGGTCAAAGGTCATGCATTAGGACCTCAATGGAAGACTTCTTGGGCCCTTTTATTTGGCAGTTTAAGGGAGTCAAACCTTTTCTCTTAAGAAGAAACGTTTTCTAATTAGAAGCTTCAAAATGGCTACTTTATTCGAATTTAAATTTTGGGGGAAAAATGGAATTTAAAATCTAGCGAATAAAACCATATCATGTAACATATCTATGGAAAGCTCTTGATGCGTAGATCACGGATCTGTAATCTCCGCTCAAATCGGAGCTTGTATGTAGAAGTTATGGAGGTCCGAAAATTGTAAAATTGCCCCCGCCCCCCTTTTTGGGGAAAAAGTGCACCCTTTGACCACTCTTACACCTCTCTTAAAAACCCAACATTTCAGTCCACATGGCAACCCCCCATTTGGCTATTCCTTAATCACCTTGATTAGGCTTGGGCAAATTAAAGGGCCCAAGAAGACCCCATTCACTTCCTAATGCAATCAAAGAAACATTGTGAATAAATTTTTTGTAATAATTGCACAACCCTAGAAAAGAACAAAATTCAATCATATTCTTTGAAGTAGGCCAAGTCTTGATAGTGTGGACCTTTTCCTTCAGTTGATACAATATGACCCAAATATTAAATTTCTTTATGAAAGAAAAAACTTTTCTCTGGATTATCATAAAATTGATTTTCTTTTAAAAGGTTTTGTACAAAGGTAAGATGTTGTTTATGATCTTGTTATTTTTGATTGAAAATAAGAATTTTGTCAAAGAAAACAAGAAATTCATAATGTCTAGATAGAGTACAAAAAGTAGCCTTGTATATGTCAAATGTGTGCATTCGAACTTGGTGATATCCAGATTTTAAATCTATCTTACTAAATATAGATACACCATGAAGTTTATCTAATAAATCATAAACACAAGGAATGGGATATCAATTCTTACCATTGATCTTATTCAAAGCTCTATAGTCGCACATATGATAAGTTTGGTTCTTTTTCTATGTACTAAGAGTACTGGGGCACCGATGTTGGGGGGTATGCAGCCGTCGGGTGTCGCCGCATAGTCTTGCCACAGCCAGTATATACATTGGGCAACAAACTCTCGGGACATGAATCTTCTTTCTTGTAACAACCTTGTAATAACTGAACCTTGCCAAACAGGTAGTACCCGAGTAGATGTAAAAGGATAAAGGGGAACTATCCAAGGAAGGGAGATACGAGATATGTTGAGATATCAATCTCAACATGAGTTGACACTTAATGTGTGTTCTCATCTAGGGTTTGTGTGTTCTCTTCTAGGGTTTGTGTGAGTGTGTGTGCTTGCAAGAGCTCAATCTTCCTTCTCCCCTCTACATCTTTTCATGGTATCAAAACCTAGTTCATGTTAAGGAGTTGAGTGGTAAGAAAGAGAAGCACAGGAAACAGTACGAGGGTAAGAGCTACATCTACTCTTCCCCCTTTGTGTTGGCTACCACGCTCTTTGTCAAGTTCTCTTCGAGAGGCACCGGCAAACGAAATCTGATTAAGGAGTTATCTTTCTGGGAATGAAGCTGAAAGGCAACTATAGTATCCTTTGGACTAAATTGTTTGGGCCAAAAATGCATTTTGGGCACGTCTTGACCTCCGTTTTTTAGTTCGTAGGTGTTCGCGCCTGCACTACGGGTAAGTTTCGATTCTCTATAGATTTCTATTTTTGAAACTGCAGAAAGGGAAATTGGTTGTGTAGACACTGTGTGCACTACAAAGAGGTCTTAAAGTTGCTAGTGGGTGTATGTATGCAAATTGAGATCACTGGTTGTGACAGTTTGCGTGCAGTATAGTATCGCTAGAAAATACAATAGTTTGTGCAGGTAATACAAGAGTGCTGTTTTTTGGTGAGTTTGTGTTGCAAACAAGATATCGAATCATGGAAATAACCAGATTGTTGAAGAAAATCTTGACAAGAACAACTTCCATAGATCTAGATTAACAAATTTCCTGATAGGAAAAAGCTATTGGGACGACATTGAAAGTGATTATGAGGAGGCACCAAAGATACCGGAGATTAATCCAACTACTGCTGTAGATGTAAAAGAATACAAAGATTGGAATCATGGAGCAAGGAAAGTCATGTATTATCTTTGTATTAGTATACATGACACTATTATTAGACATATACAGGATGCCAAGCCACCCAAGGAGGCATGGGACACCTTGGTGATGTTGTATGAAACTAACACTAAGGCACGAAAGATTCAATTGAAGAATGAGCTTCATAATGTGGAGAAGAAAACTATGTCTATAAATAATTATGCCGTGAAGATCAAGGGCATTGTGGAATCTCTTGCATCTATTTGTGTTTCTGAATGATGATGATGATAAGGTGGAAGTATGTCTATGTGGTCTTGGGCCACAATATAAGGCATTCAAGACGTCTATTCAGACTCGGGAGAATATTCCCAATTTACACATTTGGTGTCAATGTTGATCATTGAAGAAAAGAGTTTGGGTGAAGACTAGTCTTCACAAAACGAAGGCAGTTTGGAGCACCAGGATTTCTACACAAGTGCATATAGAGGACGAGGTAGAGACGGAGACTATGGACAAGGTGGTGTCCGAACTGTTAATCAGAATATGGTCCACCAGCAACAACAGTTCTAGGATTCACAACAATAACACATAGGTGGAAGAGACCAATTTAGAGGAGGAAGGGGGATTCAAAGAGGTATTGGTAATTGGCAAAGGCAACATATGATACACAAGGCTATTTTTACTATGGTAAGCCTGGACATGTGTAGGAAAATTGTTGAAATATACAAGTGAATAGGGTGTGTGCGGGAGCAAGCCCTTGGCAAGAGGCTATAAAAGAGAATCTGTAAATGTGAGAGAACCTGGGAAAAGGTGAGAAGTATCTACTGGGAGAGAATAAAGGGTAGCATCATGAGGAGATTTAGGAGGTGTGGAGATATTCTGGGAGAGGTGGAGAGAATCAAGCAAAAGAGGTGGAGTGAATCAAGGAGAAATCAGTGGGATTGGATGCTTGTATGTAAACTCTATAAATTGAGGCATTGGCCTAATGATAATTTGCTAGTTTTTTATTATCCATGCCTACATTAAACTATCAGTTAATTGCTCACTAATCACATCTTAATTATCATCTAATCTCTTTGTTAATGATGTTGATTCTAGCATTTGTGATACACCATAGCTCATCACATTGTTGCAAATTTAACATGGTATTAGAGCCTAGCCTAGAATCCATCAATTTGTGAGCCCATTATCTTGCTAATCATCTGGCTAATTAGGATTAGTAGATAATTAAGATTTTTTACCTCTTTTTCAAAGTAGCCTCTGTACCCCCAGCTAGTGGAGGAGCTCTCTCTCCCTTCATACATCAAATTATCCCAAACCACTCTAGCCACACATAGCCATACCCATTGGGCTTCAGCCCATTCAATCAAATAGTCAAACCGCTAAGCATTGCTACAGAAATTCACGATTTTTCCAGCGCTACTTTTCTGAAGAAAATATGAGATCTCTACTGCTCCAGATGCAATGGCTCTAGTTCCTCTTAGCCCTAGGAATTTTCAAGGGTGCTCTACAAGCTAGTGAAGACAAATTTTGATTCGATCAAGTCTACAGCGAGATCCAAGCTCTTCATCAAATCTGCCAAGTGACTTTGGTAAAACAGAGATTAAGCATTCAATGTTTGGTCAAATCTTGTGTTTCTTGGCTTAATCCTCTACTAGACTAATTGCTATTGATGGCCTTGAAAGGATTTGAGCTCATTTGAACTCTAAGGCCCCAGATCTAGACTCCCTGCATACTCTATTTTTTTCACACAAAACAGAGGATTAATTTGCTAATCAGTAATCAACATTAATCATTGTATTTTGGTGTAATTGAGGGTTCAAATTAGCCATTAGGTATCTGATACAGATCCCTATAACTTTAGATTACAATTCGGAGATGGCTTGATACTCCAACCATTCCGTATAGATTTGTTACCCTTGGTTTAATGTAATTTCTCGTGATTTTATGCTGATAAATCTGTTGTAATCATCACCTAAACACCAGATTGAGTTGTAAAAGGGTGGACATTGCCTTTGAATCTTGAAATTGGATCAACACGTAAGACCCCCTTCACATCATCATGAGTACGGCACAAGAGATAGCCAAATTTAATGGGGAGCAGTTTTACACATGGCAGACAAAAACCATGTATCTGCTCATGAGGAAAAATCTATGGGGGCTAGTTGAGAGAAGAGATGAATGCCCAGAGGTGAGAGGGGAAAATGAGTAGAAGAGAAAGAATGAGAAAGCATTGGGACTTATCGCACACTTAGTTTAAATGATGAAATCATTCATCACATCACAGGGATACAGTGGGCAAAAGATGCATGGGATGAACTCAATAAATTATTTGGCACACAAGCAAAAAATTCAAAGATAAATCTAGTAATGCAATTCTATAAATTAGATATGAAGGAAAGTGAACCTTTAATCACACACTTGAACAAATATAAAAGCATTAAACAACAACTGGCAGCTACTACTGGCAAAAAGGTAGAAGATGATGAGACACTAGTAGTGCTTCTAAAGAGTGTGGACAAAGGTGAATATGAAAACATTGTAGCAACACTAAAGAATGTACCTGAATTGAAGCTACACGAGAGAGAAGAAGCTCTACTAGAGCAAGAGACCAAAGGCAAAGAGAAGAAATGGCTGGACTCAACAGCAAGAGAAGAAAAAGCATTCTTCACCTGAGGAGGATTCTCTCGAGGAGGACGAGGATGAGGAAGAGACAGAGTAGGAGGAAGGACCTTCACTTGTTGCCACAACTGTGGAAAGTCAGGACACATGGCAAGAGACTGCTACAACAAACCCAGTGGAGAAGGAACGACATCGGCAAACTTCATGGAGACTCCTAAGGAAGTGGAGTCAAATCATCTTTTCAGAGAGAGAGAGAGAGAGAGAGAGAGAGAGAGAGAGAGAGAGAGAGAGAAACCCCACAACCCAATGTAACCTGCCCCAACAGAGTAAAACCACCTCTGAGCCACACCGATGATGTAGGCCATGTGATAGATGTATGTGTGAGCACCTTAGTCAAGGTCATGAGCACTTGTAGTAGCCTTGGACACATAGAGAGAGAGTGTGTCAAGGACTATGAGTTTAGGGACTTGAGGAACTAGTCGCGGACTATAAAGTAAGAGGGAAACTTGGTATAGGGTCCAGGTGTGCTAGGAGTATTCACTTGAGGGGAAGTGTTGAAATATACAAGTGAATAGGGTGTGTGCGAGAACAAGCCCTTGGCAAGAGGCTGTAAAAGAGAATCTGTAAATGTGAAAGAACCTGGGAAAAGGTGAGAAGTATCTACTGGGAGAGAATAAAGGATAGCATGAGGAGATTTAGGAGGTGTGGAGATATTCTGGGAGAGGTGGAGAGAATCAAGCAAAAGAGGTGGAGTGAATCAAGGAGAAATCAGTGGGATTGGATTCTTGGATGTAAACTCTATAAATTGAGGCAGTGGCCTAATGAGAATTTGTTGATTTTTTATTATCCATGCCTACATTAAGCTATCAATTAATTACTCACTAATCACATCTTAATTATTATCTAATCTCTTTATTAATGATGTTGATTCTAGCATTTGATCCATCATAGCTCGTCACATTGCTGCAAATTTAACAAAGATTTCTATAAGTAGAATAATATGTGAAATAGAAAAATGTAGCAAAATAACTATGCGCCGTCTAGCAGAATTAATGAGGATAATGAGAGGTTGTTTGTTATGCAACATGTAGTTAATGATGTGTCTGGAAATGATGTAGCAGCATGTAAGGATAATGTATGTTATGTTGATTTAGGTGCTCCGAACCACATGATAAGTCATGGTGAGTGGTTAAAGGAAATGAAGAGTCTTGAAAGACCAGGTTTTATTGAAATAGGGAATGACACTACTCATTCGATTTTCCATGTTGGAGATGTGCCATTGTCTATGCAGGATGGTAAGATGAAGCACCTTGTAGATGCACTTCATATTCTAAACATTACAAAGAATATGGTTTTTGTTGGCCATATGATTAAGTAGGGTTTGCAAGTGCGGTTTAACCTTGATGGTTGTTATGTTGTAGAAGACTTTAAAGATAAGCGTAGGTTGGTTGCAAAAGGCAATAGAGTGAGCAGACTGTTTACACATTGAATGTAAATATGTCTAACATAAGTGCTGCAATATTTGCAAATGGTTCAGGAGTTGTTGCAAATACAGAGATTATGTATAAGATAATTGGGCATGTAAATGTGCAAAGAATGAAGTCTATGCAGACTAAAGAAATTGTGATAGGGCTGCCTAAGTTTAAGGTTGATGGTATGTAGAAAGTATGTGAAGCATGTCAATTTGGAAAGAAAACAAAGCATGTATTTCCATATGACAGAAATGTGACCAAGAGTGTACTAGATGTTGTGCATTTAGATGTATGGGGTCCTGCAAAAACTATGTCCATGTGTGGCTACAGGTATTATGTAACATTTATTTTATGACCACACGAGGATAATGTGGGTGTATTTCATGAAGGAGAAGAGTGAAGTTTTCACTCATTTTCAAAATTTCAAAAATATGGCTAAAAAAGCAGATAGGGAAGCATGTGAAGTGTCTAAGGTCAGATGGAGGGGGGAGATTACTTCTCCAATGAGTTCTCTAATTTCTTGCCAAAGAATGGCATTCAGAGATAGTTTACATGTAGATACAATCCATAACAAAATGGAGTTGCTGAGTGGAAAAATAGGAACATTGTAGAGATAGCACAAGCATTGATGGTGGCAAAGAAGAATATGATGGCAAAGAAGAATATGATGCATAGCTATTGGGCTAAAGCTGTTTCTACAGTAGTTTAAATCATGGACATGACTCCTACTACAACCATCATACATGATGTAATGCCAGAGGTGAAATTCAGCACGGGAAGAAACCTGATTTGTCTCATTTGAAAGTTTTTAGATGTATTGCATATGTGCATGTGCCATATGAGTTGCATACTAAGCTAGATCCAGAGGTAGACAAATGTGTGTTTATTGGGTACTCCCTTGAGAAAAAGGGATATAGATATTATAATTTTGCTATACGTGAATTGAAGCTAAGCAAAGATGTTGTATTTAATGAGATGAGTAGCTAGTATGTTGTTGAAAAAGATGTTGTTGGGGCTGATATGTAAGTGAAAATGTGGTTACATAGAATGCAAGTCATAAATCAGAGTCATTGAGTGGACTAAGAGAGTCCTCAGTGGTTCTCTCTTGATAGACCATGGAGTGGTAGACTACATCATAATACTAGTCCTAGAAATGTAGTTGGTACATCACATATAAAGGCAAAGAGAAAGTGGTTGAGCCCTTTGGTATGCCTATTATTTCTGCAAGGAATTCTTTAGTTGATGGAGAGTCTATTGACTTTGAGATGAGCCTTGATAAGGAGCTTGGGATTCTAGCAATGAGGACACCTAGTGTAAAGAAGGCTTTGGAAGCCATGAATGCAAAGTTACGAAGATCTGAAAGAGTCAAAAACTGTGTGTAGAGATTGACTTACGATGGTTATGTGGCACATCACTATGCTTTTATGGAAAAAGTTATGCAGGTTTTGTAGAGCCCACATGTTTTGATGAGGCTATTAGAAATGTGTATTGAGAGAAAGCTATGGATGACGAGATGGATGCATTGTATGGAAATGAGACTTGGGATTTGGTGCCATTGCTTGAAGGCAAGAAAGCTATTCGATGTAAGTGGGTGTATAAGGTGAAATATAACAGTGATGGTAGCATAAGTAGGTACAAGGCTAGATTCATAGCCAAAGGATATGCACAGACACATGGAATTGATTATGAGGAGACATTTGCCCTGGTTGCAAAGATGGCAATTGTGAGAATTGTGATTGCGGTGGCTACAACTAAAGGCTAGTTTTTACATCAGATGATGGATGTAAAAAATGTGTTCTTGCATAGTGACTTGCAAGAAGAAGCGTATATGGATCAGCCACCTCGTTTTAAGACCCAACTGTCAACCAAGTTGCCATATAGGACGTCAAATCAATAAACCTTATGGAAGAGGAGGTGGAAGATTTGGCCCAAATGGAACTTGCTTCTACTGCAATGGTCTAGGGCATAGATGAAATGATTACCCCATATTCCAGCATGAACTACAAGAGGCAAGGACACAAATGGAGGCAAACCAGTAGTTGTCAATATGATAAAGGTGGACCATGATGCAGGAAAGAAACAAAAGAAGCCAGTAGAAATGATGGCCACCATGACAAGATCATAAGGACTTGTCAAGACACTGACAGGCAAGAATGCCGAGTAGGAATTGGAAAAGAAACCAGAATAGTGGGCAGGGTAGCAAAAGGTTTGAGAACAAATCACCAAGTCAGTGGTGGAGAGTGCACAAGTGTAAGATTCCTCCCTCCAGCTTTTGAGGTGTGCAGGTGTAAGAACCTCCCCTTCTGATCTTATAATTATTCCCCTCTCTGAAATAAAAGAAAGATCCTGTTTTGGCCTAGAGAGAGAAAATGTCTAGAGAGAGATAATTCAAAATTGAGATATTTTTGAATATAAAAATCCTCCTAGTGTCTAAAATGGTTTTCCCTGAAACACAAATTCAAAAAGAACTTTCCAATGTGCAATTGGAATTAATAAAAAATAGGTATAAAGGACCTTAGCCTAAGGGTCCAAATTTTCAAAAAAAAATGAATTATGCTCCAATTAAGGTTCCTATGGACCAATAAAATTAATCCAAATGTAGGGAGGAGATAAATTAAAGAATAAAATAAAATCTCCCAAAAATGAGTAAATACTCACATAAGATGAAGAGTTGACTAAGGACAAGGTTTATTAGTTAAAAAAGAAGAGATATTTAGAGGAAATGATGCATTTTTGACACCTCAGTGTGGGGAATCCCCCTCATGAAGGAGGTGCCCATTTCACATGTATGGAGGAGTTTTATACTCATAAATAATGAGATATTTTCATCTCTCCTCTCTCCTATTTCAACTAGATCCCAAAAGTAAGCTAAACTGACCAAAAAATGGTCAAAATTTGACCAAATTGATCTGAAAAATTCTAGAATCAATTTGCTTGGTTAGAGGCTCATTTTTTCCTATAAATAGAAGCCTCCCCCTTTGTAAAAGGTTAATAGTGTTTATGCACTGTTACTCTCTCTAGAGCCAAAAACATTGAATTCACTTGATAATTCAACTGTTTTTGACTAAATCCTCTACAAAGAATTGGTGGCCACTCTTGATCCAAACAAGAGTAGAACCCTCAATCCCTTAATCCCTCAAGCTAAAGGAAAGCTCCCAAAAACTCAATCTCCCAAAAACTCCATGTAAGTTAAAAAATTTACTTTTTTTTAATTCTAATCTGTGGTTTTCTGATTCTTGCTTTTTTAATGTGAATATGGATGTTATGCCTTGATAAAAAGGCCACCCCCTTCTCTTCATTAAGAATTCAGCCTTTCTTTATCCTAAAATGAGTAACAAATAAATTGATTTAAACTTTTCTTATTGTTTACTCTTTAGAAAGTGAAAATTGAGTAGATTAGAGTACTTTACTTCAACTTAGGATTAATTTAAAAGTGATATTAGAATGTAAAAATTGAGAAATGGTCAGCCATACAAAGGAGGTTATGGTAAAATTTTCTTAAATTTTGTGAAAATAAAGTTTATCTTTATGTTATTCTAAAAGAGTAATCCCCACCATTTGTGCATTCTAAAAGAAATATTTTTATTTACTCCATGTACATATTCACCTATGAATATATGCATGGATATCATTGATATTAATTATTAAAATTAATTTCTATGCATAGAAAGATGCATATTGAAAATCTTTTTATTATAAAAGTGTTGTTTTCATTGAATTTAAATTCTATGCATAGAAAGATGCATATTGGAAATTGTTTTATTATAAAAGTGTTATTCTCATTAAAATTAAATTTATGCAAAGAAAGATGCATTAAATATTTTTTTATTTTAAAAGTTTTATTCTCATTAAAATTGAATTTATGCATAGAAAGATGCATAAAAGATATATTTTTATTTCAAAAGTGTTACTCTCATTATAATTGAATCTATGCATAGAAAGATGCATAAAAGATTTATTTTTATTTCAAAAGATTTATTCTCATTAAAACTGAGTTTATGCATAGAAAGATGCATAAACGGATTTATTTTTATTTCAAAAGTGTTATTCTCATTAAAATTGAATTTATGCATAGAAAGATGCATAAAAGATTTGTTTTTATTTCAAAAGTGTTATTTTTATTAAAAGTGATTTTATGCATAGACTAGATGCATAAAAGTTTTATTTTTATTTCAAAAGTGTTATTATCATTAAAATTGAATTTATGCATAGAAAGATACATAGAAGATTTGTTTTTATTTCAAAAGTGTTATTTTCATTAAAATTGATTTTATGCATAGAATAGATGCATAAAAGTTTAATTTTTATTTTAAAAGTGTTATTCTCATTAAAATTCAATTTATGCATAGAAAGATGTATAAAAGATTTATTTTTATGTCAAAAGTGTTATTCTCATTAAAACTAAAATTATGCATAAAAGGATTTATTTTTATTTCCAAAGTGTTATTTTCATTAAAATTGATTTTATGCATAGAATAGATGCATAAAAGATTTATTTTTATTTCAAAAGTGTTATTCTCATTAAATTTGAATTTATGAAAAGAAAGATGCATAAAAGATTTATTTTTATTTTAAAAGTGTTATTCTCATTAAAATTGAATTTATGCATAGAAAGATGCATAAAAGATTTATTTTTATTTCAAAAGCTTTACTCTCATTAAAATTGAATTTATGCATACAAAGATGCATAAAAGATTTAATTTTATTTCAAAAGTGTTATTTTCATTAAAACTGAATTTATGCATAGAAAGATGTATAAAGGATTTATTTTTATTTCAAAAGCATTATTTTCATTAAAATTGATTTTATGCATAGAAAGATGCATAAAGGATTTATTTTTATTTCAAAAGTGTTATTTTCCTTAAATTTGAATTACGCATAAATAGATGCGTAGTAAAGAATCTTTATATCAAAAATTAAAATTCTCTTAAATTCTATGTTTAAATTCTATGAATAGATGTGAATCTGATAGATGTGAATGGATGGATGGATGTGATGTGAATAGAGGTGATGGGAATGTGAGGTGAATAGAATGTGATGTGAATAGATGTGATGAGATGTGATGTGAATTAGATAGATGTGAATGAATGGATGGATGGATGTGATGTGAATAGAGGTGATGAGAATGTGAGGTGAATAGATGTGATGAGATGTGATGTGAATCAGATAGATGTGAATGAATGGATGCATGGATGTGATGTGAATAGAGGTGATGAGAATGTGAGGTGAATAGATGTGATGTGAATCAGATAGATGATTAATGGATGGATGGATGTTATGTGTGAATAGAGGTGATGAGATGTAAGGTGAATAGATGTGATGAGATGTGATGTGAATCAGATAGATGTAAATGAGTGGATGCATGTATGTGATGTGAATAGAGGTAATGAGAATGTGAGGTAATGAGATGTGATGAGATGTGATGTGAATAGAGGTAATGAGAATGTGAGGTAATGAGATGTGATGAGATGTGATGTGAATCAGATAGATGGAAATGAATGGATGGATGGATGTGATGTGAATAGAGGTGATGAGAATGTGAAGTGAATAGATGTGATGAGATGTGATGTGAATCAGATAGATGGGAATGAATAGATGGATGTGATGTGAATAGAGGTGATGAGATGTGAGGTGAATAGATGTGATAAGATGTGATGTGATGTGAATCAGATAAATGTGAATGAAAGGATGAGATGTGATGTCATGTGAATCAGAATGTAAATGAATGATATGGGATGTGAGTGAATGTATGTGATGATAATGGATGTGAATGTGTATGTGAAGAATGGGTGTGAATGTGTATGTGAAGAATGGATGTCAATGAGTATGTGAAAGAATGGATAAGGATGTGTATATGAAGAATGGATGTGAATGTGTATGTGGAGAATGGATGTGCATGAGTATGTGAAAGAATGGATGTGGATGTATGTGAAAGAATGGATATAGATGTGTATGTGAAAGAATGTGATGTGATGTAAAGAGATGAGATGTGACATGAATATATGTGGATGTGAAGTGATAGATATGAATGTATGGATAGATGTGAGTAGTCGTACATGTGAACGATTGGATGGATATGGATGAATGAGATGAGATTTGTATGACTGAGACATGATGTGGATAGAAGTGATGTGATATAATGGTGATGAGAATGAATGTGATGGATATGAATGAATGTGATGCGATGGGATGTGAATTGGGATAGATGTGAATGAATGAGATGTGAGGTAAAATGAATGAGAAGTGAAGTGAGTGAATGTGATGTGGTCTGAATGGATGTGATGTGAATGAATATGATGTGATGAGATGTGGATATGGGTAGATGCGAGTGGATGAGATCTGATGAGGATAAATTGAAGAAAGTTAAGATGAGATGAAAATGATGTGATTAGATGAGAATAGGAATACTTATGAAATGGTTGTGGAATTAAATAATGTGATTTGATGTGGAGCAATGTGGAAAGACGAGAGTTCGTTATAGAAACTGTATTTTTGACTTGTTTTTAAATGAGTGTCTTATGTCAAGAATACCGGAGAAGCATTTTGACCGTCTTGTGAATGAGGTTGTGGAGACCTAATCTGATAAAGTTGCAACAGCTGACGGAGAGTCAATGGAGGACGTCTCGCATGGCAAGGTCGGCCGAGGTCTTAACCAGCCTCGGTTTGATTAAAATGGTGAGCTTCCGGTGGTACGGTGGATAAGGGACCAAGGAAGCGACCTATGCGTAAAGCGCTAGGTCACCTGCGAAGGATCCTAGAGGGTGCTGACCATACGGTGCTCGGGCTCTGGGTCACCGATGATACCCACGCGTGCGTCGGGGAAGATATAGGAACAAGGAGTAAGAGTTGTTTTCTGAATTCGGGCATAGATTTGGTTGATTGACCTTGCTGGTCCTCAACGGATGAGTCCATGGCTCTTTTATATGGATCCGTTGGTTGATCTTGCTGATCTTCAAAATGGAGATTCTATTTTGATATGTGAATATATTGCCCGTTACTATGAGCTAGGAACTATCGAAAAGGCCCTTGAGTGGACAGGTGGTGAGCGTTCTAGTTGCCAATGATGCCATAGGTACATTGATGAAGGAATGATTGGAAATAAGGATTCAACCGAAGATTTTGAGGATTATGATCAGTGACACAATGGTTTCATTAAATGATTGTGTTGCATGCAAATGAAGATCAATACAAGGAAGCAACAAAAAAGATACTTAGGGCTCTTGTAAAGAGTTCCACTTTGTAGATGTATGTGGGAGAGGGCTTCACAATAATCCCACATGGGAACTTTTGAGAGTTCTAGAATTTTTGTATAAAAGGTGGCTCATTTGAGAGCATGGACACATTGGGCAAACTCATGTTTGAGCTCTCTTGAGACTAGCTCTCCCTCTTCTTCCATAGAGGTGCAAGCTCTTCTCCCTCCCCATCAACATTGTTGTAAGTTCTATTCTTTTGTTAATTCAATGCAATGAGTGATGTTTATCTCTCTTCTCTTGTCTATTCTCTAGTATGCATGTTTCTTTGTTGTTAGTTTCAAGGTTTGTGTGCATGCTTGGGAGTAAGATTTTGAGAATGAAGGATGCTTTGAGCTTGTGTATGCAATAGCTTAGCTTTCTTCTTGTTTGGATGTATGAAGGAGTGGGATGATGAGTGAATGAGTATGGCAAGATTGAGCTTGAGTGTGTGTTGAATCTATGTCAATAGTAGTAGTTTTCTTAGCATTCTCTCCATTAATTGGATAAGCTTTTGTGCACCGGTACGGGTTGAATCCCTAGCTCCGAAAGGGATGCAAATCCCATTGGATTGAGCTACGTGTGGATCGTACTACTCTTGCTACAAGTGAGAGAGTTATTCCGTCTCTCCATTGGCGCCGTTGCCGGGGAGAAGACTCAAATCCGGTTGAGAGTGTGTGGAAACCACCACTATTTCCTCTTTTGGTTGCAAAACCATTGAGTGATTAGGTTAAGTTTGGGTGTGTGATCCCAGTGTGAGTGGATAAGGTTAACCATTGAGCGGTTGAGGTTTCTCCCGCATTATTTTTTTTATGTTTCATTGCTTTTATGCTTTTTCAAGTACCGTTCATTATGCTTACCTTCATTGTTTTTTGTCATTTCATTCTTTCATGCTCTTCGTTAACACGTGATTAGTAAAAAAAGAAAAAGAAAAGAGGTGCGTTGCTAAGCTCTTCCATAGCTTATGCAAGCCCCATAGACTCCCAAGCAAGAAGTCCGCTTAAGGATGAGAGGGGAGAGGGAAAGAGAAGGGAGATAGGAAGTGTTGGAGGCGGTTTTTTGGTTTTGTTTTTATTTTTTTTTATTTTGTTGTTTTGTTATTGGTGGGGAGGCATCTCCATCAAGTGCAGCAAAGAAAAGAATAGGTATATATATATATATATACTTGCAACCGTGGGCGGCCAGCTGAAAGCCTGCATAGAAGGCGGCCAAAACAGCTTTAATATATATATATATATATATATATTAAACATTTACGCAGAAGGCGTCGGTAAGCTTGGAGGCGGTAGTCTGCAACAACAGAAGCAAAAAAACAGAAGAGAAGGCAAACGGCGGGCGGAGGCTGTGGGAGGCGGCCGTTGGCAGGCGAAAGAGAAGCTGCGTGGCTGGTGAGAGGCAGAGGCGGCTGGCGACTCAGAGGAAGACGGCAGCCTGTAGCACGCGGGGGCAGCAGCAGAGCAGCAGCCGGCAAAGAGCTGAGGAAGCGACCAGTTGCAAGAAGGCGAAGCTGTTGAAGGCGTCCGCAAGTGAAGTGGAGGCGACGAAGACGTTGACGGCGGAAGATGGCGTTGGCCAGTTGAAAGGAGTCTGCAGCAGACGGCGGCTGGACGACCGGCAGCAGCAGCAGCAAAAGCCAGCGAAGCTGTAGGAGGCGGTTTAAGAAAAAAAAAACAAAACAAAAAACAAAACAAAAACAAAAGGCGACGGTGTGGTGGTTGGCTGCAACTAAAGCGCAGCAAAAGGCGTGCAGTGGAGGCGACGGTGTGATGGTTGGAGTAGGCGGCAAAAGAAGTGGAGGCTGCTACAGCTACAGCTGAGGCGACTGGCTGTGTGCAGCAGATGACAGCGTAGAGGTGGCTTTAAGCAGAAGCGAGTGGGCAGCTGGACGTGGAGTCGAGGTGGCCTGCAAAGGCAAAGGGCTGCGTTGAAGACAAGCACGCGCGCCCGGCGACAAATCCGGAAGAAATCCAGCAAGCGGTGCGGCGAGCGGCGAGCAGACGATAAGGTTAGTGGATTTTTTTATTTTTTTTATTTTTTTTATTTTATTTTTTTTAATTAATTTTTATGTTTTTTTTATTTTTAAATTAAAAAAAACAAACAAACAATAATAATATTTTTTATTTTAAAAAAAAGAAAAAAAGAGATTAAAAAAGAAAAAAAAAGGAATTAAAAAAGAAAAAAAGAGATTAAAAAAGAAAAAAAGAAAAAAACAATTTTTATTTTGAAATCATTATTCATCATTTAAAATTTTGCATAATTTAAGTAGCTTGCATTTTTTATTTTTTATAAAATTTTTGTAAATGATGCATAATTAGTATAGTCATAATTTTTTTTATCTGGCACGAAATTTATTCATTTTATTAAAAAAACAAAAAAACAAAAAACAAAAAAAAACAAACAAAAGGAAATTTTTTGATTTTTTAGGAGTCTATTATTTTTCGCATATTTTGTAGTTCTTCATTAGTGTAAACTGCATTTTTTTCATTTTTGTAACTTTGTGCATAATTAGTATTTTTTAGTGTGATTCATAATTTTTGTGTTAAAAAAAAGTAAAAATCATAAAATCATAAAATCAAAAAAAAACATTTAAAAAAAAACAAACAAATAACAAAAAAATAGGGTAGATAGTTACGCCACACAGACCCATTTTTAGTTGCCTTTAGTGATTAGGTAGGTTAAATAAAATATATATATATATATATATATATATATATATATATTTAACACAAAAACCAAAACCAAAACAAAACAAAAACACATAACAAAACCAAAAAAATTTGACCTTATGCACTTGCGGTCGGGACGTTGTGTAGATTCTGCCATAGGACCTAGGGCACCTTCTAGAGTGCCTACGCAAGAAAGTGGGACCCAATCGGTAGGAAATTTGGCAGATATTGCTGAAACCCTTTCGGAATCCCAATCCGATACCATTTCCTCTAGAACAACTAGTTCATTGTCCATGGACAATCTAGTGCCGACAAATAGTCATCCCGTAGCCCCAAATAGAACACCCTCAAGATCCTTTAATCCATTTGAAGCTGACACCATGGGGTTAACACTCAATGTGAGACTCCAATATGTCTACACAAATGCTCAAGGAGCTGAGATCTTTAGGGACCCACAACAACGGTATCTTGTTAAGATAGCCGACATATTCTCAGAACTTGATAGAGCACCTCTAGTCAATGACCAGGGTAACATGTACATGGGTGGAGATGGTGTTCGCTACGAAGTCACCTACCATCCAGAAAAGGTAGACAAATTAGGGGAGCTCTCTAAAACCGAGTTCTTAGATTTATCAGAACTTTCCAGAGCAAGGGAGTCTAGAGATGATTGGCTCATCGAGCCGGACATGCCTGGACCATCCAATGCCCAGTCCTCAAAGCCATCCATAGATGATTTACTTCTTGTAGATCTAAATTTGGAAAGGGATAGGAAAGGCAAGAGCAAACTGGATCAGGGGGCTGAATGCCAATGGGAGTTTGTACGACAAATTCCTGTGACAAAGGTCTTACAGGATGACCCACTTCAAGAGGTCTATAAGGACTCGTTAGAGGGATATTATGCCACAACTAAATTGCCACAGCTAGATCTTCCTCTAGCTCATGTGGTGGTAGTTGAGAAGCGTGCAGGACACATGAACAGAATAATCGATAAATGGGCCAATGAATACCGAACCTTAGATTGGAAAGAGATTCGGGAACTCACGTGGAAAGGACAACCATTATTTATGGAAGTGTTCTCAACAAATACAGCCAAACCAGGAGAGACAGCCTTTCTTGGAGAAACTGTTGCTCCTCCCTTACGAGAGTTCACTAGAGAGGGACCTTCAACATCTAAGTGGACCACTGCTAGTAGCCCAACTCTAGCACCAAGATATTGTCCTACACCAAATGTGCGACCTCAGGTCACACCACACCAACATCTCTCTCATTTTAACAATCGGAGGATAGGGGAGCTAACTCGGCCTCCCATAAATGCACCTCCTGAAATGAGGGTGACAAGATCTTTGGAAGGGTTTGGTGAGGCTGGTAATAGGGTACCCACACCAATTTTGAAAACATGTGGACCATCTTTCCAACGAGAGGAACAATTCCCACTAAGAGCGAGAGGCCGTAGGCCCTATGATGAGTATTCACAACAAGTAAGGCCATCAACTCTTCAGAAATTGGTTAAGAAGTATGAAGGGTCGGGAGATCCATACGATCATGTAGCAGCTTTTAGGCAAGCAGTTCGAGCTGAGCAAGTTGCTGATAAGCATACTCAAATTGAAGGATTTGGACTCACTCTTGAAGGAAAAGCCCTTGCTTGGTTTCAGGCATTAGAAGCTTCAGACAAAACTTCTTTACGAGTTTTGGAAGAGAGATTCATTGCTGCTTTTTCTTTGATGGGAATTCAACATGACACGGTAGCACACATCTACTCTTTCAAGCAAGGCGAGAATGAGAGTGTTAGAGACTGTGTAAATAGAATGAAGTAGTACATTAATCGTTGCCCAGAAGATGAGAAGCCCGCCCAAAGTCGATTAATTTCTCTCTTCTTAAAAGGCCTCAAAAATTCAACACTGCATACACATCTCTATGCAAAGAAGCATACAAGTTTCAATGAGTGTTGCCATGATGCTATGGATTTCACCGATAACTTCAAGTTCCAAGATGGTTCTGGCCCTGAGGTGAAACCTAGAAATCAGCTGGGTGATGACCAAAGTTCAGGGTCTAGCGCGCTAGTAAATCCAGACCAGATAGCTAACCTAGTACTAAGGAGATTGGGACAGACCTATCGTCCATGCAGCCACAACAACAGCAGCAGAGAATGAGGAGTGTACTTCCTACAGGCCCTCATCTTTGTGGAGCATGTGGCGATGACCATAAAATAGAGGACTGCAATACCTTTTCTCCTCTAGTCACAAACCAACCCACAAAGAAGTGGTGCCAAGCCTGTGCATGGAACTTTACTCATACCACACAGGAATGTACTCGCATTGCGAGAATGAGACAGGAACGTGAGCAGCCGAGGGGTGGAGTGGCTCCACAAATGTATCAACAGTATACTAATTTTGAACGTAAGCCACCGATGACACAAGAACAAGCACGACCTGTTCTTGGTGCTCAACCTCCTGCTCCAGGGACTGCTCCTGTGAGGGTTGTTGACTATGACAATTCAAATATGTGTAGAGACTTGGTAAACCCAGGCTATGTGGAAGAAGAATATGTATCATATTCATCCAAAGAAAATATCTTTGAAAGTCCCGCATACCCAAGCCAAGCACTGGAGACTCAACCAGGGGAACAAAACTCTTTAATGTTGCTAGGCAGCTACCAACCTAGGACTCCAGGCCCCTCAGGTCAATGGCAGCCAAGGAAAGTAGAGACCAAACCAATGGGCCCCTGTTATGAGTGCGGAGAACCCCATTGGGCTCGTGATTGTCCACATCGCTCAAGGCAAGCATCTCGGTCAAATACAACAGTACAACAGTTTCCACCAATCGAAAGATATTGTCTAGGGTGTTGTGTAGAACACTTCCCAAAAGACTGTCTGCTGAAACCACATGAGGAAGGCACCTCTCAACCAAAGGTTTCACTCAACCTTGTAGGCACAGTTCCATCGCCACCTTCATCTGAGAATGAGGATGTCGTGCCACTTAGAGTCATGACTCGATCACAGACAAGAAACGCTGAAATACAAACTGATGAGACACCTCGAACTAGGGACGCAAAGACAAATCTGGTGGACAAGACCCTACAGTCCAATAGAAAAAAGACCACTCGGAGGAAGAAGAACCGAAACAAACAAACTAAAAGTACATCCACTAGTTCTCAAGAAGCCTCTAAACAAAACATAAAGGATAAAACTTTTACATCCCAGGAAGTGCGTGAGGAACATCAACCTCAACCTGAGCCTAGGGTTAAACAAGATGAGGCTAGTACGACTGAGGTTAGTTCTGGGGGTTCTGTTTTTGTGGATAAAGTGAATGAGACTCTAGAGGCCATCATTGATGCTCATAGAAGTCGCATTGCAGCTTTATCTGAGCTACCCAAAAAGCTTCAAGAATACCCAAACCCTCGTGAGGAGAAGATCAATCTAGCTGTACATCAGCAACTCATTAGGGAAGCTCAGTCAATACTTGAGGGACCACCACCACCTATTCCTCGTGGCCCAGCCTCTCTTAAGCCAACATTAGAACCCATACCGGAAGTGTCATCAAGTAGAGAAATGAAAAGTGAGCTCATTTCACAAGCTCATAGCGAAAGGTCTGCACCAATTGACACCCAATTGAAAGATGAAATTCTGCCACCACCTAGCCTTGTCTTCCCATACAATGATGAAATTATTGATGCTAATGAGGACATGGCAAATGACATGTGGGCCGCAGTAACTGAGAAAATTAATGAGAACATGTCTTCTGTTAGTTCGCCTCCATTCTCTGAGGTGGATTTTACCAGGGGCACGGGAAACAACTTTGGACGCCCAAGCATCCAGGAGGAAGGTCAAACAATGGTTTCTCCCAGAAGTAAGCATACAATGAAAACCTTACCGTCCTATCTGGGAGAATATGAGAACTGTTCTCAAACCTTGAGGATACCCTCCATGCATAAAAGGTTGACTAAGGAGAAAGATATGAGTATGGTGCAGGCTATTTTGTCAGCACCAGTGGCTTGTACCTTACCTTTGCTTGAGTTGATAAAGCTTAAACCTGAGTTGTGGAATGATATTGCCACATGTTTGTCAGAGCAGGTATTGCTACAAAGGGGTCACCATGAGTGTACTATACACTCTGAAACAAAGCATGTAATGCCAGTTCCTATCAACAAAGTAGGAAAATTTTGTGAAGACGATCAGGGAAATGCTACCCTCCCATTAGAAGTGCGAAAAGTATCTTCAACTGCAATACTTGATAGTGGCGCAGGAGTGGGCATTGTGACAAGGTCCATTTGGGAAAAGTGGGGCAAACCAGCTATTAGGAGTACAAGGATGCGCTTGCAGCTAGCAGATGGAAGCTTAGAACATCCCCTTGGGCTGCTTGAGAACATATTGGTCACCACATGTGGGATTGAATATGAGCACACCTTTGCAGTAGTGGATTTTGGAAAGCATCCAAACTATGAAGTGATATTGGGTAGACCATTCATGCGACAATTTAAAATGATACAAGATTGGGGATACAATTACTTGTACCTCCGACATGATTCTGTCATCACAAGGGTCAACCTAAGGAATCACTCATATCGTGATGTAACAAGGTCTCCAATAGATGAGTTTGATTCTGCTTCATCTGAAGGCTCAAGAATTACATTGTCCGATGGGCGAGAAGATCTATGGATGTGCGGAGCCTCATGTAGGGATTTCAACACTGAGAGACTTAAGGGTAATCGAAGTGTATCTGACGAGGCATACATTCCACAACCCTTCCCTGAGCATTTAATTGATCCATTAGAATGGAGTCATGTCCTTGCAACATTATCGACATGTGCTTTACCGAAGCCAATTCAATTCTGTGACTCAGATGGATATGACATTATACCTATACGAATGGTACAACCACGTGCTCTTCTAGATCATTTGTACTATAGGGATACATCCAAAACAACAGCTATGCATGTCGAGGAAGTCTCAGTTGAGAATTTAACACTCAAATCTGTTAATGATGCTGATAAGAAAGAGACACAAGCTCCAACACAAATGATGTGGATAATTGATGAGTACTCAAGTGAGGGCCATGGCTGGCATGTTCCAACTACTCTAGTTGCTGCTCAAAGAAGGCCAGGCAAAAAGGAATTATCAATGTGGCTACCCAAAGATGCGTACAAAATTGTACCATCTAGTCCAGTTGCTAAGCCCCTTAAGAAGCACATCATTTCCAAACCTAAATCTCGCATTGTTACTCGATGGATCCCAAAACGGGTTCTTAAAGCACAAGGTTATTATGAGGGTGCAACATCAATTTGGCTTCCAAAATGCCATGGATTGCTAAAGGTAAAAGAGTGTTTCAAAAAGATTCCAAGAGTCACCCCTGATTGCCCATATCAGTGGGTGCAAAAGAAATCAACACAAATTCCCCAAGAAAGGAAAGGTGGCTGTGATAGCACTTACAAATCCACTTGTGTTGATCTTCCTAAAACATGTATTGAAACAACTGTTGCCCCTATTTCTCCTTGTTTCACAATTCAACCATCAACTTGTGTACCTAAGACAAGTAGAAAGGAGTCTCATTTGAGCATAGATTCTGGTACTTCAATGCCTAAAACCTCTTATCTTGCTCAAATTCCAAGACAATTGATAAAATTCCCACCCAAGAAGGACATACCTAAAACCAAAGATAAGGCATTAACACTACAATTGAAGCTCTTTGGTAGATCAATGTTTGTATAGTGTGGTTCCTTATGCCTTTTGAGAATTATATTCTTTTTGAGATGATCTCCACTACCAGCGCAAGGGTAAGTTCATCGACTCCACAATAAGATCGACAAGCCAGGGCACTTTTCTCCCATTGGGTTTTTTCCCCTCGGCTATATTCGGTGTTTGGCACCAATGGTAAATTTTATTTTTTTTCTTTTCTTTTTTTTTGTGTTTGTTAATAAAAATTTTACAGAGATCCTCGCTAAAACAAGAGCATCAAACATGCCCCACTAGTCCACCTACCTTACACACAAATTAGGAAGGGGGGAGACATGCTACGCCTACAAAGATCAAGGAGGAGCAATCTGCACCAAAATCAGCAATGCCTCAATGCAAACGAACAACATCAACAGAGCACTACAACAGGTGTATTCAAATCTTAATCTCTACTTCTTTTTGTGCTCTTATCTTTCGAATATATGGTTTGCATGTTCACACAATATTGGCTGGTTTGAGTTTTTGATTAGTTGTTAAAATATGGTGAGTGAGTTCTAGAGTCTTAGAAGACTTAGTAAAAGATATTTCTATTTAAAGACAGTGTAGGATATATACCAATGGAGTATGCCAAGTACTTATGTTTTCAAGGTATATTAGTTATCCTTAGTGGTAGCTACCTCTTAGATATGAGCTAGGTGCTAGGAGTAATAAAAATTTACGAAAATGTGCCCTAAAAAATATATATCCAAAATAAATTGAGACAGGAAGTGTCTACCGCCATGTGAAATGCTTGGTAGGACCTGAGGTTGTCTTAAGCACCTTGGGGCCGATGCCTTGGTTTCCATGGGGTGAACACTGATGTTTAAAAACTTCAGAAGAAGAACTTTGAGGAATCTATCGCCTTGATAGATGTTGGTAGGACTCGGGGGTACACTATGGGCCCTCAAGACCGATGCTTTCATCTTCAAGGGGTACTCCTTAGGTCATAATAGAAAGAAAAAGGGTCTGTCGCCCTTGAGATACTTAGCGGCCTTTAGATTCTCTTGGCGGAGGTCTCTTGGCCATTGCTTGGGTCTCTTTGGGATAGAACCTTAATCTTTATCACCTTCTACACACATTTAAAAAAAAAAAAAAAAAAGAGAGTTCCAATCACCTTTGCTCATATTTAGGAGTAGGTATGCCATTTAGGAGTAACTTACATACTGGTAGGACATTGAGACTACGGTCATAACCGGCGGTGTACAAAGCACACTTGCCTTTGCATAGCATTATCTACCACTTAAGTCTCACTTTGACTAGTCTTTACTCACCTATTTTAGTACTCATTAAAACTTTACTCAGCCTTGCACTTGTATGCTCACGTGTGAAAAATATCATTGCTGATTTTTCTTTTCTTTTCTTTTCTTTTTCTTTTTCAATAAAAGACTTCAATGTATCAATTGTTTTTGTTGCAGCTCTTGCTACTACCGCGCTCGAGGACGTGCGCAAAATAGGAAGGGGGGAGTGTTGCATGCAAATGAAGATCAATACAAGGAAGCAACAAAAAAGATACTTAGGGCTCTTGTAAAGAGTTCCACTTTGTAGATGTATGTGGGAGAGGGCTTCACAATAATCCCACATGGGAACTTTTGAGAGTTCTAGAATTTTTGTATAAAAGGTGGCTCATTTGAGAGCATGGACACATTGGGCAAACTCATGTTTGAGCTCTCTTGAGACTAGCTCTCCCTCTTCTTCCATAGAGGTGCAAGCTCTTCTCCCTCCCCATCAACATTGTTGTAAGTTCTATTCTTTTGTTAATTCAATGCAATGAGTGATGTTTATCTCTCTTCTCTTGTCTATTCTCTAGTATGCATGTTTCTTTGTTGTTAGTTTCAAGGTTTGTGTGCATGCTTGGGAGTAAGATTTTGAGAATGAAGGATGCTTTGAGCTTGTGTATGCAATAGCTTAGCTTTCTTCTTGTTTGGATGTATGAAGGAGTGGGATGATGAGTGAATGAGTATGGCAAGATTGAGCTTGAGTGTGTGTTGAATCTATGTCAATAGTAGTAGTTTTCTTAGCATTCTCTCCATTAATTGGATAAGCTTTTGTGCACCGGTACGGGTTGAATCCCTAGCTCCGAAAGGGATGCAAATCCCATTGGATTGAGCTACGTGTGGATCGTACTACTCTTGCTACAAGTGAGAGAGTTATTCCGTCTCTCCAGATTGTTTTTAAAGATAGCTAATTCTGTGAAAAAGGCAATTTCATATTGGGTGTGTAAGTGGTGTGACTAGTTTTAAGTTTGCATGAATATCCGGCTAGGGGGCCTGGAAACTCTTTTCCCTGGTACCCAGGACAAAACCTAACCAAATTCTTAATTGGATCCCATCACTACAGTGGTTGGGCAGTTGGCTAACCCACGGGACTGGATGGGGCTAGGCTGGATTGATGGATCCTTAAAATGAGACTCAATTCTGTTATGGTACGATAGATGAAGTAAATCTCGGGTAAAAATTGTTCTATGGAAAAGAATCAACGACTGTGCCTCTCAATGAGGAAAAAAGCATTGGTCTCTCTAATCCAAGTGCAATCTTTTCCTTGATCTGACTACGGGACTTACGGGTTTAGTCAGATCAGTTCAGTTAGTTAAGGCTTTTGACTACGTTAGAGAAAAATTATCCTAGAGGAATCGCCCGTGCTTTTCGGGCAAGGGAAGTTTTTTCGAGTTTGGTTTTGGAAGAACCAATGGATTAGTCTCTTGTCCGGATATCCGTGGGGGTGAGGCCCCGAGTGTGGGACTCTGCCTCGCAAAGTGCTACTTTCACTGCTAGCACCCGTGAACTCATTATGCCCGATGGGGACAGGGACCCTACAGCTGGTATCAGAGTGAATTGGCTAATGTGGATCAACCGAGAAGCCAAAAATGTCAAAAATTTATGAAGAAGGAGTAAAAGGTTGTAACTGTGCAATAAAATTCATACAAATTGTTATTCAGGCTGAAATTCATAAATTAGTAATTGGGTCTTTAGATGGAAGTACCGCAATTGCATGGAATCCTTGACTTGCTTGAGACCTAGACATGATGGTATTTACTTTATAGTTCCAAGGACCGTGACCACCCGTATATAATGAGGGTATAACTACAGCTCTTACTGGCAGTATATACGAGTAAATCTAAGACTTGAAATTATAAGCATAAATGCTATCCAGATGATGAATTCAAATGTGGTTGATATGATTTTTAAATTTTGGTTGAGAACTGATGAGTTGATTTGGATTCTAATTGAAAAATGATGATTCCTAAATTTTGGTTGAAATGTAATAAGCTGAGCAAAACCACAATGAGGATGAATGGGACGAGTCCTTGTGATGATGTTCATAATTGGAATGACGTTAATGACTTCAGCAAATCACTATGAGATTACTGGATTGTGCTAACAGATTGCTACTATTAACACTTGATCCACTCGATCAAGTTAAGGGATGTCAAATTAAAAATCTGTATAATTGAAAATTCCCATGGAGGACTGTTTAGATAGAAAGTTCGGTCTAATGGACCATTATTGTGATAAGGATTTGAATGTTATGATCACAATAATGGACCATTATTGCGATCTGATGATGAGTTTTATATAAGGGATCTTTTTCCCAGGATTCTGTTGGGTTCACCAGGCTATAAGGAACCCCAAAATTAGTTGGATCTTAAGGAAAAGAGTTGTCCTCTAATTTTGCGAGAAGAGGACATCTCACATTTTTTAAGTGGGGTAGGATGTAAGATTCCTCCCTCCAGCTTTTGAGGTGTGCAGGTGTAAGAACCTCCCCTTCTGATCTTATAAATTATTCCCCTCTCTGGAATAAAAGAAAGATCTTGTTTTAGCTTAGAGAGAGAAAATGTCTAGATGGAGGTAATTGATATTTTTAGATATAAAAATCCTCCTAGTGTCTAAAATGGTTTCCCCTGAAGAATTAAAAGTCTAAAGAGAACTTTCCAATGTGCAATTGGAATTAATAAAAAATAGGTATAAAGGACCTTAGCCTAAGGGTCCAGATTTAATGAAAATTTTGAATTATGCTCCAATTAAGGTTCATATGGACCAATAAGATTAATCCAACTGTAGGGAGGAGATAAATTAAAGAATAAAAGAAAATCTCCCAAAAATGAGTAAATACTCACATAAGATGAAGAGTTGACTAAGGATAAGGTTTATTAGTTAAAAAAGAAGAGATATTTAGAGGAAATGATGCATTTTTGACACCTCAATGTGGGGAATTCCCCTCAAGAAGGAGGCACCTATTTCACATGTGTGAAGGAGTTTTAAACTCATAAATAATTAGATTTTTTATCTCTCCTCTCTCATGTTTCAACTAGATCCAAAAAGTAAGCTAAACTGACCCAAAAAATGGCTGATCTAGAATTCTAGAATGAGTTTGCTTGGTTAGAGACTCATTTTTTCCTATAAATAGAAGCCTCCCCCTTTGTAAAAGGTTAATAGTGTTTATGAATTGCTACTCTACTCCTCCCTAGAGCCAAAAACATTGAATTCACTTGATAATTCAATTGTTTTTGACTAAATCCTCTACAAAGAATTGGTGGCCACTCTTGATCCAAACAAGAGTATAACTCTTAATCCCTCAAGCCAAAGGAAAGCTCCCAAAAACTCCATGTAAGTTAAAAATTTTACTTTTTTTTAATTCTAATCTATAATTTTTTGATTATTGCATTTTTATGTGAATATGGATGTTATGCCTTGATGAAAAGGCCACCCCCTTATCTTCATTAAGCCTTTCTTTATCCTAATATGGATGTTATGCCTTGATGAAAAGGCCACCCCCTTCTCTTCATTAAGAATTCAGCCTTTTTTTATCCTAAAATGAGTAACAAATAAATTGATTTAAACTTTTTTGATTGTTTACTCTTTAGAAAGTGAAAATTGAGTAGATTAGAGTACTTTAATTCAACTTGGGATTAATTTAAAAGTGATATTAGAATGTAAAAATTGAGAAATGGTCAGCCATACAAAGGAGGTTATGGCAAAATTTTCTTAAATTTTATGGAAATAAAGTTTATCTTTATGTTATTCTAAAAGAGTAATCTCCACCGTTTGTGCATTCTAAAAGAAATATTTTTATTTACTCCATGTACATATTCATATGCATGGATATCATTGATATTAATTATTAAAATTAATTTCTATGCATAGAAAGATGCATATTGAAAATCTTTTTATTATAAAAAGTATTGTTTTCATTGAATTTAAATTCTATGCATAGAAAGATGCATATTGGAAATTGTTTTATTATAAAAGTGTTATTCTCATTAAAATTGAATTTATGCAAAGAAAGATGCATAGAAGATTTATTTTTATTTCAAAAGTATTATTCTCATTAAAATTGAATTTATGCACAGAAAGATGCATTAAAGATTTATTTTTTTTTCAAAAGTGTTATTCTCATTAAAATTGAATTTATGCATAGAAAGATCCATAGAAGATTAATTTTTATTTCAAAAGTGTTATTCTCATTAAAATTGAATTTATGCATAGAAAGATGCATAAAAGGATATATTTTTATTTAAAAAGTGTTATTCTCATTAAAATTAAATTTATGCATAGAAAGATGCAAAAATGATTTATTTTTATTTCAAACGTGTTATTCTCATTAAAATTGAATTTATGCATGGAAAGATGCATAAAAGATTTATTTTTATTTCAAAAGTGTTATTCTCATTAAAATTGAATTATGCATAAATAGATGCGTAAAGAATCTTTATATCAAAAATTAGAATTCTCTTAAATTCTATGTTTAAGTTCTATGAATAGATGTGAATTTGATAGATATGAATGAATGGATGGATGTGATGTGAATTTGATAGATATGAATGAATGGATGGATGTTTAAGTTCTATGAATAGATGTGAATTTGATAGATATGAATGAATGGATGGATGTGATGTGAATTTGATAGATATGAATGAATGGATGGATGTTTAAGTTCTATGAATAGATGTGAATTTGATAGATATGAATGAATGGATGGATGTGATGTGAATAGAGGAGATGAGAATGTGAGGTGAATAGATAGATGTGAATGAATAGAGGTGATGAGATGTGATGTGAACTAGATAAATGTGAATGAATGGATGGATGGATGTGATGTGAATAGAGGTGATGAGAATGTGAGGTGAATAGATGTGATGAGATGTGATGTGAATCAGATAGATGATGAATAGATGGATGGATGTTATGTGAATAGAGGTGATGAGATGTGAGGTGAATAGATGTGATGAGATGTGATGTGAATCAGATAGATGTGAATGAATGGATGCATGGATGTGATGTGAATAGAGGTGATGAGAATGTGAGGTGAATAGATGTGATGAGATGTGATGTGAATCAGATAGATGGGAATGAATGGATGGATGGATGTGATGTGAATAGAGGTGATGAGAATGTGAAGTGTGAATAGATGTGATGTGAATCAGATAGATGGGAATGAATGGATGGATGTGATGTGAATAGAGGTGATGAGATGTGAGGTGAATAGATGTGATGAGATGTGAGGTGAAAAGATGTGATGAGATGTGAATCAGATAAATGTGAATGAATGGATGAGATGTGATGTCATGTGAATCAGAATATAAATGAATGATATGGAATGTGAGTGAATGTATGTGATGATAATATATGTGAATGTGTATGTGAAGAATGGATGTGAATGTGTATGTGAAGAATGGATGTGAGGTGAATAGATGTGATGAGATGTGAGGTGAATAGATGTGATGAGATGTGAATCAAATAAATGTGAATGAATGGATGAGATGTGATGTCATGTGAATCAGAATGTAAATGAATGATATGGAATGTGAGTGAATGTATGTGGTGATAATGTATGTGAATGTGTATGTGAAGAATGGATGTGAATGTGTATGTGAAGAATGGATGTGAATGAGTATGTGAAAGAATGGATAAGGAGGTGTATGTGAAGAATGGATGTGAATGTGTATGTGATGATAGTGTATGTGAATGTGTATGTGAAGAATGGATGTGAATGAGTATGTGAAAGAATGGATAAGGAGATCCACGCTTGTACCATTTATCTTTTCTAAAATGTACGCCCATGGCAACCTTGCCACACCTATACCATTTGCCTGCCATGCCAGTACCTTCTCAATCTGAAAGCGCATGCCTATTCCATCTTGAAGCCATGTTCGTGTCTTTGAGGAAGCATAAGCGCGCGTGGCAAGGTACTTCAAGGCTCTCAACTTTATCCTGGGAAACCTATGGCATTAAATTCTCTAAAAAATCTTTGACAACTAGAAGTGAACACCTATTCCATTTCTGCCATGCCCATTCCATTTATGCCATAGTCGTTCCTTTCTATAAGCATACACCCACAACGTGTTTCCTTCAACTACCGCACCTGTGTTATTCTCTTTTTCCTCGGCTCTAGCAAGCATACATCTGTGCCATTTGTGCCACGCTTGTACCGTTTCTCTTTTCTAAAATGTACGCCCATGGAAACCTTGCCACGCCTATACCATCTGCCTGCCATGCCCATACCTTCTCAATCTGAAAGGGTGTGCCTATTCCATCTTGAAGCCATGTTCGTGTCTTTGAGGAAGCATAAGTCCGCGTGGCAAGGTACCTTCTCACAGAGAAGCCTTACTTCGAGGCTCCCTCAACTTTATCCTGGGAACGCATAGTTGGAAGAGCCACATCCCAAGGTGAGGGTTATGAAACATCAGTAAGAAAGTGAGCCCACACTCTCTAGATCCTAGAGTAGAAATTGGAAAAAGCGAGCCATTTCAACCACCAATTTGGAGAGCCATGTATGTCTCAGGGGTGGCCGATTCATACAGGGCCCAAAGACCCATACTAAACCCAGGTCCATCCATCTTCCCAAGGTTTAGAAACATCACACCAGAGAGAAAGGGCCTACCCAACCCCTTCACATTAGCCCAGTCCACCTGTATATCAACAATACCCACCCCGAGGAGCATACCCCGGATACCATATCAACAGCCTAGCCCACCCATGAGACAAGGACCTCCAATGGTCTATTATCTACTTGGCCCCGCTCCTCCACCCATCATTCCCCAACCAGCACCCACTCCAGCTGTGGCAAGGCTAACACCAGAAGTGTTAAGATTAGCCATGCAAATAGGAAGGGGGTGGCTGCGGACATCATGCCCCCAGCCCCAGGTCAACCAACACCAGGACCCAGATTAGAGCAGAACATACCCGCAAACATCTCGAAGCTAATCACTAAGTTTGATGAAACTAGAGGCCCCATCCCACACTTAGAGATGTTCAACCATATTTGTGAAGCCTTTGTCCATGTGGAAGATCAAGTTAAGGTGAGTGCCTTTGGCCTCACCCTAGACGGTAAATCTGGCCAATGAAAACTACGGACAAGGCCACCTTCGAAGACTTGAAAAAAGAGGCATTGAAGGTTGGATATTCTCGTCAAGGGACCAGATGGAGTCCTGTTTAGCAGCTACACAATGTTAGACAAAAGGATGGTGAAACCATCCAAGATTACATCAACAGACTCAAATTGCAGTGCCAGAGACAAGTTCTCTAATGAAAGGTTAATAGGGAGATTTCTTGAAGGTTTGGATGTGTACCCCTACACAACTCCTTGTCTGCCTTGGCACATACCTCCTTTGAGCAATGTTGTAGGAGTGCTATAGACTTCGAGGACAACTTCAAGAACACGTTCCCGAGAACTCCATGAGGGTACATCAGAAGCCTCATTCAAGACCACCAACACTAAATTTGACGGCAAGAGCAAGGAATCCACTTCTGGACAATACATTGAGCAGTTGGCCGCTGCATTACTGCAGCAAATGAGCCAACATTGGAGAACCGACCAACGCCAAGAGCGGGTTGGCCAACCCCATCTCTATCCAAAGAGGGAGCTATATGATGCCCAATCTATTGAGCTATCCATACCAGCATGAAGTGTCCACATTTGCAACCCCATCCCACCCTCTATTGCACATATTACCAAAGATGGGGCAACGAAGCTGCTGACGGGCGGAATTAGCCAGAAAGCGCCTGGAGCCAACGGCATTGCAGTATAAACCGGTGCCTTTTTATTTGGGGGAAAACGCTGCCCCATCGCCATCGCGTCACCATACTCTAATTCCTCAGAGCCTTAAGGGTTCTCGTAGGCTGCGAACACGCTGATCTAGTCAGAATTACAAATGGCTGCGTGGTTTGGTGGCTGTAGGACTGACAGAGCTTCTGAAGCCTCAGTTCTTAACAGTAAATGAATGGGTGATTATTCAACTTAATCACCAATGTTTTGTGCTTAAAATAGTCTCAAATCACTGATATTTAAAGTACTTAAAGCATTAGATGCTTTGACCTAGGCCTCTACTTCCTTCAAGTACTCCAAGTGACCCAATTTTTGAAGGTTGTTTTGAAAGCATTTATCACATTGGTCACCATATACTTGATGAAATTACTATATTGTGATGATGATATTGTTTACATTATTTTTTGAATCACAATGGCTGAACCATCTGATGCTGAATCATCGAACATTCAACATTTGAGGCCTAAGAAGAAAAGCAAAAAGCCGAGGAGACGGGTAGGAAACAATGTCTACAACTCAAGAGCAAACAATGTTTTAGGAGGGCATGACTAGTCTGAATTTTTCATAAATAACCTTCATCTATTTGGTGAAGGTATCTAATCTTGTAAAAGCATTAGACACTGCCCTTGAGGGATACTCAAGTGGTAAGACCTTGCTTTATCATCATGTCTACATCCTCATTTCATGTTGATAAGTTTAATGGGATAGGTTTTCATACCTGGCAAGTTAGAGTAAGATTTATTCTCATGAAGAAAGGTCTGTGGGGAGTTGCTAGTGGAAAGGAGAAAAAACCTACCACTAGAGATGGTGAACAAGGATGGTTACCTAGGGATGAGAAAGCTTTTGCCATAATTGCATTAGGTCTAAGTGACAACTACATACATCATATCTCTAATGCAAACAACTCAGCTGAAGCATGGGAAATCTTAGAGAAATTATTTGGGGCAAAAGGGAAGCATTCCAAGATAGGGCTGAAAATCCAATTCTTTAAACTTGAAAAGAAAGCTTCTGAGTCTTTACCTTCTCATCTTAATTATATGAAAAGCCTAATGTCACAACTTGCAACAATAGGAGCACCAATAGATGAGGAAGATGCCATTGCAGTTTTATTGAAAAGCATGCCTTATGATGAATATGGGCATTTAGTGTCAACTCTCATGAATCTTCCGGATCCTACTTTAGAAGCCATTGAAGCTGCACTCCTTGAGGAGTACAAGAAGAAGCAAGAGAATATAGGGATAATGGAAGGGGCATATTTCTCCAACAACAAGTCACACTTCAAGAAGAAGAACTTCATCGACACAAAAGGAAAGAAGAAGACTTGTGGATTCTGCGGCAAGGAAAATCATATTGAAGAAAATTGTTTCTTCAAACAAAAGGCACAAAAGGCATTTCTCGCAAGTCAAGACAAAGAAGAGCTTCAAGAAGAGGCCTCCGAAGAGGCCAATTTTATCGAAGAAGAATGGGCCTTTTGAGTAAAATCAAGGGATAGCCCATACCATGTTTAAAAACCTCTCCATCCTAAACATAACTATCTCATTGTAAGCTTTACTGTGGTATTCTAGCATCATCCATCATTGCTAGCATTGTAAACCTAACTGGAATCAGACCTACGGGCACCAGCATGGTCATCATAACTAGTTTTTGTATGTTGTAACTAGAACCTAGAATTGCCATCATAAAGGTAGCATTGTCATGGATTTGGTTGAAGGAGGGTTTGTTGGATATATCACCCAAATCCATTCAAAGGTTGAAAGGGGCTATATAACCTTGAATTCTTTACTCAAGCCACATCCTCAAAAGGGCGCCTACTTCAAATATAGCCTAGAGGGAATCTTTCTCATTTATGGCATACCCACATGGGGGAGATGGCATACCCACATGGGGGAGATGGCATCTTATGCTTGTAAGACATCATAGGTGATGTCATGAGGTCATGTACTACTTGCCTATATAAGAGGCTCTTGCTAATGAAGAAAGTAACTCGTGTATTTCCATGATTATGCCCAAGCCATGTCTCATTAGTATCTCCTAATCCACTCTTAATCATGTTTCTAATCATGACCTAACCATGACTATAACCATGTTTGATCCTCCTTAGATTTGCTAATCCACTCTCAATATCAAGATACGCGTAGAGAAAAAAAAACAAAAAAAACAAAAATGTAGAGGAGAAAAAAATATATAGCTTTGATGTCCTCCCCTTTCATGAAACAGCACTAGCATGTTTTTTTTCTCCCAGAAAGGTAGTTTAAAATTCTCCAAATTGTAAAATTTATATTAGCCTTCCCTTTCATGAAACAACACTAGCATGTTTTTTTTCTCCCAGAAAGGTAGTTTAAAATTCTCCAAATTGCAAAATTTATATTAGCCTTCCATTATGGAATTCAAACACTGCTACTAGTTTAGCAATCCAATTGTGTGTCTCTATGCTTCTTCCCTTGTTGCTGATTCGATCTGTACAGATGAATTATGAAGAAAATTAGTGAGATTAAAAGTGGTCTTTGTGAGATTAAAAGTGGTCTTTGTGAGATTAAAAGTGGTCTTTGTGATTTTCACAAACCCACTAATGGTTTTCCACCTTGCTTTACCCTTTAGATAAAAGATTGATGGAAATTTGTTATCCAATGGTTAAAAACAAGTCTTCTTTAAACCATACATATCCATAAACCTATAAACGTCTTCTTCTTCAAATTAAATTAAAAAATTACCAAATTGACCTCTTGAAAATTTACCAAATTCACCTCTGCCTTTGTTTCTTTCACCTCTTTGTCCACAAGTCTTTGACGGGCTTCAAGAAGATTGAATTAAACCAAAGCTGTGATACCACTCTCATGGGAGCCTTTTGTGTACTTCTTGAAGAAATAATTCAAAACTCAGAAAATACATCAAAAATTGAAACAAGGACTTGAATTAAATTGATATCTCAAGAATCTAGGGGACGACTATCTCAAAAGAATGGACACATAGATCCTCATCCAAATACCCTATACATATAAGAGCTTGAGAACAAGCCAAGGTGACCTTCCTCATGGAGCAGCCTCCACCCTCCTAGAGATTGCTGGTCTCTCTTCCTTCCTCTCTTCTCAGATCTAGATTCCTATTGACAACTTGCCTCAAGGTAGCCCAAGCTTATTGAAAGATCTGAAGGATTGGATGGAGGGACACTAAAGGATTGGATGGAGGGACACCTCAAGGCAGGCATGCAAGAATCCATAGAGCTAGACAACTCTAATGATTCAGAGGAAGATGAGCTTGTTGAACCCCATGAGATCACTGGTACCCCCATAGTTTGAGTAAATAAGCTCGAATAATACTTTGAAGGTGACGAAATCAATGCAACATTATCGATAACCTTCGATGGTCTCTAGGCCATAGCAATCCTAGATGGGGGAGAAGGAGTGAGCATTGTTACAAAACAATGCTCGGAAAAGTGGGGAGCACCCGCCACCATGAATGACACAAAATTATTGGTAAGACTTGCTAATAGAGCCACTTATAGACCCATTGGTCTATTGAAGGATTTGAAAATAAAGATCCTTGGAACCACCTTCCACCACACCTTTGTGGTGACGAACTTTGGATGTCAGCCAGTTTTATATGACTGCATCCTTGGGCGACCTTTCATGAGGAAAACCAAAATGATCCACGATTGGATACTGACCATATCTACATTCGAAGGAAAGATAAGACAATGAAGATCAACCTATGTGGAAGGTGCATACCACCATGAGTGGCAGACCCATCGTTGTCACGGGACCCTTTTATGTATTTCTTGAAGAAATAATTTAAAACTCACAAAATACATCAAAATTTGAAACAAAGACTTGAATTAAATTGAAATCAAATAGCGTAACATAACGTAAGGAAAGGAAAATAGAATAACATCACCATCAAGATAAGTTTAGGTGCAATCTCTCCCCTCGCGAGTGTGTAGCTCCACTTCTACAACTTGAGTATTTAGAGAATTTTATTCATAAAAATAGCCCGAGGAGCTAATAATAGATGTGCATACAAATTGGGATTGCTTTTTTCCACTTTTGCGTATTGCTTTACATATTATTAACCATACGAAGGCTCCTAAGGTTTGTACATATAAAACGCCTTTGCCCAAATATAATTGCTAATAATGGGCCTTTTCTCATGAAATAACTTTGTGTACATTTGCACATATAATAATTTTATGCACATTCGCACATTCCATTAAGCTGATTCCTACACAAATTAAATTAAGCATATTTTTCCATGATTATTAATTCATAAAAAAATATGATAAAATATATACCTGTAACAATCCTCCCATTTGAGGAAGCAACTTTCCTTAGTTGTTAAAAGAAAAATGTTGAAAGAACAAACTTTTATGCTCATAGGTATTGATGTCATAACTTGCAAGGTAAACTCAGAGGTCCGAACATGGCTTAGAGGTTCTTATGGAACCAACAAGAAAACTCCTGCAACACCTAAATCAGTGTGGAATACTAGATTTACACATAATTCATATGCAATGAACCAATCAAATGAATGTATGTAAGACGAGTCTAAGTGTCCCATACCACAGCACATTGCACATACACACATAGGATGGTAAAAGATAGAAGACATTAATGTGTCTGGAGTAAGTATATGAAACCAATATGATGTCCCATACCACCAAATTAATTCTATACATCACTTCCTTCAGAATAGAAGTTTGAGACGGGGTGGCCAGTTCCCTTTGAAACTTAAATTTTGACACAAATTTTCTCTATCTTAAAAATTTATTTAAGCTACTAAATTTTGACTAATCTTGATGCTAAATCTATGGTTTATTAATTAGTTTTTTAGGTTGTAAAAATATTACAGAAACACTTATGAAAAAGTTTTATAAACGGAAGTGAGTATGTACATATACATACCTCCATTGTTGTGATGTTATTGAAATTATTTGTCAAAAAGAATTTTGACACTCCGAAGAGATGTGAGTTGTTAAACATAATTCATGAGAAGCTTAACATTATGACAGATAAATTGATTATGGATAGGAAATTCTAACCTTGAACTTGAAAAGCTGCTAAAGAGGGTGTGAGATTATAAATGAAGAATAGATAAAATTGATTTTTCAATACATAAAAAGTTTAAACAGAAATATAAATATGAATGACTAGTAAACAGTTCTAACAATCTTGATTAAGTAAACAAGTCTAGATGATGCAAATATTAATTTGCATTTGAAGTTGAAATAACCTTGAATAATAAATATGAAACTTAGCAATCATAAGATTGAGTTAAGCGTACGAGAGTTGTACCTTTTAGAATGGATTAAAATATAATTATTCTTCCAAATGTAACTGGGGTTATATTAAATTATGACTTTATAAGAAATAGAACTTATAGTAGTATGATTTTAAATTCTGCGCATAATTATTTCAGCATGATCATTATTGTAAGAATAGGGATGGGAAACTTACTTGGAAGGTGTTCGAATAGCTTTGTTACAAAATACATCATTATAAGGACACAAATATCACAAGCATATGTGACATTTTAATTTGTTGTGATGAGTAAAAGTATGGAAAATGGAGAAAGTTACTTGGGTTGGACTGTAAAATATCAGTTAGAGAATACGAATTGACAAGTAACAATTTTATTTTATGCAAGAAATCAAATTACACAAAGTGAATACTTAACTGGTAAATCATTGGAGATTTTGCATATAATAATCTGCAGGTTAGTTTCAATCCATAATATAATATGAATTTATAAAATTTAAAAAAGTGTAGTTATTAGTGTGAAAATATACACTTGTAACATAATACAACATGTATTAAGCATTATAATCAAAATTATATATATAGATATTTGCAATACTTATCTTATGCGCAGCTTGTTGACTTGAGCTGTAAAATGAATGGCTAGACAAGGCATAAAATTTCCATACAATAATTTGCTAGTGTTGATACTTAGCTTGTAAAGTGTTGAGTTGAACTCCTGGTCCATAGAGCTTGAAAAACTTCTAATGTCGAAGAAGAATCCTTGAGAATTTTCCCGATTGTCCGAAAGCTGTCTAATCTTATTTATTTTTAAATTACATTGCAAAGCTTATGAGGGCTTTTTAAACTAAAATTTATATATATATATATAATGTAAGAAGTTTTTTTCATAAGCTTAATAATATAAGCTTTAAATTAAGGCTTTATATTACAAAGCTCTTTAAATATATATAAGCTTATGTAGTAAGCCATACGCTTTTTAAAGCTTAAAATAGGCAAAAGAGGAGGGTAAAGCTTATAAATTAGGTTTCTTCTCATGTATATATATCTATATACCTCACCATAACATGCAAACTTAAAACTAGTCACACCACTTACACACCAGCATCAACTTTTAAAACAATCATTTAATGAAACCATTGTGTCACTAATCACAATCCTCAAAATCTCCGGTTGAATCCTTATTTCCAATCACGGTGTACCTATGGCATCATTGGCAACCAGAACGCTCACCACTTGTTCACTCAAGGGCCTTTTCGTAGCTCATGGTAATAACCAGTAATATATACACATACCAAAATGGAATCTCTGTTGAAGATTAGAAAGATCAACGGATCCATATAAAAGAGCCATGGACTCATCCGTTGTTTTGAGGACTAGCAAGGTCAACCAACCAGATCCATGCCTGAATTCAGAAAACAACTCTTACTCCTTGTTCCAATATCTTCCCCAACGTACGTGTGGGTATCTTCGGTGACCCAAGGCCCAAGCACCGTATGGTCAGCACCCTCTAGGATCCTTCGCAGGTCACCTAGCGCTTCTCTCATAGGCTACTTCCTTGGTCCCTCATCCACTATACCGGAAGCTCACCATTTAAATCAAACCGAGGCTAGTCAAGACCTCGGCTGACCTTGTTACGCGAGACGTCCTCCGTTGACTCTCCGTCACAGCAGTTGCAACTTTAACAGATAGGTCTCCACCACGACTCATTCACAAGGCGATAAAAATGCTTCCCTAGCATTCTTGACATAAAATAGTCATTTAAAAAATAAATTTCACATACAAATACAGTTTCAACAATATTTCCATTTTTTCTCATCACTCCACATTATTTCACATTAGTCCCCATTTTTTCTCATATTCCCACATTTTTTTTCATCGATCCCTATCACATCATATCATTCCCACATCAAATCACATCAATCCATATCGTCCATACATCCATCCACATCATCCACACCAATCCACATCATCCATACATCCATCCACATCAATCCACATTATCCACACATCCATCCACATCTTCCATACAACCATCCACATCAATCCACACGTCAATCCATATCATCCATACATCCGTCCACATCAATCCATATCATCCATACATCTATCCACATCAATCCACATTATCCACACATCAATACATCCATTTATGTCAATCCACATTACCCACACATCAATCCATATCATCCATACATCCATCCACATCAATCCACATTATCCACTCATCCATCCACATCAATCCACACGTCAATCCACATTACCCACACGTCAATCCACATCATCCATACATCCATCCACATCAATCCACATTATCTACTCATCCATCCACATCAATCCACACGTCAATCCACATTATCCACACAATAATCCACATCATCCATATCAATCCCTATTATCCACTCATCCATCCACATCAATCCACATTACCCACACATCAATCCACATTCATTTTATAAGTATTCCCATTCTCATCTAATCACATCTTTTTCTAACTCATCACTTATTTCCTCATTTATTCTCATCTAATCACATCTTTTTCTAACTCATCACGTATTTCCTCATTTATCCTCATCAGATCACATCTACTTGAATCTACCCATACATCTCATCACTTCACATACATGAACATCTATCCAGTTGACATTGCATCTTATCACATCCATTTCACATCACATCTCATTCATTCACATCCCAATTCACATGCTAACACATTCATTCATTCATTCACATCCCGATTCACATATTATCACATTTATTCACATCCTATATCATTCATTTACATCCTGATTTACATAATATCACATCTCATCTATTCATTCACATAACATCACATCTCATCTATTCATTCACATTTAACTGATTCGCATCACATATCATCACATCTATTTACCTTTCATTCTCATCACTTCTATTCTCATCACATCCATCCATTCTTTCCCATCATATCCATCCATTCTTTCCCATCCATCCATCCATTCTTTCCCATCTATCTGATTCGCATCCCATCTACCTTTCATTCTCATCACTTCTATTGTCATCACATCCATCCATCCATTCTTTCCCATCTATCTGATTCGCATCCCATCTCATCACATCTATTTACCTCTCATTCTCAACACTTCTATTCTCATCACATCCATCCATCCATTCATTCCCATCTATCTGATTCGCATCTCATCTCATCACATCTATTTACCTCTCATTCACATCCATCCATCCATTCATTCCCATCTATCTGATTCGCATCCCATCTCATCACATCTATTTACCTCTCATTCTCATCACTTCTATTCTCATCACATCCATCCATCCATTCATTCCCATCTATCTCATTCGCATCCCATCTCATCACATCTATTTACCTCTCATTCTCATCACTTCTATTCTCATCACATTTATCCATCCATTCATTCCCATCTATCTGATTCACATCCCATCTCATCACATTTATTTACCTCTCATTCTCATCACATCCATCCATCCATTCATTCCCATCTATCTGATTCGTATCCCATATCATCACATCTATTTACCTTTCATTCTCATCGCTTCTATTCTCATCACATCCATCCTTCCATTCATTCCCATCGATCTAATTCATATCACATCTTATCACATCTATTTAAAGAATGTAAGAGAATTCTTATTTTTAATATAAAGATTCTTTACGCATCTATTTATGCATAAGAACAACTTCACTGGGAAATAACACTTTTATAAAAATCCATTTATGCATCTATTTATGCATAAATTCAATTTTAAGGAGAATAACACTTTTGAAATAAAAATAAATCTTTTATGCATCTTTCTATGCATAAATTCAATTTTAATGAGAATAACTCTTTTGAAATAAAAATAAATTTCTTTATGCATCTTTCTATGCATAAAATCAAAATTGATGAGAATAAATCTTTTGAAATAAAAATAAAATTCTTTATACATCTTTCTATGCATAAAATCAAAATTGATGAGAATAACTCTTTTGACATAAAATAAATTTCTTTATGCATCTTTCTATGCATAAAATCAAAGTTGATGAGAATAACTCTTTTGAAATAAAAATAAATTTCTTCATGCATCTTTCTATGCATAAAATCAAAATTTGATGAAAGTAACGCTTTTATAAAAAAATATTCTTTTATGCATAAATTCAATTTTAATGAAAGTAACACTTTTATAATATTTTTTTGATGCATCTATTTATGCATAAAAATCAATTTTGATGAAGGTAACACTTTTATAATCAAAATATTCCCAATATGCATCTTTCTATGTATAGAAATGAATTCTAATGAAAATAACACTTTATTATAAAAATATTTCTAATATACATTTTTCTATGTATAGAATAAAAATAACACTTTTACAATACACAAGCGGTGGGGATTACTCTTTTTGAATAATAAAAGATAAAACCTATTTCACAAAATTTAAGAAAATTTCGCCATAACCTCCTTTGAATGGCTGACCATTTTTCAATTTTTTTCATTCTCAAGTTACTTAGAAATTATCCCAAATGGTTTAAAGCATTCTGTGTCAATAATGCATCATTTCTTCTAAATATCTCTTCTTTTTTAACTAATAACCTTGTTCTTAGTCAACTCTTCATCTTATGTGAGTATTTACTCATTTTTTGGAGGATTTCCTTTTATTCTTCAATTTATCTCCTCACTACATTTGGATTACTCTAATTGGTCCATAGGAACTTTAATTCAAAATTTTCAAAAAATCTGGACCCCTAGGCTAAGGTCCTTTTTACCTGATTTCAATTTATTCCAATTGCACATTGGAAATTTCTTTTTAAATATCTGTTTGAGGGGAAACCATTTTAGACACTAGGAGGATTTTTATATCCAAAAATATCTCAGTTTTGAATTACCTCCCTTTAGACATTTTCTCTCTCTAGGCCAAAACAGGGTAAAATAGGATCTTTCTTTTATTTTAGAGAGGGGAATAATTATAAGATCAGAAGGGGAGGTTTTTACACCTATACACCTCAAAAGCCGGAGAGAGGAATCTTACACACCCAATATGAAATTGCCTTTTTCATAGATTCAGCTATCTTTAAAACAATCTTTTAATGAAAACATGGTATCACTGATCATAATCCTCCAAAATATCTGGTTGAATTCTAATTTCCAATCATTCCTTCATCAGTGTACCTATGGCATCATTGGCAACCAGAACGCTCACCACCTGTCCATTGGGGCCTTTTCAATAGTTCGTATCTCATAGTACCTGGCAATATAATCACATAAGAAAATCTAGAAGGACTCTCCATTGATGAGATCAGCAAGATCAACCAACAGATCCATATAAAAGAGCCATGGACTCATACGTTGAGGACGAGCAAGGACAATCAACGAGATCCATCCCCGAGTTCAAAAAACAACTCTAACACCTTGTTCCATTTTCTTCCTCGACACATGTGTGGGTATCTTCGGTGACCCAGAGCCCAAGCATCGTATGGTCAGCACCCTCTAGGATCCTTCGCAGGTCACCTAGCGCTTCACTCATAGGGGCCGCTTTCTTGGTTTCTCATCCACCGTACTGGAAGCTCACCATTTAAATTGAACCAAGGCTGGTCAAGACCTCGGCCGACCTTGCTACGTGAGACGTCCTCCGTTGACTCTCCATTAGCTGTTGCAACTTTATCACTTAGGTCACCACCCACATGACCTCATTCACAAGATGGTCAAAATGCTTCTCCAGCATTCTTGACATAAAACAGTCATTTAAAAACAGGTCATAAATACAGTTTCTAACGAACTCTCATCTTTCCACGTCATTTCTCGTTATTCCACATTCTTCTACATCAATTTACTTTGCTTAATCCACATCCAATCATATGTATTCCCATCGTCCTTCAGCCATTCTCATCCAATCACATCCTATTACATCTCATCACATCTATCCTCATCTATCCTCATATCTCATCCATTCTCATCTACCCATATCCACATCACATCACATCACCACATCCATTCACATCTTATCTCATCCATTCACATCTACCCCAATCCACATCACTTCACATCACATCCATTCACATCACATCTCGTCCATCCACATCTACCTTGATCCACATCACATCTCATCCATTCACATCTATCCCGATTCACATCACATCACATCTCATCCATTCACATCTATTTCGATTCACACCACATCACATCACATCTCATCCATTCACATCTATCCCGATTCACATCACATCCATTCACATCTATCCCGATTCACATCACATCACATCACATCCATACACATCACATCTCATCCATTCACATCTATCTCGATTCACATCACATCACATCTCATCCATTCACATCTATTTTCATCACGTTACATTCACATCCATTCACATGTATTTACATCACATCACATTCACATCCGTTTACATCTCATCACATCCCCATCCCATCACATACATTCACATGTATTTACATCACATCACATTCACATCCGTTTACATCTCATCACATCCCCATCCCATCACATCCATTCACATGTATTTACATCACATCACATTCACATCCATTTACATCTCATCACATCCCCATCCCATCACATACATTCCATCCACATTACATCATGTCACACCCATTCACATCTTATTCACATCTCTTCACATTCACATCCACATATATTTACATCAAATCTCATCTCATTCACATCCACATCCCTTTACATCACATCACGTCTAGTCCACATCCACATCCATATCCATTTGAATCACATCACATCCTTTCACATATCCTCACATCTCATTCTCATCTCTTAATTCACATTCACATCCACATGCACATCCACATCCATTCACATCACATCACATCCTTTCACATACCCTCACATCTCATTCTCATCTCATCATTCACATCCACATCCCTTCACATCCATATCCATTTACATCACCTCACATCCCATCCACATTCATTTACATCACACCACATCTTATCACATCCACTCACATGCATTCACATCTATTCACATTTAGTAACATTTTCTATTTTTGATACCGATGGGACTTTTCTAAATTTCTGCCAATCGCTTAAGCCTAGTTAAAGATACTTTTTCTCATCGGATATTTTCATATTCTTTCTCAAATTTCTCAAGTGAAATATATTCAATATTCTTCTTTTGAGTAAAAAAATCATGGGATTTACAAAAATCAATTCTACCCATATTTCCCAATAAAATTAATAATGCTCAAAATTTCACTTTTGATAAATACTCATAATTTGAATTATGCTAAAAATGCATCTTTTTCCATTTAATTTCTTGGATCTCAAATATCATGGGAATTCCTCTTTTTGTATTTAATTGATTACATTCAAATGTCATGAGAATTTCTCTTTTATCATAAAATAAATTTATTTAAAATTCCTCTTTTCTTTAATAAAAATATCCATTCTTCAAAAATTTCAAGAATTCCACTTTTTCCATTTAAATGATTGAATTCCAAATTTCATGGGAATTCCTCTTTTATCATTTAAATAAAATTACCAAAATTTCCTATTTAATTATGCATAACCCTTAAAAATTGCTTTACCATGAATTTGATGAAAATCATTCTTTTATCCTAGGATATTCAATCCTAGAATATGGTAGGAAGTCCTCTTTTCACATTATGCATAAGAATGAGTTATGTATTAATTTCTTAAAAATTTTGCCATAGCTATTTTAGACTTAAATTCAATTTATGGATTTAAATCATAAGATTACCATAATTTTATCAGCATAAAAGTATAAAAGGCCATTTTCTTAACCTCTAGCTTCACAAGCCTAGAGTTTGATTTGTGAATTGAGAATTCATCAATGAGAAACATCATTTGAATAAGAATTAGTCATACGAATGACTATTCTTTTGGGGGGAGAGAGATAAACATAAAAAGCATCCTAGTTAAGCATAAATGTAAACTTTTCCTAATTATTCATTACAACTCTTAAAAAAAGCTTGATTTGCATTATAAACACTTAATTAGAAACTTCTCAAGCTTGAGAGGGGTTGAGAAGTGAAAACATTGAGAATAGTAGAGAAAAACCATGAAACTACATCTTACCTCTTGATTTTACTTGCTTCTCTATCTTAGAAGAAGCCCCCAACCAATCAATTGGTTAGTGTGTTGAGAGGAAAGCTCCAAGATGGTTGAAGAGAGAGAGAAGCTCCACTCTCTCCAAAAGTAGAGGATTTTTAAGGGATAATAGAAAATATCATTATTTTAATGTAATACTGGCATGATATAGCTCAAAGATGAGAATAAAAAAGAATGAGGATCTATTTATAGGTGAGGGAGGCCACTAACTGAGTCCAACTAAGTTCTAGAATTTTCTAGCTTCAGTTTGGTTGAATTTGGACAAGATTTGGATCAGTTTAGCTCCCTTTTTTATTTGGTTTGATCCAGGAGAGAGGAGAGATAAAAATATCACAATTTTTTTGAATTAAAAACTCATCCACATGTGTGAAATAGGTGCCTACCTCAAATTCTCCCCCCTCCTTATCAAGGTGTCAAAAGTGTATCATTATTCCAAAATATCTCATTTTTTTAGTAATATCTCATAGTTTTTAACTAATAAACCTTGTACTCAGTCAACTCTTCATCTTATGTGAGCATTTACTCAATTTTGGGTATTTTCTTTTATTCTTTAGATTTATCTCATCCCTACACTTGGATTAATCCTATTGGTCCATAGGAACCTTAATTGGACCATAATCCAGAAATTTCTGAAAATCTAGACCCTTAGGCTAAGGTCCCTTATATCATTTTTAATTGATTCCTAATGCACATAGGAAAGTTCATTTTGAACTTCTGTTTCAGGGGAAACCATTTTAGACATTAGGAGAATTTTTATATCCAAAGAAATCTCAATTTTGGATTATCTCTCTTTAGACATTTTCTCTCTCTAGGCCAAAACAGGGTAAAACAAGATCTTTCTCCTATTTCAGAGAGGGGAATAATTTCAAGAACAGAAGGGGAGGTTCTTACACCTTTACACCTCAAAAGATGGAGGGAGGAATTCTACACAACTTGAAAAGCTTTTCGGCTTTGTGCACAAAGAACGTAATAAGAAGTTAGTGCTGCAAAAAAAAGAAGCCAAAAACTAATAGAAGAAGAAAGTGCTAGGGCAGAAGAAACAAAACAAGTGCCCAAACACTTCAAAACCTTCCAAATGGCCGATAGATTTGTGCAATATGACTTGGACCAAAGGTTCCACAATGGACAACCAAGGACCTCATATGATGGTCCAGCTAAGGTAAAGGAAATTAACTTGGCAGGACTAGGTGAAGACCTGAGGCCAGTATACATGGAAATGACCTCTCTACCAAGGAAGAGATGGCACTCATTGCTCTACTCATAGAATTCCAAGATTGCTTCACCTGGAAGTACACAGACATGAAAGGTGTACCTCCCACCAAAGTAGTAAAGCACACCATTCCAATGGTCGATGGAGCAATATCGGCCAAGCAAAGGGCTTATCCTATGAACCCAAAGTATTCCAAGATGGTATGGGAACAAATTGATAGACTCATCAACACTAAATTCATCTACAAGATAGAGCACACATAGTGGATATTACCCATCATGATAGTGCCCAAAACGAATGGGATGGTAAGAGTGCATGGACCTCAAAAAGGTCAATGCCACCACCATAAGAAATCATCCTTAATGGATTCTCCGGCTACAACCAGGAGTTGATTAACCCCAAGGATCATCTTTGCCACCAACAGAATTGGGAACTTAGGCATATCGTGTCATGCCTTTTAGGCTGACCAATGCCCCCGGTACCTTCTAGCGACTAATTTGCATGGCCTATAAGGAATATCTTTGAAAATTCCTTGAGGTCTTTATGGATGACCTCTTTAACTCCTCTCGAAAGACACACCTTGGCTATTTACGTAAGGTGTTAGAAAGATGCGGGCTGTATCATATTTCATTGAACCCACTCAAATGCCAATTTTGGGTTAGGCATGGAGTTATCTTGGGACACATTGTCTCCAAATAGGGAATCTCCACAGACAATAGAAAGGTGTGGCTCATGCCCCCACCCACAAACTTTAAGGGAGTTTAGTTTTTCATGGGACATGTTGGTTATTATCGATGTTTCATTTTTATGTATGCTGGTATAGCTCGACCACTTTATGGACTCTTGATCCTTTTCAAGTGGAGGGAGGAATGCCAATAGTCTTATACCACCCTCAACAAATCCTTGGCAAGTTCTCCTATTTTAAGGTCCCCCAGCTGGGACATTATCTTTCATGTCCACATCGATGCCTCCGCTTTTGCTCTTGGATACACAAGATGGATTTTCCCATCAACTTTGCCAGCCGCCAACTAAACAAGACCGAGAGAAATTATACCACAATGGAAAGGGAAGGGTTGGCTATGGTCTACACCATTAAGAAGTTTCGCCATTATCTTATGGCAAGATAAAAATTATCTTCTTCGTAGACCATCAAGCTCTTCTATACATGATAAACAAGCCTTGTACAACAGGAAGAATCACCAGGTGGCCTGCTGATCCTGCTTGAGTTAAACTTCGCTATGATAGTGAGAAAGGGCTTACAGCATGTCTTGGCAAACCACATGTCAAGAATCCTTAACGGTGAGCCGCCCGTAGAATTTAATGATGATTTTCCAGATGCCGCCCTCTTCCAACTATGTTTAATTCTTGAGTGGGGCGAGGAGATACCACACTTCCTAGCCATTGGCTTACCAGTGGACCCCCTCCTAAACACGGACCATGCCCATCGCCTCATTAAATAGGCAGCCCCCTAGAAACTCATTTCAGGCCAACTCTACAGGTAGGGGAAAGACAAGTTTCTCAGACATTGTGTCCAAGAAGATGAATATGTATAATAAGCTTACTCTGCCTATGTTGGGTGGCACTTTACAACAGATATCACTGCATGCAAAGTTCTCATAGACGGGTTATGGTGGCCCACCCTAATGGTTGGCTGATATAGTTGAATATGTAAAGCAGTGCGATGAATGCCAACAAGCGGCAATTCCCCGCCTTTAAGGATAGCATGTCCCTAAACCCTGTTCTATCCTCGCAACCATTCGCAAAGTGGGGCATTTATTTTATTGGGTCTATTAGTCCCGCAACCAGATACACTCAAGCCAAATATATAATTGTTTTCACAAACAATTGCACCAAATGGGTTAAAGCTTGGGCTACCCGTAAAGCTGATACATGCTCTACTACTAAATTCCTATCTGAGTCAGTCATCACACGCTTCGGTTGCCCCCTTGAGATTGTGAGTGACAATGGAACGCATGTCATTAATGAGGTAATCCAATTTCTCTTATAAGAATTCCTTGTCACTCATAGAAAATCCTCCCCATATTACCCTCAAGAGAATGGCCAAGCTGAAAGCACTAACAAAGTTTTGTGTGCCATAATCCATTCTCACCAAAATTGTTGAGGCCAGCCACGTAACGATTGGGAACAAAAGTTGCCAGCAGGCACTCTGGGCCTATCAAACTTCCTACAAGGTAGCTACCAATGCCACACCCTTCAGTTTGACCTATGGTACTGAAGCGGCTATGCCCAATGGAGTTCTTGGTTCCAAGCTTATGCATTGTTGTACAAGAGAAACTCACAAGGAATGTGTTAGTCGGTATGCATGCATTCCATGTGAACCACCAACACTTCACCTACCCTTAACGGCCACCCTTCACCTACCTTAGGTCTTCACCCACCTTATGTAGTTTTTTGGGTTGTATGGGGTATTCACGACTATCGATTTTCTGTGAGCAAGAATCTCTTCTCTCTTTTTTTTATTCTCTCTTTTGCCAGCTAGTTCCTTGTCAAGCATTTCAATCTATTAGGGCTGAAGGACACTACACATTGGCAACCCATGATGCTAAAAACCCCAGTTGGGGATAAAGCTAGGTGTGGAAGAAGATGCAAGGATGCAGGAAGGAGAATCCATCACTGCCATTACCTCAATTGTAGAAGGCTCCTGTAGTAGAGTGTTAGCTGTCTCGCTTGCTCAGTGAGGGAGGTCATGCAAAGGCCACTACCTTTCAATGTGGTAGTTTCTACTATTGGAGGGAAACCCTTGCATACAATGGCAAGGGTTTAGGGACCCCTCAATCCTCTAAACTGTAGACTGGTTTTTGTAGCCGACAACTGGAGAAATTTTCTTCGCCATAGGTTCATGACTCTTTATTTTGCTAGTGGACGCATAGAACAGTAGCCAGTGAAGATGATTTGTTGAAGGTCTTCAAATTTGGAGCTACGGCCATCAGTACATGCATTCATCAGTAAAGTGCACAATGGTAAACCATCCATTGAGTGCAGAGTGGAATCTCCACATGGTGTTCGTAGTACAAATAGGCCACTCCGCATGCTGATTTCGGAAGCAAGCCTCACTCAAAATTTTGCACAACTTCCACCTTCTGCACTGTTGAGATGTCAAGCTCAACAACATGAGCTGACACTCACGAGGCGCCTGCATGACTGTTTGACATTTACATCATTGGGGCGGGTTTGGTAGCTGGCATTGACATATATTCACCAGAGATTCTACAACTGGACTACACCGACTAGTCCACATCTACCCACTCCTCTTAGTGTGTTCACATTATGGACCACTTGTATGTACTCTATTATGTCTGTTAGTCTCTTTATCGTCTTTGTTGTAGACCTCTTTCGTTGGGTGAAGAAGAAGAAGAATTTTCAGCCTCTCACCTTGTGTGTTCTTTTCTAGGGTTTGTGTGTGAGTGTGTGTGTGCTTGCAAGAGCTCAAGCTCTTTTCTCCCCTACATCTTTTCATGGTATCAGAGCCTGGTTTATGCTAAGGGCTGAGTAGCAAACAAGAGAAGCACATGAAGCGGTACAAGGGTAAGAGCTTCATCTACTCTTCTCCCTTTGTGTTGGTTACTATACCCTTGTCGGGAGCTCTTCGGGAGGCACCGGCAAACGAACTTTGATTGAGGAGATTTCTTTGCGAGAGGAGAGCTATAGGGCAAATATATCATCCGTATTTGTTTGGGCCAAAACCATGTTTCGGGCATGTCTGGACCTCCATTTTTCAGTTTGTAGGCATTCACCGGCACTAGTAAGTTTCGATTCTCTACAGAACTCTATTTTTGGAACTGCAAGAAGGGCGATTGCTGTGTAGACACTCTGTGTGCTACAAAGAGGTCTTAAAGTTACCATTGGGTGTATGTATGCAAATTGAGGTCACTAGTTGTGAACAGTTTGGGTGCAGTATAGTACCGCACAGAGAATGCAGCAGTTTGTGCAGGTAAAACTAGAGTGCTACTTTTGTGTAAATTTGTATTATGCAGACAAGATGTCGAATGATGGAATAAACTAGATTATTGCAAAGAAGCTTGATAAGAACAACTTCCATGCTTGGAGGTTTAGATTGACCAATTTCTTGATGGGAAAAAAGTTACTGGGACTACATTGAAGGTGAACATGAGGAGACACCAGAGATACCGGAGATTAATCCAACTGCTACAGATGTAAAAGGATTCAAGGATTGGAATCAAGGAGCAAGGAAAGTCATGTATTAGCTTTATATCAGCATATAGGACACTATGATTGGGCATATATAGGATGCCAAGTCACCTAAGGAGGCATGGGACACCTTGGTGAAGCTATATGAAACTAACACCAAGGCACGAAATATTCAGTTGAAGAATGAGCTTTATACTATGGAGAAGAAAAATATGTATGTGAATGGTAATGCTTTGAATATCAAGGGCATTGTGGAGTCCCTCGCATCAATTGGTGTTTTTTTTAATGATGATGATGATAAGGTGGAAGTGTGTTTAAGTGGTCTCGAGCCACAATACAAGGCATTCAAGACGTCTATTCAGACTCGGGAGAACATTCCCAACTTCACAGATTTGGTGTCAATGCTGATCATTGAAGAGAAGAACTTGGGTAAAGATCAACAGTCTTCACAAAACAAAAATTGTTCAGAGCAGTAGACCTTCTACACAAGTTCAAGTAGAGGAAGAGGTAGAGGTCATGGACGTGGCCAAGGTGGTGGGGCTGAACAGGTAATCAGAATTATGGTCAGCAGCAGTAGCAACAATCCCAAGATTCGTAACAACAACACACAGGTGGAAGAGGCTAGTTTAGAGGCAAGGGGAGTCAAAGAGGTCATGGTAATTGGCAAATGCAACATAATGACACACGAGGTTTTTTTTACTATGTGGTAAGCCTAGACATGTGTAGGAAGATTACTATAAGAAGTAGAGTGACATTCGAAATGGAAAAGTGCAGCAAAACAACTATGCATCCTCTAGCAGAAATAATGAGGATAATGAGAGGTTGTTTGTTATGCAACATGTGGTTAATGCTATGTATGGAAATGATGTAGCAGCATGTAAAGAAGATGTATGGTATGTTGATTCAGGTGCTCCAAACCACACATGACAAGTCATGGGTGAGTGGTTCAAGGAAATGAAGTCTTGAAAGTCTAGGTTTTGTTGAGACAGAGGACGACACTGCTGTTGGAGATGTGCCACTATCTATGCACGATGGTAAGGTGAAGTACCTTGTAAATGTACTTCATATTCCGAACATTATAAATAATCTGGTTTCTGTTAGCTAGATGATTGAGTAGGGTTTGCAGGTTTGGTTTAACCCTGATGGATGTTATGTAGAAGACTTCAAAGATAAGTGTAGGTTGGTTGCAACAGAGTAGGCAGAATGTTTACATTGAATGTAAATATACTTGAAGTGAATGCTGCAATGTTTGCAAATGGTTCATGAGTTGTTGTAGATACAAACATTTGGCATAAGAGAATTGGGCATGTAAATGTACAAAGAATGAAGTCCATGCAGACTAAAGAAATTGTGATAGGGCTGCCTAAATTTAAAGTTGATGGTATGTAGAAAGTATGCGAAGCATGTCAATTTGGAAAGCAAACAAAGCATGTATTTCCACACGACAGAAATGTGAATAGGAATGTACTAGATGTTGTGCATTCAGATGTATAGGGTCCTATGAAGACTATGTCTATGGGTGGCTGCAGGTACTATGTGAGGTCCCTATCCCCACCGCGCAACGAATTCAGAGGTTCTAGCAGCGGAAGTAGCACTTCTTGCACGGGGCAGGGTCTCACACTCAGGGCCTCGCCCACGGATATCCGGACAAGAGACTAATCCATCGGTTCTTCCAAAATCGATCCCGGAAAAACTTCCCTTGCCTGGAAAGCATGGGCAATTCCTCCAAGATAACTTTTCTCTAATGTAGTCAAAAGCCTTAACTAACTGCACTGATCTGACCGAACCCGTAAGTCCCAAGTCAGATCAGGGAAAAGATTGCACTTGGATCATAGAGACCAATGCTTTTTTCCTCATTGAGAAGTAGAGCCATTGATTCTTTTCCATAGAACAATTTTTGTGCGGGATTTACTTCATCTATCGTACCATAACAAAATTGAGTCTCAATTTAAGGATCCATCAGTCCAGCCTAACCCCATCCATTCCCATGGGTTAGCCAACCGCCCAAGCACTGTAGTGATGGGATCCAATTAAGAATTTGGTTAGGTTGTCCCGGGTACCAGGGAAAAGAGTTCCCAGGCCCCCTAGCCAGATATTTATGCAAACTTAAAACTAGTCACACCACTTACACACCCAATATGAAATTGCCTTTTTCTCAGCATCAACTATCTTTAAAACAATCATTTAATGAAACCATTGTGTCACTAATCACAATCCTCAAAATCTTCGGTTGAATCCTTATTTCCAATCATTCCTTCATCGATGTACCTATGGCATCATTGGTAACCAGAACGCTTACCACATGTTCGCTCAGGGGCCTTTTCGATAGTTCCTAGCTCATAGTAACCGGAAATATATTCACATATCAAAATAGAATCTCCGTTGAAGATCAGCAAGATCAACCAATGGATCCATATAAAAGAGCCATGGACTCATCCATTGAGGACCAGCAAGGTCAACCAACTAGATCCATGCCCGAATTTAGAAAACAACTCTTACTCCTTGTTCCAATATCTTCCCCGACGTACATGTGGGTATCTTTGGCGACCCAGAGCCTGAGCACCGTAACGCTTCACTTATAGGCCGCTTCCTTGGTCCCTTATCCACTGTACCGGAAGCTCACCATTTAAATCAAGACCTCGGTCGACCTTGCTACGTGAGACATCCTCCGTTGACTCTCTGTCAGCAGTTGCAACTTTAACATATAGGTCTCCACGACCTCATTCACAAGACGGTCAAAATACTTCTCCAGCATTCTTGACATAAAACAGTCATTTAAAAATAGATTTCACATACAAATACAGTTCCAACAATATTTCCATCTTTTCTCATCACTCCACATCCTTTCACATTAGTCCCCATCTTTGCTCATCTTCCCCCATAAATTTTTTTTCTTCATCGATCCCTATCACATCACATCATTCCTACATCAAATCACATCCAATCACATCATCCACACATCAATCCACATCATCAATACATCAATACAATCCACATCATCAATACATCAATCCACATCATCAATACATCCATCCACATCATCCACACCAATCCACATCATCCATACATCCATCCACATCAATCCACATTATCCACACATCCATCCACATCTTCCATACATCCATCCACATCAATCCACACGTCAATCCACATTCATCCATACATCCATCCACATCAATCCACATTCATCCATACATCCATTCACGTCAATCCACATAACCCACACATCAATCCACATCATCCATACATCTATCCACATCAATCCATACGTCAATCCACATCATCCATACATCCATCCACATCATCCACATCAATCCACATTATCCACTCATCCATCCACATCAATCCACATTCATTTCATAAATATTCCCATTCTCATCTAATCACATATTTTTCTATCTCATCACTTTTTTCCTCATTTATCCTCATCAGATCACATCTTCTTGCGTCTACCCATACATCTCTTTACTTCACATACATTAATATCTATCCAGTTTACATCACATCTTATCACATCCATTTCACATCACATCTCATTCATTCACATCCCGATTCACATGCTAACACATTCATTCACATCCCTTATCGTTCATTCACATCCCGATTCACATGTTATCAAATTAATTCACATCCTATATCATTCATTTACATCCTAGTTCACATGACATCACATCTCATCTATTCATTCACATTTATCTGATTTGCATCACAATCATCACATCTATTTACCTCTCATTCTCATCACTTCTATTATCATCTCATCTCATCCATCCATCCATTCCCATCTATCTAATTTGCATCACATATCATCACATCTATTTACCTTTCATTCTCATCACTTCTATTCTCATCACATCCATCCATCCATTCATTCCCATCTATCTGATTCGCATCCTATCTCATCACATCTATTTACCTCTCATTCTTATCACTTCTATTCTCATCACATCTATCCATCCATTCATTCCCATCTATCTGATTCGCATCCCATATCATCACATCTATTTACCTCTCATTCTCATCACTTCTATTCTCATCACATCCATCCATTCATTCATCCATCCATCCATCCATTCATTCCCATCTATCTGATTCGCATCCCATATCATCACATCTATTTACCTTTCATTCTCATCACTTCTATTCTCATCACATCCATCCTCTATTCATTCTCATCTATCTGATTCATATCACATCTTAACACATCTATTTATAGAATGTAAGAGAATTCTAAGATTCTTTACGCATCTATTTATGCATAAGAACAACTTCAGTGGGAAATAACACTTTTATAAAAACCCGTTTCTTATGCATCTATTTATGCATAAATTCAATTTTAGGGAGAATAACACTTACGAAATAAAAATAAATCTTTTATGCATCTTTCTATGCATAGATTCAATCTTAATGAGAATAACTCTTTTGAAATAAAAATAAATTTCTTTATGCATCTTTCTATGCATAAAATCAAAATTGATGAGAGTAACTCTTTTGAAATAAAAATAAATTTCTTTATGCATCTTTTTATGCATAAAATCAAAATTAATGAGAATAACTCTTTTGAAATAAAAATAAATTTCTTTATGCATCTTTCTATGCATAAAATCAAAATTGATGATAATAACTCTTTTGAAATAAAAATAAATTTCTTTATGCATCTTTCTATGCATAAAATCAAAATTTGATGAAAGTAACGATTTTATAAAAAAAATCTTTTATGCATAAATTCAATTTTAATGAAAGTAATACTTTTATAATAAAAATTTTCTTTTATGCATCTATTTATGCATAAAAATTAGTTTTGATGAAGGTAACACTTTTATAATCAAAATATTCCCAATATGCATCTTTCTATGCATAGAAATTAATTCTAATGAAAATAACACTTTATTATAAAAATATTTCTAATATACATTTTTCTATGTATAGAATAAAAATAACACTTTTACAATACACAAGCGGTGGGGATTACTCTTTTTGAATAATAAAAGATAAAACTTATTTCACAAAATTTAAGAAAATTTTGCCATAACCTCCTTTGAATGGCAGACCATTTTTCAATTTTTTTCATTCTCAAGTTACTTAGAAATTATCCCAAATGGTTTAAAGCATTCTAAACTAATCAAATTCCACTTTTTAAAGAGAAACAATATGAAAAGTTTCATTCTAACAATTTGATTACACATCTAGGATAAAGAAAGGCCGAATTCAAGAATGAAGAGAGGGGGAAAGCCTTTCCAACAAGGCATAGCATCATTTTTTATTTTAAAGAAAACAAAAATTAGAAAACCATTAAATGGAATAAAGAAAAGGTAGGATTTCTAGCTTACATGAATTTTTGTGAGCTTTCCTTTGGCTTGATGGTTTGAGGGATCTACTCTTGTTTTGCACCAAGAGTGGCCACCAATTCTTTTTTGAAGAGGAAATGGTCAAAAACTAATGAATTATCAATAAATTCACTGTTTTTGGCTCTGGGGAGGAGTAGAGTAATAGTGCCTAAAACACTATTAACCATTTACAAAGGGGGAGGCTTCATTTATAGGAAAAAGTGAGCCTCTAACCAAGCAAACTGATTCTAGAATTTTCCAAATCAGTTTGGTCAATTTTTGACCATTTTTAGGTCAGTTTAGCTTACTTTTTGGATCTAGTTGAAGCAGGAGAGAGGAGAGATGAAAATATCTCATTATTTGTGAGTTTAAAACTCAACCACACATGTGAAATAGGTGCCTCCTTCATGAGGAAAATTCCCCCACACTGAGGTGTCAAAATGCATCATTTCTTCTAAATATCTCTTCTTTTTTAACTAATAACCTTGTCCTTAGTGAACTCTTCATCTTATGTGAGTATTTACTCATTTTTGGGGGGATTTCCTTTTATTCTTCAATTTATCTCCTCCCTACATTTGGATTGATCTAATTGGTCCCCATAGGAACCTTAATTCTAAAATTTTAGAAAATCTGGACACTTAGGCTAAGGTCCTTTTTACCTGATTTCAATTTATTTCAATTGCACATTAAAAATTTCTTTTTGAATATCTGTTTCAGGGGAAACCATTTTAGACACTAGGAGGATTTTTATATCCAAAAATATCTCAATTTTGAATTACCTCCCTCTAAACATTTTCTCTCTCTAGGCCAAAACAGGGTAAAACAGGATCTTTCTTTTATTTCAGAGAGGGGAATAATTATAAGATCAGAAGGGGAGGTTTTTACACCTACACACCTCAAAAGTCGGAGGGAGGAATCTTACATATACTACGTAACATTCATTGATGACCACACAAGGAAAGTGTGGGTGTACTTCATGAAGGAGAAGAGTGAAGTGTTCACTAATTTTTTTAGAATTTCAGAGTGATCTAAAAAATAGACAGGAAAGCATGTGAAGTGCCTAAGGTCAAATGGAGTGGGAGAATACTTCTCCAATGAGTTCTCTGAATTCTTGCAAAGGAATGGCATTTAGAGACAATTTACATGTAGATACACTCCGTAGCAACATGGAGTTGCTGAGTGAAAAAACAGGCACATTGTATTGATAGCATGAGCATTGAATATGCCGCATAGCTATTGGGCTGCGACTGTGTTTACAGTAGTTTATATCATGAATAGGACTCCTATTGTAGCCATAAATGATGCAATGTCCAGAGGAGAAGTTTACTGGCAGGAAACCTGATTTGTCACACTTGAAAGTTTTTGGATGTACTGCATATGTGCATGTGCCAGATGAGTTGCGTACCAAGCTAGATCCAAAGGTAGAAAAATGTGTGTTTATTGGGTATACCTTGAGAAAAAGGGATATAAATGCTATAATCCTACTACACGTGAATCGAGGATAAGCAAGGATGTTGTATTTGATGAGATGAGTAGCTGGTAGCTGTATTTGATGAGATGAGTAGCTACTGAAAACGATGTTGTTGGGGCTGATGTAAGTGGAAATGTGGTTGCATAGAATGCAAGTCACCAATCATAGTCATTGAGTGGACCAGGAGAGTCCTCATCTAGTGGTTATGCGATGAACATAGTAGTTCGGAGCGTAGCTCGAAGAATAACTCAAGGCTTCTGATTCTGATCCAGATGATTACTATGGTTGTCATGATAATGGACCAGATATGGTTGCGGATTGATCATCCAAATGAGGAGATTTTGGCTGCCCAAAACATCGTTGAAGAGCATGGTGATGATCAGTAGCACAATGACTATCTTCCCCATGTTAGTGATGGTAGATGGCATAAGATGAATGAGCTACATGTCCCTCTTCCTGATGAAGATGATGTTGTATCACTTCTAGAAGAAGCCCATACCCATGATGAACTAGATGAATGGCACATATTCTAGCCAACCGACATAGTAGAGATCATGAACACTTGGGCTAAGATATTCCAAGTTTTGGTTTTGTACCTCCTACATACCAACATCCTCATGATCAATCCAGATTGGGTTTTGGCCTAGCCTTGGAGTAGGTGTTGCCGGGTGGAAAATGTTCCAATGTGGTGGATGATGATCAAGTACATGAGGATGACCATCCTCTGGCCAACAATCTGTTGATGCAAACTTTGGCAGAGTTTCCATCCTATGCACAGTTGATGGAAGATTTACTGGATGATCCAGAGGAGGAAACTTTTTCTGCAGATGCACTTGATGTATGTGTGGAAGGTTTGCTTTGGTATCCTTTCAATTATGTTGATGATAACCCAATGGCATTAGTAGCCCACACGGAGATGCCTCGGTTGCAAAAGAAGCACACTGGTGGATGCCCATGATGTAGTTCATGATGATTTCGATGACGTGTTGGTTCATCCGGTACATGTGGATAAGCAAATGGTAGCTAGCCTTATCGGCCAAACCTTATTTGCAGAAGGAAAGAGGATTACCTCATCAGGCCAGATCTGCATGGTTAGAGGGGAAATTATTGGAGAGAATTCCCTTTTTACACTGGATGCTATGGCGGCCTTGGAGCAGCATGATAAGGCAGAATTGCATATATGGAATCTTGAACCTATTGAGGAGCAGCAAGCTCTTTTTGAGATCGAAGATGATGCCAATCTAGATGAGAATCTAGTGGCTCGACAACCCCATGTCAACAAAGACGAAGCCCAAGGATCAGCAAGTTTGCCTGATGAATGCTCAAACGAAAGAGTAGGATACATACATGGTGGATGCTCGCATGAATGAGTAGGATGGTGGCTTTGTGGATGCTTGGATGGATAAGCAGGTGAATCACTAGTATGTAGTTTATGCTCAGAGGTTGAGTAGGGGATATTCGAATGATCCAGGTGGTATTTCTAGCCATGATTGATGGGATGGTTATGGTGAAAGTTGAGAGAGCATAGAAGGAGCATGAAGACCGAAAGAGCCAGGTGATGCCCTTGGATGTCTCTAACCTTGCATCGGGTTTCCCCCATGGTGCAAATAGTCCAAAAAATCTAGTTTCCAGTTTCGGTGAAGATGATGCAATAGACTGGTTTGACATGTCGCTTGCCAATGTGACGGAGTGCCTGTCCATGGTGATAGCCTTGTAGAAATTGATGCAGCTTGGTTTGACACCTTGCTGGAAGAGGACGTGGATCATGTAAATTATGCTTGTATGTTGGATGCAGTGGAGCATGGATTGAGTGTTCTTGTTGAGCCTACCAAGCATGATGTAGATGTGGATAGAGCACTTAATTGGCTGCCTATGCACACACTCTTGTGCTATTTAGCAAATTTCTTCGATGATGATGTACCATGTTCATCGAGTCAAGCTGAAGGTGTTATGACAATTAGGGTACATCAACATATAGTAGATGCTGGAGCTTCATCGACATATCTTTTTGATGGGTAGTGTTATGCCTACCCTGTGTCTACTCCTCCATGCCAATGGAGTGTGGACATACTTTGAGATGACATGGTTTTATGTTTTCACTTTTCATGATCATGGGTGGATGGCCTTGTATCTAATGGGTTCCCAGCCCTAGCATGCTACCATGAAATGGTTACACTATACTTACACTAGCTACATGTTGTTTGCACAACACTGGCATGACCCTATGATTGTGGGTTTGGGTCCTCGGATTGGGAATTCAACCCATGGGTTTGGGTTTGGGTCCTCGGATTGGGAATTCAACCCATGGGGTGTGCTAAGTGTTAGCCCGTGTGCATGCATTCCATGTGAACCACCCTTAGCTGCCATAACACTTGACCTACCCTTAACGGCCACACTTGACCTACCTTACGTCTTCACCCACCTTTTTTTTTTTGCCTGTATAGGGCGTTCACGACTATGGATTTTCTGTGACCAAGAAGCTCTTCTCTTTTTTTTCTCTCTCTTTTGGCAGCAGCTAGTTCCTTGTAAAATATTTCTCTCTATTAGGGCTAAAGGCCACTAATAGAATGTCTTAAGATGTTGCCTTTTTTAGCTTGAAAATCTTGAAGAAACACGCCTTCTAGTTGTATATAGCATGATTGTAGAAAAGCTAAGGCATAAACAATGGTTCGACAACCAACTGAAAGACAAGTAAATGAACAAGGGTGATGTGGTCCTCTTATTAATTACAAAAACACATAAAACAAAACTCAACCTTAGAGGCTTAGGAACCTTCCTTGTCACTCAGATAACCCCACAAGGTGCTATGCGCATAGAGACACTCGACGGTGTCAAAATGGTAGGATATTTTAATGGTAGCAAGTTAAAATGCTATGGCTCACTAACCAAAACCCCCCCAAGGGCCATTCATGAAAAAAAGCAAAGAAAAAAGGACCATGAAGAAATGAAAACCGGAGCCCAACAAGAGGCTAAAGCGAGGCAAGCCAAGCTTAGGCAGAGAAATATAGTGATCAACAAGGCCCAAGTGGTAAACCTCAAAGAGGAAGAATGGGAGGTGAAGCCTGCTCGGTTATGGTTAGGAATAACCACCCCGGTTGATATACTCCACCCAAAAATTACCTCTTGTAGACATAAGGGCTAATTACAATTTAATGTCTCATGAGAAATGGCATTCCCTCAAGGAACCTCCACTCAAAGTACTCCTGCCATGGTCACAATAGTGGCATCTCAAGAAATTCACCCGCCAGATTGGTCCTAATCATTCCATGTCTTTGTTGATGCCTCTGATGTAGCCATTGGAAGTGTACTTTTGCAAGAATCTGAGGATGGATGGTTTTGACTAGTTTATTATGCCAGCCGAATAATGTTAAGAAATATTTTACTGCAAACCACGAAGCACTTGGAATGATTTATTCAATGAAGAAATTTTGGCATTATCTTTCAGGCAATAAATTTACTTTTCATGTAGATCATCAACCATCAGTATTCTTGGTCAGTAAGCCTAATTTATCAGGAAAATTAGCAAGGTGGATGCTAGTATTGCAAGAATTTGAATTTACTATTCATCATACACCGTCATACACCGAGTAATCTCAACATGTAGTTACAGAGTTTCTATCCCCGGACACTAGGAATCTCTGGAAGTATTAGATTAGTTTACCGGATGCAGATTTGTTTCGAATTACTGCAGCTCCAGATTGGTATAACGAAATGATTATGTTTTTAAAAGAAGGAAATTTTTACATATGGTATGAGTAGAGATCTTTGAAAGGGTTTAGCTCTCCAAAGTAAAAGATTTTTGGTAATTGTGGGTGAATTATATAAAATGGGCATTGATCAAATAATCCGCCGTGTGTCCAAGCACACGAGCTACAAGAAGTATTGATGGAAGCACCCAAGGTGTAAGTGGCGGGCCATTTTTCTAGAGAAGTAACCGGCCAAAAAACATTTTAAGATGGATTATGGTGGCCATCAATGATTAAAGATGCCTCAAAGTGTTATCAAGAATGTGATGTTTACCAGAGATTGGGTCAACCAAGTGCATTAAACTAGATGCCCCACAATCTAGTGCTTCCAATGAAACCTTTTCAGAAACGGGGTCTAGATTTTGTCATACCATTTAAACTTCTAGCTCAAAGAACTGGCAACAAATATATTCTCATAGCCATAGATTATTGTACCGAATGGGTGGAAGCCAAAGCATTAAAAGATAATAAAGCCATAGATTATTGTACCGAATGGGTGGAAGCCAAAGCATTAAAAGATAATAAAGCCACTTCTATTATAAAATTTCTTTATGAAATGATTATGACCAGATTCGAATGCCCAATTGAGTTAGCAGTGATCAAGGAGGACATTTTTTGAATGGAGTAATTAAAAGATTAACTCAATACCACATGATTATTTATAAAAAGTCTATAGTATATTATCCATAAGCTAATTGTAAAGCTGAATCTTCCAATAAAATTTTATTGAGAATATTGAAGAAAGTGGTCAATGAAAAGCAAACAAATTGGGATCAAAAGATGTATTCTACACTCTGGGCATTCTAGAAAACTTATAAGTCACAACAGGATAAACGCCGTTTTCCATGGTCTATGAAGTGGAGGCGGTAGTTCCAATGGAATTTGTGGCACCGAGCTTAAGAGTGGCGGTGTCTACCAAACTATCTTTTGATGAATTTGAAGCACACCGATTCAATAGTTATTGTCCTTGGAAGAAAAGTGATTGCAAATTATCTGGACATCTTATGTTATCCAATGACGGAGGAGGCGATGGATTGATCGTAAGATAAAATCCTATTTTTTTGATGTTAATGATCCAATTTTATTATTTAATTCCAAGATGGGTCCACATCTAGGTAAATTAAAGTTGCAGTGGATGGGCCCATACCAAATATTTTCCAGACTCGGCACCGGCACTTTCGAGCTAGTGACATTGGATGGTGTGAAACTTCCGAAGCTTGTAAATGGTTTCTCATTAAAACCTTATTTTGGGTGGTTACCTAAGCCATCGTTTATTCGAGTGTACACTCTTTCTACCATACATGCATCTACCACATGCTGTAGGCCACATTGCACTCATGCACTGGTTGGTGCATTACCAAATTGGGCTATTATTACCATAAAATGGAGTGGCCTTTCTTTAGTCATTATTAACTCACGTCACTACCCTATTCTTTCAAATAGAGTGCATCTGCATTATTGTCATTATTGTGAAATTATGGTTAACTATTTTTTCCAATTAGATTATCATTACCATGGTTTAACGTCCTTATTATCAACTTTTCATCTTTTGCCTACAATATTTTATTAGAGTTTTCTCTTTCTTAGCTATCACAGCATGTTCACAATCTTTTCTGGTCTCTTTCCATTATTCTCCTTCACAACTTTCATCACTTGCATAGCTTTTGTTGCCTACACAACCTACTTTATTATCTGCACTCCACAACAAATCATGGTGGAATTTGAAAGGCTTATAGCAACCATGGACATCAATCTGAACAGTAACAAGACATGGTTGGAGAAAGTGGGCTTATTACAATTTGCATCCATGCCATGGAGTTAGATACAAACTGTCCCTGAAGTTCTCAAATAGTTGCTAGAGGTGCAAAAGAATGCAGTCTCATCAAAATTGTAGATGGCAACTTTGCCTTCACAACTAAATATGTTTCTCAAGTTTTCCCTTAGAAGGTGCAGTCTACATACTAGCCACCGCAACAAAGGAGGACATGGAGTCTTATTTCGGCTCCAAAGGATCGGCTAAATAATACAAGCTCAACAACTTTAGAGTTTTCTCTTTCTTGGCTATCAGGGGGTTCAAAATCTTTTCTTCTCTCTTTCCATTATTCGCCTTCACAAATTTCATCGCTTGCACAGCTTTCATTGCCTACATAACCTACTCTATTATCTACACTCCACAACAAACCATGGTGGAATTTGAGAGGCTCACAAAAACCATGGACATCAATCTGAATAGTAATAAGACATGGCAGGAGAAAGTGGGCTTATTACAGTTTGCATCCATGCCATGGACTCAGATACAAGTTATCCTTGAAGTTCTGAAATAGTTGTTGGAGGTGCAGAAGAATGTAGTCAGCGAAATTGCAGATGGCAACTTTGCCTTCACAACTGAATATGTTTCTTAAGTTTTCCCTTAGAAGGCACAGTCAACATACTAGCTGCCGCAACAAAGGAGGACATGGAGTCTTATTTCGGCTCCAAAGGATCAGAGGCTAAATAATACAAGCTTAGCAACCATCAAGATTCCCACAACAAAATTCACTTCAGATTCAAAGTCGAAAGGATCATTTTAACCCATAAGGTAACTTACATGTCAAAGAAGGCCATGGGGTTGTATTTGTATGCCTCTGTAGGAAAGCATACAAAGAAGGCCATGGGGTTGTATTTGTATGCCTCTGTAGGAAAGCATGTTGCATGGGCTAGAATATTGTACCACTAGCAGCTCAAGGTGGAGTTAAGGAATATTAGGCCTAATTCAAAGACCAAGATTGGTCTATTTATTCAATTCATGCACCAACAAGAAGCTATGCAGAGCACACTAGGTTTAGATTTGGCTTTGCTGCCAACATGAGGAACATCTAGTTTCATGCACAAGGATAAGCCTAATAAGAAGAATCAAGGAAGTGCAGCTCTGTAGAATAAACACAAGAGGAGCAGCAACATACAAGAGGAGGCACTCTTTTGGGTCCAATTGGTCAACAAGAGAGATATGAACAAATTAGTTTTCTTGATACACTAGATGATATCAATCCGAAAAAGGTTCAGGCTCCTTGTAAATATCTCTACCTATGTGTAGATAAAGCTATTTCACTTTAGTAGGGAGTAGATGACATCAAAGAAGAGCTTCGAAAAACAAAGGAAGAACTACAAATAGTTACAGCATTCAAACAAAGAGTATAACAAACAGTTACATCATTCAAACAAAGAGTATAACTCCTAGAAGGGAAGAAAACACATTTTAGAAGTATTATTGATTTACAGGACAAGGAGCTCTCTCAAATCAAACATGAAAAAGTACAGATGTAGTAGGAGATCAGGACCTTGCAAAAGAAGTGTATAGATGCTGAGCTTCAAAAAAGAATTGGTGGCTACTCTTGTTGCAAAAAGTAGATCCCTCAAACCATCAAGCCAAAGGAAAGCTCACAAAAATTCATGTAAGCTAGAAATCGTACTTTTTCTTTATTCCATTTAAAAGTTTTCTAATTTTTGTTTTCTTTACAATGAAAAATGATGCTATGCCTTGTTGGAAAGGCTTTCCCCCTCTCTTCATTCTTGAATTCAACCTTTCTTTATCCTAGATGTGTAATCAAATTGTTAGAATTAAACTTTTCATATTGTTTCTCTTTAAAAAGTGGAATTTGATTAGTATAGAATGCTTTAAACCATTTGGGATAATTTCTAAGTAACTTGAGAATGAAAAATTTTGAAAAATGGTCAGCCATACAAAGCAGGTTATGGCAAAATTTTCTTAAATTTTGTGAAATAAGTTTTATCTTTTATTATTCAAAAAGAGTAATCCCCACTGCTTGTGTATTCTAAAAGTGTTATTTTTATTCTATGCATAGAAAAATGCATATTAGAAATATTTTTATAATAAAAGTGTTATTTTCATTAGAATTAATTTCTATGCATAGAAAGATGCATATTGGGAATATATTGATTATAAAAGTGTTACTTTCATCAAAATTGATTTTTATGGGCATAAATAGATACATAAAAGAATTTTTTTATTATAAAAGTGTTACTTTCATTAAAATTGAATTTATGCATAAACAGATACATAAAAAATTTATAAAAGCATTGCTTTCATCAAATTTTGATTTTATGCATAGAACGATGCATAAAGAAATTTATTTTTATTTCAACAGAGTTATTCTCATCAATTTTGATTTTATGCATAGAAAGATGCATAAAGAAATTTATTTTTATTTCAAAAGATTTATTCTCATCAATTTTGATTTTATGCATAGAAAGATGCATAAAAGATTTATTTTTATTGCGAAAGTGTTATTCTCCTTAAAATTGAATTTATGCATAAATAGATGCATAAACGGATTTTTATAAAAGTGTTAATTTCCTCTGAAGTTGTTCTTATGCATAAATAGATGCGTAAAGAATCTTTATATCAAAAATAAGAATCCTCTTACATTCTATAAATAGATGTGATAAGATGTGATATGAATCAGATAGATGAGAATGAATAGAGGATGGATGTGATGAGAATAGAAGTGATGAGAATGAAAGGCAAATAGATGTGATGAGATGGGATGCAAATCAGATAGATGGGAATAAATGGATGGATGGATGTGATGAGATGGGATGCGAATAAGATAGATGGGAATAAATGGATGGATGTGATGAGAATAGAAGTGATGAGAATGAGAGGTAAATAGATGTGATGAGATGGGATGCGAATCAGATAGATGGGAATGAATGGATGGATGGATGTGATGAGAATAGAAGTGATGAGAATGAGAGGTAAATAGATATGATGAGATGGGATGCAAATCAGATAGATGGGAATAAATGGATGGATGGATGTGATGAGAATAGAAGTGATGAGAATGAGAGGTAAATGGATGTGATGAGAATAGAAGTGATGAGAATGAGAGGTAAATAGATGTGATGAGATTGGATGCGAATCAGATAGATGGGAATGGATGGATGGATGGATGCGATGAGAATAGGAGTGACAAGAATGTGAGGTGAATAGATGTGATGAGATGTAATGCAAATCAGATAGATGGGAAAGAATGGATGGATGGATGTGATGAGAATAGAAGTGATGAGAATGAAAGGTAAATAGATGTGATGATAGGTGATGCAAATCAGATAAATGTGAATGAATAGATGAGATGTGATGTCATGTGAATCAGGATGTAAATGAATGATATAGGATGTGAATGAACGTGATAACATGTGAATCGAGATGTGAATGAACGATTAGGGACGTGAATGAATGTGTTAGCATGTGAATCGGGATGTGAATGAATGAGATGTGATGTAAAATGGATGTGATAAGATGCGATGTAAACTGGATAGATGTTGATGTATGTGAAGTTATGAGATGTATGGGTAGATGCAAGTAGATGTGATCTGATGAGGATAAATGAGGAAATAAGTGATGAGTTAGAAAAAGATGTGATTAGATGATAATGGGAATACTTATGAAATGAATGTGGATTGATGTGGATTGATATGTGGGTAATGTGGATTGATGTGGACGGATGAGTGGATAATGTGAATTGATGTGGATGATGTGGATGGATGTATGGATGATGTGGATTGAAGTGTGGGTAATGTGGATTGACGTATTGATTGATGTGGATGGATGTATAGAAGATGTGGATGGATGTGTGGATAATGTGGATTGATGTGGATGGATGTATAGATGATGTGGATTGACATGTGGATTAATGTGGATGGATGTATGGATGATATGGATTGACATGTGGATTGATGTGGATAGATGTATGGAAGATGTGGATAATGTGGATTGATGTGGATGGATGTATGGATGACGTGGATTGGTGTGGATGATGCGATTGGATGTGATTTGATGTGGGAATGATGTGATGTGATAGGGATCGATGATAAAAAAAAATGTGAAAAGATGAGAAAAGATGGGGACTAATGTGAAAGGATATGGAGTGATGAGAAAAAATGGAAATATTGTTGGAACTGTATTTGTATGTGAAATCTATTTTTAAATGGTTGTTTTATGTCAAGAATGCTGGGGAAGCATTTTGACCGTCTTGTGAATGAGGTCGTGGAGACCTATCTGTTAAAGTTGCAACTGCTCACGGAGAGTCAACGGAGGACGTCCGCGTAGCAAGGTCGGCCGAGGTCTTGACCAGCCTCGGTTTGATTTAAATGGTGAGCTTCCAGTACAGTGTATGAGGGACCAAGGAAGCGGCCTATGAGTGAAGCACTAGGTGACCTACGAAGGATCCTAGAAGGTGTTGACCATACGGTGCTCAAGCTCTGGGTCGTCGAAGATACCCACACGAACGTCGGGAAGATATTGGAACAAGGAGTAAGAGTTGTTTTTTGAATTCGGACATGGATTTGGTTGGTTGACCTTGCTAGTCCTCAACGAATGAGTCCATGGCTCTTTTATGAATTCGGGCATGGATTTGGTTGGTTGACCTTGCTGGTCCTCAACGGATGAGTCCATGTCTCTTTTATATGGATCCGTTGGTTGATCTTGCTGATCTTCAACGGAGATTCCATTTTGATATGTGAATATATTGCTGGTTACATGAGCTAGGAACTATCGAAAAGACCCTAAGTGAATAGGTGATGAGCGTTCTGGTTGCCAATGATACTATAGGGACACCGATGAGAAGGAATGATTGGAAATAAGGATTTAACTGGAGATTTTGAGGATTGTGATCAGTGACACAATGGTTTCATTAAATGGTTGTTTTAAAGCAATTTCATATTGTGGGTGTGTAAGTGGTGTGACTAGTTTTAAGTTTGCATGAATATCCGGCTAGGGGACTTGGGAACTCTTTTCCCTGGTATGCGGGACAAAACCTAACCAAATTCTGAATTGGATTCCATCACTACAATGGTTGGGCAGTTGGCTAGAAATTGGGGTTAGGCTGCTGGACTGATGGATCCTTAAATTGAGACTCAATTCTGTTATGGTACTATAGATGAAGTAAATCCCGAACAAAAAATGTTCTATGGAAAAGAATCAACGGCTATGCCTCTCAATGAGGAAAAAAGTGTTGGTCTCTATGATCCAAGTGCAATTGTTTCCCTTATCTGACTTGGGACTTACAGGTTCGGTCAGATAAGTTCAGTTAGTTAAGGCTTTTGACTACGTTAGAGAAAAGTTATCCTGGAGGAATCGTCCGTGCTTTCCAAGTAAGGGAAGTTTTTCCGGGATCGGTTTTGGAAGAACCGATGGATTAGTCTCTTGTCCGGATATCCGTGGTGGGCGAGGCCCTGAGTGTGAGACCTTTCGCTGTTAGAACCCCTGAATTCGTTGCGCGGTGGGGATAGGGACCTCACAAGGAGTTTTCTTCATGGGAGGAAAGCTACAGGGTAACTATAAAGTCCTTTTGGACAAAGTTTTCCGGGCTAAAAACGCATTTCGGGCACGTTTGGACCTCCATTTTTCAGTTCGCAAAGCATTGTGACCAGCATTGTGGGTACGTTTCGATTCTCTACAAAATTCTATTTTTAGAGCTATAGGAAGGGCGATTGGATGTGCAGACACTGTGTGTGCTATAAAGAGGTCTCAAAGTTGCCATTGGGTGTATGTATGCAAAGTACAGCCATAGGTTGTGACAATTTGGGTGCAATACAGTACTGCTGTGAGAATACAACAGTTTGTGCAGGTCAAGCAGCAAGAGTGCTATTGTTGGTAAATTTGTGTTTTAGAAAGGATGTCAAATGATGGAATAAACCAAATTGTTTGCAGAGAGAAGCTTGACAAGAACAACTTCCATTCCTGGAGGTTTAGATTGAAAAAATTCCTGATGGGAAAATTTTACTGGGACTACATTGAAGGTGAACATGAGGAGGCACCGGAGATACCAGATATTAATCCAAATTCTATAGATATAAAAGAGTTCAAGGATTGGAATCAAGGAGCAAGGAAAGTCATGTATTAGCTTTCTATTAGCATACAGAACACTATGATTGGGCATATACAAGATGCTAAGTCACCTAAGGAGGCATGGGACACCTTGGTGAAGCTGTATGAAACCAACACCAAGGCATGGAAAATTCAGTTAAAGAATGAGCTTCATATTGTAGAAAAGAAGAATATGTCTGTGAATGATTATGCTTTGAAGATCAAGGGCATTGTGGAATCCCTTGCATCAATTGGTGTTTCTATTGATGATGATGATAAGGTGGAAGTGTGTGTGCATGGTCTCGGGCCACAACACAAGGCATTCAAGAAGTCTATTCAGACTTGGGAGAACATTCCCAACTTCACAGATTTGGTGTCAATGCTGATCATTAAAGAGAAGAACTTGGGTGAAGATCAACAGTCTTCACAAAACAAAAATATTTCAAAGTAGCAGGCCTTCTACAAGTGCAGGTAGAGGACGAGGTAAAGGTCATGGACGTGGCCAAGGTGGTGGCCAAACAGGTAATCAAAATTATAGTCAGTATAGCAGCAACAGTCCCAAGATTCACAACAACAACATTCAAGTGGAAGAGGCTAGTTTAGAGGCAGGGGGAGTCAACGAGGTTGTGGTAATTGGCAAAGGTAGCATAATGATACATGAGGCTATTTTTATTATGGTGGGCATGTGCAGGCAGATTGCTATAAGAAACAGAGTGACATGCGAAATGGAAAAGTACAGCAAAACAACTATGCATCCTCTAGTAGAAATAATGAGGATAATTAGAGGTTGTTTGTTATGCAACATGTGGTTAATGCTGTGTCTGGAAATGATGTAGCAGCATGTAAGGATGACATATGGTATGTTGATTCAAGTGCTTCAAACCACATGACAAGTCATGGTGAGTGCTTCAAACCATACGGTATGTTGATTCAAGTGCTTCAAACCACATGACAAGTCATGGTGAGTGCTTCAAACCATATGGTATGTTGATTCAAGTGCTTCAAACCATATGGTATGTTGATTCAAGTGCTTCAAACCACATGACAAGTCATGGTGAGTAGTTCAAGGAAATGAAGAGTCTTGAAAGACCAGGTTTTGTTGAAATAGGGGATGACACTACTCATCTAATCGCCCATGTTGGGGATGTGCCATTGTCTATGCAGGATAATAAGGTGAAGTACCTTGCAAATGTACTTCATGTTGGGGATGTTCCATTGTCTATGCAAGATAGTAAGGTGAAGTACCTTGCAAATGTACTTCATGTTCCGAACATTTAAAGAATCTGGTTTTTGTTGGCGAGAAGATTGAGCAGAGTTTGCAAGTTTGGTTTAACCCTGATGGTTGTTATGTAGAAAACTTCAAAGATAAGTGTGCAGGTTGGTTGCAAAAGGCAACAGAGTGGGAAGAATGTCTACATTGAATGTAAATATGCCTAAAGTATTGCAATGTCTGCAAATGGTTCAAGAGTTGTTGAAAATATACAAACATTTGGCATAAGATAATTGGGCATGTCAATGTACAAATAATGAAGTCTATGCAGACTAAACAAATTGTGACAGGGCTGTTTAAGTTTAAAGTTGAAGGTATGTAGAAAGTTTGTGAAGCATGTCAATTTGGAAAGCAAACAAAACATGTATTTCCACATGACAGAAATGTGAGCAGGAATGTACTAGATGTTGTGCATTCAGATGTATGGAGTCCTGTAAAGACTATGTCTATGGGTGGCTGCAAGTACTGCGCGTAACATTCATTGATGTGACTACATGAGGAAAGTGTGGGTGTACTTCACGAAGGAGAAGAGTGAAGTGTTCACTCATTTTTAGAATTTCAAAGTTATGGCTGAAAAACAAACAGGAAAGCATGTGAAGTGCCTAAGGTCAGATGGAGGGGAAGAATACTTCTCCAATGAGTTCTCTGAATTCTTACGAAAGAATGGCATTCAGAGACAATTTACATGTAGATACACTTCGCAGCAAAATGGGGTCGCTAAGCAAAAAAATAGGCACATTGTAGAGATAGCACAAGCATTGATGGGGCTGAGAAGAATATGCCACATAGCTATTGGGGGATAAGGCTGTGTCTACAATAGTTTATATCATAAACAAGACTCCTACTGCAGCCATACATGATATAACGCTAGAGAAGAAATTTACTAGCAAAAGAAACCTAATTTGTCTCACTTGAAAGTTTTTGGATGTATTGCATGTGTATGTGCTAGATGAGTTACGTACCAAGCTAGATCCAAAAGCAAAAAAAATGTGTGTTTATTGGGTATTCCCTTGGGCAAAAGGGATATAGATGTTATAACGCTACTACATGTGAATTGAGGGTAAGCAAGGATGTTGTATTTGATGAAATGAGTAGCTCGTATGCTGCTGAAAAAGATGCTATTGGGACTGATGTAAGTGGAAATGTGGTTGCACAAAATGCAAGTCAGTAATCATAGTCATTGAGTGGACCAAGGGTGTCCTCATCCAGTGGTTCTATTGATAGACCATGGAGTGGAAGGTTGCATCATAATACCAATCGTGAAAATGTAGTTGGTACATCACATAAAGGCAAAGAGAAAGTGGTTGAGCCCCTTGGTATACCTAACATTTCTGCAGGGCATTCTCTTGTTGATGGAGATTCTAGTGGCTCGGAGATGAGCCTTGATGAGGAGCTTGGGATTCTAGCAACATGAGGACACCTGGTGTGAAGAAGGCTATGGAAGCCATGAATGCAAAGATACGAAGATCTGGAAGAGTCAAAAATCCTTTACAGAGATTGACTTATGATGGTTATGTGTGGCACATCACTATGCGTATATGGAAAAAGTAGGTACAAGACTAGATTGATAGCCAAAGGATATGCGCAGACACATGGGATTGATTATGAGGAGACATTTTTTCCAATTGCAAAGATAGAAACTTGAGAGTTGTGATTGCGGTGGCTGCAGCTAAAGGCTAGCTTTTACATCAAATGGATGTCAAAAATGTGTTCTTGCATGGTGACTTGCAAGAAGAGGTGTATATGGATCATCCACCAGGTTTTGAGGATACAGGTCACCCAGAGTATGTGTGTAATCTTTGTGAGGCCTTGTATGGGCTGAAGCAAGCTCCACGAGCATGGCATGACAAGATTGCTAAGTATCTTGTCACTATTGGCTTTCATATGGCAGATGCAGATCACTCTTTGTATGTCCGCAAACAAGAGTGATAAGGATATTGTGATCATCACCATATATATAGATGATCTTATTGCTAGGGATGACAACTTGGAAAAGATTGAGCATGTGAAACGTCTTCTCAAAAGGAAGTTTGAGATAAAGGATTTGGGAGATCTACACTATTTTTTGGGAATTGAGGTCATTCGTACACCTAAAGGTATTTGGCTGTCATCACATCACAGGAGACAGTATACATTAGACATGTTGTCCAAGTATGGGATGGATGGCTGATTGTAAGCCATGTTGTCCAAGTATGGGATGGCTGATTGTAAGCCAATCTCGATACCATTAGATCAAAATGGCAAGCTTAGTGCGGATGCAAGTTATGTGTTGGAGGATCCCACTATGTACAGGAAGATTGTGGGGAGTGTGATCTATGTCACGATCAGCAGGCCAAATTTGAGCTACACTGTTGGCTTAGAGAGCTAGTTTATGTAGGTTCCATGCAAACTACATCTTGACAGTGTGTGACGCACACTTCGATACTTGAGGGCCACTATTAATTATGCATTGTTTTATGCAGCAAGTGTACCATTGGAGCTATATGGGTACATAGATACAGATTGGGCAGGTAGCATTTCAAGCAGGAGATCTACCAATGGATTTATGTTTTCATTGGGTAGTGCAACTGGACATGGAGCAGAAAGAAGCAACCCATAGTTGCCTTGTCAAGTACAAAGGCAGAGCACAAAGGAGCTGCAGTGTGGCAACATTGGAGGTAGCTTAGTTACGCAAGCTACTTGCATGTGGATTTGCATGTGGAGAGAAAGATTATCATATACTGTCACAATCTTAGTAGTACACAGTTGGCCAAGAAACCAATTTTTCATGCGCGGATGAAACACATTGAGGTGCATTACCACTTCATCAGAGAGAGAGTCTTGGGCAGATGACATCGACTTAGTCAGCACACAGGATCAGGTTACTGACATCTTCACAAAGGCCTTGGGAGCTGAGAGGCTTTGCAGATTTTGAGATATGCTTGGAGTTCATGAGATGGAGTTGAGCATAAGGGGGAGTGTTGAGATGTCAAGCTCAACATGATCTGACACTCACGAGGTGCCTACATGATCGTTTGGCATTTTTATCATTGGGGGGTTTGGTAGCTGGCACTGACATATCTTCACTAGAGATTCTTAACGTGTTCACATTATGGACCGCTTGTATATACTCTATAATGTGTGTTGGTCACTTTATCTTCTTTGTAGACCTCCTTTGTTGTGTGAAGAAGAAGAAGAATTTTCAGCCTCTCACCTTGTGTGTTCTCTTCTAGGGTTTGTGTGAGTGTGTGTGTGCTTACAAGAGCTCAAGCTCTCTTCTTCCCTGCATCTTTTCAAGCTCAAGCTCTCTTCTTCCCTGCATCTTTTCAAGCTACTCATAGCTCTCTTCTTCCCTGCATCTTTTCAAGCTACTCATGTGGACACACTAAGCTTTGAAGCGAAGAGGGAAAAGATAGAGAAAGGAAGCAAAAGCTTCATTCATAAAGCAAAAGAGACTTCCAATTGGAGAGGACTACAAGAGTAGGAGAGCCTAATGCTTAAGGGAGATGGAAAAGCATAGGAGGAGCTAGATATAAGGCTATGGCATAACTACAAGGAGAAAAAATGAGGTTCTTGAGATGGAGGAGAGAGGCCTCTTTTATACAAAAACTCTCACCCTGTTACATTTCCAACAACCAATAAATTCCTTCACCCCTGGTGACATAAGGACATGGGTCACCATCAATTGTCCTTTTGGGCACATTTTAATAAGTGTCCCATCTAAAGATTCTCATGAATCTTTTAAATTGAAAAAATAAAGAGTTCTCTCACATGGAGCCCATAGGGACCCTCTCTTTTCCACATGTCAACATCCTCCATATTCCACTTAGGATTTCTAGAAGGATTCTTCTTGATCCCACACTTCTCCACACTCCTCCACATGCCCTTCATGTCCTTGGCATGTGGTCTCCATATTATGTAAGTATCTTACTGAGTCCATGTAGACATTTGGCCCACCCTAGATATATGACTCATTTCTATCTTCCCAATACAATCCAATAATATTTCACTCTCAAACCACTCTATTCCCATACCAAGGTATTTATAATTCATACACATGGTATTTACAATGACTCACTCCACTCATACTCACATCTAAAATAATTCTACTAATTATTCTAAGTTAGTGACAAGCCCATATTTGTTATTACATGAGATAAAGTAGTCGTCATTAAATGATTGACAAGTCGCAACAACGAGACAGCCAAAAGCCATCTCCCACTGCCAGCTTCTCCATCACGCTTCTCGAGGGCTCCCATGTCTCCATGGCTAGATTCTCCATCACATTGTGGGCCCTGCAATATTCTCTCACAATTTTTCACCTTATTGTTACTTTGAAAAAAAGATATCAATTTTTGTTATCACATTTATATAGATTTTCCTATCATAAAATAATCATGTCTTTTGCAACACACAAATAAAAAGAACACAAAGTAGAAACAAACCAAATATTTCTTGCAATATTTTACTTACATATCTCAACTTAAAAAAGACATTTATGAATGGAGTCTTGTTACTCCACTATCTCAAATTAAGCATAACAAAGACTCACATGGATTCTATTGTAACATTAAAAGATAGAAAAGGATTTATACAAAGATACGAATGTGCAAGAGTGAAAGTTGTATTATAAAAAAACATAATCCAATACTTCTAACTTACAACCTAAAGGATAAACAATCAACTATTCATGAGCACCTTCAATGTCTGCAGCAGTGCTTGTGAATTGTGGAGTTTTAACAAGCTACTCTTTCGTTAAAGGCTCCAAGGGGTATCTCGGCAGAGATTTTTGGTCATAATCTTTATTTTCCTCTTTTGCCACAACCTTAGGTGAATCAACCTTCTTGATGCCAACCCACTCCTCAAGATTTGGATCTTCCAATACAAAATTCACATAGTTTTTTTGCATCTCCTTGGCTTGACAAATTATTGGTCACTAAAGAAACCACTTTTCTATGGTTTGCCAAAGACCTCAATGAAACCCACCCACCACTGAAGATATCAACAACATGCTGATCTTCTCTACATAAGTTGTTGATGCAATCACCTATGACATTATCTTTTAGATGACCTTGTGCATCCTCCATATCTTCGGTATCATATTAAACTCCTATTAAATTATATGGCTAGGTGGCTTCTAATACATGCTCATATCCAGCATAGCTTTCTTCCTGGTGGCTACAATGAATATCTTTGTCTTTCGCATGAAGGGGCCTTATCTGGATTGGTTATTCCCACAAATCTTTAAATGGACCATCTTGCATGTTTACTTACAAATCTTTAAATGGACTATCTTGCATGTTTACTTACAACATCTTCCAGACTTATCAACTGCCTCAAATTGATAAAAGACAATAGAATGATTTGTTTTGGGGCTAATGTAACCTCCATCAAGCCCTTAATCAGCATTCCAAACCTATCCTCATCCCATTTCATATCATTGGCTAGACTCATGGAGGTGTCAAGCACACACAACCCAATTGGAGAAAGCTCTCCATGGAAGTGATGTGCAAGAAACATTTGACCCTCCATCTTTATATTTACCATGTAAACCTTCAATGGAAAACAAGATTCGGAGGCAGAGCCTTCTCTTGCATTAATGATCCATTCCACATATTTCATAGCTGCAGGAGGGAACTCGGGGGTTGTCTTTCCTACTTGTAACTTGGCCTTCAACCAAGGTTCACAACATGCATGCAAGCACCCATAGTGTTCCTTGCCAATTTGATAATATTCTGCAATTGATTGGACACCTTCGATGAACATTTTATGTCGAAGACTTTTAGCAATTCTCCTTATCTTGCTTCATCGTCATTTCCCTCTTTGTAATGTCAACAACATTCCTATCTTGTCTGGACTTGAATAATACGATGGTTCCATTATCGATTTTGTCATGGATGCACCTGACATTCTCTTCACTCAAGCGCAATAGGCACCTCATATTAGTTATGGTTGGGAACCGCCCACCAAGTTTCCTCTTCTTTATTGCCTTCAAAATTTTGATCCACCTCTCATATATGTCAAGAGGATACGTGACCATGTGTGTATCCTTGGTCACAAAGTCATTACTCATGGTGGATACACTAGCCACACTGATATAAAATTTTGTAAAAACCAAAAGATATATAAGATATATGCAATCTTAACACCTTTAAAAAGTTAGAAGGATAATGACACCATTGCCATTCTCCATTCGTAAGAATCCCAATGGTATGATGGCACCATTGTCATTCTTCCCGTAGTAATGGTGGTTTGGGGGAAGAAAGGTAGTGGAGCCACTCTTCCACATTACATTGCTTGGAAGGTAGAATGGCAATGGTGTCATTCCTTCTTGGTAAGAATGGTTTGAGGAGAGAATGTCATTCCATTCTCTCGCTTAGTAAGAATGGTTTGAGGGGAGAATGGAATCACTACCATTCCCCTTGTCTACATTTTTGGATGGGAGAATGGAACCACTGCCATTCTCTCTTAGTTAAAACAACATTCTCCCTTGGTAAGAATGGTATGAGGGGAGAATGGCAGTGGTGACGTTCTCCCTTGGTAAGAATGGTTTGATGACATAATGGCACCACTTCCATTCTCCCTTCATACCATTCTTACCAAGGGAGAATTGTTGGATATATCACCCAAATCCATTCAAAGGTTGAAAGGGGCTATATAACCTTGATTACTTTACTCAAGCCACATCCTCAAAAGGGCGCCTACTTCAAATATAGCCTAGAGGGAATCTTGCTCATTTATGGCATACCCACATGGGGGAGATGGCATACCCACATGGGGGAGATGGCATCTTATGCTTGTAAGACATCATAGGTGATGTCATGAGGTCATGTACTACTTGCCTATATAAGAGGCTCTTGCTAATGAAGAATGTAACTCGTGTATTTCCATGATTATGCCCAAGCCATGTCTCATTAGTATCTCCTAATCCACTCTTAATCATGTTTCTAATCATGACCTAATCATGACTATAACCATGTTTGATCCTCCTTAGATTTGCTAATCCACTCTCAATATCAAGAATTGGTATCAGAGCAGGTTTTACATCATCCAAAGCTCATTTATTAGGGATTAATTAGCACTTTATTAACTTAATCATATCTTATCCTCTCCTATTATCTAGGCTGAAAGATAGGCAGTCCATGGAGCTTCAATATCTCATTACTCACTTCAAGATTCACCACAAGCTCTCAGCCAGCCATTCTCAACTCAAACACGAAGCTGCTAACGGGCGGAATTAGCCAGAAAGCGCCTGGAGCCAACGGCATTGCAGTATAAACCGGCGCCTTTTTATTTGGGGGAAAACGCTGCCCCATCGCCATCGCGTCACCATACTCTAATTCCTCAGAGCCTTAAGGGTTCTCGTAGGCTGCGAACACGCTGATCTAGTCAGAATTACAAATGGCTGCGTGGTTTGGTGGCTGTAGGACTGACAAAGCTTCTGAAGCCTCAGTTCTTAACAGTAAATGAATGGGTGATTATTCAACTTAATCACCAATGTTTTGTGCTTAAAATAGTCTCAAATCACTGATATTTAAAGTACTTAAAGCATTAGATGCTTTGACCTAGGCCTCTACTTCCTTCAAGTACTCCAAGTGACTCAATTTTTGAAGGTTGTTTTGAAAGCATTTATCACATTGGTCACCATATACTTGATGAAATTACTATATTGTGATGATGATATTGTTTACATTATTTTTTGAATCACAATGGCTGAACCATCTGATGCTGAATCATCGAACATTCAACATTTGAGGCCTAAGAAGAAAAGCAAAAAGCCGAGGAGACGGGTAAGAAACAATGTCTACAACTCAAGAGCAAACAATGTTTTAGGAGGGCATGACTGGTCTGAATTTTTCATAAATAACCTTCATCTATTTGGTGAAGGTATCTAATCTTGTAAAAGCATTAGACACTGCCCTTGAGGAATACTCAAGTGGTAAGACCTTGCTTTATCATCATGTCTACATCCTCATTTCATGTTGATAAGTTTAATGGGATAGGCTTTCATACCTGGCAAGTTAGAGTAAGATTTATTCTCATGAAGAAAGGTCTGTGGGGAGTTGCTAGTGGAAAGGAGAAAAAACCTACCACTAGAGATGGTGAACAAGGATGGTTACCTAAGGATGAGAAAGCTTTTGCCATAATTGCATTAGGTCTAAGTGACAACTACATACATCATATCTCTAATGCAAACAACTCAGCTGAAGCATGGGAAATCTTAGAGAAATTATTTGGGGCAAAAGGGAAGCATTCCAAGATAGGGCTGAAAATCCAATTCTTTAAACTTGAAAAGAAAGCTTCTGAGTCTTTACCTTCTCATCTTAATTATATGAAAAGCCTAATGTCACAACTTGCAACAATAGGAGCACCAATAGATGAGGAAGATGCCATTGCAGTTTTATTGAAAAGCGTGCCTTATGATGAATATGGGCATTTAGTGTCAACTCTCATGAATCTTCCGGATCCTACTTTAGAGGCCATTGAAGCTGCACTCCTTGAGGAGTACAAGAAGAAGCAAGAGAATATAGGGATAATGGAAGGGGCATACTTCTCCAACAACAAGTCACACTTCAAGAAGAAGAACTTCATCGACACAAAAGGAAAGAAGAAGACTTGTGGATTCTGCGGCAAGGACAATCATATTGAAGAAAATTGTTTCTTCAAACAAAAGGCACAAAAGGCATTTCTCGCAAGTCAAGACAAAGAAGAGCTTCAAGAAGAGGCCTCCGAAGAGGCCAATTTTATCGAAGAAGAATGGGCCTTTTGAGTAAAATCAAGGGATAGCCCATACCATGTTTAAAAACCTCTCCATCCTAAACATAACTATCTCATTGTAAGCTTTACTATGGTATTCTAGCATCATCCATCATTGCTAGCATTGTAAACCTAATTGGAATAAGACCTACGGGCACCAGCATGGTCATCATAACTAGTTTTTGTATGTTGTAACTAGAACCTAGAATTGCCATCATAAAGGTAGCATTGTCATGGATTTGGTTGAAGGAGGGTTTGTTGGATATATCACCCAAATCCATTCAAAGGTTGAAAGGGGCTATATAACCTTGATTACTTTACTCAAGCCACATCCTCAAAAGGGCGCCTACTTCAAATATAGCCTAGAGGGAATCTTGCTCATGTATGGCATACCCACATGGGGGAGATGGCATACCCACATGGGGGAGATGGCATCTTATGCTTGTAAGACATCATAGGTGATGTCATGAGGTCATGTACTACTTGCCTATATAAGAGGCTCTTGCTAATGAAGAATGTAACTCGTGTATTTCCATGATTATGCCCAAGCCATGTCTCATTAGTATCTCCTAATCCACTCTTAATCATGTTTCTAATCATGACCTAATCATGACTATAACCATGTTTGATCCTCCTTAGATTTGCTAATCCACTCTCAATATCAAGAAGAATGTCATTCTAACTAAGAGAGAATGGAAGTGGTGCCATTCTCCTATCCAACCAATGTAGGCAGGGGGAATGACAGTGGTGCCATTCTCCTTTAGCAGGGAGAGGAGATCACTTTATAAAAAAGAAAAGATATCAAAATATTGATATAGAGAGGTTTTTACTTAAATCCCAATTTAGTTAATCTTTGTGACCTTACTAAGCCTTGTGGTAGCTTTGGTGGCCCTCCAAATGCCATCCACTGTGCTCGAAGATGCTACAAGATGTCGATATAGTCTTGATTCTTCATTACAATTTGGGATTCTATGTTGGCCATGGCTGATATCTTGCAACTTACCTTCATAGGAGCATCCACTACAATTTCTTCTTGTATAAAATGCCCTTCACTTAGCCCATTGTTCCCCTCCATAATTCTTCAAGAATCCTTTTGCAGCATATATAGAATGTTGCCCAGCAAGAATCCAATATTTGTATTCCTTTAGTTTTTCCTTCTTCACCTCATGCTTAAGCATAGGAGTTTTTTATCACTTTTCCTCATGGAAAGGCATGAGGTATGTATAGGTATCCAGTGTTTTTGACAGCATTGCAAAGCTTTGGACAAGTTTATTTATATGTAATTTACTGTCTAAGTCCTATATACATATTGACCAGGAGCCTGGAAAAAATTAAATACAAGAATCATCACCTCGTAATAGTTGAGGTCAAATGGAAATATTGACCATACTCCATTAATCCTATCATGCATGCATCCTTCTGCTCCAACTTCTTCTAGATTGCTTTAAAATCCACTTCATGTTATGACGCTTGATACACAACCATGTCATGTGATGATCCTGCTTTTACATTAAAAGGAAGAATGGCAGTGGTGTCATTCAGCCTTTTACATTAAAAGGAAGAATGGCACTAGTGCTATTCTTAGTGATGGGAGGCCTTGAGAATGGTGCCACTTACATTCCCCCTTACATTCAAGGATAAATGACAGTGGTGCCATTCTCATTACACTCAAGGAACGATGGTAGTGGTGCCATTCTCTAGGCCTTCCATCACCTGAAAGGGGAGAATGGCACCACTACCATTCTCAAGGTCTCACATCCCATCACCTTGAGGGATAGAATGGTAGTGGCTGCCATTCTCAAGGCCTACCATCACCTTGATTGAAAGGGAGAATGGCACCACCAACCATTCTCCCCTTTCAGATAAAGGAAGAATGGCAGTGGTGCCATTCGCAAGGTCTCCCATCACCTTCAAGGGGGAATGGCACCAATGTCATTCTCCCTTACATTCTATAGCAAGCAAGGCAATGGTGCCATTCTAAAGGCCTCCCATCACTTCATGGGGAGAATGGCACCACTGCCATTCTCCCTTACATTCAAGGAATGGGATTGTAGAGATTCCAGAAGGTGCAGATCAAACATGTTAAGAGGTGTTTTAATCAAGCAACTGATGCATTGGCAAGAGGGGGGTTAGGCAAGGAACTATAAGCTCATGTCCACCACCCACCTATATATTGGAAGGATAATTTTAGACTTTTTTCATACAATGCAGTGTTCAAGTTTGCCTATGAACTACACTATACCCCTCCGATCAGGACTGGAACTGTTGATTAAAAAATAATAGTATCCCCCTTTCAGACCGAGTTCCAATGGCCCTTTTTCTACTTTCTTGCTTTTGAACGTGGTGGTCAACATCCTGTAGGCTGAAGACCTACAAGATGTCCCTCCCCCTACCTAGATTCAATATACTCTTCTATGAGTGTGTATGCCCAAATGAATATAGTCAATACAGCCATAGATGGTGGGTGGACAAGAGTAGTCAAGTTTTTGATGGGTTAAGAATTATGAATTTAGGATTGCAGGTAGTCCATGGGTATTGAACTTCCATACCCATGCGGTCTCGAAGTCAAGAGCTTGTAACAATACGCAAGATTTTGCATATTGTGAAAAAAAATTAGAAAACTTTTAGCAAGGTCTCCTTTGTATTTTGGACGATTTTTTAATTTTTACTTGGAAAAGTAGCATAAATGTGTAATAGATGACAAATCAAAAAAGAAAAAACTTACCCATTTCTTATATAGTACCACTCTTTCATCTTGAGGGGCAAAATGGCACCACTCCCATTTCTTATATAGTACCACTCTTTCATCTTGAGGAGCAAAATGGCACCACTCCCATTCCCCCTTACGTTCAAGGAAGAATACCAATGGCTACCATTCTCAAGGCCTCCCATCACCTTGATTGAAGGGGAGAATGGCACCACCTCCATTCTCCCCTTTTGTTTAAGGAAGAATGGCAATGCTGTCATTCTCAAGGCCTCCCATCACCTTCAAAGGGGGGGGAATGGCACCATTGTCATTCTCCCTTACATTACATGAAGAATGGAAGTGGTACCATTACATTCTAGGAAGAATGGCAGTGGTGCCTCATATCCTATCATCTTAAGGGGAGAATGGCACCACTGCCATTCTCAAGGCCTCATATCCTATCATCTTAAGGGGTAGAATGGCACCATTGCTATTCCCCCTTACTTTCAGGGAAGAATGGCAGTGGTTTCCATTCTCAAGTCCTCCCATCACCTTGAAGGGAAAACTAGCAGTACTCCCATTCTCCCTTACATTCAAGGAAAAATGGCAGAGCAGTGCAATTCTCCCTTACATGCTAGGAAGACTAGAAGTGTTGCCATTCTCAAGGCCTCCCATCACTTCATGGGGAGAATGACACCATTACCATTCCCCCTTATGTTCGAGGAAGAATGGTAGTGGTGCCATTCTCAAGGCCTCCCATCACTTTGTGGGGAGAATGACACCACTCCCATTCTCCCTTACACTCAAGGAATGGCAGTGGTGCCATTCTCAAGGCCTCCCATCACTCACCTTGAAGGGGAGAATGGCACCACTGCCATTCAGCCTTACATTAAAGAAAGAATGACAGTGGTGCAATTCTCAGGGTCTCCCATCACCTTGCAGGGGAGAATGGCACCACTGCCATTCTCCCATCACCTTGAAGGGGAGAATGGCACCACTGCCAATCCGCTTACATTCAAGGCTAATTGGCCCATTTCCCCTTACATTCCAGGAAGAATGGGAGTGATGTCATTCCCAAAGCCTCCCATCAACTTGATTCAAGGGGAGAATGGCACCAGCGCCATTCTCAAGGCCTCACATCCCATCATCTTGAGGGGTAGAATGGCACCACTACCATTCCCCCTTACTTTCAGGGAAGAATGGCAGTGGCTACCATTCTCAAGTCCTCCCATCACCTTGAAGGGGAGAATGGCAATTGTGCCATTCTCCGTAACATTCAAGGAAGAATGGTAGTGGTACCATTCTCACGTACATTCTAGAAAGAATGGCAGTGGGGCCATTCTTAAGGCCTCCCATCACTTCATGGGGAGAACGGCACCACTGCCATTTATCCTTACATTCAAGGAATGGCAGTGGTGCCATTCCCAAGGCCTTCCATCACCTTGAAGGGGGGAATGGCACCACTATCATTCTCCCTTGCATTCAAGGAAGAATAGCAGTGATGTTATTATCAAGGTCCCCATCACCTTGATTAAGGAGGGGAGAATGGAACCATTTCCATTCTCAGGGCCTTCTTCCATCACCTTGATGTCATCTTAAATGGTAGAATGGAACCACTGCCATTCTCCCTTACATTTGTGGAAGAATGGCAAAGGTGACATTCTCAAGGCTCCCCATCACCTTGAAGGGGAGAATGGTACCACTTCCATTATCCCCTTTCATTCAAAGAAGAATGGCACTAGTGCCATTCTCAAGGCATCCCATCACCTTGAAGGGGAGGAATCGCACCACTACCATTCCCTCTTACATTTACGGGCTAGTCAATAGTGGTGCCATCCCCCCTTACATTCAAGGAAAAATGGGAGTGATGCCATCCTCAAAGCCTCCCCCATCAATTTGATTGATGGGAGAGAATGGCACCACTACCATTTTCAGGACCTTCCATCACATGAAAGGGGAGAATGTCACCATTATCATTCTCAAGGCCTCCCATCCCATCATCTTGAGAATGGCACCATTGCCATTCCAGTGGTTCCATTCAAAAAAGAATAGCAATGGCTGCAATTCTCAAGGTCTCCCATCCAATCGCCTTGAAGGGGTGAATGGCACCATTATCATTCTCCCTTATATTAAAGGAAGAATGGCAGTGGTGTCATTATCAAGGCCTCCCATCCAATCACCTTCTTGAAGAGTGAATGGTAGTGGTACCATTCTAAAGGCCTTCTATCACCTTGAATGGGGGGAATGGCCCCACTGTCATTCTCCCTTGCATTCAAGAAACAATAGAAGTGATGCCATTCTCAAGGCCTCCCATCACCTTGATTAAAGGGGATAATGGCACAACTGCCATTCTCCCTTACATTACAAGAAGAATGGCAGTGGTGCTGTGACATGAAAAATTGATATCTTTCATTTTCAATTTTGTACATATTTTGATGGTTTCTCAATGGTAATAAGATGGAAGCTTGTCCAAGAAGATTGCGGTGCCCACAATGGAATAACGGTGTGGTGATGCGGCGGCTTGGCGGCTACCCTGATAATAGCATTCTATCTTCAAATATAATGGTTTTACTTGATTTAGGATGCACACATTGTAAATGCCACAAGTATGCTTGATAAATACTTTGGTATGGTAGATAGGCTAGTGCTGTGGAAAATAAAAGTGAGCCTTCATGCTCACATGGATTTTAATTGTATTATTAATATAGTATTCACTAAGGCTACAAGTTGGGGAGTGTGGAAGGCATGTGGAGGAGTGTGTGTAGGTGTATAATTGGGAAAGATTCTTTTAGAATGCCTACATGGAAGAGGAGAATTCCGCCATGTGTAAGTGGGATCTCCACCTACATGCCACTTAGACTTGGCTATTATCTCACCACACTTTTAAAGTCAAAAAAGTCTTCAATTTAATAATCAATAGAAGACTTAGCCTAAGAGGACAATTGATGGGGTGACATCTATCCTTATGTCACTGAAGGGTTGAAGATTTTTATGTTATAATTTGTATCAATGGAAGAGAGGGTGATTCTCCACCTATAAAAGGAGCCCTCCTCTCCCTTTCAAAAGAAGGGAATGAAGCCTCCTCAATTGAGCATTTTGTGTCATTGCCATTCTCTTATCTTCAAACCCTTATTCAAACACTCTCTTTACATGTGAATGTCTCATTTAGCATTAGCTCCTCATGATTAACCCAATTTTGGACCTCTTTTATGATTCATGATAAGTGGGATAAGGAGTTATTATCTTGGTGGGCCTGTGACTTCTCAAGGTAGCCCTTGCCTTATTGCCGCCCTCCTTTGGAGGTACCAATGGTTTTAGCGATAATGAACATGTGGAAAGACTTTAGGGACTATAGGTAAATCTTTACGATTGTCCGCTGAGCATTATTAACAGTTACTCTCTAGCTTGAATCATGAAGGAGATGAAAGGCAAGAGGCTATGTGAAAATTGAGGTTTCATGCAAAGAGAGGGAAGTGCAGTTTTTATGGTCTAATACCCAAATTTCAATCGGTAATTACTCATCACTCGGGTATTGGTTTCTAAAATTGATCATATGGCTAGGAAGCCCTTTATATGCTCTTTCTACTCATGTAACTAATTTTTTAATCCTTTACTTCATTGATGATCAGAATTTCTCCCAAAGTTGCTAACTTTTAGGTGAAATTTGGCAGTTTAATAGTCTTGTAGTAAAATGCTCATAACTTTTCGCTCGGTTACCCATTTTTTAAAGTTTTTAAATAGATGCGAAGCTCTCTTCAAACTCTACGTACCTATATAGTCCTCTTTTGTATAGTCTATATAAATTTAAAACTGTAATTCTCTGTGTATCTCTATTTTTATAGATTTTTGGCCATTATTTCTTCTTAATAATGATTAATTCCTCTTAATCTCTTATCAAAAAGCAAATCCCATGTAGCTTATCCTCTTGTAAGTGATTGCTATATTCTTTTACTTTAAGATGTTCCATCTAAATCGCCCAATTCAAACGGATGAACCTTACCAACATTCCCTGTATGTTTCCGTTCACATAATCCTGAGTCGGAAGATTTTCTTCAACAAAGAATTGCCCTCTTGTTTGGAGCTGCAAGACTGGCAGAATTAGATTCCCTTGTGCTAAGCCAGTTTATCCCATTCCTTTCTGAGCTTTGGAGAGAGTGCCAAAAGTTGCGTCCAAATGTGATTTGTGCCATTTTCTCCCTAAGATCTATTAACACTAGTTCTGTAATTGGACACTAAAGTGTCATGAGGACACTAAAGTGTCCTGAAAGTTAGCATTTTTCTTGAATTTTTGTGGGCAATCTATTAAGAGTTTTGAAATGCTTAACATCCACAGATGTTCCTCAAGACCCAAAAAAAATTGAGATTTTTTAAATTGCACTTTTCTTAGCTTTTGCAAGGTAATATTTTAATTTTCTTAGACACATGCTGATAAAACGCATGATTTTTGTCGTTTTCAAAATAGTAGTAATTTGTACATAACTTTTAGAAGGGACATAGTTTGATCATGAAACTTGGCTTGATGGAAAGCCCATGATGTAAACTAAATCTTGGAATCATCAAACGATAATTATTGGATAAATTTTTGACTCGCTAATATTGAAATGATGTTTTTTATACAGGTGGAGCATGAATTTTTCTCCTTCCATATGTAAGCTAATAATGTAAAACTTGAGGTGCACCCATGTTATATAGGGTAAATACTACTTTGTTTTGAATTTTCCAAAACTTTAGAGCCACTTTTTGGGCCTCTTCTCATACATGGCCTTTTGCGCAACCTGTTTTTAATACGTAAAATGTCTAATTATGAGCCTAATTTTGATTTTCATCAAAGGAGAAAGCTGTGTAAGTGCATTATTTGTTGTAACTATAGGTGTAGACTACTTGTGCAAGCATAGTTATGATTAGTTTTTGAAAAAAGATGATCAAATTTTGTATTTTTGTTTTTTACAGTTTTTTTAGAACTAGGCGATAAGAACCTACTTAAGTGGAGGCTAAGTTAGTGTCATACACATCAAATTATGGCTTATTTATCTCATCTCAAGCATGAAAACCAATAATCAACATTCTCATTGATAGGGCTACAATTTTTTTAGTGGCGTGATTGAGTTTTGATAATACGCGTTACTTTTGCTGATTTTATACAACTTTTTTGGAAAAAATTCTAGGAAAGGAAAATGAATTTTTTGGTGAACTTCTACCTCCTTGGACTGATGTATGCTATCAAAATATCTTGGGAAAAATGCTATTGATATCATTGGATTTTTTTTTTGAGAGAATGATGCTTGCATATTTGGAAAAATCCTGAAAAATCTTGAAAAATGTTCATTTTCAAGACATATGCTACTTTGTTGCTTATGTACTTCCAAATAAAAAGGCATTTTATATGTTTAGCATTTTTTACATAAGCATAGGGTTATGTTCTACATGCCCAATGAAGCATTTTGGTTTTTAAAGCCTACATTAGGAGTTTGATTTTTTTTCGCAACCCCCAAAAAAGGACACTCAAGTGTCCTGTTTTGGTACCAAACTAGTGTTAAGAGGTCATAACTAAGAGATCCTTGTCTAAGAGGAAAGTCAGATTGTCCAATTTCTCTCCTAGAAGACTTGTTATTCTTCTTCTTATTTTTCTCCTCTTCTTCAGATTTATCTTCTTGTTCTTCTTCTTGGCTTCTAGTTTTACGACCCCTTTTTGCCATTAATGGCATCAATGTTTTCTCTTCTTCTTCTGAGCATGTTTCCTCTAAAAGTACTAAACTTTTATCCTCTCTTTTCCTCAATTTTGGACACTTAGTGCGATAGTTCCCCTTCTCTTGACATTCATAGCATGTGACACTACTTCTATCCCTAGGTTTATCCTCAACTCGTGGAACCCGAGGTGGCCTTGCGTTGACTAAGTGTAACTTCAAATCAGTAAATGCTTCCATAAGTTGTGCAATGTTATGATCCAAGGATGGAGCTTTTGTATTTGAGATGTTGAGGCTGTCTCTACTCGTGGTGGGGTCGGCACACTCGGAGAAGATTGGAATGTGGACTCAATATAAAGAGTGGCCTCCTTCTTCAAAGCAATACGAAGAGCCTCTTTAAAATTAGTGGGATTTTTGCTAAGAAATTTTCCATGCAAGCGGGAATCCAAAGCCATGATAAACTCGAACTCTTTGAATCTCCCATAGAAGGTGAAAAAGAAGAAGCAACAATTTGTAAAGTAGCAACAACATGTAAAGTAAAACCTGCCCATCGACTCCACCAAAAGATGTGACACAAAGTTGGGGTTTTGACTTCGGTCACTTCTTAGAATCAAAACACACTTGTATGAAACCTCACACCCTCCTCCTCTCCCTTTCTCTCAACCAAAAGATGTGACACAAAGTTGGGGTTTTGACTTCGATCACTTCTCAGAATCAAAACACACTTGTATGAAACCTCACACCCTCCTCCTCTCCCTTTCTCTCCCTAGGTTAAGATAAAGATAAACACATCAAAGGTGAGATCATAATTCATGGAAGGAAAGATGAAAGGCTCAAGAGAAGCAAGAGGTGCTGCAATAACGAGCCGAATTATTCCCATAGATGAGTTTGGAGCATGTGTCTTTTACGTTATTTGGATCCCACATTATGCACATGTAGCAGATCCTCTTTATCAACTTTTGAGGAAAAATCAAAAATTTTTGTGGAGTGCAGTACATATTAAAGCTATGCGGAAGCTGAAATATTTGCTCCAATCATCACCCATTTTGAGAAAGGCAGATTATGAGTGTGGCAGGCCTGTGATTGTTACAGTTGATACTAGTCCTACTGGGATAGGATGGGCAGTAGGGCAAGATGATGAGGATGATCATAGGTATGTAATTAGATTTGGAGCAAAGGTATTAAGCTTTCGGCAACGAAAGTATCCACAGATCAAGAGAGAATTATGGGGGATAGTCACTGCTCTAAAATGTGAAAAAGAATATCTTATTGGGGCATCTGTACTTGTGGAAACTGATTGCTTGCCACTTCTTGGGATGATAGCAAGTTGTACCACTCCAGATATTGCTATGCTTAGGTGGATTGCTTATATCAAGTCACTAAATCCTGAGTTTGAGCATATTGCGGGAAAAGATAATCCAGTTGCAGATATGCTATCAAGAGCCAGGTATGAAGATGAGAAAGAGATGATTAGTGACATTGATGATGTGGGTACAAAGTTCTATACTACAGCATATGCAAAAGGGGATCATATTTGCCTATCAAATGCACTTGAGTCTTTTATTGAGGAAATATATGAAGGAGATTGGTTGCTTATTGGTCAATATTTGAGTACTCTGACAAGGCAAGAAAATTGGTCTGACTCAGAATTTAAGAGGATCCGCAGAAAAGCATATGGTTATTTCCTAAAGGATGGGTATCTCTGGAAGCATCCTAAGCAGAGGAATGCTATGCCACAGAGAGTCATATGTGATAAAGAGACTCAAGGAAAGCTTGTGAAAGAATTCCATGAGAGTCTCTGGGCTGGGCATAGAAGTGTGTGGGCCACCTTTACCAAAATAAAGGAAAAATATTGGTGGAGAGGAATGTACAAGGATATTTCCCAATATGTGGAAACATGCATAGTATGCCAAATGTACTCAAATGTGCGGCATCGTGATGGCTTGCAACCAACCTACCCACCTGCCATGCACTACAAATGGGTAGTGGATCTAGTTACAATGCCTTTGGGAATTTGGCAGATGCGGTATATAGCACTTGCAAGAGAAGATTTGACAAATCAGGTAGAAGGGCGTGCTCTTAGAACAAAGAGTACGGAAACAGTATGCAAATTTCTCTTGGAAGATGTGATCTGCCGATATGGTTGTGTTGGGAAAATAACAGCTGATAGGGGTGAGCTAGATGTTGAAGAAGCAAGGGAATTCTTCTCTAGAATTGGTATCAAACTGTCCCTAACATGTGCTTACAATCCTGAGGGCAATGGAAAAAGTGAGCGAGGACATCCTCCAATCATTAAAGCTTTGGCTAAGGCATGTAGAGAAAGAATGAGAGAGTGGCCAAAGCTGCTACCATATGCCTTGTGGGCTGACCGTACAACTCATAGCTCAGTGACAGGATACATGCCTGCAGAATTAATGTATGGTCAGAAGCCAGTGATGCCAGTTGAAGAAGTAGTTCCAACTTGGAATGTATTGCCCTGGGTGGAAGGATTGAGCAGAGATGACCTCCTTGCCTTGCGAATAAGACAGTTGGAGAGGAGGCCTGAAGATGTAGAGCTTGCTAAAGCTCGCTTGAAAGATGCAAGGCTGAAAAATAAAGAAAGATTTGATAGTAGACACAGACTCCGGCCAAAACCTATTGAAAAAGGTGATTGGGTTCTAATGTATGATAGTAGCCTTGACAACCAATTCACTGTTCAAAGAAAATTTGCAAAAAGATGGTTTGGCCCTTACATTGTCAAGCATGCGCATGGAAATGCCACGTATACTTTGTGTGAGCTTGATGGAACAGAAATAAAGAATCTTGTGGCAGGCAAAAGAATCAAGATATTTAAAAGAAGGCATGATAGTGATCCTTTTGATTCACAAGAGGCTCAGGATGAGAGGCTTGACAGTGGTAGTATGGATATGGTTGAAGAGGAAGAGGATGATCTTCCTGACAATGCAGAAGATGAAGACGACATCCAGCTATATGTAGATCTTGATGATAATTTGGCACATACGAGAGGATGTGTAGGTTTAGAGGGGGTGGATGTCGTGCCATGGCACGTCTATGATGTGAAACCGTGCATGTGAGGTCATCAAATACACATCCAGATGCATGGGGTTAAGTGCCATGACGAGTCATTATATGATGCCTGAGTATATATGTTCATATTGTAGATAAGGTTCAATAAGATGAGCTGAGGCTGAGCCAGGTTTCGAAGCCTTTGACAGTGTGGTGTGAATTGTGGAGGATTTTTTTTATGCATATGGAGAATTTCGGAGCTAGCAGATACCTTGTGCCTTGATAGGACTGGATTATGCTTGTGGTTCAACTACTTTATTGATTCCATGAGATGGTGAATTACTCATAAGCTGTGCCTATCATGGTTGAGTTGATATTAGCACTGAGACAGAGAACTTTATGGTACATAATGGTTGGGGTCTTGATCGTATGATTTAGATGGCAAAAATCATATGTGCAATAAGGATGCCAAATGGAGCTTCTTTTGATGAGGCGTGAGAAAAACCCTTAGCAAGGTTATGGTGAAAAGGAGTTTGATTTTATATATATATATATATATGGTCAACACTCCAAAATAAAGGAAAAAGGTCACACTCCAAAACAAAGGAAAAAGGAAATAGTAGGCGCAGTGAGGAAAATTAAAATGGGAAATGCGCGATTTCAGCTGCAAAAGGGCGTGGGCGCCGACTTCCTCGCGGGAATGACCAGAAAAAACCAGGGAATTGCGTGCGGTGCTGATCAGAAGAAGTCTGCATAATAAAAAACCAGGTGACAGAGGCGACACGACCAGAGAGATTCATTTCATGCATTTAGCGACTGTTTGTGGCGTGTTGGGGCTTGAATTAGAGAGCTGAGCTGCTACTATCTAATGATATGCTTACTACAAATTCACAAAAACCAGCTATGCGCCAGCTGTACGCTGCCTGCAGTGAAGTGTGGGAAGAATTTTTTTCAAAGAAATTCGAATGAATCGCTTTTCCCCGCCTTCAGATAAGTAAAGCTTGATAAAATTTCTTTATTTTTCCTACCTACCACTTGTAAATACACGATGCCAACAAACCTTCATGGGTTTTGTAAAAAAATAAAGGGTGGATTTTGATATGAAGATATGTGAGGATATTTCAACAAGGGACATGGAATCAAAGAGTCAGAAATACAGCAGCGACTCTAGTGAGAATTGATTTTGATTCTATCTTAGTGGAACTAAATGCAGGCCATGGATTTCTTTTAAAATCATGTGAATATGTTAAAGTTATGCCATATATCATTTTGTGTTTGTGAGTTGTTGGAATTTTAAGCCAGATTTTCAGGTGATAAAGAACATTATGAGATATTGGGAATGGTGACAGTGGATGTATGGAATGAAAGGGGTCACATGTATGTTGGAAACACTTAAAGGTTATGATATGCCTACATGTAATTAGCTGGAAAGTTTTGGAAAAAGAAGCCAGTGAATCTATGCTTGGAAAGGGATAAGCAATTGGAACACGAATTCAAGGATGGATTTGTCCTATGCTTTTTGGGAAATTTTGAATGTGAGTTTCCTTGTTATGTTTGGCACCAACTCTCACAGCTAGAAGTCTCGTACTTTCCTGGCTACTCCGCACACGTCGTGACAACGGTCCTTAGAGTTATAAGGTAAATACCATCATATCTAGGCCTCAAGCAAGTCAGGGATTCCATACAATTGCGGTACTTCCGTCTGAAGACTCAATATCCAATTTATGAATCTTCATTCTGAGTATCAATTTGTATGAATTTCATCACACAATTATAATCTTTTACTGGTACTTCATAAATTTTTAACATTTCTGGCTTCTCGGTTATTCTACTTTAGCCAATTTGCTCTAATACCAGTTGAAAGATCCTTGCCCCCTCCGCGCAACGAATTTGGGGGTGCTAACAGTGGAAGTAGCACTTCTTGTGCACAAGGCAGATCCTCTCACTTTATCATTGGCAACCAGAACGCTCACTCAGGGGCCTTTTCAATAGTTCCTAGCTCATAGTACCCGGCAATATAATCACATAAGAAAATCTAGATGGACTCTCTGTTTGAAGATCAGCAAGATCAACAAACAGATCCATATAAAAGAGCCATGGACTCATCCATTGAGGAGGACTAGCAAGGACAATCAACCAAATCCATGCCCAATTTCAAAAAACAACTCTAACACCTTGTTCCATTTTCTTCCTCAATGCACGCGTGGGTATCTTCGGCGACCCAAAGCCCGAGCACGGTATGGTCAGCACCCTCTAGGATCCTTCGCAGGTCACCTAGCGCTTCACTCATAGGCCCCTTCCGTGGTCTCTCATCCACCGTACCGGAAGCTCACCGTTTGAACCGAGCCTGGTCAAGACCTCGGCCGACCTTGCTATGCTAGACGTCTTTCGTTGACTCTCCGTCAGCTATTGCAACTTTATCACTTAGGTCTCCACGACCTCATTCACAAGATGGTCAAAATGCTTCCCCGCCATTCGACATAAAACAGTCATTTAAAACCAAGTCATAAATATAGTTTCTAACGAACTCTCATCTTTCCACATTGTTCCACATCATTTCTCGTTATTCCACATTCTTCTATATCAATTCACATTGCTTAATCCACATCCAATCATATGTTTTCCCATCGTCCTTCATCCATTCTCATCTAGTCTGGTAGAAAGTCCTCTTTTAGGATTATGCATAAAAATGAGTTATGTATTAATTTCTAAAAATTTTGCCATAGCTTCGCTACTATTACTGATAATTTTTTATATTTCTAGAAAGAATAAGACTTTGTAATACAATTATGATAGAATAACTATCCTTAGACAAATCCAATTTATGGAATTAAATCATAAGTTCACCATAATTTTATTAGCATAAAAGCATAAAAAGCCATTTTCTTAACCTCTAGCTTAACAAGCTTAGAGATTGATTTTGAATTAAGAATTTATCAAGAGAAGCATTCATTTGCTTAAGAATTAGTCATAGAAATGACTATTCTTTTGGGGAGAGAGAGATATACATAAAAATCATCCTAATTAAGCATAAAGATTAACTTTTTGTGATTGATATTAGAATTCTTATAGAAAGCTTGATTTGCATTGAAAACAATTAATTTGAAACTTCTCAATCTTGAGAGGGATTAAGAAGTGAAATCTTTTGTTGAGAATCTTTTGAGAGGGATTGAGAAGTGAAATCTTTTGAGAATATTAATGAAAACCGTGAAATTACGTCTTACCTCTTGATTTGGCTTGCTTCTTTATCTTAGAAGAAGGAAGCCCCCAACCAATCAATTGGTTTAGTATGTTGAGAAGAAAGCTCCAAGGATTGTTGAAGAGAGAGAGAAGATCCAATCTCTCCAAAAGTATAGGATTTTTAAGGGATAATAGAAAATATCATTAATTTAATGTAATACTGGCATGGTATAGCTTACAAATTTTTTTACAAAAGACTAAGCATCTTTTTATAGGTGAGGGAGGCCACTAACCAAGTCCAACTCGGTTCTAGAATTTTCCACGTTCAGTTTGATCGGCTTCCTTTTTTATTTGGTTTGATCCAAGAGAGAGGAGAGATAAAAATATCATAATTTTTTTGAATTAAAAACTTATCCACATGTGTGAAATAGGCGCCTATCCCAAAGGTTTCCTCCTCCTTACCAAGGTGTCAAAAATTCATCATTTCTCCAAAATATCTCATTGTTTTAGTAATATCTCTTAATTTTTAACTAATAAACCTTGTACTCAGTCAACTCTTCATCTTATGTGAGCATTTACTCATTTTTGGGTATTTTCTTTTATTCTTTGGATTTATCTCATCCCAACACTTAGATTAAACCTATTGGCCCATAGGAACCTTAATTGGACCATAATCTAAAACTTTCTGAAAATCTAGACCCTTAGCTAAGGTCCCTTATATCATTTTTAATTAATTCCTAATGCACATTGGAAAGTTCATTTTGAACTTCTGTTTCAGGGGAAACCATTTTAGACACTATAGGAGGATTTTTATATCCAAAGATATCTCAATTTTAGATTATCTCTCTCTAGAAATTTTCTCTCTCTAGGCCAAAACAGGGTAAAACAAGATATTTCTCCTATTTCAGAGAGGGGAATAATTACAAGAACAAAAGGGGAGGTTCTTACACCTCTACACCTCAAAAGCTGGAGGGAGGAATCTTAATTCTGGGGTTACTTATAGTCTGGTCAACCCAAAAAGAATCCTGGGATAAAGATCCCTTCTACAAGAAGAACATATAGAGCTCATTATCAGATAACAATTTATTCTGAACATATCATTTATATCCTTAACACAATAATGGTCCATCAGACTGAAAATTCCATCTGAACTCTCAAGAGGAATTTCAGTTATGCAGGTTCGCAATTTGTCATCCCTTTATTAGATCCACTGGGTCAAAGGTCAAACAGTAGCAATCTGTCAGCAAAATCCACTAATCTCAAAGTGATTTTGTGAACTCATTATCGCCATTTCGGTATTAACATCATTACTAGGATTCATCCCATTCATCCTCATTGTGGTTTTGTTCAAACTATCTTGTTTCAACCAGAATTCAGGAATCATCATCTTTCAATCAGAATCCAAATCAACTCATCATTACTAGGATTCATCCCATTTATCCTCATTGTGGTTTTGTTCAAACTATCTTGTTTCAACCAGAATTCAGGAATCATCATCTTTCAATCCAAATCCAAATCAACTCATCAATTCTCAACCAGAATTCTAAAATCATATCAACCAACATTCGAATTCATCATCTGGATAGCATTTTTGCTTATAACTTCAAGGTCTTAGATTTACTCGTATATATTGTCAGTAAAGAGCTGCAAATATACCCACGATATATACAGGTAGTCATAGTCCTGGAGTTATAAGGTAAATACCATCATATCTAGGCCTCAAGCAAGTCAGAGATTCCATACAATTGCGGTACTTCCATCTGAAGACCCAATTTCCAATTTATGAATCTTCATTCTGAATATCAATTTGTATGAATATCATCACACAATTACAATCTTTTACTGGTACTTCATAAATTTTTGACATTTCTGGCTTCTTGGTTGTTCTACTTTAGCCGAATTGCTCTGATACCAGCTGAAAGATCCCTGCCCCCTTCGTGCAACGAATTCGGGGGTGATAGCAGGCGAAAGTAGCACTTCTTGCGCAAGAGCCTCGGGGCCTCGCCCACGGATACCCGAACAAGAGACTAATCCCTCGGTTCTTCCAAAACCAAACCCGAAAAAACTTTCCTCGCCCAGAAAGCATGGGCAATTCCTCCAAGATATTTTTATTCTAACATAGTCAAGATCTTTAACTAATCAAACTAATCCGATCGAACCCGTAAGTCACATGGTCAGATCAAGGAAAAGACTTGCACTTGGAACATAGAGTGCAACGCTTTTTTCCTCATCAAGAGGCACAGCCGTTGATTCTTTTCCATAGAACAAGGGTTATCCGGGATTTACTTCAACTATCGTAACTTAATAGAATTGAGTCTCATTTTAGGGATCCATCAGTCCAGCCTAACCCCATCCTGTCCCATGGGTTAGCCAACCGCCCAACCACTGTAGTCATAGGATCCATTTAGGAATTTGGTTATGTTTTGCCCCGGGTACCAGGGAAAAGAGTTCCCAAGCCCCCTAGCCAGCGCTTCAAGCAAAGTTCAAGATAGTCACACCACTTACACACCCAATATGAAATTGCCTTTTTCACAGATTCAGTTGTCTTTAAAATAATATTTTAATGAAACCATAGTATCACTGATCATAATCCTCCAAAATATCCAGGTTGAATTCTAATTTCCAATCATTCCTTCATCAGTGTACCTATGGTATCATTGGCAACCAGAACGCTCACCACCTATTCCCTTATTAGGGGCCTTTTCAATAGTTCCTAGTTTATAGTACACGGTAATATAATCACATAAGAAAATCCAGATGGACTCTCCGTTTGAAGATCAGCAAGATCAACTAACAGATCCATATAAAAGAGCCATGGACTCATTCGTTGAGGACCAGCAAGGACAATCAACTAGATCCATGCTCGATGTCAGAAAACAAGTCTAACACCTTGTTCCATTTTCTTCCTCGATGCACGTGTGGGTATCTTTGGCGACCCAAAGCCTGAGCACCGTATGGTCAGCACCCTCTAGGATCCTTCGCAGGTCACCTAGTGCTTCACTCATAGGTCGCTTGGTCCCTCATCCACCGTACCAGAAGCTCACCATTTAAATCAAACTAAGGCTGGTGGTCACAAGACCTCGGCCAAGACCTTGCTACGTGAGACGTCCTCCGTTGACTCTCTGTCAGCTGTTGCAAATTTATCACTTAGGTCTCCACGACCTCATTCACAAGATGGTCAAAATGCTTCCCTAGCATTCTTGACATAAAGCAGTCATTTAAAAACAGGTCATAAATACAGTTTCTAATGAATTCTCATCTTTCCACATTGTTCCATATCATTTCTCGTTATTCCACATTCTTCTACATCAATTCACATTGCTTAATGCACATCCAATCATATGTATTCCCATCGTCCTTCATCCATTCTCATCTAGTCACATCATATTACATCTCATCCATTCACATTTACCCATATCCATATCATCACATCCATTCACATCACATCTCATCCATTCACATATATCTCGATTCTCATCACATCCATTCACATCTATGCTGATTCACATCACATCACATCCATTTCTCATCACATCACTCTCATCCATTCACATCTATCCCGATTCACATCTCATCCATTCACATCTACTCGGATCCACATCACATCACATCCATTCACATGACATCTCATCCATTCACATCTATCCCGATTCACATCACATCCTTTCACATCACATCTCATCCATTCACATCTATCCCGATTCACATCACATCACATCATTCATCCATTCACATCTATTTATATCACGTCACATTCACATCCATTCACATCTATTTACATCGTGTCACATTCACATCTCATCGCATCCATTCACATCCATCACATTCATTGCATCCCCATCCCATCACATACATTCCTTCCACATTACATCACGTCCACATCTATCCACATCACATCTCATTCATTCGACCACATTACATCACGTCACACCCATTCACATATCATCACATCCACATATATTTACATCACATCACATTTCATCCACATCTCATCACATTCACATCCACATTCCTTTACATCACATCACATCTCATCCACATCCATATCCATTTACATCACATCACATCTCATCCACATCCATATCCATTTACATCACATCACATCTTATCCCATCCACATCCACATCCATTTACATCACATCACATCCTTTCACATATCCTCACATCTCATTCTCATCTCTTCATTCAAATCTTATTCACTTTTTTAGTAACATTTTCTATTTTCGATACCGATGGGACTTTTCTAAATTTTTGCCAATTGCTTGGCCTCCTAGAGGTACTTTTTCTCAACGGATATTTTCATATTCATTCTCAATTTTCTCAAGTGAAATATATTCAATATTCTTCTTTTGAGTAAAAGATTCATGGGATTTACAAAAATCAATTCTACCGATATTTTCCAATAATGCTCAAAATTCCACTTTTGATAAATACTCATAATTTGCTAAAAATTCATCTTTTTCCATTTAGTTTCTTGGATCTCAAATATCATGGTAATTGCGCTTTTTGCATTTAATTGATTGAATTCCAAATATCATGGGAATTTATCTAAAATTTCTTTTTTCTTTAGTAAAAATATCCATTATTCCAAATATGCCAAGAATTTCACTTTTACCATTTAAATGATTGAATTCCAAATGTCATGGAAATTTCTCTTTTATCATTTAAATTTTCTCCTACATAAAATAAATTTATCTAAAATTTCTCTTTTCTTTAATAAAAATATCCATTATTCCAAATATGCCAAGAATTCTACTTTTACCATTTAAATGATTGAATTCCAAATGTCATGGGAATTCCTCTTTTGTCATTTAAATTTTCTCCTACATAAAATAAATTTATCTAAAATTTCTTTTTAAATAAAAATATTCATTATTTTAATATACCAAAATTTCTCTTTTTTCATTTAATTACATGGATCTCCATTATCATGGGAATTTCTCTTTTTGCATAAAAATAAAATTACCAAAAATTTCTTTTTATTAATTAATTAATTATGCATTAATACTAGAAATTAGTTTTCCATGAATGTGATGAAAATCATTCTTTAGCATAGGATGGCGAATCCTAGAATATGGTAGGAAGTCCTCTTTTAGTATTATGTGTAAAAATGAGTTATGTATTAATTTCTAAAAATTTTACCATAGCTTCTATTACTGATAATTTTTAATATTTCTAGAAAGAATAAGACTTTGTAGTGTAATTATGATAGAATAACTATCCTTAGACTTAAATCCAATTTATGGAATTAAATCATAAGTTTACCATAATTTTATTAGCATAAAAAGCTATTTTCTTAACCTCTAGTTTAACAAGCCTAAAGATTGATTTTGAATTAAGAATTTATCAATGAGAAGCATTCATTTGCTTAAGAATTAGTCATAGGAATGACTATTTTTTTGGGGAGAGAGAGATATATATAAAAAGCATCCTAAAATTAAGCATAAAGATTAACTTTTTTATGATTAATCTCATTAGAATTCTTATAGAAAGCTTGATTTGCATTGAAAATAATTAATTTGAAACTTCTCAAGCTTGAGAGGGGTTGAGAAGTGAAATCTTTTGAGAATATTAATGAAAACCATGAAATTACTTCTCAACCCCTCTCAAGCTTGAGAGGGGTTGAGAAGTGAAATCTTTTGAGAATATTAATGAAAACCATGAAATTACTTCTTACTCTTGATTTGGCTTGCTTCTTTATCTTAGAAGGAAGCCCCCAACCAATCAACTGGTTTAGTATGTTGAGAAGAAAGCTCCAAGGATTGTTGAAGAGAGAGAGAAGCTCACATGTGTGAAATAGGTGCCTACCTCAAAGGTCTCCCCCTCCTTACCAAGGTGTCAAAATTTCATCATTTCTCCAAAATATCTCATTTTTTTAGTAAAATCTCTTAATTTTCAACTAATAAACCTTGGGTATTTACTCATTTTTGGGCATTTTTGTTTATTCTTTGGATTTATCTCATCCCAACACTTGGATTAATCCTATTGGCCCATAGGAACCTTAATTGGACCATAATCCAGAAATTTCTGAAAATCTAGACCCTTAGGCTAAGGTCCCTTATATCATTTTTAATTGATTCGTAATGCACATTCGAAAGTTCATTTTAAACTTTTCTTTTCAGGGGAAACCATTTTAGACACTATAGGAGGATTTTTATATCCAAACATATCTCAATTTTGGATTATCTCTCTCTAGATATTTTCTCTCTCTAGGCCAAAATAGGGTAAAACAAGATCTTTCTCCTATTTCAGAGAGGGGAATAATTACAAGAACAGAAGGGGAAGTTCTTACACCTCTACAACTCAAAAGCTAGAGGGAGGAATCTTACACCAACACTCATGTTGTCTACTCCATGTAATGAGTGGACCTCCTTCTTGCACTCTCTCCCATACCGATGCAACAGACTAGCGAGCCAATTCTGAGAGTCACTTCATGTCTGGATCTTCAATGATGGACACTGAATGACAGTCCGTTGGGTTTCTCAAGTCTGGGATCATACCCCCACATGTTTACATTGTAAAAACAAGTCTATCATGTTTATACAATACGGAGGACTTAAAACGTAAATCTATTATATGTATGCCTTATGCATGCATAGAGCTTTAGACATGCATAGAGCTCTATGCATAAGGCTCTAATCATGCATAGAGCTTTAGACATACATAGAGCTCTATGCATAAGCATAAGACTCTAATCATGAATAGATCTTATGGCTTATGCATAGAGCTTATGCATAAGGCTTATGCATAGAGCCTTATGACATGCATGTCATAGGCTCTATGCATAAGGCTTATGATTAGAGCCTTATGCATAGAGCTCTATGCATGCCTAAAGCTTTATACATGAGTAAGGTACACACATAATAGATTTTCTTTTTAAGTCCTCCTTATTCTTATGGCTTATGCATGGAGCCTATGACATACATAGAGCCAACATAACAACACTCTAAGCTTAAATAACACAATCATGCATTAGAACTCTTATACTTCTCATGTAATATTCACTTTATTAAGACCTTCTAGAATACTGTTTAGACAAGCAGGGTGCATAATAGTGTCCCTTTTAGATCGTAGCTTCTGAGGACTTTCCACACACTCCCCACTATTAAAGCCAAAGGACATTTCTCTTTTACAAGAGAATGATACTGAAAAGATTGAGGGCTCCCCCTCTACTATAGCCACCTAGTCACAGATAACCACTCCTAACCTGACTTAACCAACATTCTAAATGGCCTATAATAGTTCCCCATATCTCTATGCATAAGCCTTATGCATAAACTCTATGCATAAGCCATAAGCTTGCAATACAAATACAGCATAAGAGAATATAAAATTAAAACCTCGGCACCCAAGGGTGCAAACCAAATAAATGAGAAGAATAAGAACATTGGAATTTACCTCAAAAGATGAAATGATGCTCAGGATACTCAAGTCGCTCTATGTAGATAAGACATAGGCCTTTTTCACCGCTCTAACACAAGAATGCAAAATAACATAAGAATGCTCTAAGCTTAAATAACACAAGAACACATTAAAACTCTTATACTTCTCATATGATATTAGAACTTTATTAAGTCTTTCTAGAATACTTCTTAGACAAGCAAGGTGGACAATGCCCCTTTTGGATCATAGCTTCTGAGGACTTTCCACATGCTCCCCACTATAAAGCCAAAGGAAACTTCTCTTTTATAAGAGAAGGATAGTGAAAATATCAAGGGGCCCCCCTCCACTATAGCCACTTACATGCGGTGGTGGATAACCACCCCTAACGTGACTTAACCAATATTCTAAATGGCCTACAATAAGTCCCCATATCTATTATCTAAATGGCCTATAATAATTCCCTATATTTATTATCCCACTTCACTCAAACTATGCAATGCAAGACCTACAAAATATAACATGAAAAAAAATGATTAGTAACACATTTATGCATGAAGCTTTATGTATAAGCCTTATGCATAAAGTGTGCATAAGGCTTATACGTAAGCCTTATGCAAGCTTTATACATAAGGTTTATGATAATATCTATGCATAAGCTTATACATAAATCTTGCATAAGCTTGCATAAGGCTTATGCATAAGCTTGCATAAGGCCTGTGCATAAGCTATAAGCCTTATGCACTCTGCTAAACTCTAAACTTGGCACCCAAGGGTGCAATACACATGAGCTTTCATTAATGATTACATGAATAAGAGAGCTTACCTCGATAATGTTAAGCCAAAGGAGGGGACAACAATGCAAGACCTACAAAACATAACATGAAAAAAAGTGATTAATAACACATTTATGAGAAAAAAAAAGCACATGCTGCTAAGCCTTATGCACTATGATGGCCACATCTATAAAACTTAATATTTTTATTATTAAGTTTAATATACTAATAATAATGCATTAATCTTTAAGTTCTATGCATGATCTATATGCATGCATTCATAGAGCCTATATATGCTCTAATACGTGAGAGAATCCCACTTCACAATACTTGCTAGACCTCCTTACATTAGCATGTAATGTCACTTCTCACTGTACTCTAATATGCAAGCATTGTGATAACTATGTCTAAACACATATAAACTCTATGAATAATAGAGAGAATACCTTATGCATAGAAAAAGAGAACATAAGAAATATATGCTATATGCATAAAAGAGTATAAATATTCAAAAAGCTTATACTCTCCATCGATGCATAGCAATCCACATCAAAAAATCTTTATGCATAAAAACATAACGTATGAAACCTTATGCATAAAGCTCATCTAACAAGCTTTATGCATAAAACCTTATGTATTAAGCTTTATGCATATTTAAAATATAATTCAAAAGAATAAGCATAAAGCTATAAGCATGCTCTATGTGAGTGATGTATGCTTTATGCATAAACATATGCTTACAAAGCTCACATAGAGCTTAATGTAAAAGGTTTACATTCATTAAGCTATATACATGGATCTTAATGCATTAAGCTCCATGCATAGAGCTTAATGCAAAAAGCATGCATGCATTAAGCTCTATGAGCTTATTACATTAAGCATAATGCATGAAGCTTAATGCAAGAAGCATGCATGTATCAAGCTAAACCTTAACTCGGCACCCAAGGGTGCAATAAAAGAAAAAATTGCATAAGCAATTAAAAGAAAAATAGAGCTCACCTCTTTTTTGTGAAGCCGAAAGAGAGGATTAGTATAAGAGTTACAAAACAAAATAACCAACAAAATAATTAGTAGATTAAACATAAGCTTTATGGAAGCCTATGCATAGCCTTAAGCTAGCAAGAAAGCTATGCATAGAGCTTACAAGAAGCCTATACATAGAGGTTGCAAGAAGCCTATAAATAGAGCTTGCAAGAAGCCTATGCAAGCTCTATGCATAAGCTTCATGCAAGCTTGCAAGAAGACTATGCAAGCTTTATGCATAAACTCTATGCAAGCCTATGCATAAGCTTGCAAGAAGCCTAATGCACTAAGCTAAACCTAAACCTGGCACCCAAGGGTGCAATAAACAAAGAGCTTGCATATTAAAGAATATAAGAAAAGGAGAGCTTACCTCTATATTATCAAACAAAAGGATAGGATTAGTGCAAGACCTACACAACATAAAATGGCAAAAGAGTGATTAGTAACACATTTAATTAACTCTACCTACCAAAAAAAAGAGACATACAAAAGACTAATAGACATTAAGCATGCTCACAAAAAGGAGAAGGAGAAGAAGCTAAACAAAGGTTATTACTCTAAACTTTAATCCTAATCTCATTATGTTTCCTATTAATCATTAAGTTAGGCATAATAGAAGAAAATCTTCATTAGGTCACACCATCACTTATAGAGTGATGAATAGGAAGATAAAGAGGAAGGGGAAGACGAAGAGGAAGAAGCAGAAGGAAGAACAAATGCATTCTAGGGTTAAACATAAGAGAAGAATACCTTCAATAGCTCACACCATAGCCATGTAGTGATGAATAACGAGAAAGAGAAAGAGTAAGATGAAAAGGAAGGGAAAGGGAAAAATAAAGAGTACAAATGCATATGATAGAGCTAGATTAATGGAGGGGATGGAGTCGGTGTAGTCCCTCAAACAAAGTAGTGGAGGAAATTTTTTGGGGGAGAAAGATAGGTGTCAGCGATGCCGCAAGTTTTAAAAGTTAATTTTTCTAGCGTCACTATAAGCATTGCTATAAACAATTCCCATCAACGTTTATAGCAACGTTGGGAACATTTCAGAGAGCAAACCATTCCATATACCATTGACACTGCTAGATTTAGTGCATGTATTCATATTCAGTTTTTTAATTGCATAATTTTTTGTCTGGTACAAATGTCTTCTACTAATTCGGATAGTGTGGTTCACCATTAATTGGAGGTCTAGAGTGCAAAGAATAATCCCTTGTTCGTGTGCAAGATGCAAGAATGTTTGTATAAGTGAACGTCGAGTGACATTGGAGAATATTAGAAAATGGGGATCATTTGAACCAATGCCTTATGAGATGGTATATATACTCATGGTTTTCCATATGTAATGTTGAGTGTCATTTTTAAATATGGTTCATTAGGATGAGGAGGGCATGGACATTCGTGCACAAGTACTACACAATATGAGGAGAGCAAGGACATTCGTGCACAAGTACTACACAATATGAGGAGGGCATGGACATTCGTGCACAAGTACTACACAATATGAGGAGGGCATGGTTCATTAGGATGAGGAGGGAAACTTAAGGAAGGAGTACAAGCATCATAAGGAGCACTTGGAAAGTGGAGCATGTTCAGTACATTTGGAAGACCCATGATTTCCTCCACATGAGACAAATAAAGAGGATTTCATGGAGGAGATTATCACTCACTTTTCTTAAAGCGAGGGTGAGAAAGAGACAACTCTTTGAAACACATGAAAGAGAGAATGTGTTACACAAGGAGGCTAACACACCATTGTAGGAGGGTGCAAAGTAGTTAACTTTGCAGGCATGCTTGAAAATCCTCAATTTGCAAAAAACATATGGATGGAGAGATATTAGTGTGAATAGCCTGCTCCATTATTAAAGAAGATGCTCCCAACAAACAATTTGATGCCCACAAGAAGAAGTGATGCTCAAAAAATACTTTCCAAGATTGGTATGGATTACACTCAAATTCATGCATATGCCATAATGATTGTGTACTATTTAGGGGTGCCTTTGCCAATGTCACGCAATGTTTTATATGTGGAGAGAATCATTACAAGAAGGATTTACAGGGTGCAAAAATTTTGCAAAAGGTATTGAGGCACTTTCCTATTATACCTTGCATTCAACATATGTTTCGGTGTCAATCCATTTACTGAGTTAATGACATGGCATGTGAACCATCATTGAACCTATGGAATGATGAGGATTCATGCCGACTCACCGGCTTGGGCTCACATTGAGGATGGATAGCCAGAGTTCAAAGATGAGCCCCGTAATTTACGGCTTGGATTGTGGGTGAGGATGGTGTGAACCCATATGGATGGTGTGAACCCATTTGGATTGAGGTCTACATCATGGTCCACATGGCCCATTGTTGTTGTGAATTACAATATTTCTCCGTGGATATCTATCAGGATGGGTCATTTGATACTTGCGCTTCTTATGCCGCCCAGGAAGCACAAGGTTAAAAATATGGATGTATACCTTGATTCCTTAATTGATAAGCTCACGCAATTATGGAGAGACATAAGGATGCATGATATTTCTCATCCAATTTCATGTCGCAATGTAATGATCAAGGGTATCTTGATGTGAACTATGCATGATTTTTCAGGCTATACGAAGTGCTCAAGTACGTCATACTCATAAATTGATTCTTATCTAAGCACGCACAAAAGATTCATTTATAACTCTATTGAAATGTCTATTAACTTTCAATTCTTACATGCCATTTTGGTAGGTCTCACAACTGGCAAGATATAATGCATGTCCAATTTGTGGTCCATCACTTGTATCAAAACAAGTACATGCACTAAAGAAAATGGTGTATGATGAACATGATAGATTTCTTCCTCCAAACCACCCTAATTATTCTCCTCCTATAATTCCATTGGAGGGAAGGTGGAGAGATGGAGAGTGGGATGAGAGATGGAGGGTGACTCCCATCTCACATCCCCTGCAAGCATGAAAATGTACTCAATCTTCTATCATCTACTATACTGAATAGAGTTAATAACAAATAATCTTTTGGATCCCCAATGCACATTTTTAAGAGTGTGGCATCAATGATTTCAGGCCATCTAATTGGTAAAAAATACACCCATGCAATACGGAATGACCTAAAGGATATCGGACGCATGGAAAATGCATGGCCAAGGGTAGTCAATGAGACAAGGTGGTTTTACCAAAGGCACCATGAAGGCTCCATGAAGGTTGATAAGACAAGAGGAAAAGAATATCAAGAATCAAATTTATCTTTTCGTACACCAACCAGTTTAATGCACTCTTTAAAGGGTACATTTACAATAGCAAAGAAGAAGGGTGAGCATCGATTGTATGGTCTCAAATCACATGATTGGCACAAGATGATGTAGACATGTACATAGCTATATCTATTTTTTGGGCACTCCTCGTTTTATGTTGTGTGGACTCTATATTGATCTTTTATTGTTTTCAAAAACTAATTTCACTAAGTTCATACTTCTAATATCAATTGGTGAGTGTGGAGAAGAGTAAGCTCGGAATGCCATCTATAAATTAAGTGGACTTGCAAGGTGAGTTCCAATCAAAACTATATATTTGTGCTTTTGTTATAACATATAGCTTTGAAATTATATATTCTTCTTTAATTTATCATTTCTTCCTTTGTTGAACAGGTGGATAGTGTCAAAGGAGATTCGTCCAAATTCCATTGGCAAGGTTCGAGTCAATTGAGGTGTTATGTATAATTGAAGAAAGCTTTCCAAGAAGAATACTCATAACTTAATTGCACCTTCTAGTACATTTGGTTGATGAGGTGGCTGTATGTGGCGTTGTTCATAGCCGGTGGTGGATGTTCTTTCTTGAATGCTTCATGAAAACCTTGAAGGGATTTGTGAGGCAAAGGTAAAGGCCAGAAGGAAGCATGGTTAGTGCAAGAATCCCTCGTATACATCTCAAAATATTTGAAATAAATTGATCCATCCATACCTAGATTCATGCATAACAATGAGAATCAACGACAAATGGTGTCACATGTGCCACATGGAAAAGGACGCATTCAAAAGATGGATGAGTCCATGTGCAAAAAGATCATTAAATTTTTTCTTCTTAACACTTCTGTTGATGGTGGAAAAGTGGATTGAGAAATATGAATATGCAAGAAAGATAAGAATAGAGGAGAGAATAGCATTTAAGAGATCAACACAAAGGCACATAACATACCCACCCAACCTAAAGGCCCTTCCAAAGGATTGCAATATTGAATGGCTTAGAGATGCCCTAGAGCAAGCCGAAAGAATGGAAGAGGAGATTACAAGAAGAATGGGAGTATGCAAGGGGATGTGACTACCATGTAAGTAAAGATGTTTAAATATTTAACTTGTATGTGAATATGTTTTAATATTTAACCAACATATATTGTGTTTTGCTAATATATATAATGTTGAATACTAAATTTCTTACATATAAGCTATATTTAAGATTTTGATTGAGTTGTAGTATAAAGTGCATAATGCAATGTGTTTAGAAGATCAACATTTTCACACTCAATGTGTGGACTCGAAGAGAATCACATATGATTGTGGGGTAATGGCAAGTTTTGACCAAGATAGTCGAGCTAGTAGAAGAGATAATAATATTATAGCGGAGAAACTTGAATACTGTTGAACAGTTCAAGACATCTTGGAGATTGGATTTAGAGATTTCAAAGTGTTCATCTTTAGTGTTAAGTGTTCATCTTTAGTGTTAAGTGGTTCAAAGTGGTATATAGGGGTACTCAAGCAATCTAAGTGTTAAGTGGTTCAAAGTGGTATATAGAGGTACTCAAGCAATCGAAGCATCCAAGTAGATTTTTTGCAATTGACTCAACTAAAGAGGCACATACATTCTACCACAACATTATGAACAGGTTTACACTTGATTTTCAATTTTGATGAATCTATAGATAAAAGGAAGGAATTGTATATATTTTCATGTAATACTTTATGGTTCTTCTTTTTAGGTTTAATCTGGAAGATGCAACTAACAATCAATATGATGACCATGAGGACCATGATGATAATACCTCTACATCTTTTTCAAGTAGTGGAATAGGACTTTTTATTGATATAGACACCATCGAAATGATGGATTTAGAGATAGATCAATTGGCATGCATGGATTTATTGCAAGATGGATTTGATGATGGTACTAATTAAATATATATCATCATAACATATGTACACATTGATTGGTTTGTACAATTTGGTGATTTTATTATTTTATTTCAAAAATATTTGGATGCTTGTCAAGCTTTTTGGATTTTAATTTATTTTAAGTTTTTATTTCCAGTCCATTTCAACATTCTTTTTTTTTCCAACGTCGCTGAGTGGCATTTATACCAGCTCTTATAGGGATGTTTTTACAGTGGCGCTTATAGCGTGCGAAGCTAATAACAATGCTAATAATGACGTTTATCCACAAAATTGCTCTCATCATCGGTGCTAATAATGGTGCTTACAGTGCCAGCATAATGTAAAACGCTACAAATAAATGCTCCTAATGATGCCTTCTCTTGTAGTGACGGAGCCCAGACTAGTCTCCAAAGGGAAGTAAGTTTGAAGCTTTGTGAGGAAAAGCTTCAAACTTATCTCATGTGAGAGCCTTTGTGAACAAACCTGCCAAGTTGTCATGTGTTGGCACATAAGCTAAGCTGATTTTCTCACCTCTCTCCCTGACATAATGATAGTGCACCTCAATGTGCTTTGTGCAAGCATGAAAAACTAGATTCCTCGCAACTACCATACCGCTCTCGTTGTCAATGAAGATGGTAGTGGTTAAGAACTCGCCACCAATACCCAAATCAGCAATAAGACGCATAAGCCAAACATACTCAATTGTAGTTGTAAACGTTGCCCTATACTCAGCTTCACAACTAGAAGTGGCCACAGTGGGTTGCTTCTTGTTGAGCCATGATATGCATGAATCACCAAGGTGAAAGAAAAACCCACTCATGGATTTGTGAAAAAGATTGTTTTCTTAAAGGAGGTGACATGGATCCTAGTCATATGGTTTAGTGAGTAAATGGATTGTTATCTTGGTTAAATTAAGGTACAGGTATAACTTCTCCCTGCCTTGACGCTGCCCCGTTCTTGTGCTTGTATAGCTAGACGGCGGAGACGTTAGTAAGGCCCGGAGTTGGCCCATGGTATCCCTCATACCATTGGGAGAATGAGGTTTGCCGATTGAGGCAAGTGATTGTGATGATGCTGCCTAGTTCTGAGGGCCCAGGCTAGTGCGGTGAATTAGCCCACCCTAGTGCGCAGACATCCCTCTGAGGGGCGGGAGGATCGAGCGATGGAGCCTGAGAGGGCGACAGGCCGGCTTGAGTCCTCGCCAGCGGCCGACGATGAGGTGTATGGTCCCGTAGGGTTTTGCCCAGCATGTAGAGGCTGGAAGACCGAATTCTAGATCATCTGCGGTATAAAGGAAAAGAATAAGAGAGCCGGTTTGGCTTGTATGAAATTGATTCATGTTTAAACTTTGTTTTTATAAATCTTGTCTTTGGTATGATTGTATTGTAGAAAAAGGCTGTTTTAACAAACCTTGTGAAAAGGGCCTTAATTAAGGAACATGTTTATTTATGTCAAACAGTGTGGTAGGATTAATTAGAAAACAAATTGACGCGTGAGTAGGGTGGAAAGTGGAAGGATGGAATGCCCCGATGGCACCATCCTACGGACGGGTGGACCCGATTAGTCGGGTAGCTTTCCAACAGATTAAGTGAAAGCCCTATGCTAGATAATTAGGTTCTTGGGCAATTCTATTTTAGAAGACTAGGCCAGCGGCGGCTGTGCCTTGCATGGATGAGGAAAAAAGCGTTGTCTCTAGGAATCAAGACTAGTAGTTGCCCAAATTATGATCAATTACCCTATGGGTGATTTGATTTTAGAAGACCACCCTCCCCCTGCGGGATAGAACTAGGTCTTACCTATGAATTGTATCCTTGAATCTCTGTATGGTCAAGGTGTCGATGAGTAGGAAATTTTCTCTAAGATAAGACTTAGCGGACTATCTTAAGTGTTTCCCCTATTTTTGGAAGGGGGAACCTTACAGATTTACCCTCCTTGGGATAAAATAAACCAAAGTGCATAGTGCCTTTTAGGTAACGGAACACCCATTTGATAGACTACCAATTCTTTATACCTGGGCTGCTATGCATAAATGTTCTCAATATTGATACCACATACTGAATGACAAGCCTTGTGTTGCACGAAAAGATAAGGCATCCAACAGCTTCTTGATACAAGCCAACATCAAAAGAGACATGCATCTTCAAGACTTAGTCGTAAACCTAGCTCCATAGATGTAACCACGGGTTTATAGTCTTCAAGATTGAACCTCTTCAAAACAATGCATCTATGTATTTTCTCTACAGCATAACAATGCCATCATTACGATGCCAAAACTCAACGCCCAAGTAATAGTGCAACGGTCCAAGATCTAACATCTCAAAAGACTTCTCTAAATCAGCTATATAAAAGATGAAATATGATCATCATTAGGGCCTGTGAGAGCAACATGTCATCAACGTATAACACGATAACCAATAAAACATTCTTAGTCCCTTAATATAGAGGGTATTGTCATTTGGGCTATTGCAAAAACCCTTTGCAATCAAGTATGCATGTATCTTTTCATACCATGCTTAAGGCCATCTACTTAAGGCCATATAAAGCTTTCTTCAATCTACATACTTTTGATTCTTGAATTTTCTAAACAAAACCATGAGGCTGAGATAGATAGACCTCCTCGTGCAAATCTCCATCAAGAAAGCAATTTTGATATCCAACTAACGTACATTCCAACTGTCAGGCAAAAATCTGAGAAGTGTTTTGGGCTTGTGTACATATGGGATGCATGGTATGCAAAAAAAACTTTGCCCTTAATGTCGTGGCAAATGTACAGAGTGGGTGGTTTTATGTTTTTTTACGAGCTCTTGGTGATGCTTTCACGTGAAAGTATTACGGGAACCCCGAATGTGATGATGGTTGGTCAATCTGGGCTGATTCTGGATGCAGAGATGGCGCTCCATTTTTAGCAAGCATGTGATGATGATAGGCAATGCATGGCACCGAGACTGCAATAGTCATGTTTTGGTAAGTTGAGGTGCAGCTGATCGAGAATGCTGAAAGCTAGGGGAAAGGGTGATGGTGGCCATTTTCTAGGCTTTTAAAATAAACATCAACGTGGCCAGCAAAAAAAAGAGTCCACATGGCCGCTTGCCTTGCTGCCAGCACAACGAAGACGCCAGAAGGTTGGCGAAGAGGGAGAAGCGAAGAGAGAGAGTAGCCGGGGTTTTTTTACTTGGTGTGGTTGGCGTGGCCGCTGGATGCAATGAGAGGAGAGGACTGGTGACTTGCTGGTGGGGAGCCTCCTAGGAGTTTGCTGTGAAGCTGGCGGGGGCTGGTAGCACATCGTCTAAGAAGGGCGCTGTAGAGGGGAGCCGCCTAGGAGGTGTTGCGCAGCTGCTGAAGACAAGTGGAAGACGTCGCGACAACTGGAAACGGCTAGCGAGGAGCTGTAGTCAGGAGAAGACAGCAAAAGAAGGACCGCCTGCTGCAGGGACTGGCTGCAGGGACTGGCTGCCGCCTCTGGTAAGAGGAGTTCTTTGAGAGGGTCTCTGGTTTGAGGTCACCGGTGGTACCTAAAGCAAGGAGAGAGGGAGCCCAGGGAGAGAAGCAAGCGCAAGAGTGTTCGCCGTGTTGCTGGCTGGGGAGTGCCTTGCTCTTGCCACGGATGCTACTGGTGGCTTGGCCGTCAGTTTTCTGAGCGGGTGACGCCAGAGGGTACAAGAGGTGTGGGCCTGTTTTCTGGGAGCTGAGGAGCCGATTTGAGGACATTGACGCAACTGATGCGATGTGAGCTCTGGTGGAGCTCTTGGTGAGTTGAAGAAGCTTTTTTGGTGTGGAAAAAGCTTGTTTGAGCGGGCTGTTTTGGAGCAAGGAGTGGATAGAGAAAGCACGAGGTGTTGAAGCCGAGAGAGGAAGCTTTTGGAAGGAAGTTTTTTTGGAGTGAAGGAAGCCAAGTGAAGCCGACTGATTTGTGAAGGAGGAATCTTTTGTATTATTGTGGATAAGTATGCGGTCTTTGATTATCTTGTGGAGTACAGAGTGTTGAGGTATCTTTGTGTGGTGTTTCGTGTTGGTTTTTGGTGCCCCTATTTTGGCTGTCTTTCTGGTGTGGGTGGTGTGGTGAACTGTGAGAAGTGTTCCAGCCGCCACCAATGGCTGGTGGTGCCCCCTTTTTGTAGTTGTTGTATCAAAGTTTGGGAGGTGAAGGGCTATAGAGGTATGGTTTTTCTTCTTGTTTTCACCTCACACCAACCTTTATGTGCTGCAAATGCAATGATAGTCCGCATGGTAGTCATACGACATGTGGGTGCAAAGGTTTCACAATAGTCAATTCCTTTCTCTTGTGCATAACCCTTTGCAAACAAGCCTAGCTTTGTATCACTCAACACTGCCATCCACTTTACATTTGAGCGTATAAACCCATTTTTGTAATAATGGCCTTCTTACCAGAGATAAGTCTACCAAATCCTATGTATCATTTTTTAGTATCGAATCATACTCAGATTGCATAGCACTCATCTAATTTTTAGATTCCTTTGCTTCATCAAAGAAAACATGTTCCTCTTCACTCATCACATAAACTGGCAATAAGAGTATAACTTACATCAACAAGAGATGCATGATGAGAGTCTTCACGTGTTCTGCTAGGCAAAGGAGTGGCCAATTTGTTGTCACGTAGTGTTTGCACCAGCCATTTTGGCATACTTTTAGACTTCACAATTGTCCTTCTTTCCTCATCAACTGCATCATGCACATTTGCCTCATCAATAGGTTGATCTCTGTAGGCTAAAAAACATGCTGATTTGTAACCTATGTGTGCTGATTTTCAGCATTCATTGGATTACCCAAATGCTCTATATCAATGTGTCCTTCATTGAACAATGAAAGGATAGTGTCGAATATGTCCTATGAACACACATTTTGCTATTTTTTACATGATATCAAGGGCTGAATTGCATCTTTCACAAAGACAACATCTATAATCAACAAGAGTTTGGTTGGTAGCAAGATGATAGAGACGATAACCCTTACTTCCAAGCTGTATCCTACAAAAATACACTTAACGGCCTTACCAGCAAGCAAGCACTAGTGCATAAGCAAGACAACTACAAATGTGTAAGTGAGCCACAGAGGGCTTTCTACCATTCCAAGCTTCAAAAGGCGTAATTGTATGCAAAGCTTTTGTAGGACACCTATTCAAAATATATGTTGCACACATGACTGCTTCTAGCCAGAAACCATGAGGTAACTCCTGACTTTTGACCATACAACGTGCCATCTCTATGAGAGACCTATTTTTATGTTCATCGACACCGTTTTGCTGAGGTGTATAGGGCATAGTACTACAGTGGTGTTTTATCCCATTATCATTCATGTATGCATGAAACTCCTTAGACATATACTCCCCCCTTTGATCAGTACACATGGTACCAATCTTACATGCAAAAGCATTTTGAACCATAGCAGCAAAGTGTCTAAAGCACATAAAAACCTCTGATTTCTGTTTCAATGGATATACGCACGTATGTTTAGAATAATCATCAATGAATGTGACAAAATAGAGGTAGCCTCCTCCAATAGATGGTGTTCTCATAGGACCACATACATCACTATGTATAAGCTATAATTTTTAGACAGCTCTAATTAAACCATCTTTGGAAAATGATGCCCACTGCATTTTTCCAAGAATACAACCCTCACAAACATGTTTAATAGGGGCTCAATATATAGCATCTCAGACACCATGTCATGTTTATGTAAACACAACAAACTGCTAAAGTTTAAGTGACCAAAGCGTGAATGCCACAGCTTAGCATCACCCATTACCTTTGTGAACACTACGAACAAAATTAGGTACTGAGACGAGGGTTACCTAAAACGATTCCCTCCCAAAATGTTTGAAATCTCAATAATGGCTTAAAAACATAGTTTTTTGAAAACACATCTAGAAATCCATGTACAAATTTAAAAATTACATGAATTTTGTTATTTTTTTCAAGATTGAGAACACATGTGACGCTCATAGGTTTATAAACTGCTGTTGTTTGTGACATAAAAATAATCTTGACTTACAAAATGACATAGGAGTCTACATAACTTAAATAAATATCAATCTTTTTCAAATAATTTTTTATATATAAATTTCATGAATGTAAGACACTTTTTTTAATGGACTTTCTTGGGACGAATTCTACCACTGCATAAATATGCATATTATTTGACAAGTACTCAAAAAATATTAGAATATATAACAATATAAGCTCCATAATTCATGAAAATTTCTACAAACATCCTTGAGTCTATTTCTAGACCCAAATAGCAAAGCCTTTAGTATATACTTACCTTGACAGTTTGCATGACTTAATTATTTACTCTATTACTTATAAGCATATAGTGGGCATGATATACAACCAATGCTAAGAGTTTAAAGAGGTCAACTTATAGGTATACAAAGGTAGACTTTTATTCATATATATATGTAGAAGATGGTAACTATGGAGGCTTTGAGTAAACCTAAGCATATTAAAAGAGTAAAAAATTGAAATATTTTTTGTGGAACAATTTTAGAGACGGACATCATATAGCCTATGGGTGTAAATTTCGACCCACATAGGCATTTGTTTTCATGAAGGAAATTCTTGTTATGCAATATGGATAAGGGTGGCGAGAAGAAATTGTACCTATATCATGTACATATGTGGTGGTGGCAAAAATTCATAATATGCATATGTTGATGTTTGATCCATATAGCCATTATCATGAATGTAGGTGATGGTATATCAAAGAGTAGTTTAGGAATGAGATCTAATTATAATTATTTAGAGTATATGTGAAGGATGTTGAGAGATGGTATGTCTAAGGGTAGTTTAGGAATGAGATCTAGTTATAATTATTTAGAGTATATGTGAAGGATGTTGAGAGATGGTATGTCTAAGGGTAGTGTAGAATGAACTCTAGTTATAATTATTTGGAGAACATGTGAAGGATGTTAAGAGATGCAATATTCGCTCTCGAGACGTTGTTTTTGTGTATAAAGAGAAAAGAGAGGAGCTTAGGGATTCTGGAATGGTGGTAGAGAAGAGCTTGGAGCTTTCACGATAATGGTAGATTCAAGGTCCCCTATGCTGGAGAGCATACTACTGCACATAGGCATGGCAAAGTCCAGGCTCACATGCACTCCCCTCCTTGACATAGATAGTCCCACTACGTGTATCTACTGATAGTTCTTTAAAATTGAATTGTATAACGAAAATCAAGATTAGCAAGTCAATCAACTCGTGGTTTTTCGAATTAATGAAACCTTACATATCTGGATTAAAATCAATGGATTATAGGTCATCATGGATTATCTCATCTAGTCAATGGATTACAGGTCATCATGGATTATCTCATCTCGCTTTTCTGCTATCATGAGTTTTTGGCATCTACTATGTAGCGATATTATTTATGATACAAAGGTTGTATATACATGGTTACATAGACAAGCGTTTTTTTTAATGACCTCCTCTCAAATTTGTAGTCAAAGGTTGTGACCATATGTGTTTATCAAGTCCTTAGCATTAAACCTATGCTCTACCTATATCACCTTATCCTAGGCATATTTTTTCTTTAATTCTTTGATTTATTAAAAAAAATAATTTTTTGAAAATTTATTGGCTACTATCTACTATTTGGAATGAGCTTTTACAAATTTATTGGTGATAAGAATAAAAACAATTTTCATAAAAAATGTAAAAATATTTCAAAGTTAAGAAAAATAGCCTCCTAAAAGTTCATGTTTTACATCAAAGTTGATGCAAAACATCAACTCTACCTCAAAACTTAATGTTTTACATCAAGTTGATGCTCCAAAGAGTGGAGGATTGGAGGTTAATTTTCACAAACGGCCTGTTTTGGCGATTCCCTCCACGTTGTCATGCTCAGATGACCTATTCCATTTTGAGTACCAACTCAACTATGTTCGGATGCAATGTACAAACGTCACAAAGCGATTTGCTGCATCAGCAAATCACGTAGCAAATCGCTTTGTGATGTTTGCACATCGCATCGAAACATAGTCGTGTTGGTACTCAAAATCGTGGAATAGGTCATCTGAGCATGACAATGTGAACGGAATCGCTAAAACAGGTCGTTTGTGAAATTCGACCTCCAACTTTCTTCTCCGGAGCATCTGAAACTTGATGCAAAACATCAAGTTTTGTGGTAGAGTTGATGTTTTGCATCAAAGTTGATGCAAAACATCAAGTTTTATGAAAAAGTTGATGTTTTACATCGATTTGATATGCAAAATATCAACTTTTCTACAAAACTTGATGTTTTGCATCAAAGTTGATGCAAACTTTCTTTGCAAAAGATCAACTTTTTTACAATACTTGATGTATTGTATCAACATTATGCTCCTCTAAGGTCACTCCAATACACACCCACACAACAAAAACAACCAATTTCCTACAAACTTTCACTTCCACTCAAATCTTATCCATTCATTCCATACACAATGCACTATTAGAATGCAAAGGCAATGATGACACTTATGTAATGGGAGCCAAAACTCAAAGAAGATGGAAGAAACAAAGGTGTTTCCTCGGTGTAACACTGCCAAAAATGTTATGGGCTACCATACCTCTAAGAAGGAACTCAATGCATTCACCTTTGGAAGAAGCAATAGAACACAACTGTCGTAGGGCACTTACCAATGCTTTGAGGTTGTGTCCATTGCGGCCTCCAAGCTCACTTGAGAAGCTCCAATCCTCTAAACTTCACCTCCACGCTGTCACTGTAGAGTCACTCACACCATCACATAAGGCATTCACTCTCTCTCACTTCTCCACACAAGCATACCAGCATACAAGTATAGAGAAGACACATGCGCTAGAGTACTCTCTCTCACTCTCTCTCAAGACAAAAGCAAGAACTCTCATAGCACAAAGGAGGATTGTATCCATTCATTATGAGAACATTCTTTATATATAATTGGCCCTTATTCACACTTGGGCATGTAAAACTTACTAACGAAAACCTTGGGTGGCCAATATCTCATAATGTACAACTTTTATAGTACCTTTGCATGACACTTATTACTGTCCTCAATTGGAAGAGCATATTTGTTAATCTAAAATGGGATTAACAAATCTACATGGAAGAGAAAGATAATATTGCACATTACATTTGTCAAAAGCCATCATACAAAGAGAGAGGCATACATCCCTCTCTCTCTCTCTCTCAAAAGGGACTTAGCGTTCTTCTCGTCTTTTTAGAGTTGTGTGCACTATTTAGATACGTGATGGTTGATCTCTTTTGAGAGAGATACAAAAGCATGTAGGATCATGAAATCTTTTGAGAGAGATACAAAAGCATGTAGGATCATGAAATCTTCTCTTCTTAGCATGTACTACAATTCCTTCTCCTAAATTTTCACTTCCTACTTGCCATTAGTATGGTCCCCTAATATAGAAGTAGTATTACTACTCATTAAGAGCTCGATAATCTACATGGAAGAGAAAGATACCATTGCACATTACATCTCTCAAAACCCTTCATACTAGTGCCACACTCGAAGTGATACTCAAAGGAATTCTTGTAATGCTCTGAATGTTCCACTTTGGTTGGCTCATCCTCTACTTTCCAAGAGTTGCGGCGAGTTGAAAGCCGCATCTGGCTTCGGTCCTCACCCAACAGGCTGCCCGCAGGAGCCTAGGCACTGACAGGCCAGCCAACAAGGGCTGTGCGCATAGTAGGGTGTGAAGGACAGCACCTGGGCAAAGGCAACATACACGCGGAAGAGATACTAAAAACATTTCGATAGATGGGGCGAGCAAACACGACGGAGAGAAAGAGAGAGGCACTGATTCTAGCTTTTCTTGTCGGTTCCGAGCCTCCTGGGCGCTGTAGGCAGCTTTGACCAACCTGTTTCCCTCCTCACCGAGCCCGTCTCACAAAGCGAGGCGCATCTGGCTTCGGTCTTCGCCCAACAGGCTACCCGCATCTGGCTTCAGTCTTCGCCCAACAGGCTACCCGCAAGAGCCTAGGCACTGAGAGGCTACCAACAAGGGTTGTATGCATAGTAGGTGTAGGAGGGTGCGAAGGACAGCACTCGGGCAAAGGCAACATACACGCGACAAGAGATACTAAAAGCGTTTGGAGGGATGGGGCGAGCACGCACGGCGGAGTGAACGAGAGAGGCACTGATTCCAGCTTCTCCCTCCTCACCAAGCCTATCTCACAAAGCGAGGTGGCTTCGGCCAACCGCTCTCTCTGTTGTACTGGGCGCTACATGGCCTTTGTCTTTGGAAGTTGTAATACTAGGTGCTGCGGGCGGCTTCGGCTAACCCCTCTCCCTCCTCACCCAGGCGTCGAGCTCCGGTTGTGATCAGAAGCAGACACACTGCTCTCACCCCTCTCCGGCTGATATCGGACGTTCTACAAAGTGGGCAGAGAGCTGTATATGGACGGATGTCGCTAGATGATGCCATAGATATCGAGGCCCTGGCGCTTTTCGAGATGGGCTTGAAAGTGATAGCTTGCAGCCAAGGAGAAGGCAGAGGAGGACGGGAAGAGTGGAAGGGAAGACTCCCGAGTCCCAAGGAAGCAGCTTCAGCACAGTTGGGAGAGGTTGCCATTGGGAGGGGGGTGGAGGTGTGAAAAAAGGAACGAAAACAGAGAAAGACATTTACATTTGTTGGCAGTGCAGGGTGGGCTGTCAGAACCAAAATGCCGAAGCCATTACACGCCTTCTTTGACTCAGGATTCAAATTTTGAAAGAAAATAAAGACTCGTATATACACTCTAAACTCTCACTTTAAGGCATGCCTAAGAAAATAAAGACTCGTATATACACTCTAAACTCTCACTTTAAGGCATGCCTAAAGAAGAAAAGTCAACCTTTTTTCTTGCTTTGTATTATATATATAGAATATATATGGATATATAGATCGAATATAGATGGTTTTTTTTATTGAAATTCAGTTATTTGGGTGTTGCGTCTTTGCCCTTGCTTCGGCGCGAGCACACTCCACCTCCACCAGATGCGCCTTCAGATCGAAGCCGGAAAAGTCCGCCTCGGGCTTGGCGGGTATGAAGGGGGGCCTCAACACATCCTCAAGAACGTCCCACTGAAGGCCTGAGAAGAAAGGGTGGACCTTGATCTCGGCCGCACTGCAGCAATAGCCCAGCCGACGGTGAGGCTCTTTTACAAGCAACTTGCTGATGAGATCATGGAGGGGGCTAGTCGCGCCACCAGGGAAGCGAGCTTCTTTGTGCAAAATGTTGTGAAAGGTCTCTTTGGTGGTGAGACCTCGGAAGGGCGTAGTGGCGTAGGCCATCTCGTACAGGAGAACGCCAAGCGCCCACCAATCGACGGCAAACTCGTGCCCGGTGCCCAGGATGATCTCGGGGGCCACGTACTCTTCCGTGCCCACGAAGGAGTGCGACCTAGCGGTGCTGCTTGTTGGGCCCACAAGCTCAAGGTCCACCATGGCAGCTACTCTCTTGGGGTGTAACCTTCTCTGATGAATTACGCCTGCGCTTGAGCAAGCACCCAAGCATGTAAATGTGGTACTAGTGTCTTCTTCTTGCACTGGCGCTCGCTGATCGGCCAAAGGTAGCGATGACGGCTTTTTGGGGGGCAATGCGGCCGAGAGATCAAAATCGGTGAGCATGACATGGCCATTGGAGGAGAGCAAGATGTTCTCTGGCTTGAGATCTCTGTACACAACACCCTCCTGGTGCAGGTGCTCCAGCGCCAGCACTACCTCCGCTGCATAAAATCTGCACAATTACCACTGCATTTGCTCAGATCAAAACGAAACACACACAACTCAGAGTCGAAATGCAGAACTCCTAAGTAAGAGATGCAAATCTAGTTACCTGATGGCTGCAGAGGAGAATCTTTTTTCCGGCAGCGAATGGCGAAGCGAGTTCAGATCTCCCCCCGGACAGTAGTCCAGCACCAGGAAACGAAACTCGCCGTCCTCGAAAGCAGAGTGCAGGTGGGGCAAGAAAGGATGATGCTTTGCTTGGAGCTTGCACAAGATCTGCTCCTCATTGTGCGAGCGTTGCAGATCAGGAGCGCGCAATCTTCTAAAGGCCTTCACAGCAAACACGTCGGGTTGTTGCTGCTGCTGCGCCTCATGATCTTGCTGGATTCCGTCGTTGGTATTGGTGCTGGAGAGCTTGGCTAAGAAAACAATGCCGGTAGCACCGGTGCCGAGTGGTTGAAGAGGCAGGTAGTCGTTGAGCATGGAGGAAAAGGGGTGAATGAGAGCTTTAGCGTATGGCCGTGCCCGTAGCTATGTCAGTCTCGGTATGCTGCCTTGAACTTCTCTTTACACAGCGGTTGACTTGTTTCTTTTGTATCACAAGCCACGAAGCCTTCTGCCTTAACGAGGCATAGAAGTTTCTTCTCCCCCAAGTAAATGTCATGCGTGACGAAACATTCTTCTAGATGTGCAAACAAAAAAAGTCCGTAATTCAAAAGAAGCCAACGAGAAAATCTTAAAAGCTTTCTCAAGCTCACATTTAAAAAAGACTAGTATTGCACCCGCATTGCTGCGGCGGCTGCCGACCAAGGTTCCAGAAAAGAACTATTCCCTCTCTACAACCATCTCTCTCTCTCTCTCTCACACACACACACACATGCACATGCACATGACCCTCTCCCTCTCTCTGTCACGTACACACACTCTCAAATGTTGAAACTCTCTCTCTCTCTCTCTCTCTCATGCACACATATACACACTGCTCTCTCTCTCTCTATCTATCTATCTCTCTCTCTCTCACACACACATACACACATGCACACACTCCCTCTCTCTTCTTACACTCTCCCTCACATAGAAGCGCTCTCTCTCTCTCTCACTTACTCTCTCTCTCTCTCTCTCTCTCTCTCTCTCACGCACACATACACATATGTAAATATATAGTATATATAATATTATGTTTTAGATACATAAACCTATACAGACACATATACTTATACATATATACATATATTTAAAAATATAAATACAAACATCGACATAATTTAATTAATTTTGATTAAATTTTAATGTGCAGAGATGGGTGATAAGTTGTGGTCACTTTTAAATATATAGATAGATATATTATACACACATCTAAACACACACACACACACACACACACACACACACACACACATACACATATATATATATATATATATACATACATACATACATATGTATGTATGTATATAAATGTAAATAAAAAAAAAACACACACACACACACACACACATGTATACACACATATACATGTATGTTTTCTATTTAATTTATATTTTATTAAAAGCTACTTTTTATTCTCTATCTCTCACTCTCTCTCTCTCTCTCGCTCTTTTCACCTTCCCTCATTACATCTCTCTCTCTCTCTCTCTCTCTCTCTCTCTCTCTCACACACACACACACACACACATGTACACACCGCACATACACTAATCTAAACGCACACTCTCTCCTCCCACACAAACTATCTCCTACATAGAAATTATCTGCCTCTCTCTCTCTCTCTCTCTCTCTCTCTCTCTCTCTCTCTCTCACACACACACGCACACATGTACACACCGCACATACACTAATGAAAACACACAATATCTCCTCCCACACAAACTATCTCCTACATAGAAATTCTCAGCCTCTCTCTCTCTCTCTGTCTCTCTCTCATGCACACACACACACACTCTCTCCTATAGAAACTCTCTCTCTCTCTCTCTCTCTCTCTCTCTCTCTCTCTCTCTCACACACACACACACACTTAAATAGATTTACACACATATATATAATTTTAATTAATTAAATTTTAGATTAAATTTTAATGGTAGGGATAAGTGGTGAGGTGTGCTCACTCTCAAATAAATGCATCTTACATGTAATCTCTCTCTCTCTCTCTCTCTCTCTCTCTCTCACACACACACACACACACACATGCACATGCGCATGCACACCCTCTTTCTCTCACATACACATGCACACACTCTCAAATGTCGAAACTCTCTCTCTCTCTCTCTCTTACACACACACACACACATGTACACACATGTGTGTACATGCACTAATGCAAACACACACTCTTTCCCCCTACACACTCTCACACATAGACTTCCATGTCTCTCGTCTCTCTCTCTGTGTTTCTCTGGTTAGCTCATGGAGTTGTTATTCAACACGTCTTGTGTTCGAATCTCACTCCTGTCGGATAGATCTTCTTAGGTCTCTTGGGATTGTTCCTACGACATTAAAACAGCGTTCTTCATTGGGTGTGTGAGTAAATAAACAAAATGGGCTAACCTTTCTATCACCCAATGTGTGGTAGATCGGTTAGCTCATGGAGTTGTTATTCAACACGTCTTGTGTTCGAATCTCACTATGTCGGATAGATCTTCTTAGGTCTCTTGGGATTGTTCCTATGACATTAAAACAGCGTTCTCTCTCTCTCTCCCTCTCTCTCTCTCCCCTCCACTCACACACACACACACACACATGTACACACATGCACATGTACTAATGCAAACACACACTCTTTCCCCCTACACACTCTCACACACATACACTAATGAAAACACACACTATCTCCTCCCACACAAACTATCTCCTACATAGAAATTCTCAAGCTCTCTCTCTCTCTCTCTCTCATATATGCACACACACACACACTCTCTCACATAGAAACTCTCTCTCTCTCTCTCTCTCTCTCTCACACACACACACACACACACACTTAAATAGATTTACACACATATATATAATTTTAATTAATTAAATTTTAGATTAAATTTTAATGGTAGGGATGAGTGGTGAGGTGTGCTCACTCTCAAATAAATGCATCTTACATGTAATCTCTCTCTCTCTCTCTCTCTCTCTCTCTCTCTCACACACACACACACACACACACACATGCACATGCACATGCACACCCGCTTTCTCTCACATACACATGCACACACTCTCAAATGTCGAAACTCTCTCTCTCTCTCTCTCTTACACACACACACACGTACACACATGCACATGTACTAATGCAAACACACACTCTTTCCCCCTACACACTCTCACACATAGACTTCCATGTCTCTATCTCTCTCTGTGTTTCTCTCTCTCTCTCTCTCCCCTCCACACACACACGCTATCTCTCTTCTCACACACACTCTCCCACATATAGAAACTCTCTCTCTCTCTCTCTCTCTCTCTCTCTCTCTCTCTCACACACAGATACATTCATGCACACACACAAACACACTTCTTTCTCATGCACACGTGCACTCTCTCTCTCTCTCTCTCTCTCAAACACACACCCACATGTAAATATTATATTATCTATAATATTATGTTTTATTATATTTAGAGACGTATACCTATATATACATGTGCATTTATAAAATAAATAAACACATATACACATATTTTTAATTAATATTAAATTTTAACACGTGGGGATGCATGATAAGGTGTGTTCACTCTTAAATAAGTGTATCTTATATACAATGTCTTTTGTCTTCTCTTTTGCATACATATGTATGTGATTGTGTGTGCACATACACACGTATGTGTGATTGTGTAATGTCTTCACGCGTGCATGTGTTGTGCAAGTGTCTTGATTGTGTGTATGTGGTGTTAGTATGTATTTGTTGTGTGTGTGTGTGTGTGTGTATACATGATGTGTATGTTTTTATATATGTGTATCCATAGCGAGTGTCTGCATGTACATGTGTGTGAGCATGTGAATATACTCGTGTGTACATCTATGTGTGTGCACGTGCAGGTGCATATGTGTGTGTGTGAGTATGTGCATGTCCATGTGTGTGCACATATACTTGTGTATGTGAGTGTATTTATGTGCTTGTGTGCATGTATACACATGTGTGTATGTGTGCAAGCTTGAGTATGTGTGCAAGTGTGCATATCTCTATGTGTTGCATGTGTGTCCATGTGTGTATGTGTGTTTGTATGCGTGTGTGCACGTATCATGTGCTTGTGTCTGTGTGTTATGTGTGTGTGTGTGTATGCATGAACATTCATGTGTGCATCGATATACATATAAATCTATTTATATATACATGCTTACATACCTATAGATACACATACATACATAATATATATACGTGTGTGTGTATGTATATTCTCTCTCTTACACATGCACATAATATATATGTTTATGTGTGTATGCGCAAGCTTGAGTATGTGTGCAAGTGTGCATATCTCTATATGTTACACGTGTGTCCATGCGTGCGAGTGTGTGTATGTGTGTTTGTATGCGTGTGTGCACGTATCATGTGCTGGTGTGTGTGTTGTGTGTGTGTGTGTGTGTGTGTGTGTGTGTGCATGAGCATACATGTGTGTGCGTCGACATACATATAAATCTATTTATATATACATGCTTACATACCTATAGATACACATATATACATAATATATATAAGTGTGTGTATCCATAGGTATGTAAGCATGTATACAAAGATTTCATTGAAAGATGTGAGATGAGATCTTCTTAGATTCAAATTCAAAATTGTATTGGTTGGAAGATGTGATATTTGGCTCCTCCTCACCCTTGCAGGAGGAGTGGTTATTTTGAATTAGCCCCACCTCCTTTGCCCACATGGAGGGAGGTGGGGTTGTGGTTAATCTTGTACTAGTATTGCACCCGCGCATTGCTACGGCCGATCAAGGTTCCCGAAAAGAACTATTCCCTCTCTACAACCATCTCTCTCTCTCTCTCTGACACACACACACGTGCACATGCACATGCACATGACCCTCTCCCTCTCTCTGTCACGTACACACACTCTCAAATGTTGAAACTCTCTCTCTCTCTCTCTCATGCACACACATATACACACATGCTCTCTCTCTCTCTCTCTCTCGATCACACACACACACACACACACTCCCTCTCTCTTCTTACACTCTCCCACACATAGAAGCGCTCTCTCTCTGTCTCTTTCAATCTCTCTCTCACTCACTCACTTACACTCTCTCTCTCTCTCTCTCTCTCTCTCTCTCTCTCTCTCACGCACACATACACATATGTAAATATATAGTATATACAATATTATGTTTTAGATACATAAACCTATACATAGACACATATACTTTTACATATATACATGTATTTAAAAATATAAATACAAACATCGACACAATTTAATTAATTTTGATTAAATTTTAATGTGCGAAGATGGGTGATTAGTTGTGGTCACTTTTAAATATATAGATAGATATATCATACATACATCTAAACACACACACACACACACACACACACATATATATACACATATACATACATACATGTATGTATGTATATATAAATGTAAATAAATAAAAACACACACACACACACACACATGTATACACACATATACATATATGTTTTCTATTTAATTTATATTTTATTAAAAGCTACTTTTTATTCTCTCTCTCACTCTCTCTCTCTCTCTCTCTCTCTCTCTCTCACACACACACACACACACACATGTACACACCGCACATACACTAATCTAAACACACTCTCTCTCCTCCCACACAAACTATCTCCTATGTAGAAATTATCTACCTCTCTCTCTCTCTCTATATTGCACGTGTGTCCATGCGTGCGAGTGTGTGTATGTGTGTTTGTATGTGTGTGTGCACGTATCATGTGCTGCTGTTTGTGTGTGCATGAACATACATGTGTGCGCGTTGACACATATAAATCTATTTATATATACATGCTTACATACCTATAGATACACATACATACATAATATATAGACGTGTGTATATCTATAGGTATGTAAGCATATATACAAAGATTTCATTAAAAGATGTGAGATGAGATCTTCTTAGATTCAAATTCAAAATTGCATTGGAAGATGTGAGATTTGGCTCCTCCTCATGCTTGTAGGAGGAGTGGTTATTTTGAATTAGCCCCACCTCCTTTTCCCACGTGGAGGGAGGTGGGGTTGTGGTTAATCTTGTATAGATTTATATATACATGCTTACATACCTATAGATACACATACATACATAATATATATACGAGTGTGTATCTATAGGTATGTAAGCATATATACAAAGATTTCATTGAAAGATGTGAGATGAGATCTTCTTAGATTCAAATTCAAAATTGCATTGGAAGATGTGAGATTTGGCTCCTCCTCACGCTTGCAGGAGGAGTGGTTATTTTGAATTAGCCCCACCTCCTTTGCCCACGTGGAGGGAGGTGGGGTTGTGGTTAATCTTGTATAGATTTGACTTGGTGAGAAAGTCTCAAGATATACTCATATTATGCATAGCTTGGCTTGTATATCAAGCCAATGCTCTAAAACGACATTTTTTAGACGAGGTAAGATAAAGGCAGATCTTAAAAGGTTAACTACGTTTATTATTAAAAAACATCTTATAGATGTTTGGATTATAACTAAATTAAAAACAAAAAAGAAACGTATATATGTGGATTATACATAAATTGTATTAAAAACTATACTTCTCTATATTATTTTAAGGAAGAGTTTCACGAAGCTACCACGTGGCAAGAATTTGGAGGTTCGGGAAGGGGAGGATGAGGTTTTGGTAGAATTTGATTTTGGAAGCTTCAAAAGACGTGTGAAGCACGGGTCCCCAACTAGTGTAAATTAAAAACAAAAAATAATGTTATATATGATAAGATTATACCTAAATTGCCTTAAAAGCTGTACTTGTAAAATAAGGATGAATTTCAATCGAGATTTTTTTTTGAAAAAGATAATTATTATATAAACACAAAGGCCATGGGCCATAGGCTAGGAACTAGAGACTATTCCAACTCTTTTACATTACAATTTAGCAACTTGCATAACATATCCCATCTATCATCTTCCCACACAAAAGAGGATTGGCTCCAAGACACATGATATCCAAGTTGTATGCAAGCAATCATCATAACTTCAATGGTGTAGCCTTTGGGAGGCAGCTTTTCCAATATATATCTACCAGTCCACACCTTGACCACTAGTCTGATACCCAGGGGGTTCTCAATGAAGGCCACAAATGTGTAGCTAGGGTGCTTAACCTTGAGATACCATATTTTGGTATTTGGCCCAAGTTTGGGAGGCCTACTCTTCACACCAAGTCCAGAGTGATTAGGCAGCTGGCAACCTCGTATGTACAAGGGTCTACTGATCAACAAGTCAACTGATCCCAAACTACAGAGAGTATATTGCCTGAAAAGTGTTAGCATCATTTAGTTTGTTAACATAGTATAATGACCAGCAAAGATGAGCGCATTTATACATTACTTCAGTCACATTTAGACCAGTATTCCCCTCCTTCTGAAACACAATATTATTTCTAGAGACCCATATTTCCCATAAACAACCATATCTAACAATATTAAAAAGCTCGTTAGTAACCTGTTCAGAGACCACTCCCCTTCCTAGAACAATATTAAAAAGGAGGTTAGTAACTTGTTCAGAGACCACTCCCCTTCCTAGAACCCAATCTCCCCAAAGACCTTGAACACCTAAGGACTTAGCAACCTATTTTCCAATTTTAGCCTAAGTTCCCCTGATAGCAGGGCACTCCCAAAATGCATGCCTTCCATCTTCTCGTGCTTCCCTGCACTTGGGACAACAACCTAAAGTGAAGTTTCCTTGGGGGAGTTTAGTCCCAATGGGAAGGGCCAACAAGCAGACTCTCCATAAAATTTCAAGGGATAAAGGACTGGATGTGGTTTAATGGTCAACTAACTTTATTTACAAAACTGAAGAAAACTAAGCTGAATATTGAATACTACAATAGAGCCTAAAAGTGGAGAGCAGGTACTTGGAGGAAGAGGTGGAAGCTTATTTGGGAGTCAACCGGGATTTCTTAATTTCAACTGGGAAAAAATCTCTAAATGTTGGGTTTTTCTAGGACATTTAGTTTAATTGGCTGTGTTAAAAAGGACGAAGTCTTAAAATGATAGCTGTAGAATCAAGCTATTCATATTTATACTTTTATTAATTAAATTAGCAGCTCAATGTTACTAAACGGTAACCCTCCCTCCCTTGATACACATCTCGTATTCAACTCGAGACTTGTGCCCAACTCCATGTGCCTCCACATTGCCCCCATCTCTCTCTCTCTCTCTCTCTCTCTCTCTCTCTCTCATGTGCCCAACTCCATGTGGCTTCCCTTCCCCCGTCTCTCTCTCTACCCAACTCCATATGGCTCTCTCCCCCGTCTCTCTCTCTACCCAACTCCATATGGCTCTCTCCCCCCTTCTCCTCCACCTCCTCCTCTAGGCTCTAATGATAATATAATACATGAGAGAGAAAGAAAGATCCTTCTTTCTCCTTTGGGGCAAGCATAAAACCCAAGAAAATGAGATGGATGGATGTCCTTATCCTCTATCTAGAGCAGTCACGCGCGAGAGAAAGTAAGAGAGATTGAGAGTGTTAAAAGAGAGAGAGAGTGAGTATTAGAGAGAGAGTTTCTGTTAGAGAGAGAGAGAGAGAGAGAGGTAGAGAGGTATTTTGTTTTATTAATGAGACTTTTAAAGGAAGGAAAATAGAGAACGCCTAGTATTAGTTTAAACAAAATGTTGTTTGTTTTGTTTGAAAGAGAAAAAATAAAAAGAGCCAGCCTGTTTTTAACAGGTGTTTTAAAAAGGAACGTATGTAAGCAAAATTGTGGGTAGCTTTGTTTGAGAGTCCAACGAGTAGGTCAAAAGGGCGATCCTATTGGAGTTCAGGCATTTGGGTGTTGTTTCCTTGCGAGTTTCCTTTTTGCCCTTGCTTCGGCGCGAGCACACTCCACCTCCACCAGATGCGCCTTCAGATCGAAGCCGGAAAAGTCCACCTTGGGCTCGGTGGGTATGAAGGGCGGCCTCAACACATCCTCAAGAACGTCCCACTGAAGGCCTGAGAAGAAAGGGTGGACCTTGATCTCGGCCGCACTGCAGCAATAGCCCAGCCGACGGTGAGGCTCTTTTACAAGCAACTTGCTGATGAGATCATGGAGGGGGCTAGTCGCGCCACCAGGGAAGCGAGCTTCTTTGTGCAAAATGTTCTGAAAGGTCTCTTTGGTGGTGAGGCCTCGGAAGGGCGTAGTGGCGTAGGCCATCTCGTACAGGAGAACGCCAAGCGCCCACCAGTCGACGGCAAACTCGTGTCCGGTGCCCAGGATGATCTCGGGGGCCACGTACTCTTCCGTGCCCACGAAGGAGTGGGACCTAGCGGTGCTGCCTGTTGGGCCCACAAGCTCAAGGTCCACCATGGCAGCCGGCATTACGCGATGGCTGTGAGGAGCACCTACTCTCTTGGGGTGTAACCTTCTCTGATGAATTATGCCTGCACCCAAGCATGTAAATGTGGTACTAGTGTCTTCTTCTTGCACTGGCGCTCGCTGATCGGCCAAAGGTAGCGATGACGGCTTTTTGGGGGGCAATGCGGCCGAGAGATCAAAATCGGTGAGCATGACATGGCCGTTGGAGGAGAGCAAGATGTTCTCTGGCTTGAGATCTCTGTACACAACACCCTCCTGGTGCAGGTGCTCCAGAGCCAGCACCACCTCCGCTGCATAAAACCTGCACAATTACCACTGCATTTGCTCAGACCAAAACGAAACACACACACAACTCACAGCCGAAATGCAGAACCCCTAAGTAAGAGAAGGAAATCTAGATACCTGATGGCTGCAGAGGAGAATCTTTTTTCCGGCAGCGAATGGCGAAGCGAGTTCAGATCTCCCCCCGGACAGTAGTCCAGCACCAGGAACCGAAACTCGCCGTCCTCGAAAGCAGAGTGCAGGTGGGGCAAGAAAGGATGATGCTTTGCTTGGAGCTTGGACAAGATCTGCTCCTCATTGTGCGAGCGTTGCAGATCAGGAGCGCTTGAGCTTCTAAAGGCCTTCACAGCAAACAGGTCGGGTTGTTGCTGCTTTTGTTCCTCGTGATCTTGCTGGCTTCCGTTGTTGGTATTGCTGCTGGAGAGCTTGGCTAAGAAAACAATGCCGGTAGCACCGTTGCCGAGTGGTTGAAGAGGCAGGTAGTCGTTGAGCATGGAGGAAAAGGGAGTGCTGAGAGAGAATGAGAGCTTTAGCGTATGGCCGTACCCGCAGCTATGTCGGCCTCGGGCGTTGTACAGAATGTTGCCTTGAACTTTTCTTTATACAGAATGTTGCCTTGAACTTTTCTTTACACAGCGGTTGTTTCTTGCATCGCAAGCCACGAAGCCTTCTGCCTTACACGAGGCATAGAAGTTTCTTGTCCCCCAAGTAAACGTGATGCGTGACCCAATCAAAAAAGTCCATAATCTCACATTAAAAAAAAGTCCTTAAAAAAAGTCCTTGCAATCAAAAAAGTCCTTAATCTCACATGCAAAAAGATTTGACTTGGTGAAAATGATGCGTAGCTTAGCTTGCATATCACGCTAGTGCTCGAAAACAACATTTTTAAAGACCTCGTAAGATAAAGGTAAATCTTAAAAGGTTACCTGCCTTTATTATAAAAAAACAAAAAAGAAGCTTATATATGTGTGGATTATAACTAAATTACGTTAAAACAAAATCGAAAATTAGATATGTCAAGGATTAGACCTAATTTGCATTTAAAACTATACTAGTAAATTAAAAACAAAAAAGAAACTTATATATGTCAGGATTATACCTAAATTGCATTAAGAATTATACTTGTAAAATAAAGATAAGGATGAATTTCAATCAGGATTTCTTAATTTCAACTAGAAAAAAAACTCTAAATGCTGGGTTCTATCATTTAGTTCAATTGGCCATGTTAAAAAGGATGCCTTGGTAATGAAGTCTTAAAATGACCATATAATCAAGCTATTCATATTTATACTTGCATTAAATTAGTTGCTCAATGTTACTAGAAAGGTAACTTTCCCTCCCTCGATACACGTCTCGTATCCAACCCAAAGAATTGTGTCCAACTCCATGTGCCTCTACATTTCCCCCCGTCTCTCTCTCTCTCTCTCTCTCTCTCTCTCTCTCTCTCTCTCTCTCTCTCTCTCTCTCTCTCTCTCTCTCTCATGTGCCCAACTCCATGTGGCTCGCTCTCCCCTCCCCTCCTAATGATAATATAATACATGAGAGAGAAAGAGAGATCTGTCTTTCTCCTTTGGGGCAAGCATAAAACCCAAGAAAACAAGATGCACGAATGTCCTTATCGTTTATGTAGAGAAGTCATACACGAGAGATATAGAGGGAGAAAGATAGCAATGTAAGTCATTGTGTGAGAGAAGGAAATATATGATGGCAATGCTTTTTTTGCAACACATTCACACTTGTCTTCTTACCAACAATGTCGATACTCCTCCAAAAAAAAAAACAAGCCATCAGAACCTTAGGACGCTCATGCACACAACAATGCCTGTGTCAAAAGAAAATATTCCACCTTAGTTAAAAAAAAGAAACAAAGATAGGTGTTAGTTAGTGAAAAGCATGCCTTCTTCTTTTCTTCTATGGTGTAAAGGTAGAGATCTTTAGTCTAGGTATGCAAATTATAATTTAATATCAACATTGAAATATTTATTACCACATTATTTTTAATCACTATAATTCTAAATAATTGAAGAATAATTGTGAATCTCAAGAACAATTTTCTTTGTGTGGCAAAAGAAAGTCACTTTATGACATATGAGGATTACTATGGTTTATATTATTATATATCATAAAAATAAAGAGAATCCTTAACTAGATTAGCTTAACATGGCTGATTAATTAAACTAGACTTCAACCTTTGTGGCCCTCTCCATCCATGTTGTCCCTACTACCATCCCCCTAGCTTCTCCACCTCCCTTTCGACCCCTAACAATTTATATGTGATCTTCCACATGTGGAGAGAGAGAGAGAGAGAGAGAGAGAGAGAGAGAGATTGTAAGATTTGGAAGGGTTTGTTACTAAAAACACACACAAGAAAACCTTAGAAGATCTCAGTTCTCTTATTGCCAAACACACATGGAAGAAAGCCTTAGAAGATATCGGTTCTCTTGGTTGAATATCTTCTAGTTATCTCAAACCCAACCTTGGCATATTGGTAATGGAGCATATTGTGGTCCTTATAATATACTAATTATCTTAAAAAAAGAGAAGTAAATGTTTAAAATGTTTGTATTTATGTCTTCTTTCTCATCATAGTATCCGTATAGCCATCATTTCACATGGCAATGAAATGGCTGGCAAAAAAAATGTATAGCTTGCATTAGTGGGAGAAACTATAATATTTAATGCTAAGGTATGCACTTAGGTTCAAAAAATCAAAACTATATAATAGAAAGGTCCCATGTCACTACACTCCATGTGCCCCCTTTCCTTCTCCCCTATGTTGCTTACTTGCATCAACTCCACCTCTCCTCTTCACCTTCACCTTTGCCTTGCCCTAAACCACTAAAATTTTAGAAAAGAAATTAAAGACTGAGCAATAAGCAAACTCTCCACTCTTCACTGTCCTCTTCACCTTCACTTTTGCCTTGCCTTAAACCACTAAAAATTTAGAAAAGAAATTAAAGATCAATAAGTAAACTCTTCACTCTACCAAAAAATAAAAAACTTGCACTCATTTTTTTTCATTTGAAAACTCATGCTACAAATAGGGACTATATATATGTTGTGTGTGTGTGTGTGTGTGTGTGTGTGTGTGTGTGTGTGTGTGTGTGTATATATGAATATATATATATGTATGTATATAGATGTGTGTGTGTGTGTGTGTGTGTGTGTGTGTGTGCATATATATGTATATATATATATATATATATGTATATATATATATATATATATGTATATATATATATATATATATATATATATATATATATATATGTATGTATGTATGTATGTATATATATATATGTATGTATATATGTATGTATATATATATATGTATATATGTATTATATGTATATATATGTATGTATATATATATATGTATGTATATATATATATGTATATATGTATTATATGTATGTATATATATATATATATATATACATACATATATATATATGTATATATATATATATGTGTGTGTATATATATATATATATATACATATATATATATATATATATATATGTATATATATATATATATGTGTGTGTATATATATATATACATATATATATATATATATATATATATATATATATATATATATATATATATATATATATATGTATATATATATATATATATGTATGTATGTATGTATGTAGGTATGTATGTATGTACACACACACACACACATATATGTACATATATACATATACATATATACGTTTATATATACATATATATGTATACACACACATATGTATACATGTATATACATGTATGTATATACATACATGTGTGTGTGTGTGTGTGTATACATGTATATATATGTTAGTCATAACCTCTATGAGGATGCCCATTATTTTATTTCAAGATATTTTATTTTGGATGTCTTTTATTTATATTATCTATTAGGTCTAATAAGTTATTTGTGCTGGTATAACATAGTGAGGAATAATGTATTTAATCAACTGTGTACACCGACTAATATGATTTTAGATGTAGGCATGATTGAGTGGCAGATTATGTGTTAATTGCGTGGATGGAACATGTGTTAGACCACTATGAGATATTTTGGAAGATATGTGAACAACTTTTATGGTTTCATATTTTGGCATTAATATTTTTATAAGGTTAAGGCCTCAAACCTTTGTACATACCAGTTAGTATTTTATACTTTTGGTAGGCCCAAGACTTTATAATTGTAGCTTGATATATTTTTGTAGAGATTTTGCGCTCAAAAACTCAAAAGAACTTGGGCTTTTCTTTTGGAGTTATCTTTTTGAAAAGCAAGCTTTCTAATACATATAAATATGGGTGAGTGATACTAGGGAAACACTCATTGTATCCTTTTGGTTGTAGTGATGTGTGTGAACACACTAGGACCAGTCGGGGTTCTTTTTCTCTCTTTTTTAGGACATTTTTTCCCCCATGCTAGTATACACCCATCTTGGGGTATACTTATCTTCTTTGTACATCACATATTCAGTATCCATCTATCATCTCATTGTGTGATCTCTTGAGCTTCTACATTGTGTGTGTGTGTGTGTGTGTGCGCGCGCGCGTATTCCTACAACCCTATTTCCAACATTTGGTATCAGAGCATACTCTCCTTACCCTTGTGCTGCTACCTACCCCCCTCACTCCGAATTGCTTGTCTTCTTCAATCGGATCAAGGAGCCCTTTGTTGGGACAAGAAAGAGGACTGTGTAGTGTGTACTATTTTGTATTGAAGTTTTTCGGTCATATTTCATTCCAGGCGTGTTTTGGGAGCCGTTCGCACACTTTTCTATTTTCTACTGCAAACATCTTCGGGGATTGGATTTGCACTGTCCTTCATCAAATTCTGGAGCAGTTTTGTCAGATCTACTACAAACGGGTGTGCAGATACAAAAGAAAGCATACGAGCTTCACTTCAGCAACATCGGTCTCTGCATCTTATGAGTAAAATTTCTACTCACTATACTCTCTATTTATTTTATATACCTTGAAGGTCTCTATTATGTCAGTGACCTTATTAGTAACCACCTTGGTTGCATCAAAGAGCACTCAGCACTTTATAGGTTACAAGATTACTTTCTTGGGTATTATCTGAAATGGCAAGCAGTGATGTATTTTGGATGTTAATGTAAAACTACTAAACATGCTTAGGAGATGCACTTGCGTCATTGTACTAGGTACGTAATGAAGCACATGTTGTTTATATACACAAGCAATTAGAGTCAAAGCATAGGGATGAGGGAGACTTCATGGACAATTTTCTTACAAAAAGCAAGGATTTTAAGGAGCAATTTGCCAGTGTTGATGAAATATATCCTGATAGTTCATTGGTGTCTACTATCTTGAATGCGTTGCTAGAATCATATTAAGATTTTTCTCCTACCTTGATGAAAGGCAATCCAAATGCCTTGAAGTTTGAGGAGTTGGTTTTGTTGAGATTCAAGCTCGATGTCAGCTTGTGCCAGTTGCACTATGTGCTAGCGTGTTAGGTAGTAACATGTGTGAGACATAAATGACCACGTCTAGCTGGTCATAGTGTGTGGACAGTAGCTAGGTTAGCTGTGTGTGGATACAACACAAGTAGTGTGTTGTAGCTTTTGGATTATGTCTTTATGCATGTTGTGAGATGGGACATGGCTTCCCTCTATGGTTAGGATTTAACTAATACATTAGGGTTTTCTCCTCTGTGTGACCTGTTTTTCATCATGGTATCAAAGCTTGGTGCTCTCTATTAGGGTTTATGAATGAGTGAGAGAAGAGGGAGAAGAAGCTGTGAAGAAAAGCTGTGGAGCTTGCCATTGGAGCTATGAAGCTTGGAGCACACCGATTTTCATCAAATATGAGAGCTTGGCCTACTAGGTAAGGAATACTAAACATCCTTGAGCAGGTTGCAGGTGTAAAAACACAAACAATATCAGATTTGAGTCGCCCAAAGCAAAGAAAAATTTCTACAAGATAAATTAAGATCTTTATGGTTAGAAACAAGCACCAAGATCATTGTTTGACACGATTAATGTCAATGTATTATCATTAAGTTCTTTGAAATTGCCATTATCAATTACTCGCTTTGCATGAGGAAATGGTGATATCTAATAGATGACTTGATTTTTATAGCCATGATGAAATTGGTGATAGATGACTTGATATCTATATCTATGTCTCGGGGGGTTCACCTCAAAAAATATTAGTGTACCACGTAAGTTCAACAGGAGGGGTTGTTTAGATATGAGGAACATGCATAACTATTACTGACTGACAAAGTGTAAAATAGATACAAAATGGCTAGTAGATGTAGCTACTATGGCTTGGATAGAAAGAACTTCTAGCAAGCATGGACGTACAGGATTAAAAGCTTTCTAAAAGGAAAAGGATTTTGGAATCTTGTTATAGGTGCGGAGCCAGAGCCGGATCTACCCCGAGGACAACCTACACAACAACAAGTTGTAGCTCATAAACAATGGTCAGAGAGAGCATACAAAGTTTTTCATTACTTTTCTATATGTATCTCGGATGCTATACTCATACATATACATGATGCTGAGAATCCCAAGGATGCATGGGATACTTTGGTAAAGCTGTTTGATACAGATACTGGTGCTCGTAAGTCTCAGTTAAGACAACAAATTCATAATGTGAAGTAGAAAGGAAGGAGTATTCATGATTATGTACAAGAGATAAAGAAGTATTCAAATGCATTCGCAACTATCAATGCCCCCATGCCTGATGATGATTTGGTAGACATTGCCTTATGTGGTCTTGGCAAGGAGTACAAGTCTTTTGATACATCTATCTCTGTTTGGAGTACAGGTTTACCAAATTTTGATGAGTTGGTTTCCCTCTTGCTTGTTAAGGAAATTAAACTCAGTGACTCTTTTCATGATACATCTACTAGCCACCATGATGATAATGGCAGGAATCAGGCTTTCTATTCACAAAGGGGATTTAGAGGCAGGGGGAGATTTGTATCATGAGGTCGTGGTAATGGTCGTGGATGGCAGGATAGGTCACCACAATAGAATTTTCAGCCCTCATAGGTGCTAAGGTGGTCGTGGATATACACCTCAAAGAGGTAGAGGTAATCCTTATGGAAGAGGACGTTGACAAGGCCAACAAGCATCTATGCAAAATATGGAATGCCATTACTATGGAAAGCTTGGTCATATGGCACGTGATTGTTACCCGCAAACAAAATGATTTGAGAGGGGGTAGAGCACAACATGGTGGAAACTTTGCACAACATGGTGGAAATTATGCAAATGGTGAAAATTATGCAAATGGTGGAAATTTTGCATCAAGCAGTCATGATGATGGCAATGCAAATCACTTGTTTGCCACCCATGAAACATGTCGTGGGATCTATGATGACACATGGTGACAGTGATGACACTTGGTATATGGACTCTATCGCATCAAACCATATGACTTGTCATGGGCGAATGGTTTGAACATATGAAGCCAATGGATGTGAAAGGCAATGTGGAGACAGGTGATGATTCCCAGCATACTATCGCTCATGTTGGGAGTGTACCATTGGTGATGCATAATGTTAAAACGAAGTCTATGTCAGATGTCTTGTATGTGCCCTCTATTACGAAGAGTTTGGCCTCAGTTGGTCAAATGGTTAAACAAGGTTTACAGGTTCGTTTCAACGAGCATGGTTCCTTCGTTGAGGATTTCAAAAATGGATGTAGAGTTATTGTTGCCAAAGGCAAGAAAGAAGGCAAGTTATTTAAGTTGGATGCTGGGATTCCTGAGTTGAAATCGGCTACGTTCTCTAAAAGCCAAAATGTGGTACAAGACATTGAAATGTGGCATAAAAGGATTGGACATGTGAACATACAAATGTTAAAGAACATGCAGGCAAGGGGCATTGTTGGTGGGCTGCCTAGATTCAAGTATGATGGGAATATGCATGTCTGTGATGCTTGCCAGTTTGGGAAGCAAGCAAGGTTGCCATTTCCTAAAGAAGACAACATGAGTAGCAGGCCACTTGAGATTGTTCATAGTGATGTATGGGGTCCTGCACAAAACCCATCCATTAAAGGCAGCTTATATCATGTGACATTCATTGATGATTTCAGCAGAATGACTTGGATTTGCTTTCTCAAAGAGAAGAGTGAAGTGTTGGGAAAGTTTATGGACTTCAAAGCTTTTGTAGAGAAGCAATATGGCTCTTGGATAAAATGTTTAAGGATAGATGGAGGTGGTGAATACACCTCACATGCTTTTGAGAACTTCTTGAGAAAGAATGGCATAAGAAGGCAGCTAACTTGCAGGTACACACCTCAGCAAAATGGTGTTGCTGTGAGAGGAAAAATAGTCATTGGTGATGTGGCTAGGGCAATGCTCAATGAAAAGAGCATGCCAGACTATTATTGGGCAAAAGCGTGTGCCACAGCGGTGTATGTACTTAATAAGACACCCACAGCTGCCATACATGGAAGTACGCTAGGGATGCGTCTTACAGGTTTTAGGCTAGACATTGGACACCTCAAAGTGTTTGGTAGCATAGCTTATGTGCATGTGCCAAATGAGAGAAGGAAGAGGCTAGATCTTAAGGCAGAAAAGTGCATTTTTGTTGGGTATGCACAGGATCGCAAGGCATATAAATGTTACAATCCACATACTAGGCAAGTGGTTATCTCACGAGATGTGGTGTTTGATGAACTTGCTAGTTGGTACAAGGCAAAGGATGAGGGTGTTATTGATTCCGTTGTTGATGCTGATGTGCATGTGAACTTGCCACAAACAAGTTCTATTTCTATGTCTGGGCCAGCAGAGTCTCAGAGTAGTACTATACGTCCATGGTCAGGACGCTTAAGACATGAGAGTGTGAGCACTCAGAGTAGTGCTATGGATCTTTAAAGGGAAAAAGAAGGTTGAAGGAATTAGCATTACAGGTTATGAGTCGTCAAGTTCAGAAAGTTTGGATGAGGAACTTGGCATACCAATTTTACGCACACCAGGTGCAAGGCATGATAGATATGTGCCTCCACATGCTAGAGTGATAGGTGTTCAAAGTGATCCGCATGCATTGCGAAGATCCCAAAGGGTCAAGTATCCAGTTGTTGACAGGTTGACATATCGTGACTTTGCTATGCATTACGCATATATGACCTCTTTGGTGAAGCATGTGGAACCTACATGCTATACAGAAGCGATTGGGAAGCATGTATGGGAGAAGGTAATGGATGTTGATATGGATGCATTGGTCCAGAATGAAACTTGGGATTTGGTTACCTTACCACAAGGCAAAAATGTCATTGGTTGCAAATGGGTTTATAAGGTGAAATTCAAATCAGATGGTTCCATTGAGTGTCATAAAGCGCAGCTGGTAGCTAAGGGTTATGCACAAACCCAAGGCTTGGACTATAATGAAACATTTAGTCCAGTTGCAAAGATGGGAATAGTGAGAGCAGTCATTGCTATGGCTGTAGCAAATGGTTCGAAAATGCATCAAATGGATGTGAAAAATGCATTTCTAAATGGTAATTTACAAGAGGAAGTTTATATGGCACAGCCAGAAGGATATGTACACTTGAGGTACCCCACTCATGTATGCAGGTTAAAGAAAGCATTATATGGTTTGAAGCAAGCACCTCGTGCTTGGAGTGATAAGATAAGCCGATATCTTATCTCCCTTGGATTTCAGGTTTCTTGAGCAGATTCTTCACTCTATGTGAAGAAAATAGATCATGGGATTGTCTTGCTTGTCATCTATGTGGATGAGTTGATTATCACAGGAGATCATGCTATAGATGTTATGCATGTCAAGAAGGCATTGAGTGGGTAAAGACCTGGGTGAATTGAGATATTTTCTTGGGATTGAAGTGATCAAAGACCATGCAAGGACATGGTTAGTGCAACGCCAATATGCATTGGATATGTTGGCAAAATATGGGATGACAGGGTGTAAGCCAATGAGTACACCTTTCGAGCAGAATGTGAAGTTGCGAGCTGATTTTGGTGGAGTTGGATGATCCATCTATGTATAGAAAGAGCAGTCTTATTTACATGACTTATCACACGACCGGATCTCAATTATGTTGTGGGGCTAGTAAGCCAATTTATGCAAAGCCCCAGAAAACCTCATTTGGATGCAGTGAGACGCATTATGCGCTATGTAAAGACCACTGCACATTATGGTCTTCTTTATGAGCATGGTAAAGGCTTGGATGTACACAGATACACAGACGCAGATTGGGCAAGTAGTTCATATGACAGGAGGTCCACTAGTGGTTATGCCTTTACATTTGGAAGTGCAGTGGTGAGTTGGAGCAATAAGAAGCAACCTACTGCTGCTTTATCTAGTACAGAGGCTGAATACAGGGGTGCAACCATAGCTACATGTGAAGGAGTATGGTTAAAGAGTCTCTTGGCTGATTTGGGTGAGCCTATTGATGGCAAGGTTCTCATTCATTGTGACAACATGAGCAGCATACAGTTGGCCAAGAATCCAATTTTTCATGCACGGACCACAAACATATAAAGGTCCATTATCATTTTGTCAGAGAGTTGGATGGTACAGTGGATTTGCAGTATGTGAAGTCTGAAGAGCAGGTGGCCGACATCTTTACAAAGCCACTTTGCAGGGAGAAGTTTGAGTACTTCCGTACTATGTTGGGAGTACATGGGATGAGCTTAAAGGGGAGTGTTGAGAACTTTGATAGCCCAAGCTCATCTACATCTTCGGCAGTACATCATGAGCTTGAGAAGGGCTGTTGAGATTCAAGCTCGATGTCAGCTTGTGCCAGTTGCACTATGTGCTGGCGTGTTAGGTAGTAACATGTGTGAGACATAAATGACCGCGTCGAGCTGGTCATAGTGTGTGGACAGTAGAGCTAGGGTTACCTATGTGTGGACACAACATAAGTAGTGTGTTGTAGCCTTTGGATTATGGCTTTATGCATGGTGTGAGATGGGACATGGCTTTCCTCTATGGTTAGGGTTTGACTAATACATTAGGGTTTGCTCCTGTGTGTGTGACTCCTCTCCCTCTACCTGTTTTTCATCAGGTTTCTGTGATCTTGCAAGCAGAGCAATCCAGGAAAAATAGATTTGTCATGCGTATAGGAGATCATGATTTTGCTGCCAATCAACAAAGAGGGAAAGGTAAATCCTTTCCTCGGGGTAGTTACAAGCCAAAATCTAAGCCAGAGGCAAAAGTAAATCCTTTCCTCGGGGTTTTTACAAGCCAAAATCTGAGTCATTGGGCAAGCCTGCAGACAAGGAAGGTGACAAGCCAAAGAAAAAGGACAAATGTAACTACTGTAGGAAACCTAGTCACTACATTAATGAGTGTAGGAAACGGCTAGAGAATGAGAAAAAGAAAGACTTAGGTATGGCTATATCCAATGCAAAAAACAAAGAATTTTGAAACTATGCACATGATGATTGGGCTTTCATTGTGCAATGCAGTTATGACCCTTCACATAAGGATGCATGCATGACTGTTATAGATACACATGTCTGGTATTTTGACAATGGTGCTAGTAAGCATACTACTTCTCATCACATTTTGTTCTCATCACTTGAATCTACTTTAGAGGGAAACACTGTAACATGTGAAAAAAACTCCTCATATCTTGTAAAAGGAGTTGGTAAAAATTTTCTCACTGTTGAAAATGGTGGAACAATCACGCTTTCGGATGTATTATATGTAACAAGGATCAAGAAGAACTTATTATTTATCTTTGTCATTCCTAAGACTGGCTTAGTGGTTTAGTTTGAGGATGACAAATGTATTGTTCATGATCGCAATGATGGAAAGATAATTTTTGCTTTTGGTACTGTGTCTCATAGTCTTTACAGGCTAGATACATATGAAAGACAAAAGGCATGCTGCATGTACAGCTTCTGCCAACAAACACTATTGTGGGAAAAATCAATAATATTTCTTGAAAAAGAAAAACATTTGGCATGCAAGGGTCTCAAGAGTTGGCAACTCAGACACCATATCATGCCTTTGAAGGCGTAACAAACTACCATAATTCAGATGGCCAAATCGTGCATGCCATAATTTTGCATCACTCTCATAGCACGAGTCGTAGAGATTGAGCAAGCATCATGCTGCAACTTCTGAAATACATCCATCTCTTGTATAGGCCATGAAACAAGGTACCTGAGACAATGATAGAATAACTATCATTTCTATCATGAACTATACATCTGTCATCCACAAATTTCATCAATCCTGACAAGGCTAAGGCCTGAAACTGAGAGCAAGTTCTTCTTAATGCCTGGCATTGAGTCTCCCTCATTCATGTGCTTAGACTCAAATTGTTTGCGCACATATGCAATACGTGCTTCATTGCGCACCTGGTATAATGCAGCAAGTGCATCCCATGCCTATTTTGAAGTCTTACATAATCAAATATAAGGAATAATGCTTCGCTTCACAGAAAGTGCAAGCAATTCATATGCCTATGCATCTCTTCCATGCCATCTCGTTTGAGCAACAATGGGAGGTACTGCTGGCGCATATGGAGGAGCCACATCTGTATCATATTCTACTTCAGATGTACCTGTAGTACCTGGCTGCACTGGTAATTGTGAAACAGGATGAGTTTCACTACCACTAATCACATTCTAAAGGCCTTTAACAACCAGTACGTGCCTGATCATATAGGACCACAATGGGTAGTTAGTCCCATCAAGTATGTCCTTAGCAGACAACATGTTGAATACATCACTACTGCCAGCCATGACTATCTACCAAATACAAAATCTTTCAACACACTACAAGTATTCATTTTTCACTGAATGCAATCCCAGATAGCTACCAACAACTGGCTATATCACCTATAGAGTGTATGAAAAATAACACAGAGTAGAGAATAGAGTGTTACTGGCAAAAGTATGATATTCTATGATGTTGAAGACACTATAGATGCCGCTGCACACCAAATCTTTGCCGCTGCACACCAAATCTTTGCTGTTGCACAGCCCAAACACCCAAAATCGAGCAGAACCAATCCAAAATGATGCCTCTCCAAAACGTTACAAAAACCTTGCGGTGTCCAAAACATGCCCGAATGGTGTCGCAGACCCCGAAAATGTTGTATACTCTATATACAATACACTATAATATATACCTTCTTCTCCTAAGAGGGTATCTCAACGGAGATAGAAAAATAGGGTCGTGAGGAGGGAGACAGACTAGTAGATCAAGTGTCAAGGAAGCTAGCTCTGATACCAATTGTTGGAATTAGGGTTAGGGTTGCAACAATGCACACACACAAGATAGAGAAGCTTGAGAGCATACAAACTCACTAGATTAGAATAAACAAATGTGTGCCAGATACAAAAGATAAGTACACATCCCAAAATGAGTAGATAAGAGGGTGTACATACACATGGGAAAAAAAACCTCCTAGCGAGGCAAAAAGTGCCCCGACGCTGATACCAACTGTGAGATCCCTGTCCCCACCGCACAACGGATTCGGGGTGCTAGCAGCGGAAGTAGCACATCTGCGTGGGCCAGGGGTCTCACACTCGGGGCCTCGCCCACGGCTATTCGGACAAGAGACTAATCCGTCGATTTTTCCAAAACCGAACCCAGAAAAACTTTCTTTACCCGGAAAGCACGGGCGATTCCACCAGGATAAATTCTTTACTCTAACGTAGTCAAGACCATTACTGATCAAGTTAATCCGACTGCACCTTTAAAGATTCTCGGTCAGAAAAAGGAAGAAACTTGCACTTGGATCATTGAGATCAATGCTTTTTTCCCCATCAAGAGGCACAGCCATTGATTCCTATCCATAGAACAATTTCTATTCGGGATTTACTTTATCTATCGTAATAACAGAAATTGAGTCTTGATTTACGGATCCATCAGTCTAGCCTAACCCCATCCAGTCCCATGGGCTAGCCAACCTCCCAACCACTGTAGTGATGGGATCCAATTAGGAATTTGGTTAGGTTTTGTCCCGGGTACCAAGGAAAAGAGTTCCCAGGCCCCCTAGCCAGAAGTTCATGCAAACTTAAAACTAGTCACACCACTTACGCACCCAATATGAAATTGCCCTTTTCTCAACATCAGCTAACTTTAAACAATCCTTTAATGAAACCATTATTTCATTGATCACTATCCTCAAAATCTCCAGTTGAATCCATATTTCTAATCATTCATTCATCGGTGTACTTATGGCATCATTGGCATCATCGGTGTACTTATGGCATCATCGGTGTACTTATGGCATCATTGGCAACCAGAACGCTCACCACCTGTTCACTCAGGGGCCTTTTCAATAGTTCCTAGCTCATAGTACCCAACAATATTTTCACATATAAAAATCAAGATGGAATTCTCGTTGAAGATCAGCAAGATCAATCAACAGATCTATATAAGAGAGCCATGGACTCATCCGTTGAGGACCAGCAAGGTCACTCAACCAGATCCATGCCCAGTTTCAGAAAACAACTCTTACTCTTGTTCCAATATCTTCCACGATGCACGTGTAGATATCTTCGGCGACCCAGAGCTCGAGCACCGTATGGTCAGCGCCCTCTAGGATCCTTCGCAGGTGACCTAGCGCTTCACTCATAGGCCGCTTCCTTGGTCCCTCATCCATCGTACGGAAAGCTCACCATTTAAATCAAACCGAGGCTGGTCAAGACCTCGGTCGATCTTGCTACGCGAGACGTCCTCCATTGACTCTCCGTCAGCCATTGCAACTTTATCAGTTAGGTCTCCATGACCTTAATCCATAAGACGGCCAAAATGCTTCCCTAGCATTCTTGACATAAAACAGTCATCACAAAATACAGTTTCTATATCGAACTCTCGTCTTTCCATATTATCCATCCTCAGTCCACATTACTTATTCCACATTCCAATCAATGTGTACTCATTCTCATCCATTTACTCAAATCGATGACACATAATTTCACATACACATTCACATTCATTATTCTACATACATATCCATGTTCGTACATCCCACATCATACATCCAATCCCATATCTGCATTCGTACATACACATCCATATCCCCATCCATACATCCACATCTACATCCACATTTACATCCATACATCCACATCTACATGCAGACATCCATTTTCACATCCTCATTCATACATCCACATACATACATACATCCACATCCATATCTACATCCATACATCCACCTCCACATCTATACATCCATACATACACATCCACATTCACATTCACATCCATATCTAACATTCATACACATCCACATTCACATTCACATCCATATCTACATTCATACATCCACATCACATCCATTCTCGCCCTATCACAACCCATATACATCTTATTCCATCAGATACACTCTTTACTTCATCCCATACACATCTTATCACATCCTAACTCATCTTAGCACATCCTATCACATCTCATACACCTCTTATCATATCCTATCACATCTCATACACCTCTTATCACATCCTGTCACTTCCCATACGTATTTTATCACATCTTATCACATCTCATATACCTCTTATCATATCCTATCACATCTCATACATATCTTATCACATCCTATCACATCTCATACAACTCTTATCATATCCTATCACATCTCATACACATCTTATCACATCCTATCACATCTCATACACATCTTATCATATCCTATCACATCTCATACACCTCTTATCACATCATGTCACTTCCATACGCATCTTATCACATCTTATCACATCTCATAGACCTCTTATCACATCCTGTCACATCTCATACACATCTTATCACATCTCATACACCTCTTCTCACATCCTGTCACATCTCATACACCTCTTATCACATCTTGTCACTTCTCATACGCATCTTATTACATCTTATCACATCTCATACTCCTCTTATCACATCCTATCACTTCCCATACCCATACGCGTCTTCTTATGCATAAATTCTATTTTAAAGAGAATAACACTTTCGAAATAAAAATCAATCCTTTATGCATCTTCCTATGCATAAATTCATTTTAATAGGAATTACACTTTTAGAATAAAATAATTTCTCTTATGCATCTAATATATGCATAAAATCCATTTAGGATGAAAAATCACACTTTTAGTATAAAAATATCTTTTATGCATACCTCTATGCATGAAATCCAAATATGATAAAAGTAACACTTTTACAATAAAATAATCATCTTTATGTATACCTCTATGCATGAATTTTAATATGATAAAAGTAACACTTTTATAATAAAATAATCATTTTTATGCATACCTCTATGCATGAATTTCAAATATGATAAAAGAAACACTTTTATAATAAAATAATCATTTTTATGCATACCTCTATGCATGAATTTCAAATATGATAAAAGAAACACTTTTATGATAAAATAATCATTTTTATGCATACCTCTATGCATGAATTTCAAATATGATAAAAGAAACACTTTTATGATAAAATAATCATTTTTATGCATACCTCTATGCATGAATTTTAAATATGATAAAAGAAACATTTTTTTTCACTTAATTGAAACAACATTATAAAAACTTGACATTAATCAATTAACCATTCACCTAGAATAGAGAATGGTTGGTTTTGTTAGAAAAGAGAGGGAATTGCCTTTTTGTAAATGATGTATAACATTTTTAGAGAAGACATAAAGCATAAAAACCATTTAAAGCCATAAAACCATAAAATAAGTGCAAAAGAAGAATCACCAATTTACTAATGACTTTGAAAGCTTTCCTTTGGCTTGATGGTTTGAGGGTTCAACTCTTGTTTGAACAAGAGTGGCCAACCAATCTTTGGAAGAGAGAAATGTCAAAAACTAGTGAATTATTAATAAATTCACTGTTCTTGACTTGGGTGGAGTAGAGTAACCGTGCATAAAACACTAGTCCCCTTTTTCAACAAGGGGGAGGCTTCTATTTATAGGAAAAATTGAGCTCCTAACCAAACAAACTGATTCTAGAATTTTCCAAATCAGTTTGGTCAATTTTTGACCATTTTTAGGTCAGTTAAGCTAACGCTTTTTGGAACTAGACTTGTAGGAGAGAGGAGAGATAAAATATCACATTATTTATGAGTTTGAAACTCATTCAAGCATGTGAAGTAGGCGCCTCATTAAAGGGCCTCCCCTTCCTTACATATGTGTCAAAATGGAATCATTATATCCAAAATATCTCATATTTTTAATATTGCTCATAGTTTCTTACTAATAAACCTTGTACATATTCAACTCTTCATCTTATGTGAGCATTGAAGGGACTCCCCTTCCTTACATATGTGTCAAAATAGAATCATTATACCCAAATTATCTCATATTTTTAATATTACTCATAGTTTCTTACTAATAAACCTTGTACATATTCAACTCTTCATCTTATGTGAGCATTTACTCATTTTTGGGTATCTTCTTTTACAAAATTGGATTTATCTCCTCCCCACACATGGATTGATCTTATTGGCCCATAGGAACCTTAATTGGACCATAATTCAAAAATTTCTGAAAATCTAGACCCTTAGGCTAAGGTCCTTTATACCTATTTCCAATTAATTCCAATTGCACATTGGAAAGTTCTTTTTGAATTTTTGTTTCAGGGGAATTCATTTTAATACTATGAGAAATTTTTCTATCTAAAAATATTCAAATTCTGAATATTCTCTTTCTAGAATATTTTCTCTCTTTAAGATAAAACAGGTAGAGACAAGATCTTTTATATTTCTGAAGAGGGGATTGATTACAGGGGAAGATGCTGGACATTTTGAGAGGCTGGGGAGGAATCTTACATTCTCTCCCACTTGAAAAACGCGAGATGTCCTCATCTCGCAAACTGGAGGTAATTTTGCAAGATGCACGAATATGAGACTAAGAGAAAATTTAATTAAGATTAACCACCAAGAAAAGTCTCAAAGAGAGCAAGACTCAAGACAAGAACAGAGATTTCAACTTTATTCACTCTTGGAATAATACAGTAAAGATAGAAGAACTTTTTACAATTCCATAAGCCCGTCCATCATATGGTCACAAAAGCAGCACTCACAAGCTGCACACGTATAAGGTAACTCATCTATGGGAATAATTCGGCTGGTTATTGCAGCACCTATCTCATTGGTATGAGGTGATCTAAAAAAGGACCTCTAAGAGGTAAGCCAAAAATGGGATAAAGGAATATCTTCTGGTGAGGAAGAAAACACGCAAGTAAGAAGACCCGCTCAGCAAATCCACCATGCCTTGATCTCATCACGCAGTAGTATCGGGGACCCAAACCCAAAGCTTTAATAACCATAGCCAAGCGGACATTGTTACGAAAGTACTGCCGACCCCACGGTGTTACCCTAGTTATGTCTCGACAGGTCCGCCATTTGGTCTGAGCTACAGAAGTTCCCAAGTGAGGGAAAAGTGAGCGCTCATACATTTCTATAAAATCCTTCTTCACAGACTCGCTTGCGTCTTGAAGGTGAGAAATCATCATGGATAAAACCAATTCCCACTGCCAAGTCCCATGGGTTAGCCAACCTCCCAACCACTGTAGTGATGGGATCCAATTAGGAATTTGGTTAGGTTTTGTCCCGGGTACCAGGGAAAAGAGTTCCCAGGCCCCCTAGCCAGAAGTTCATGCAAACTTAAAACTAGTCACACCACTTACGCACCCAATATGAAATTGCCTTTTTCTCAACATCAGCTAACTTTAAACAATCCTTTAATGAAACCATTATTTCATTGATCACTATCCTCAAAATCTCCGGTTGAATCCATATTTCTAATCATTCATTCATCGGTGTAGTTATGGCATCATTGGCAACCAGAACGCTCACCACCTGTTCACTCAGGGGCCTTTTCAATAGTTTCTAGCTCATAGTACCCGACAATATTTTCACATATAAAAATCAAGATGGAATTCTCGTTGAAGATCAGCAAGATCAATCAACAGATCCATATAAGAGAGCCATGGACTCATCCGTTGAGGACCAGCAAGGTCAACAACCAGATCCATGCCCAGTTTCAGAAAACAACTCTTACTCTTGTTCCAATATCTTCCACGATGCACGTGTAGATATCTTCGGCGACCCAGAGCCCGAGCACCGTATGGTCAGCGCCCTCTAGGATCCTTCGCAGGTGACCTAGCGCTTCACTCATAGGCCGCTTCCTTGGTCCCTCATCCATCGTACCGAAAGCTCACCATTTAAATCGAACCGAGGCTGGTCAAGACCTCGGTTGACCTTGCTACGCGAGACGTCCTCCATTGACTCTCCGTCAGCCATTGCAACTTTATCAGTTAGGTCTCCATGACCTTAATCCATAAGACGGCCAAAATGCTTCCCCAGCATTCTTGACATAAAACAGTCATTTAAAAACAGTCACAAAATACAGTTTCTATATCGAGCTCTCATCTTTCCATATTATCCATCCTCAGTCCACATTACTTATTCCACATTCCAATCAATGTGTACTCATTCTCATCCATTTACTCAAATCGACGACACATTATTTCACATACACATTCACATTCATTATTCTACATATATATCCATGTTCGTATATCCACATCATACATCCAATCCCATATCTGCATTCGTACATACACATCCATATCCCCATCCATACATCCACATCTACATCCACATTTACATCCATACATCCACATCTACATGCATACATCCATTTTCACATCCTCATTCATACATCCACATCCACATACATACATACATCCACATCCGTATCTACATCCATACATCCATCTCCACATCTATACATCCATACATACACATCCACATTCACATTCACATCCATATCTACATTCATACATCCACATCACATCCATTCTCGCCCTATCACAACCCATATACATCTTATCCCATCAGATACACTCTTTACTTCATCCCATATACATCTTATCACATCCTAACTCATCTTAGCACATCCTATCACATCTCATACATCTCTTATCATATCCTATCACATCTCATACACATCCTGTCACTTCCCAAACACATCTTATCACATCTCATACACCTCTTATCACATCCTATCATATCTCATACACATCTTATCACATCTTATCACATCTCATACAACTCTTATCATATCCTATCACATCTCATATACATCTTATCACATCCTATCATATCTCATACACCTCTTATCACATCCTGTCACTTCCATACGTATCTTATCACATCTTATCACATCTCATACACCTCTTATCACATCCTGTCACATCTCATACACATCTTATCATATCCTATCACATCTCATACACCTCTTATCACATCCTATCACTTCCCATACGCATCTTATTACATCTTATCACATCTCATACTCCTCTTATCACATCCTATCACTTCCCATACGCATCTTTTTATGCATAAATTCCATTTTAAAGAAAATATCACTTTCGAAATAAAAATCAATCCTTTATGCATCTTCCTATGCATAAATTCATTTTAATAGGAATTACACTTTTAGAATAAAAGAATTTCTCTTATGTATCTAATATATGCATAAAATCCATTTAGGATGAAAAATCACACTTTTAGTATAAAAATATATTTTATGCATACCTCTATGCATGAAATCCAAATATGATAAAAGTAACACTTTTATAATAAAATAATCATCTTTATGCATACCTCTATGCATGAATTTCAATATGATAAAAGTAACACTTTTATAATAAAATAATCATCTTTATGCATACCTCTATGCATGAATTTCAATATGATAAAAGTAACACTTTTATAATAAAATAATCATCTTTATGCATACCTCTATGCATGAATTTCAAATATGATAAAAGAAACACTTTTATAATAAAATAATCATCTTTATGCATACCTCTATGCATGAATTTCAAATATGATAAAAGAAACACTTTTATGATAAAATAATCATTTTTATGCATACCTCTATGCATGAATTTCAAATATGATAAAAGAAATATTTTTTTTCCACTTAATTGAAACAACATTATAAAAACTTGACATTAATCAATTAACCATTCACCTAGAATAGAGGATGGTTGGTTTTGTTAGAAAAGAGAGGAAATTTCCTTTTTGTAAATGAGGTATCACATTTTTAGAGAAGACATAAAGCATAAAAACCATTTAAAGCCATAAAACCATAAAATAAGTGCAAAAGAAGAATCACCAACTTACTAATGACTTTGAAAGCTTTCCTTTGGCTTGATGAATTGAGGGTTCAACTCTTGTTTGAACAAGAGTGGCAAACCAATCTTTGGAAGAGGGAAATGTCAAAAACTAGTGAATTATTAATAAATTCACTGTTCTTGACTTGGGTGGAGTAGAGTAACCGTGCATAAAACACTAGTCCCCTTTTTCAACAAGGGGGAGGCTTCTATTTATAGGAAAAATTGAGCTCCTAACCAAACAAACTGATTCTAGAATTTTTCAAATCAGTTTGGTCAATTTTTGACCATTTTTAGGTCAGTTAAGCTAACGCTTTTTGGAACTAGACTTGTAGGAGAGAGGAGAGATAAAATATCACATTATTTATGAGTTTGAAACTCATTCAAGCATGTGAAGTAGGCGCCTCATTAAAGGGCCTCCCCTTCCTTACATATGTGTCAAAATGGAATCATTATATCCAAAATATCTCATATTTTTAATATTGCTCATAGTTTCTTACTAATAAACCTTGTACATATTCAACTCTTCATCTTATGTGAGCATTGAAGGGACTCCCCTTCCTTACATATGTGTCAAAATAGAATCATTATACCCAAATTATCTCATATTTTTAATATTACTCATAGTTTCTTACTAATAAACCTTGTACATATTCAACTCTTCATCTTATGTGAGCATTTACTCATTTTTGGGTATCTTCTTTTACAAAATTGGATTTATCTCCTCCCCACACATGGATTGATCTTATTGGCCCATAGGAACCTTAATTGGACCATAATTCAAAAATTTCTGAAAATCTAGACCCTTAGGCTAAGGTCCTTTATACCTATTTCCAATTAATTCCAATTGCACATTGGAAAGTTCTTTTTGAATTTTTGTTTCAGGGGAATTCATTTTAATACTATGAGAAATTTTTCTATCTAAAAATATTCAAATTCTGAATATTCTCTTTCTAGAATATTTTCTCTCTCTAAGATAAAACAGGTAGAGACAAGATCTTTTATATTTCTGAAGAGGGGATTGATTACAGGGGAAGATGCTGGACATTTTGAGAGGTTGGGGAGGAATCTTACATTCTCTCCCACTTGAAAAACACGAGATGTCCTCATCTCGCAAACTGGAGGTAATTTCGCAAGATGCACGAATATGAGACTAAGAGAAAATTTAATTAAGATTAACCACCAAGAAAAGTCTCAAAGAGAGCAAGACTCAAGACAAGAACAGAGATTTCAACTTTATTCACTCTTGGAATAATACAGTAAAGATAGAAGAACTTTTTACAATTCCATAAGCCCGTCCATCATATGGTCACAAATGCAGCACTCACAAGCTGCACACGTATAAGGTAACTCATCTATGGGAATAATTCGGCTGGTTATTGCAGCACCTATCTCATTGGTATGAGGTGATCTAAAAAAGGACCTCTAAGAGGTAAGCCAAAAATGGGATAAAGGCATATCTTCTGGTGAGGAAGAAAACACGCAAGTAAGAAGACCCGCTCAGCAAATCCACCATGCCTTGATCTCATCACGCAGTAGTATCGGGGACCCAAACCCAAAGCTTTAATAACCATAGCCAAGCGGACATTGTTACGAAAGTACTGCCGACCCCACGGTGTTACCCTAGTTATGTCTCGACAGGTCCGCCATTTGGTCTGAGCTACAAAAGTTCCCAAGTGAGGGAAAAGTGAGCGCTCATACAGTTCTATAAAATCCAATTTCACAGACTCGCTTGCGTCTTGAAGGTGAGAAATCATCATGGATAAAACCAATTCCCACTGCCAAGTCCCATGGGTTAGCCAACCTCCCAACCACTGTAGTGATGGGATCCAATTAGGAATTTGGTTAGGTTTTGTCCCGGGTACCAGGGAAAAGAGTTCCCAGGCCCCCTAGCCAGAAGTTCATGCAAACTTAAAACTAGTCACACCACTTACGCACCCAATATGAAATTGCCTTTTTCTCAACATCAGCTAACTTTAAACAATCCTTTAATGAAACCATTATTTCATTGATCACTATCCTCAAAATCTCCAGTTGAATCCATATTTCTAATCATTCATTCATCGGTGTACTTATGGCATCATTGGCAACCAGAACGCTCACCACCTGTTCACTCAAGGGCCTTTTCAATAGTTTCTAGCTCATAGTACCCGACAATATTTTCACATATAAAAATCAAGATGGAATTCTCGTTGAAGATCAGCAAGATCAATCAACAGATCTATATAAGAGAGCCATGGACTCATCTGTTGAGGACCAGCAAGGTCACTCAACCAGATCCATGCCCAGTTTCAGAAAACAACTCTTACTCTTGTTCCAATATCTTCCACGATGCACGTGTAGATATCTTCGGCGACCCAGAGCTCGAGCACCGTATGGTCAGCGCCCTCTAGGATCCTTCGCAGGTGACCTAGCGCTTCACTCATAGGCCGCTTCCTTGGTCCCTCATCCATCGTACCGAAAGCTCACCATTTAAATCAAACCGAGGCTGGTCAAGACCTCGGTCGATCTTGCTACGCGAGACGTCCTCCATTGACTCTCCGTCAGCCATTGCAACTTTATCAGTTAGGTCTCCATGACCTTAATCCATAAGACGGCCAAAATGCTTCCCCAGCATTCTTGACATAAAACAGTCATTTAAAAACAGTCACAAAATACAGTTTCTATATCGAGCTCTCGTCTTTCCATATTATCCATCCTCAGTCCACATTACTTATTCCACATTCCAATCAATGTGTACTCATTCTCATCCATTTACTCAAATCGACGACACATTATTTCACATACACATTCACATTCATTATTCTACATACATATCCATGTTCGTACATCCACATCATACATCCAATCCCATATCTGCATTCGTACATACACATCCATATCCCCATCCATACATCCACATCTACATCCACATTTACATCCATACATCCACATCTACATGCATACATCCATTTTCACATCCTCATTCATACATCCACATCCACATACATACATACATCCACATCCGTATCTACATCCATACATCCACCTCCACATCTATACATCCATACATACACATCCACATTCACATTCACATCCATATCTACATTCATACATCCACATCACATCCATTCTCGCCCTATCACAACCCATATACATCTTATCCCATCACATACACTCTTTACTTCATCCCATACACATCTTATCACATCCTAACTCATCTTAGCACATCCTATCACATCTCATACATCTCTTATCATATCCTATCACATCTCATACACATCCTGTCACTTCCCATACACATCTTATCACATCTCATACACCTCTTATCATATCCTATCATATCTCATACACATCTTATCACATCCTATCACATCTCATACAACTCTTATCATATCCTATCACATCTCATATACATCTTATCACATCCTATCACATCTCATACACCTCTTATCACATCCTATCACATCTCATACACCTCTTATCACATCCTGTCACTTCCATACGCATCTTATCACATCTTATCACATCTCATACACCTCTTATCACATCCTGTCACATCTCATACACATCATATCACATCCTATCACATCTCATACACCTCTTATCACATCCTGTCACTTCCCATACACATCTTATTACATCTTATCACATCTCATACTCCTCTTATCACATCCTATCACTTTTCATACGCATCTTTTTATGCATAAATTCCATTTTAAAGAAAATAACACTTTCAAAATAAAATCAATCCTTTATGCATCTTCCTTTGCATAAATTCATTTTAATAGGAATTACACTTTTAGAATAAAAGAATTTCTCTTATGCATCTAATATATGCATAAAATCCATTTAGAATGAAAAATCACACTTTTAGTATAAAAATATATTTTATGCATACCTCTATGCATGAAATTTAAATATGATAAAAGTAACACTTTTACAATAAAATAATCATCTTTATGCATACCTCTATGCATGAATTTCAATATGATAAAAGTAACACTTTTATAATAAAATAATCATCTTTATGCATACCTCTATGCATGAATTTCAATATGATAAAAGTAACACTTTTATAATAAAATAATCATCTTTATGCATACCTCTATGCATGAATTTCAAATATGATAAAAGAAACACTTTTATAATAAAATAATCATTTTTATGCATACCTCTATGCATGAATTTTAAATAAAAGAAACACTTTTATAATAAAATAATCATTTTTATGCATACCTCTATGCATGAATTTCAAATATGATAAAAGAAACACTTTTATAATAAAATAATCATTTTTATGCATACCTCTATGCATGAATTTCAAATATGATAAAAGAAATATTTTTTTTCACTTAATTGAAACAACATTATAAAAACTTGACATTAATCAATTAACCATTCACCTAGAATAGAGAATGGTTGGTTTTGTTAGAAAAGAGAGGGAATTGCCTTTTTGTAAATGAGGTATCACATTTTTAGAGAAGACATAAAGCATAAAAACCATTTAAAGCCATAAAACCATAAAATAAGTGCAAAAGAAGAATCACCAACTTACTAATGACTTTGAAAGCTTTCCTTTGGCTTGATGGTTTGAGGGTTCAACTCTTGTTTGAACAAGAGTGGCCAACCAATCTTTGGAAGAGGGAAATGTCAAAAACTAGTGAATTATTAATAAATTCACTGTTCTTGACTTGGGTGGAGTAGAGTAACCGTGCATAAAACACTAGTCCCCTTTTTCAACAAGGGGGAGGCTTCTATTTATAGGAAAAATTGAGCTCCTAACCAAACAAACTGATTCTAGAATTTTCCAAATCAGTTTGGTCAATTTTTGACCATTTTTAGGTCAGTTAAGCTAACGCTTTTTGGAACTAGACTTGAATTAGGAGAGAGGAGAGATAAAATATCACATTATTTATGAGTTTAAAACTCATTCAAGCATGTGAAGTAGGCGCCTCATTAAAGGGCCTCCCCTTCCTTACATATGTGTCAAAATGGAATCATTATACCCAAATATCTCATATTTTTAATATTGCTCATAGTTTCCTACTAATAAACCTTGTACATATTCAACTCTTCATCTTATGTGAGCATTGAAGGGACTCCCCTTCCTTACATATGTGTCAAAATGGAATCATTATACCCAAATTATCTCATATTTTTAATATTACTCATAGCTTCTTACTAATAAACCTTGTACATATTCAACTCTTCATCTTATGTGAGCATTTACTCATTTTTGAGTATCTTCTTTTACAAAATTGGATTTATCTCCTCCCCACACATGGATTGATCTTATTGGCCCATAGGAACCTTAATTGGACCATAATCCAAAAATTTCTGAAAATCTAGACCCTTAGGCTAAGGTCCTTTTTATACCCATTTTCAATTAATTCCAATTGCACATTGGAACGTTCTTTTTGAATTTTTGTTTCAGGGGAATTCATTTTAATACTATGAGAAATTTTTCTATCTAAAAATATTCAAATTCTGAATATTCTCTTTCTAGAATATTTTCTCTTTCTAAGACAAAACAGGTAGAAACAAGATCTTTTATATTTCTGAAGAGGGGATTGATTACAGGGGAAGATGTTGGACATTTTGAGAGGCTGGGGAGGAATCTTACACCGTCAGTCCTAAGTGTGTTCACACACATCACTACCATATAATGCTATAGGGATTACCTTGCTAAAAATAGGTCATCTTATCCTGACATCTCTAACACCACGGGTCCGATAAAATTGTAATCCGTGAACTCGCAAAAAATGCCTCACAACATGAAACACTAAATAGTTCACGATGTGAACTATTTTAGTGCATCTCACGGCGTGAACCAATTACATCTCACGATGTGAACTAAATAGGAACTCACGATATGAATAGTTTCCATTTCACGACGTGAACAGCTTCCATTTCACAATGTGAACTGTTTCTGCAGTTTCACAGCTTAACCAGATCTAGTTCACAAACCTAGTATTGTCAGATTAAGGTTAGGGAAGTGCTTGAGACCAGTGAAATCGGTACAAGGTTATGCTAATTTCAGAGTCCGAAGTAAATATTGGAGCACGTGAAAGTATAGAAATTAGTTCACGACGTGATTGATTCTCTGACTTCTCATGCTGTGAACTGTTATCTGCATTCTCATGGCCTCAGAAAACAAATTGATAGTATCTTACCAAAATTCAATTTGGGTAGCAAATTAGCTTATCAAATCACATTCACATGCACTTAAGGTCTAGAAAGCTCATCGAAGACGACCTCCTCCCCGACGACAGTGCATCAAATTACCCAGGATCTTCCTATCAAAAGAGTGTTGGTTCAGGCCACTCAGCGAAGCACCCAATTAAGTGTCTTAAGGAATCTAACCACCGTCGAGACAAGTAGTGAAGAATCCATGGAAGAAGGGCTACGATTCTCTAGGTTTGGGGAAGAGGAGAAACCACCCTCCCTTACTAGATCTAGTGGTATCCTTGATATAGCCCAGAAATTTTTTTGTCTCCAAACTAGCAACGATGAGGAAGCGCAATCTGCTCTAGCACGGGTCCATCAACCAGCGCTGGACTTGGTCCAAGGCAAGAATTACCAACCCAGCCTTCAAGTTCTAAGCTGTCTAGCAGTTGCACCCCACCTCAGAGGAAGTAGAATTAGATTTGAAAAGGATTGAAGTAGAACAACAACTGCAAGAATTGAGCTTAAGGGAACAAGTGCTCGATACTCAAAGGGCTAGGGCCAAACAAAAGGAGATGGGAAATGTGAACCTATTTCAATCATGTGGCAAAGAGCCAGAAATGGTTATGGGAAGGAGTGAGGGAGAAATTCCAAACTTAAAGCCCATTAGTGAAGAGCCAAGGGCAGAGGAAGGGTTCATAATCCAGGATGAAGGGGATAATCTACCGAGGGAAACTGGTGAAGTAGAGGACCGCCTGTACACTAAGAAGGACATCGAGCAAACAATCAATCATCCCACAATCTTATAAGACATGGAGTCTTGATTCTACAAAGGCGTACGGAGGCTGCTAATGATGAGCCAGTCCAGAATGAAGTGGCCAGACCATCCTATAGACCAAAAATGCCTAGAAGAGCCAATGTTGGAAGAGGACGATGTCTAGGTAGGGGGAGTAGCTTCTCAAAGACCAAGGGTGGATCCAAATGTAGATCTTAATGCGGCCACAAGGACAGATTTATTGAATATGGATGTGGAAATGGGCCGAGGAATGGTCAAGGAACTAGGCACTGCTCTAGAATCCAGAACATCCCAAATGAAGCCACACATCATTTCAAAGCTCATAGAAAAGTTCTCTGGGGATGGGGATCCAATCCAACATGTGGATATCTTTGAGTCCACGTGTGAAACCTGCGGGCCAATAAGTGATGTAACCATGATTCATGCCCTCTCACTGACCCTAGAAGGAAAAGCTCATCAATGGTTCCGAACCCTCAAGCCAGAAGATAAGATCAATTTCACTCGACTCAAGAATGTGTTTGTGCCAAGCTTTGCCAAAAGTGGCAACACAGATGGAGTCTTGTGTGGCACAACTACATAACATCAAATAGAAAGAAATTAAGTTAATGCAAGACCCGGCTAAAGCACTTGAATTCAAGATGCAAACTATGAGAGAGGCTAACTGATGATGATAAGTTATTGCCATGCTTTCGGAGAGGAGTCCGAGACCACAAAATACATTATTATCTAGTATTAGCCTGACCGGCTACTCTGGATGCATGTTGTAAGCTAGCAATTGAATATGAAGACAATATGTTGGAATTGCCACAACCAGAAGATCTCAAAATATCTTCGATTAGCAATGACTTCGTGAGTTTCCAGTCACCAAGAGATAGGAACTCGGAGCAAGCAAGTTGGCAACATGACTGTGGACGAACTCAGTAATGCCATACTAGATAAATTGAAGGTGAAGGATGGAAGAGAAACATCTTGGCATGGGCATACCCATCTTTACCCTCGTAGAGATTTGATGTGGTGTTCTATGTGTAGATTGAATCACACTACCACTAAATGCCCATAGTTAAGAGCAAGGCCATTACTCTATTGTGTGCATTGTGTAAAATTAGGGAATCTTGACACCTCCATGTGTAAGTATCCGAGGTTCTAAATCATAGCATAGTTGCTGGCACCTAGAGCACCACTAGCCTTACCAGCACCACCCGTGCAAATCACTGTAGCTAAATCACTGCAGCTGCTATGCAGGACAGCCAAACCCTTCCTATTTACCTAGAGGGATGTTTCAAGTACATGACACTTCACCTCTACCGCCACCACCTACTCTACCACCACAACCACAAGAGGCTAAAATCAACTAAGTATAGATTGAGGAGCCATCAGAGAGGATATGAAAATGGTGCGTGAAGTAGAAATCAGTGTGGTGATTACTATGAGGAAGCTTCAGAGATTACACCAGAATTTTATGTCTTACAAAATAACATGCCAGTACTTGTGTTTCAAACCACGGTACAATGGAAAGGTAAGGAAATAAACACAAATATGAGGAGAGGTCCACTACAATGTTTTGGTTACGTGGTGGACCACATCAAATCACTAAATGTCCTAACAAGAATGTGGTTCATATGCATCAACCTCAACAATTAACTGTACCACCTAATGACATGCCAATACTTACTTGTACTAAATGTGGGATTGATCATTTGATCAAAGATTTCCCATACCGTGTAAGTGGTTCTGCTTCCACTTATAACCAGGCCACCATCCGGACCATGTGTTTAACCTGGAAACATCACGCCACTGATGAATGTCCTGACATGAGCCCAAGCCACAACTAGGGGACAAAGGGAAGAACCCGGCAGATGCCACCACTTCTAGAACTCGCAAGAAGGAGGGTGAAAAAAGTGGGTAAAGATGACACCAGAGTCACAATTCAAGATGGATCTAATGTGTTGGCCGATCATATATTGAGAATTCCAAATGGGGAACTAGCATGGGTGTTGATGATGACCTCCCTATTGCTTGTTTATTCAAGCTAGACATGGTGCCCGAATGGAGCAAAGAAATATCAGATTATCTAGCTTATGGTTTTTCACAAGAACAACCCTTGAACAAAGATAAAATGTGTCGGCTTGTTAAGCTAGTTGCACCTTATCAATTAATTACTGGAGAACTATACAAGCTAGGGTCTTAAGGAGATGTGTGCATGAAGACGAATTTTTCACAATATTAGATGAAGCACACTCAAGGATAGCTAGAGGATATTTTGTTGGGAAAATTACAGCTCATAGGGTGCTTCAAGCAAGAATATGGTGGCCTATGTTGTTTGGGGATGCCATAAAGTTTGTTAAAAGGTGCGAAGAGTGTCAGTGATTTGCCATTTTGCAACAAAGGGACATGATGCCACTCACCCCTATTATTGTAAGACAATCTTTTGAGAAATGGGGAATTGATTTTATTGGACCTATTAGTCTAGCAGCACATCCATCACAAGCCCGATACGTGATCATGGCCATAGACTATTTCACGAAATGGGCAGAGGCCAGAGCCTCTAAGCAAGCTGATGCATGAACAATAGCTAAGTTCTTGTATGAACAAATCATTTTGAGATTCGGCTGTCCATTAGAATTAGTCTCAGTGATAGCGGTTCACCCTTCATTAATGAGGTGATTGATCACTTACTTGTTGGATTCCTTGTAGTCCACCGGAAGTCGTCCCCTTATTACCCACAGGCTAATGGTCAAGTGGAGAGTACAAACAAGATTTTGTGTACTGTATTGAAAAAAACATTAGAAGCAAGTCAAATGGATTGGGAACATAAGCTAATGGCAGCTTTATGGGCATATCGAATATCGTATAAGGTAGCGACAGGATATACTCCCTTCCATCTAGCTTATGGTGTTGAAGCGGTAATGCCTATGGAGTACCTAGTTCCAAGCCTGAGAATTGTAGTGCAAGAATGATTAACTGAGAATGCATTAGCTGAAAGGCCAGTTGACTTAGAGAAACTTGATGAAACTCAACTAATTGCATCACATGGTCTTATGGTCAAAAAATTATGAAGAAAACGTTGGTTTGACAATAACCTGAAACAAAAGGAACTAGAAACGAGGGACCTTGTCCTCATGTATGGTGTAGGAAGCACCAGAAAAAACAAACTCAAGTACAAAGGATTAGAACCTTTCTGAGTGTCTGAAATCACACCTCAAGGGTTGGTTAGAATTGAAACAATTGAAGGTGTATAAATGGAGGGTTGCGTCAATGGAAGCAAGCTTAAAAAATATTTTGGACCACTGACCCAAGAGATGCTCATGCAAGAGCATACTCCAGAAGAGGATATTGCATGTGAACATGGTTTCACTAACCCTCCTTGATAAGGCTAAACTGAACATTAAGCCAGCAACGGTTCAGGGTGAAAGTCTCTCAACTAAAAGTCATATGACAAGCATTGCATTAATAGATGCGAGATCAAGTCATAATCTGATCTCATATGAGACATGGGTAGCTCTAGACAAACCACACCTTGAGGACACCAACGTACAAGTACAAAGTGTGCACTTGTCAACTACGAAAGCTAAGGGATTTCTAAATGTTAATGTTTCCATCAGAAATAATCCCTTGGTTGGGAAGGTGTTTGTTATGGTTGCAGGATCTATGGAGGAAGAAATTATCTTGGGACGATCTTGGATTTGCACCAGTAATTGTAATATCCAATGGGAAAAGAGAATGGCACAATTAAACGAGGGCAACAATGTCATTTTCGTGCCCTTATGGATCCCAATAAACAAAGGAAAGCAAGCTATGATTGAGGATATGGAAACACCAAGGACGATAACAGCACCTCACATACTAGAGAAAACATCAACCCCACAATCCATACGCAAAAAATAGCCAAAGTCACCAGGTACTCAACAATGGGTGCCTAAGGGTCAACTTGAAAACTAGCTATACAATGATGCGAAGGGAGTAAAAAAGGGATAAGGGAAAAAAGCTCAAGGTACAGACAAGTGACAGAGATGGCCTTCAAATGTTAGCTAGTAGTATTCCAAACGAAACCGCACTCCACAAAGGTACTCTTGTAAGCAATGGATTCGTAAAGGAATTGCTAGCGGCACAAGGCTATTACTAGGGCAATACAACAATATGGGTGCCCAAATCCCACCCAAAGTCCATTGTTGCAAAAATACCTTCAGAAACAAAGAAAGGGACAATAAGAGCAACCAAAGCCAAATCCCGACTAAAACAAATGCTAGGAATGCATAAAAATTGGTGTGAAGAAAGAAGCTAATTCAACACGATGAACTAAAGATAACAAACCTGCCACTTGTACACCACCACAATAGAGGAGCTGGGCAATGTTATTGAGAAGAAAAAAAGAAAAGGTGCAACAAATGGACACAGATACAAATCCCAATCAATAGGATTCAGTAGAAGCACTCTTCAATTGGATGAAGGGAAAGATCAATTACTCTCACACGGAATTAAAACAATTGCAACAATAAATGCCCAGAAGTGCCAAAGTACCACCTTGCTTCCCATGGCAATAAACAAAAGGAAGTACAAAAGTATCCATTACTCAAAAGTGCATACTGTTACCATATTATAGTAGTGATGTGTGTGAACACACTTAGGACCGCCGGGGCACTTTTTCCCTCACTAGGAGGTTTTTTCCCCCGTGCATTGTATATACGCCCATTATCTTCTAGGGCTTGTAATCTTTCATTTTTGGCACTCATAATACACTACTGTGTTGTGCTCAAGCTTCCTTATCTTCTTGAAGTTGTGTGTGCATTCCTGCAACCCTAATTCCAACAATTGGTATCAGAGCAGGCTTCCTCCTCCCGGGCAGCATCACCGGCACCTGCCGCTTCATCTCCTCCGATTGCAACGAGGTTTCACGAGCGCCTGCAGGTTAGTATATGCCGTGGGAGAGCCCATAGGGCTTGGTCGTTTCAGAATTTTGATCTGAAGTCATTTCGCCCTCCGTTTTTGCATTCCAAGTACTGCGCAGGCAAAATCGTCCTACTGTGCAGATTTTCTGTCAAGATTAAAATCTGCAGGACAGGTGCCCATTCGTCTGTTTTGGGCTGTGCTATATAGCACAGGTCGATTTTATACAGGTTTACCTCTTGCAGACAGCATTTACATCTAGTAGTACAGTCATTGGCCATGGCTGACAACAATGATGTATTCCGCATGTTGGCTGCTGAGGATAAGTTGGATGGCACCAACTATCCATTGTGGGCATATATGATGCGACATGTATTGGTAGCAAAGGGGTTATGGAATATTGTGCAGGGTATTGATGCACGTCCTATTGTGGCTGGGAATGCTGCAAACACATCAGAAACAGGTACTGTTGATGATGGTGCAGGCACAAGTGCTGTAGCAGCTGTTCGAGAACCACCACTTTCAGCAGAGCAGATTCGTTGGGATGGTAGAGATGCGCAGGCTCATGCCTTGATTGCGCTGTCTGTCAAACGTACCATTATCCCACATATTCGCTCCTGCAGGACTTCTAAGGATGCTTGGGATGTACTTGCCACATTGTATCAGGCAAGAAATGAGGCTCGTGTTGCTTATCTCCGAAAACAGTTGGAGAATGAGCATATGAACGAAGGTGATTCTATGGATAGCTTTTTGACAAAGATCAAGGATTTCAAAGAGCAGCTCATTTCTGCAGATGAAATCCTGTCAGACAGTTCACTTGTGCAGACTGTTTTGAATGGTCTACCAGATTCTTATCAGGGTTTTGCTTCCACTCTTCGCTTGATGATGAAAGGCAATCCCAATGCCTTATCATTTGAGGAGTTAGTTTCTGTTTTGCTGCAAGAAGACCAGTCAAGGCAAAACAGGAATAGTATGCGTGTCGCAGATCAAGCTTTCGGTGCTAGTCAGAGAAGCGGGAAAGGTAAAGCTGGCTTTTCTTCTAGTAAGCAGAAATCTGCAAATGCTGCGCAACCAAAGAAGGAAGACAAAGATGAGAAGAAGGGTGACAAACAGAAGACATTTTGCAAGTACTGTAAGGGAAATGATCATGTCATCAAAGCGTGTCCTAAGCTGGCTGCGAAAGAGGCTAAGAAGAAAGAGGCTGGTATGGCTGTTGCAGATGCCTCTCCTTCTAACAATGAATCTGCTAATGTTGTGCTAGATACAGAATGGGCATTCAATGCGCAGTGCAGTTATGACCCATCTTTGCATGACACATGTATGTCTGCAGTAGATTCAGATGTATGGTACTTTGACAGTGGTGCCACTAAGCATATCACCTCGCAGCGCAGTTTATTCACTTTCCTTGAGTCTGCTCCCACAGGGAATACTGTCACTTGTGCCAATAACTCCTCTTATCCCGTTAAAAGAGTTGGACAGATTGTGCTGAATGTTGCAAATGGCAACACCTTTACACTTTTTGATGCATTGTATGTGCCAGGGATCAAAAAGAATCTGCTGTCAGTCTCCGCATTTGCCAAAACAGGTTTGGTTGTAAAATTTGTGGATGACAGATGTACTGTTCATGATCTCTCTTGTGGTGACATCATTGTAGCATCTGGTTCACTATGTCAAGGGCTGTATAAGCTCAATATGGATGGCAAATGTGTAGAGGATTCAGCATGTGCTATTATGGATACGCAGGCTATTTCAAATGCAAAACTGTGGCATGCACGTTTTGGTCATCTGAATTTTGCAAGTTTGCTGCGCCTGCAGAAATCTGAAATGGTGTCTTCTTTGCCTAAGCTTGAGGCACCTGTCAAGCATGTTTGTGAGGGCTGCATATTGGGTAAAATACAGCGTGCTTCCTTTCCCAAAGATGGATCAGTGAGAGCTGAACGCAGATTGCAGCTTGTTCACAGTGATGTTTGTGGTCCCATGCAAACTCCATCATTTGGAAACTACCTTTACTTCGTGACTTTCATTGATGATTTTACCAGGCATGCATGGGTATATCCTTTGAAGGCAAAGTCCGAAGTGTTTTTGTGCTTCAAACAGTTTTTGGTTATGGCTGAAAATGTGTCAGAAAGTAAGATGGGCACCCTCCGTTCAGATCGAGGGGGGGAGTATATGTCTTCAGAATTTAATGCATTTCTGGCTGAGCGTGGGATAAAACACCAATGTACAGTGCCGTATACACCACAGCAAAATGGTGTGGCTGAGAGAAAAAACAGGTCTCTCATGGAAATGGCAAGATGTATGGTTAAGAGTCAAAGTCTACCACATGGTTTTTGGCTTGAGGCTGTCATGTGTGCCACTTATGTACTAAACAGGTGTCCCACCAAAGCATTACAGGTTGTCACTCCATATGAGGCTTGGCATGGCCGCAAGCCATCTGTTGGCCATTTACGTGTTTTTGGTTGCCTGGCATATGCATTAGTGCCTGTGCAACATCGCAGAAAATTGGATGACAAAGCTGTCAAATGTATTTTTGTTGGATATAGTGCTGAGAGCAAAGGCTATCGTTTGTATCATCCACAGACAAAGCGCATTTTGGTTAGCCGTGATGTTGTATTTGTGGAAGATGCAGTTCAGCCCTTGGTTTCATGTACTAAGGAGACAGATATCAGCTCACGTGATGTCTATGATACATTGTTGCCTCTTTTCAGTGGTGCACAGTCAAGTGCAATACCTCATGAGGCAGTTTTTCAGCCTATGCAGGTTTTAAATGATGGCACAGATCAGCCTATATCTGATGTAGATGTGCATGATGCACTTGAGGATGAGAGACAAGAGATTGAGGGCTCTAGGAATATGCCTAGATGGCTGGTGCAGACTTTGCGTGACAGCAAGTTGGATGCCCCTTTGTCTAGTCGCACTCGTTCTGGCTCTCATGGTGCCTCTTATGCGTCAGATTGTTATGCATTGGCTGTTTCTAGTATGTGCGATGAAAGTGAGCCTGTTTCATTTGATGAGGCACAAAGTTCAGAAAATTGGATGGCTGCTATGCAAGCAGAATACGATGCTATTATGAAGAATGGTACATGGTCTTTATGTGACTTGCCCCCTGGCAAGAAGGCCATTGGCACTAAGTGGGTATACAAATTGAAGCGTAAGCCTGATGGCACAGTGGATCGCCATAAGGCTAGGCTTGTTGCAAAAGGTTATGCTCAAGAGAAGGGCATTGATTTTGATGAGACTTTTGCTCCCACATGTTGTATGACCACTGTTCGTAGCATCTGTGCATTAGCAGCTCATAATGGTTGGAATGTACATCAGCTGGACATAAAGACTGCGTTCTTAAATGGAGATTTGCATGAGGAGGTGTATGTATCGCAGCCTCGTGGTTTTGTTCAAAGAGGGCAGGAAAACAAAGTGTGCAGGTTAAAAAAGGCTTTATATGGTTTAAAGCAAGCTCCACGAGCTTGGTATGAAAAAATACATGCATATTTGACTGCACATGGGTTTCAGAATAGTCCAACAGAAAGCACTTTGTATGTTAAACGTGTGGATGGTGTACATCTAATCATTGCTCTCTATGTCGATGACATGCTGCTCACAGGACCAAATAAGAGTCATATTGCTGATTTTAAGGCTGATTTGAATGCCTCTTTTGAGATGTCAGATTTGGGGCATTTGCATCATTATTTGGGGATACAATTTAAGCAGTGTGATGGAGGTATTGCTTTGTGTCAGACAAAGTATATTGAAACATTGTTGCGGAGATTTGGCCTTGAAGACTGCAAGCCTATTGCTACTCCAATGGAGACAGGTTTGAAGTTGAGTCTTCATGATGCTGGAGATCACTTTGATGTCACACTCTATCAGACAGCTGTTGGTTGCCTCATTTATGTATGCATTACGAGGCCAGACATTCAGTTTGCAGTCTCACAGGTGAGCAGATTTATGCATAGCCCAGGCATTAAGCATTGGCAGGCAGTGAAGCGTATCTTTCGCTATTTGAGTGGTACTCGGCATCTTGGGTTGTTTTATCCCAAGGGGGGATCATTGCCGCCAGATTTACATGCTTTTTCAGATTCTGACTGGGCTGGTTGTTATGACACACGCGTGTCCACGAGTGGTTTTTGCTTCATGCTTGGAAGCTCATGCATATCATGGTTGAGCAAGAAGCAGCCTACTGTGGCCACTTCTAGTTGTGAAGCTGAGTACAGGGCAGCTTTCACAGCTACGGTTGAGTGTGTGTGGCTCAGACGCCTTATGGCTGATTTGGGTGTTGGGCAGCCATCTGCCACCACCATCTTCACTGACAGTCAGAGCGCATTGGCAGTTGCGCGGAACCCAGTGTTCCATGCTCGTACGAAGCACATTGAGGTGCACTACCATTATGTCAGGGAGAGACTCTCTGCAGGAGAGATCAGTTTGGCTTATGTGCCAACACAGGATAACCTTGCAGACCTTTTCACAAAGGCTCTGCCTCGTGAGAAGTTCGAAGCTTTTCGCAAAGCTTTGGGCTTACTCCCTTTTGTGGATTCGTCCACATAGCTAGACACTTCCCTATACATGAGTGCTAGCTCTTGTTCACCGCATCACTCCAGGGGGGATTTGTTACCATATTATAGTAGTGATGTGTGTGAACACACTTAGGACCGCCGGGGCACTTTTTCCCTCACTAGGAGGTTTTTTCCCCCGTGCATTGTATATACGCCCATTATCTTCTAGGGCTTGTAATCTTTCATTTTTGGCACTCATAATACACTACTGTGTTGTGCTCAAGCTTCCTTATCTTCTTGAAGTTGTGTGTGCATTCCTGCAACCCTAATTCCAACACATACAAGGTAAAAAATGGGTTTAAATTAAAAAATGATCATTCACTTCATTCAAACAACTTTTGAATGCATAATTGAGTGTTTGAGCATGAAAGGTTTGTAGGGTATCAACCTTGCACACACACTCTATACAAAATAGTTCACGTCGTGAACTGATTCCAAATAGTTCATATTGTGAAACAGTCCAAACAATTCACATCGTGAAACGATCACTTTTTCTTCGACCAATCATGGGAGGCCACATGGCATACTTCATTAAGGCAGCCGCCCAGTTTGACGGCCGCGCCATAAAATTTCTTTCCCTTTTCGTGCATTCTACATTCGCCATTTTGCATCGTGTGTGACCCCCGTGCTTGCACGAGATTACATCTCCTCGCCTTCAATTTTCGACTGATCACCTGCCTGCACAATTAACATATCCGAGTTCAAGTGGGAGACTTTTCCTTTGCATTTTTTTGGTTCTTTTCTTGAACATAATAGAAATTGCATGATAGGAAGTTCATACAAATATAGGAGTTTATTTAATTGAATTAGTGTGTTTGATTACTTTCCTTGTCTGCATAAACCTGCATTCTCATCGTTTCACAAAACCCCACAATCACGTTTTGTAACTCACACCCTACGCTCTCACGGTACTACATTTTCACGAAATCTGATTGCTGCATACAAGTGTTTTGTTCCTTTGACCTAAACATGACATAAAACTACACTCACCAATTAACTCTCGAACAGGGTATATGCACAAACTGTTTCACGAGATTACACCCTGCACTTTCACGGTTTTAGACTATCTCATAGAAATACAGTTTCACGATTTTAGATCGTCTCATGGAAAAACATCTCACGGCTTTACACCCTGCACTTTCACAGTTTTAGACCATCTCACGGAAAAACTAATTCACGGGTTAAACCATCTCATGGTTTTAACCCACCTCATGATTTTAGCCCGTCTCATGGCTCTAACCTATCTCATGGAAATACTGTTTCACGGTTTTAGACTGTCTCACAGAAAAACATCTCATGGCTTTGCACCCTGCATTTTCACGATTTTAGCCAGTCTCACAAGTTTCGTACCCTGTCATCTCACGATACATAAACCTGCACTCTCACAATATACACCTTCTTGCCTAGAAATTCATACCTCCTTATTTGCTCACACCACTAACACACTTCTCATCAAATATAACCTTACACACACTTTAAAAGAAGAAGAAGAAGAAGAAGAAGAAGAAGAAGAGAAAACAACGAGGCATGTCACATGCTCTCACCTTGCAAGTCCCTATACTCTGCAGATTAGCCCATAGGGTTGCGCGTTCTCAAAAATTACATCTGAGGTCGTTTGAGAATGACCTTCTTCTCATTCTTCAAGATGTTGACCTCAGCTACCTCTAACCTAGAAGCCGAGGAAACTCTAGCAATGACACAAGCCAGTGCAACTGGATCACTAGTTAGCAAAAAGAAAAAACCCACAAGAGGCCCAAAATTAAGCTATTTGGGTCAGTACACACAAGCGTTCTATGGCTCCATCATAAGAAAGGAAAGTACAGACTGCTTATGGAAAGATAGCTCTGCAGTACCACAGCCCTGAGTGCTTGCAGATCTTGGAGGATGCAGAAGTCAAGGACAAACTAGAGAAAGTTGGCCTAGGGCGAATGGCAAAATTTCTCCCCCGAACCATCGATACAGAATTGTGTGCGGAGTACCTCAAGTCCTACGACAATGCCACTAAGAGGGGAAAGGTGACCAAAGTAGATGGAACCACAAAACATGTATTTATCTCAAAATATTTTCTACGAGAGACCCTATAGTTACCACCATCTCTTAAAATACACTCTCACAATTACAAAAAGATGCCCCTACACTCCATGCTGAAGAAAAGTTCTTACAACTCCAACAGGGCTGAGCATGACAACATCAAAGATGAGGTGACCGAAAAAGCCTGCAGAGCCATGTCCCTCATAATGCAAGTAAAGCCAGTGAACAGATACAACAAGGTTCCCCTTAACAAGATAGCCAAAGTACATGAAGAAAAATAAGATGACTCGGCATGGTATATCCATAGAGAAATAGAGAATTATCTGAAGGCACACTAGTCAAAGGTATGCAATCCATACTTGATGACAAAGGTGCTGAATCATATAGCACAGCAACCTCTTCTAGATCCAAAACAATAAGAACAGATGCAACTAGCAATACATATAGCACCACCACCACTTACCTCTAAGCTGCAGGAAGGACAAGCCTTATTGATGGACACAAAGGAAATCATGAAGGAGCTTAAAAAAGGAAGAAAGAAGGAAATTGAAAGGAAGATGAGGGGAATAATGCCTAATGTTGCAGAGGAAACACAAAGAATAGAGGCCAAGAGATTGCATCTTACCAGGAGGTACTGGGGCAGCGGGATCAACACCTCTAGAGGGGATGGTAGCAAAGACACATCAACAAACCCCACCTCCAAGCTTGGCACAATTAGTTTTCAAAAACCTTTCCCCTCTTTAGAATTTAACAATGTCAGATACACCTACTTTCGCTGAGTTGCATACAGAGAGAGCCACTCAACAGGAAAATTTGCTAGAAGAAGAGCACCAAATCCAAGAAGAAGCCACACCATTACAAGAAGGAATCTCAAAAGAACGACTGGATATAGGGGAAAGTGACAAAGAATTGAGGAGACACCAAGCCCCAGCAAGTGGTAACGTTTGGATGATGTAGAGGGGATTCCAGAGACGTCTTTCCTTCATAACATGGATTACGACAAATTCCTTCATGAGGCTATGGAACGCCTGGACGGTCTCTTATAGTTGCCACACTCTGGATTGGAAGAAGCATTGGAAACAAGTGCTTCTCTTTGGGAACAAGAGTAGAGGGTATGGCAATGCCATCTCTTAACCACTCATATGCTTCATGACAGAAATACAACACTATGGAAGCAGGTCCGGGATGCAACCAATCAAGTCCAAACACTCCAAGAGCATTTAAGAGCAGCAGAAACAACATACAGAGATGTAATCTTAAAAGGCTTAAAGGCTTCCGAGGAGCAAGAAGTGAGATATCAAACGAAAATAATAATCTTGTTCTCAGCCAAACCTTGGTACAAAGAATTAAGGAAAATACAGACTTGAAAGTGCAATTGGAGCAGGAAAAGGAACAGATTCAAAGAGAAGTGTCACACAACAAGGAACAAGCAAGCATCCACGCTTAGCTATAGGAGTTCCAAAATACCTTCCAGGATAAGGAAGAAGAACTACAAGGCAGCTTGAAATCAATATCCACCGTAGCCCTTAAGAATGATGATCAAAGAGTGCTCCAACTTCAACAAGAAAGAGAACAAATCAATAAAGTAAATGTAGGAAAAGTACGAGCACTAAATGAGACCATCAACACCAACAAAAACTTAGAGATGTAGAAGTTGATGGACACACACAAAGAGGAAATGCTATAGATTACCCAATAGCTCCAAGCTAGTCAAAGCCTTGGCCCACTAAAAGGCTTCAAGATTGTAGAGGCTCAAGGAATGAAAGTTGCGGCCATACGAGCACAGGAGGGAGCAACAAGATGCTTTGAAGAATTGGATGCTACAAAAGAATGGTGCGAGAGACCAGCATATCAGATCTTCTCACCACCAAGGATTCTCGAATACAAGAATTGGAGCACCAGTTGTGTGGCAATCTAGGAACGCAGCCAAAAACAAGAGCCTACCGCCGATGCGTTGCAACTACTTCTTGAGTGAGCCTCAGACCCTTCCTCAAAATTTGACTCTCTTTTTGTCTACACTAACACTAAATGTGGCATGACATACAAAGTTGGCAAACCCACACTTGGCAGATCCACTTGAAATTAGAATTGTTACATTCATGAGATTAGTTACTACTCCCGCAGGTGGAGAAAGGCAAATCCAGTCCATACACAAGGGGGATATACAGCCATTGTCACAAATGAAGCCAACCCCAAACTGGAAGATTTTGGTATACAGGTAGCATAGAGGAAAGAGTATCTGACTATTCCAGAATATAGTCATCTCAGTATATGTGTGCGCCGCTAACACAGAGAGTGGACCCTTTGTATATGCCCGTGAAAAGAAGGTGCACACGATTGGAGTTTAAGAGGCAAAGCAGAGGGATTCACATGCCTGCTACAACTTTCCTTTATTCTTGCCAACAACATTTATAGAAATAGGACAGCAAAGGAAGCAATCGCTAACTTGGATACATTCATGGCACTGCATCCCAGACCTTGCTGTTGTCGCTAGTGTCCGATTTTTGAAATTGATCATCATGGTCCTCATAGATCAACCTAAAGAAAGGTATGATGGATACCCTAGTGATAGAGGCATGATGTTATATTATCATCACCTAAGGTGTCTATCCACCTAAATGCATGTAAGATTCGAAGATATGGTCGACACCGGGTTCTGGAGATCACACTTTGCAGTCACAAGAACCCTGAAAAAGCTTCAATCATGTCGGAACTTCTATCATCCCATGAGTTCAACGATGAGGTCTTTAGACCTCGATGACAGGAGAGAACCTACATCAGGTAGGGGGGATGTTAATCCCATTTTGGATTAACAAATATGCTCCTCCAATCAAGGAAATTAATAAGTGTCATTCAAAGGCACTATAAAAGTTGTACATTATGAGATATTGGCTACCCAAGGCCTTCGTTAGTAAGTTTTGGGCACCTAAGAGTGAATAAGGGCCAATTGTATATAAGGCATTTTCTCATATAATAAATGGACACAATCCCCCTTTATGCTATGAGAGTTCTTGCTTTTGTGTTGAGAGAGAGAGTGAGAGAGAGTACTCTAGCACATGTGCCTTCTCTATACTTGTCTGCTTGTATGCTTGTGTGGAGAAGTGAGAGCGAGTGATTGCCTTGTGTTAAAGTGTGAGAAACTCTACACTGATAGCGTCGAGGTGAAGCTTGGAGAGTTAGAGCTTCTCAAGTGAGCTTGGAGACCTCAAGGGACACGAGCTCAAAGCATTGGTAAGTGCCCTACAACAGTTGTGTTCTATTGCTTCTTCCAAATGTAAATGTATTAAGTTCCTTCTTGGAGGTGTGGTAGCCCATAACAAGATTATCGAGCTCTTAATGAGTAGCAGTACTAATTCTATATTAGAGGACCATACTAATGGCAAGTTGGGAGTGAAAAATTATAGGAAGAAAATTGTAGGACATGCTAAGAAGAGAAGAGTTCATGATCCTCTAATTCTATATTAGAGGACCATACTAATGGCAAGTTGGGAGTGAAAATTTGTAGGAAGAAAATTGTAGGACATGCTAAGAAGACAAGAGTTCATGATCCTACATGCTTTTTGTATCTCTCTCAAAATAGATCAACCATCAGGTACCTAAATAGTGCACACAACTCAAAAAAGATGAGACTTTTGAGCTTTTGAGAGAGAGAAAGAGCGAGACAGAGAGATATGTATGCCTCTCTCTTAGTATCATGGGTTTTGACAGATGTAACGTGCAATATTATTTTTCTCTCCCATGTAGATTATCGAACTCTTAATGAGTAGTAGTACTACTTCTATATTAGGGAATGTTTCTATCTCTCAAAGTGTTTTTTATCACTATTACACCCTCCCATCCTCAATAAGAAAGTATACGGGGTCAAAGCCATGGGATCATATGTGTAAGTACATATATACACACACATGCATTATCACACAAACACATACATAAGCATAGACATCCTTACACACACAAACATATACATATACATATACATGTATATGGTCTAACTTTGAATTTCTTAGTAATTCTATATGAGTATTTTTTTGTATCTATCTATAAGATTATATGTATATGTATGTATGTATGTGTGTGTATACATGCATACATACATATATGTATGTATGTATGTATCTATAAGAGTATATGTATGTATCTAGGTGATGTGTGTGTTGAGTGGGGCTCTCAATGTATGCAGCACAAGGGATTTTCTCGAAATGTGGTACCCCTTAAAGCATGTGGGATCACAAGAGAAGTTAACAAAGGGGAACAAATTCACAAGTCAGGGGTTGCTCGAAAATGATAATGTGCTTGGAAATTCTCTCATGATGGATACATATGCTAAGTGTAGTGCTCTCTCACAGGCACGAGTGTTGAGGAGCCCCTTCTGAGGATGTCATTTCTTGGAATGAAATTGAGGTTATACCCAATAGGGCTATCGTGTACTCAACTTTTTTGAACAGATGTAGGGTGAGGGCCTCTCTTTGTGTGGAGTGAAATTTGCTTACATTTTGGAAGCCTAATGGTAGCATAGAATCGGCTAAAAAGGGGAACAAATTCATGATGATATTACTAGGCAAGGGTTGCGAGAAATAATATCGTGGTTTGGGATGCAATATTTGCTAAATGTGTCCAACAGCACCAAGTAGAGTAAGCACTCAGCTCGAATGGTCTCTTTTCAAAATGTAGGAACCTTTTCTTGCATGTCAAAAGCTTGTGGCAACATAGCGATAGCTAGCAAGGGGGAAGAAATGCACGATGAGATTGCTAAATAGAAGCTCATGGAGGAATTAATATTTTTGTTGGCAATTTGCTGGTGTTAATGTTTGCCAAATGCATTGTAGTCACAAGCACGATAAGTATTTGAGGGGCTCCTTTCTTGGGAGGAGTGCACTAATCACAAAATATGGCGAATAGGGCTAAGATGGGCAAGCACTAAATTGTTTCAAAAGGATGGAATATGGGGGCTCTATCTCGAGATGCATGATGTAACCTCTTGGATTGCACTCATCGCACATTTATGCCCAACAAGGGCAAATCCTGGATGTTCTAATTTTTTCAAAAAGATGTCACTCACATGAGTATCTCCCAATGCAATCGCATTTGCATGAATCTCGAAAGCAAGGGTACAATACTTGCAAAAGGAAATGAATTTCTTGACATGCATATGAGCAAGGATGTACTCACTTGGACTGCACTCATCAGAGGATATGCCCACCAAGGTCAAGGTCCAAATTCTTTGATTTGTTGGGATTATGTCTATTTGTCAAAGTTTAATATAACCTTCTTTTTTCTTTTGCTTGTTTGTGGCTTGGTCAAGCCACTCTTTACGTGCATTGACCTTTGTAAAAGTTTTGAAAAGTTTCTGGAAGCACATGAGTAGTTGGCAATTTGTGCTTCAAACTACACGCGATGTGCAAGTGTTACTCCATACATGTCTCATTCAATTCACTGATTCCAATGTGAGTATCCGTGTGTGATAGATGTTTACGTGGTTTTTTTTGTATGCAAAGTTGCCTCCTTCGCAAAGTTGTCTTTGACGGGATGCGTAGCTCCTACTTATCGAAGATGGGTCATGCCACTATCAAATATAAGGCCTATTTCTACTCCTCCCGAAGACGAGCCTATGTTTTTATGCATGCAAGAATACTCTTGCCCGTGGGAGACGGGTCATGCCACTAGTAGACAAAAAAGGTGGAAGAAAAAAGAGGCGTCATGCACAGACACGTGTCAAATATTACTTAGACGTTATCACTGAATAATAAATTAATGACAACCCAAAAAACATTGTGGGCACTTATTTTGCAAGTGATGTGTGGACCCTCAAACAAAGCTTCCCTCCACCCCAGTGTTATAAAAAATATTTTTCCTAACGATTGAAAATAAGAAGATTTTTTTCCTCAAATCGGTTTTCCTTTAAGAATTTAAAGGACCTTATCCGTTTTATAACTAAAACTAGTAAAAATCGAACCGGTGATTTCAAGAGACTAGCCTCAACTATATAAGATATAAAGCAAGAAGAAAAGTTGACTTTTCTTCTTTCCACATGGCAAGTTTTTGTAGGGTGAGAGTCCAGACTGTGTGTATGAGAGTCTTTATTTTCTTTCAAAATTTGAATCTTGAGTCATCATAATGTCTCTCTCTCTCTCTGTCTCTTTCTCGTCAATGGAAACCTCTCCCAACTGTGTAGCCCATGTAGAAAAGCGCCAGGGTCTCGATATATATATATATATATATATATATGGTATGGCATCCTCTAGTGACGTCCGTCCATATACAGCTCTCTGCCCACTTCGTAGAATGTTTGATATTAGCTGAAGAGGGGTGAGAGCAGTGTGCTTGCTTCTGATCACAACCGGAGCTCGACGCCTTGGTGAGGAGGGAGAGGGGTGGGGTTAGCCAAAGCCGCCCGCCCGCAGCGCCCAGTGCCATGCACACAGCCCTTGCTGGGGCTCACAGGCATTGCAAGATTTCTATTCTATTTTGCCATCATGATGGTCACTTCAACTATGTGGAATTTAAAGCAGGATTTGACATTGGTAAATACTTTGATTTGTGGAATCGCCTCATATTAGATGGCTTGAGTGCAAGCCTAATGTCGTTTATACTATTTTGGACGTTTGCCTATGATATTGTAAACATATTTTGAGCTCGTGAGTCACAGGTGAACTTTGTCTAGGTATGCCTTTGGAGGCATATGCAGCAGGGAATCTTTTCCATGGTGTTATAGATGAGTAGCCTCCTTTATTTTGTAGAGGTCCAAGTTTGTTGTATGGCCAAACTCTACAACATAGTCAGCAATTATATAGGGTCCTTTGCGAAGTTGAGATCTTCATTCAATAACGTGTAGTGAAGATGAACATGGAGATGACTTTTTGTTTAGTATGAATCAAATGAATGCACATATGAACTCAAGTTTATTGGATTTCCAAAGGATACCATCAACTTTTAGTGGTTTTGTTTCACACGACAAAAAAAGATGTGTGTGTAAAGCAGAAAGAGGTTGGCCCGTATTATTGGCTCTTCTCAACATCTGCAAAAGTTGCAAGACAATCTACAGCCTTTGTTGCCTTCACAATCAGTGGCACCCCTTCTTCTCAGACAACCCACTTTTTAAATTTCTTCTAGACTTTGGCTTATGTTTGCTAGTCAACAGTTGGCCCTTACCCTTTTTCTATTGTTGAGTCACAGCACACACTTCCGGACCAAACACATTGGCATGATGATCTTCTGGCAATGGCTCCGTATTGGCACTGGGTTCTGCATCTGCAGAGCTGCCACCTTACGTGCAATATTATCTTTCCCTTCCATGTAGATTATTTAGGTCTCAATGAGTAGTTCTACTAGTTCTGTATTAGGGGACCATACTAATGGCAAGTTGGAAGTGGAAAATTGCGAGAAACAAATTGTAGTGTATGCTCAGAAGAGAAGAGTTCATGATCCTACATGCTTTTGTATCTATCTCAAAAGAGTTAATGATCCTACATGCTTTTGGATCTCTCTCAAAAGATATCAACCATCAGGTATCTAAATAGTGCACATAACTCAAAAAGATGAGAAGTATGCTAAGTCCCTTTTGAGCTTGAGAGAGAGAGAGAGAGAGAGAGAGAGGAGAAAAACAAAAGAGAGAGAGATGTATGCCTCTCTCTTAGTATGAAGGGTTTTGATAGATGTAATGTGCAATGGTAGCTTTCTCTTCCATGTAGATTATCAAGCTCTTAATGAGTAGTAGTATTACTTCTATATTAGGTGACCATAATAATGGCAAGTAGGAAGTGAAAATTTGCGAGAAGGAAATTGTAGTACATGCTAAGAAGAGAAGATTTCATGATCCTACATGCTTTTGTATCTCTCTCAAAAGGGATCAACCATCAGGTATCTGAATAGTGCACACAACATGAAAAAGCAATATTTGCTAAATGTGTCCAACAACACCAAGTAGAGTAAGCACTTAGCTCGAATGGTCTCTTTTCAAAATGTAGGAACCTTTTCTTGCGTGTCAAAATCTTATGGCAACATAGGAGGGGAAGAAATTCATAATGAGATTGCTAATAGAAGCTCATGGAGAAATTAATATTTTTGTTGGCAATGTGCTGGTGTTAATGTTTGCCAAATGCATTGTAGTCACAAGCACACGATAAGTAGTTAAGGAGATCCTTTCTTGGGAGGAGTGCACTAATCACTAAATATGGTGAATAGGGCCAAGATGAGCAAGCACTAAATTGTTTCAAATGGATGGAATACGGGGGCTCTATCCAGATGCATGATGTATTCTCTTGGATTGCACTCATCGTGTGTTTATGCCCAGTAAGGGAAAATCTCGGATGTTATAATTTTTTTCAAATAGATGTCACATGAGTCTCTCCCAGTGCAATCACATTTGCATGAATTTCAAAATCAGCGTACAGTACTTGCAAAAGCAAATGAATTTATTGACATGCATATGAGCAGGGATGTACTCACTTGGACTGCACTCATCAGAAGATATGCCCACACCAAGGGCAAGGTCCAAATTCTTTGATTTGTTGGGATTATGTCTATTTGTCAAAGTTTAATATAACCTTCTTTTTTCTGTTGCCTGTTTTTGTGGCTTGGTCAAGCCACTCTTTACATGCATTGACCTTTGCAAAAGTTTTAAAAAGTTTGTGGTGGAAGCACATGAGTAGTTGACAATTCGTGCTTCAAACTACACGCGATGTGCAAGTGTTACTCCATACATGTCTCATTCAATTGTTACTCCATACATGTCTCATTCAATTCACTGATTCCAATGTGTGATAGATGTTTATGTGGATTTTTTTGTATGCAAAGATGCCTCCTTGGCAAAGTTGTCTTTGTGATGGGGTGCATAGCCCCTAACTCGAAGACGGATCATGCCACTATCAAATATAAGGCCTATCTACTCCCCCCCCCCTCCCCCCCCTTTCTCGTGCGAGGACGAGTCTATGTTTTTTTCCATGATTCAAGAATTCTCTTGTCCATCAAAGAGACGGGTCATGCCACTAGGAGACGAAAAATGCGGACGAAAAAGAGGCGCCATGCATAAACACATGTCAAATATTACTTAGATGCTATCACTAAATAATAAATTAATGACAACCAAAAAAACGTTGTGAACACTTATTTTGCAGGCGATGTGTGGACCCTCAAACAAAGCTTCCCTCGTCCAAAGTCCACCCACAATTTTGCCTACATGCTTTACTTTTAAAACTATGAGTGGCCCAGACTCGCCTTCTGCGGGTTTCTCTCTTTCTATTTGGCTCTTTTTTATTTTTTTCTTTTTAGAACAAAACAAAAAACATTTTGTTTAAACTAATTCTATGCTCTCTCTCCCCCTTCTTTTTCTCTCTCTTTCTTCTCTCTTTTTCTTTCTTAAAAAAAGGCACATTAATTAAAAAAATACCTTTTTAAATAAATCTTTCTTTGTCTCCCTCTCTCTCTCTCTCTCTCTCTCTCTCTCTCTCTCTCTCTCTCTCTCTCTCTCTCTCTCTCTCTCTCTCTCTCTAATACTTTAATAAAGTGTTTTTACGATGCACATGCACATGGGATGCACCTAGGAACATGGGTTTAGGATCATTTACATGTGGGATTAGGGCACATGGGCCTTGGGGACTATAAACTGCATGTGCTCTAAGACTAGTGAGTTTTAAACCTTTTGAAGTCTTTGGAATATCATTACACTTTACTTTCCATAGTCCTTAGTGTTAATCTCTCAAGCTTTCCTTAATCCAAGCTAATTAGGTTAATCCAAAGCTAAGCTAGATGTTTCTTTCTTTCAAATACTCTCTTTACCTCTCTTTAGCTCTCTCTTACTATTTGTAACCCTCTCTCTCTCTCTCTCTCTCTCTCTCTCTCTCTCTCTCTCTCTCTCTCTCTCTCTCTCTCTCTCTCTCTCTCTCAATGTCTAGCCCTTTAACTCCCAAATAAGGTATATATGTAGCATTTATTTATAATGATGTGTGGACTAGGCTAATAATGCGTCGGGGTACTCTTTTCCTCTTTAGGAGGTTTTTCTCTCGAGCGTATGTACGCACCCTTATGAGTGTGTAAGTGACCTTATCATGTTACTTCACTCATTATTATCAATCTACTTTGAGTGTTATACTTCCATCTATCTCTCCTTGATTACTGCATCTATATGTGTGTCGCTACATTGATCTCCACTCTAACAATCGATATCAGAGCAAGCTCTCTTGGCTCTTACCCCCTTTTCATCTTCTCCTAGAGTTACTCTTTTGATTGTCTCAAAGTGAGCTATCCTCTTGGGTGAAGAAGGTATACCATATAATGTGTTGTAACTATCTTAAAAGTGTTTCAAGTACGTTTTCATATGCTATAAAGTTTTCCTAAGCATCCCAAGGGAGTGTTGGCTCGAATTGTTTTTGTTCAATTATGGGTTCTTCGCACAACTGCCAATAGCATTTAGTGTGCAGGACAGTGCCATTGTCATCTTCAACAACGCATCTTCAAGTTCATCTTCAACAATTTTAACATCGTTAACATCAATTTTTGCATTTGTGCTGCTAGTATCATTTCCACACTCCACATTGTAATTTTTCATACACTTTGCAGGTTTCCATCATCATCAATGATCTACTGGCACCATTTCGATTGCATTCAATGGACATTGACAGTACCTGGAAATAGTTAGGATATTTGCATTCTATGTCAAAGATTAGTTATTTGAAGGCAGAATGGTAGGCAATGATGTATTTGGGGGGGGAGGGGGGGATGCTTTCCGCTAAGGATAAGCTTAAGGGGACCAACTACCCATTGTGGTCCTGGAGAAAGCAAGGTAAGATGGTACACTTTTTGGTGATTTTTTGCATTCAAAAGCACATGCTTTTTTAAAATTCCTTATGGGCTTCAAGAGTTATTAGGGTGCTTCTAGTACTTTGAAGGCATGATCTCTCCTAAAAGCACATTAACTTATATGAATTTGTAGTCTAAGTGCCTTAAAAGCACTTAAAAAATATTTCTTAAGGACACTGCTTAAAAGCACCTTATCTTGCTTTAATCCTACTATCCAGCACAAGATCCCACTATAAAAGTGCCTTTACCATGGAACCAAGTTCCATTTCTTCTCCATTTTGGACAAGGAACACAGAATGCAAGGAAGGATAAAGAGCCAATGCCTCCTCACAAAAGGGGAATCGTAAGGGCATTCACAGAACGTGTCCTCAGTCTACTAGCAAGCCTGCAACCTCGAAGCCAGCTGGTGGAGAAGTGCCATTGGAAACCACGTAGCCCAATCCCATAGGGCAAGAGATCTCATACCCTAAAACAGAGGGTCCTGCACAAACCAGTCTCCTTATGTTCCACTGCCACGTGAATACGGAGAAGACATGTTGAGGATGACATTCAAAATGGGAAGAGGGATACTGATCAATATTGCACTAAATCCACTAAATCCACTTGAAAAGATAGCTAAACGAGGTCTTGAGACACACTTTCATAGTGAGATTCTCACCCACCAGTGGAGCCAAATGGAACCATGTTGCACAGATATATAACCTGAAGCAAGAGGAGGGAGAAACCATGTGGGGGGATTAGAACCAAGTATCTCCACATAAGACATGCACCACCATGTGACATCTCTTATTATCCGACTTATGATTGATCTTAAGAGAAAGAGGCTTCATGACCATTTTTACAGGTCTAGATACTATATCATAAGTGCTGGCGCAAGATAGTAGACTTGGTAGACAATCTCTCTAAGACAAAGATATAGAAGTGGTCCACACCCTAACCAAGAGATAGGGGACACATCATCCAAAACCTCATGCGATGGCCAAGGGTGCCCAACCAGCACCAGCTAGAGTCCTAGTTAAGGACATGAGCATGGATGAGGTGGTAAAGAATCTATTTAGGCTAGCAATGGGACTGGGGAAGCCCCAACCAACACCAACACCTCAAGCAAGCTACCCACACCTATTCCCACAAACAGATATAGAGAATCCATTTAGGTTAGTAGTGGGGGGGCTGGGGAAGCCCCAACCAACACCTCAAGCAAGATACCCACACCTATTCCCATGAAGAGACATAGTATGGTGTGCAATTTGCAACCCCCGCCCAAAACCATACAAGTATGGAGTGTCCAATGTTGAGAGCTAGATAGCAACAATATAGTTCTCATTGGTTGCCAGCGCTACAAAGACCATAATACAGCTCATTATTGGTACCAAGGACTTTGGCACCACAATATATGCTCGCGTTGTGCTAAGGAAAACATTAGCCTTACCGACCCCACCAGTAGGCATAAGCTCTAGTGCGCACATATCAGAACCCTTTACCGCCGTAAGGTATGTATAGACTACCCCAATCACCATATCCACCCTCGATACTACCAGTCCAACCTGTTCCTCCAAGAATTGCACTAATATAACAATACTCATCAGTGCGACCCTACCCGCAGGAAACAGAAACCCAAGAACAAGAGATCTATGAGTCTTATGACCAACAAGACCCAAGAACAAGAGAGCTATGAGTCTTCTAACCAAGTAGTTCCTCCAAGAACTGCACCAAAATAGTATGTGGATGACCCTACCCGCAAAAACAAAAACCCAAGAATAAGAGATCTATGAGTCTTATAACCAACAAGACCCAGATAAGTAGTAAATAGTACGATCCCTATGGGTATCTTGACTAGGGTTCACCCCCATTGACTACACATCTATGTTCGAGGCCATTGTGTAACAAAGAGCAAGAGACCTCAACAATATGACACAAGCCACTGATGCAAACGCCTAAACCATATTGCTAAGTGCCCTCACAAAGACCCTGCACCAAACCCCCCAAGTGGCACTCTGAATCTAGTGCCCAACTCTAATGTAATTCCTTATGGGAGCACACACTATAAATGCGAATTTGACCAACAAATTAATAATTTCCCCCATGGTGGCAGAAGCATCGGCCTCCATGATTTGACGAGTCTTATCCTGTTAGAGGACTCATTCACACAAGCCTCTTAATGCAATTTATCGGTAAGAGAATAGTAGAGATGATAGCCTTTGGTTTCTGACCTATAGCCAATAAAAATGCATTTCATTTCCTTATTACATCAATCTTAGTCTTGCTTTTTGATGGCACAATATAATATGCCAAATAACCAAAAACATGCATGTGTTCAATCTTAAGTTTTCTGTTGAACTAAGCTTTATAAGGAGTTATAGTTTTGAAAGCTTTAGTGGGGCACCTATTCAGCAAGTAGGAAGCACAAAGAATTCCTTCCATACAAAACTTGTGTGAAATTTGTTCACCTTTAACCATGCACCTAACCATCTTCATGAGAGTTATGCTTCTTCTCTTAATAGCATTTTTTGTGGTATATAAGAAGATGTGCATTGATGCTTAATGCCTTTTTGTGCCAAAAAGCATTTGAAAGCATTAGACAAATATTACCCCCTATATCTATATAGAGGGTTTGGACTTTTAAGAGAATTTCATTCTCAACCAAAGCAACAAAGTGTTAAAAATGAAAAAATACCTCTGATTTAATTTTCATGGGGTAAGACCAGCCAAATTTGTTGTAATCATCAATGAAGGTCACAAAGTAAAGATTTCCTTCCAAAGACCCAAGTCCACATTGGACCACACAAATCACTGTGTATGAGCTGCAATTTGTAGTCAACTCTATCCATTGCATTCTTTGGGAAAGGTTGGCAGGAGACTTTGCCAAGGATATATGGATCAAGTGAAGGAAGATCCTCTAACATCCCGTGTTTCTACAGAATCTTTGTTGGATTCCATCTTCTTCTTATCCTTATTTTGAAGCAAATTAGTGATTGAACTATAGTAAAATCAGGCGATTGAAGAAGTCAAATCACTTGATCAAAGAAGTGAAATTTCCAATTAAATTAGATGATGTAAAAATATTGATCGCTCAATTTTGATGAAGATGAATCGGGTGATTGAAGAAGTTGGATCGCTAATTAAACTAGTCATCCTGAATCATATGATTGAATCACGCTAAATCCCGCGACTTATGCAGGAATCGGGCGATTGTAAAATTTGGATCATCGATTGAGCTGGTCTTGCATGGCATCCCTTCATTTATGCAAGAATTGGTCGATTGAAGAAGTTGGATTGCCAATTGAAGTGGTCATGAATCAACAATTACAAAGACTTATCTACCATGTGTTAGCTCGTGTGGGTGAAGCAAAGTTACAGGCCTATCAAACCACTAGACGACTCACTGGCAATGATGTAAGAGAGGGACAAATGGCATCATATGGCACAACAATGTGATGGGAGAAAATGATGGGATTGCTAAACTACTTGCTTCACTGTTTGGATGATCACAATGTTGGAGAGCAATGAACACTTGATGGAAAATGATGGCGATGGTGGATGCTACAATTGACAAAGACGTGAATGGTTGGCCTTGTAGGAAGAGAAGCTGCCTTCTGTCGTATGTGTAAGTGAAACTCCAAGTATGCAAGAAAGCTTCAATGGAACCTTACAAGGAGTCCAAATCTCTAGCAATTGTGAAGAAGCTGAGAGATCAAAGTATGTACTATGATACCAGTGTTAGCTCACAATGGGAGTGAACTCGTACACACACACAATGCCCAATGAGAAGAAATCAAGGGTGTAGAGTGTGAGTAAGAATGGCTAGCTCAATATACTAAGGGAGAAAGAGCTCAAAGCCAGTACAAGGTGAAAGTATAAAATAAGCAGCAACCTTAAACAATGGATGTGGTTGCTTATATACTAGTAGCTAACCCTAAGGTGTCTGTTCACACTTGGATAGCCATGGGGAAAATTCCGGTGGGATAAAATTTCCCATGGCATCAATACATGGCCTCACTATAATACTACCATAAATATCTAACATTAAAGGGCATTTGACTCCAAGAAGATACACTCCACAAAGGAATGGAGTGGAAGGCAAGAGCCATGCTATATGAGAAAAACATGACAATACTACTATTGGTGGATAGAGGCATGTAATTATGTGGTCTTCTTGATTAATAAATCAATCCAAATACAATTTCGGAAGAAAAGTTCATTGGAAAAAGCCTAATGTGGTGAATTTGAAGATCTTTGGATTCTTGTGTTATCCACATGTCCTAGATGAGAACAAAGCTTGAGCCAAAAGCTTTAAGATGTGTGTTCAGTGGAATTGATTTGCAAAAGGGTGTCTACAAGTGCTATGACCCCACACAAAAAAAGATGTATGTGGGTAGAGATGTTGACTTTGATGAGATGCATGGATGGTATGACAAGCACAAAGAAATCATCATCAAGTGCATCCCAATCTCACCGCATAGTGTGGGAAAAGTGGAAAAAGAGGAGAAGATGTCTCCATGGAAAGGAGGAATTTTTACTATCACTAGTGAAGAACCAATCAAAAGTGGTACTCAAGCAGTGATCCCTCAAATCAATCAAGGAGTTAAAGATGTGGAAGAAATTTAACTCTGCACAAAATTGTGCTTTTTCTTTAGCATTCTCTTCTTCACATCATTACTTGTCAAAAACAAGAAAGTGCAAGACATGGAAGAGCTTAGATATTTTCTTAGAATGGAAATAATCAAAGGTGAGAAAGCATATGTGCTTTTATTAAAGAAAATATATCTTGAACATGTTGGAACAGTATGGTTTGATAAATTGCAAAGCTATAGCCACACCCTTGGAGGTAAATGTGAAGCTTGAAGTAGACAAAGGATCAATATTTGAAGATAAAACTATGTATAGACGACTTGTGGGAAAACTGATATCTCACAATTACAAGGCCAGATATTGCTCATGCAGTTAGAGTGGTAAGTGAGTTTATGCAAAACCCGCGAAAGCCTCACATGGATGCATTGAGAAGAATCTTGAGATAAGTCAAAGGCACGGTGAATCAAGGACTTCACTATTGGTGTGAAGATGAGTTTAAACCTCATACATATTGTGATATGGATTGGACAGGAGATCCATCAACAAAAGGAGAAGCACCATAGACATGTGTTGCTCAATTGGGAATGGTTTTGTTTCTTAGACATTAAAGAAACAATCCACACTAGCCTTAAGAACTACAGAAGTAGAGTATAGAGCTTCAGAAGCATAAGCAACATGTGAAGTTACATGGATGCAACAATTATTTATAAATTTGGAAACAAGTTTGAGCTAGTACCTATATATAGTGATAGCATGAGTTCCATTTAATTAGCCCAATAATTCTATGTTTCATGCCCATACGAAACATATTAAGATACATTATCACCTTGTGAAAGAAAAAGTTCTACAAGGACAAGTGGATCTAAGTTTTGTGAAGACTAAGGATCAAATTGCGGATATCTTCACCAAAGCATTGAAGTTTCAGGTTTCAAAGACTATTAGGAGTTGAAGACATGAACTTACCCTTTATAGGAGTGTTGAAGTATACAAGCTCAAGGTGGATATATAGAGGATGCGAGCATGAATCCAAACAAAGACAAACAGATACCTAGAACAAAAGATATGGAGTTTTTTAGTGTATAGAAACACACTCTTAGAATATAGGAGTTTATGGTCATTAGGAAACTTTAAAAAAATAGATAGAAAGAAATAGATACCTAAAACAAAAGATATGGAGTTTTTTGTGTTATGTATAGAAACACTCTTAGACTATACTTTTTAGTTTATGGTCATTAGGAAAATAAAAGAAAAATCAATACAAAGCAATATATGATTTTATGAAGTTGTGTATAAGGGTATCAACACATGCATAATACACAATTCAAGATTCAAGCTTCCATCCATCATGTTTTAACATGCTCACATTTGCAACTTCGTGTATCTAGGTTCATGACTCAGGTATATAAGTTCACGTGTCTAGATTCACGTCTCTAGACTCATGTCTCATGGCCCACACCTCTAGGCTTGCATATCTAGACTCACATCTATATGCTCACCCCTTTTTTGTATGAACTCAACTCATACTTCCCTTGTATGAAATAATAAGTCTACTTGGGACACAAAAATCTAAGAACTAGGCCTATAATAACTAGGCCTATAAGAACTAGGCCTATAATAACAAGGTTGGTGTACACTTATTACGTAATAAGTGTACTTTAATTTTTTGATAATTATGAAAGATAAGAATTTTCCCTAGAATTTGTAGCTAGTACAAATTGTATAACAAGAAAATCTTCCAAGTATGAGTAGGTATGTCCTTACAAGTCTTAAGGCAATAATAATTGGTTAGTATAATATGATGTATACCTTCCTCCAGACTCACATCTCCAAACTCACAGCTCGCATGTTCAAACGCAAGTCTCACATGTCCAAGCTCATGGCTCACATCTCCCAGTTCACGTGTTTTGACTCACATCTTTTTTCGCGAGACTGTGGACTCGCGTTTCCCAACCTGAGAGCTCGTTTGGCTTGGTTTTTATTTTTTTTAAGATTTTTTAGACTTGATGGAATGTGATTAAGGATTGTGATGCAAGTAATTAAATTTTTTATTATTATTTTTGGATGTTTAACTTGCTTCAAAGTTACCAATTTCAATAATCCATGAAAATTTATGAAATGCATGAACATTTTTTAGCCTCGTTTCATCTACAATTTGCAAGAACTTAATAAAGTGAAATGCATATGCATTTTAAAATAAATAGAAAAAACCTCTTCAAAAACATTTAAAATAGAAAACCTAAAGAAATGTACATAAGGTCACATTTGCTAGCATTCTGATGATAAGATCATAGAAAAAGAGCTAGGAGTCCTCTTACATCTGCCTTAAATCCTATGCTTATGGGTGGGAGTGTCCAACCTTGCCTTCACATTTCAGAGACTATGTAGCTTCTCTTCAACTCGGGGCCATCACAAGATGGGCTTCAGCTTAAGAGGAATTCGACATTTTGCCATGGCAGATTGAGTTGCAACCATGTAGCCAGGCATTTGCAGGGTTTCATTAGAGGTATGCTGTCCCCCTATCGGTGAGTTGGAGTCAGCACTGTGGGAGTTTGAAATACCCAAGGCAACACCATGGGAGGTAGGGGTAGTAGTGCCCTTACTAGAGCTACTAGGGCTGCTACCATCGTGGGCATCCAAGCTCACACCAGATGATCCTGGTGTTGTCTGCAAGACTCCTTGTGTTGAATGATGAGGCCCAGAGTAAGTGAACCTAGGCGGAACCACCCTCACACTCACTTTGTTCCTCCTCACTTTTACCTGACTCATCTCCATGGCCATCCTCATCTCCATT